>NC_091813.1:22192065-22817065 GCF_041296235.1 Equus asinus
TCTTCTTCACTTGCCCGCAAGGTCAACTCTAGGCAAAATTGTGAAGTGGCTGTTAGGTTTTTCAGCGTGACAAGAATAAGGATAATTCTGGCAAAGCTCAAAATGGTATCTGACACTCAAAATGGTTCATCACACTTCTTTAACACATAATGTTGGAACTGCCTGTTTTTTAAACCAAGCTACTTACTTGAGAACGAACTTGAGATGAATCCTGTATTCTCCTCTGTTTTCCCATTTCTGTGACCATTGTGGGCCCACTGATCTCCTTTGATTTTGGAAGACGCTGTTTGACTTTTTTGCTGAATATTTATGGCTAACAAAGCAGTCAATACTCTTCAATGTGTCCTACCTACTGAAGTTACTCCCTACAGCCTGGGAGCTGCTTGGGGAATTGACTGCATGGTTTGCTGATGCACTCCTCTCTCGTGTTCTCTCCCTCTTCCTCTCTCTGTCTCTCTCTTTCTCTCAGTTCTTTCCACTTCTCATATGACTAGAAAAACTGCTGGAAAGAGGTGATGTCCCATCAAGGCAAACCTGCCTGGATTCTTAGCCACCTCTTTCAAGAATTCATATTCATTTCAGAATCAGTAAAGAATGCAAGTTGAAAGCACTCCATGGAGGAAACGTTTACTTTGCTTGTGAACAGCCAACAAATTGTAGGTGGTTTCATAAATTAGATTCACCCATAGATGTTTCAACACAAATATTGCTCTTCGTTATTGATTTATTGAACTTGTCATATTATCTCCTTGTGAAATTTATCCATTTTGAGAATATTTTCTCTAAATAAAGAACTCTCCTTTTAACAGTATTTTTATTCAATTACTGTCTCTTTCCCTTCTGCCTAAAAACATGCTCAAGCCTCTCTCCATTCTAGAATTTAAAAATCCCTTCTTGGACACTGCTTCCTACTCGAGTGAATGCTTCGTGTCTCCCCTTCTCTTTCTTGTACACTTTTTGTGAAGCCTCTATGTCCTAACCCCCCATTTTCTCCTTAACTCGTTTACAATAATATCATTATTAATAATTATAGCTAATATTTGTTGAGTGACTAATGTGTGCCAGGCACTGTGCAGCTTACATGTATTATCTCATTTAAATCTTCTGTGAATCCAATGAGATAGACATCATTAACAGCTCTGTTTATACAGATGAGAACACTGAGGCTTAGAGAGTATTAGTATGCTGCTCAGCAGATCAGCGAGTGGGTGGCAGCATAGAAACTCCAATTTCCTCCTATGAGTGCCATCTAAATCATTGCTGTTACCCACAGTGTGTACTATCTCTACCAATCCACTGTGACCAATTATTGCCTAATCATCGTTTTCAAGGGTTTATTTTCCATCATCATCCTATTCAATCTCCCCACAGCAGTTGCCATTGTTGGACCTTTGGATTTTTCTTCATCTTTTATTTCCATGATATTACACTCTGCTGGTGCTTCTACATTTCTAACTGTTCTTTCCAAATTTGATGATTTATCCTTCTCCCGTTCTCTCTTAAATGTTGGGCTAATTTGAATTTTCTTCTTCCTTTAAATGTCTTCCCTTGGTGAGCTCAATGATTTCCACGTCCTCAACAATCATCTCAACTAGAATTCCAGTGTTCCTTTTCCTGAGCTCCAGGTTCATTTCTACTTATAGGCACCACAAACTAGAACTGTCCAAATCAACCTCATTATCTTCCATTCAAAGCCTGTTCCTCCCTCTGCATTTCCTCTCTTATTCCAAAACATAGTTTATGTAAACGTACAAGCTGAAGGATGGGGGAAAAAGCCTTTTTTTACATCGCTGTTTCTTTCACTCCCACATTTAATTGGTCACTATATCCTGCGTATTCTAACTTTTAACTTTAAAAAATTGTCCATTCCTCTCCATTACCACTTCTGCTGCTTTAACTCAGAATTTCATCCTATCTCATCCCTTTTGAGGTCAAGTATTGTGTATTGTACTTTATCATATTGCCTACATATCCAGCACGATTTTGTATACAGAAATACATCATCTGGCATTTGTTAAGTGAATAGATTAATTTCTACCCAAGATTTAAACTTCATGAAGATTATGCTACTGTCCATATTTATATAACACTTACTATTCATAAGACATTATTCTAAATGGTTTACCTATATTATATTACTTAATATTCACGGGTTTTTTTCTGAAGTAGGTACAATTATTCTTCCCATTTTATAGATGGGGAGACAGGCACAGAAAAGTAAACTGACTTGCCCAAGTTTACACAGCTAGTAAATGGCAGAGCTATTAATAACTAGATCACACTTTGGCTTTAAATCCATGTTCTTAACCATTGTAATTCCTTACACTTCCTTGTGGTCTGCTTCTATGTGTTACACTGGGGTCCTAATTATTTTAGCTATGAAAATATAATAGTTACTAAATTCAAAAACTTATAGATGTAGATCTGGAACTAAATTATTTTCTCAGCTTCCTCCAACCCCTCCTCTAATCCTAGAGGAATTCAGAACCAAAATTAGTTCAGAGTTTCAAGGGAAACTGGAGATTAAAGTAGGGTTCACTGGACCAAGAACATGTGAGATGAAAACAACCAGCATGCGTGGCTCCTACAACTCAAAGCAAAATTAGACCCCAGGAGCAGGATCTGGATCTCTTGGTGCGTATTACCTTGTCATGTTGGACCATGGGTAGCATTGAGTTGAAAAGACAAGGCTATAAGGCAGGACAAAACATAGCATGGAGCTGCCATTTAAGACAAGGTAACCAGATGGCCTAGACCCAGTAAAAGAAGGTAAAAGAGAGGTCCACATGGAGGAATGGATTAATGTCAATAAATATAAATGGGTCAAGAATACAAAGAAACTGGGAGCCAAGGTGGATCGTTGGGGAGAGAGGGGCAGAGAGCAGACAGAAAAAAAAGAATCTGTGCCAGAGGCAAGTGTGCCTTCCAAACCAAGATAAAGTCACTTCAGAGGTCTCACGTTCTGTGGCTGAGTGGAAAGATTTTTGAACTAAGTATCAGAAGACCTGCATGATAATTTGGTTCTACCATCAATCAGACATGTGATCCTGGAAAAGCTACTTAAACTTTCTCGAGCTTACTTTTCTCATCTGTAAAATTAGACTTCAACATGGGGACCACTGATAGTTACACATACAAAGTCTAGTATCCTTTACATAGTCGTCTTGAAAGTTTTTTGATCATGAACTTTTATTAGTAAAGAAAACTGAGCAAGTACCCCCATTTAGGAAAGTGCTGCAGGGACAAATTTATAAATTACTTGCAAATGTATAAAATTGTACATGTACCACTTTAGTAGTATTTGAAGTATTATGAGACAAAAAAATAGAAACATAATAAAATAAAGATTAAATAAACAATATAGTTAAATGTATTGTTCATTGTGATGTATCATATTAGCATTAACTAGTATCTCAAGGCACAATATACAGGTAGGGTGAAGTTTGTCACTACAATGGATATAAATGCCTATTGAAAATAGTCCCAGACAATTTTGATTTTTTGTCCACTTCTCGTTAGATCTGATTAGATTCCCATTACTTTTATCTTGCAATTTGGCTGACAAAGAGCTCTTTTTTGGATTCAGAGAAGTGTCAACAATGTGAGTTTCTTGTTCACTAGCTCTTACATATCAGTATTATCTTCATTATGAAGTTTCTTTGCAGAAATCTTTCTAAAACATGTATCCATTATGTGAGCATTTAGTTTAGTCGACTAGATGACATACTACATAAATCCACTTCCCCTTCCATCCTGGGTTCTCTCAATAGCAGCCCCTAAGGGAGGGACCGAGTGCAGGTTGTCTTCTCAGGAGGTGATCCTCAGAAGCACAAGGGAGGGAGTAGGCACAGTGAGAGACAGAGGGTGATAATGAGCACATTGCTTCTGTGTACTCAATCCCAGCAGTGACATACCTCAGAATCATCTTTTCCTGGATGGTGGGGTGACTGGGGCATTTATCCACCAACTTTCATTCCCCATTGATTAATGCTTGTCCCCGGTGGCTTTAACTCACCTTCACTTCTGGATTGCGTCTGTCTGGCAGAGCGAACTCCCATGGTGCTGGAGAACCAGGTAGAGAAGAGAGATGCTGGTGTTAGAGGTTGGAAGCTCTTAGGATGCTGCAAACTGCTTACGGCAACTAAGTTGAACTCATGTGGGCCCACCAAGTATGGGGCAGGGTATTCACTCTATCTGCTATATCTGGTAATGGTTAGGATTAAGGTCAGGATGAGTAAAGTCTGAAAAACTGAAGCAAAAAATGTAAGGAGGGCACCAGCACCTACCTCTCCCCTTCTTTCCTTAGAATATATTGAGTACCATTTTTTTTTGGCAATCTGTATGTTAAACATTAATAATAAAATACAATTTAATTCAAATTTTTAGACAACATACGTAAATGGAATTTATCCTATTATCTTCTTTTCACATTTTGAAGGTCATCTTGTGTATCCCTTGTGAGCCTGAATCTCTGATTTATGATCAGCACAGCTCCCTAGAGTGGGTTACCCAAGTGCCAGTTTCCTCAGGCTGCTGAGATGTATGTTCTGACAAAGGATGCTTCAGTCCCAGGAAGACACACCAGGTATTGCAAGGTCCCTGGCAACCTTTATGCTTCCAAGCAAAATTGTGGGTTTCTGCCAGCAGCACACCTGCATATTCTCCAAGGACAAGTGTCAGAATACTCTAGAGGCCGCTGAAACATCAAGGAGCCCTCTTACAGGAAATATTTCAGTGAGCAGCTGCCTAATCAAGCAAATGAACTAGAGGGAGAAATAAAACAATATCTGCATATAAGTTGAACTATAGAACAAGTTTAATTACTGTACCATTAATAGTTATAATCATGGTGAAGACAAAATTTTCTTTAAACGTATCTTTGGCATCATCGCAATTCTACACTAGAAGTTAAGACAAATTAATTAAACAATTTGACATTCAAATGACATTGATTAGGTAACTCCTATGTGCTAAACCCCTGTAAGAAGTGTTATGGGTTATAAAAAGACGAGTAAACCACAGTCTCTTCCATATAGTACAGTACAAGGAGTGAGTATGGCATATAAGTAACCATAAAGTAAGGTGGAAAGACATAAGATCCACAAGAAAAATACCAAGGGCTATGAAAATTTTCTAAGATAGGAAAAGTATTTCTGTGCCAAGCAATTTAACATTTCTTGTGATAATGGCTAAGCCTAGTCCAAATTCCATGCCCTGGAAATTTTTTTAAACATGGTCCACTTGCAAGCCCACTAGTTAAAGTTTAGTAATAAGCAGACTTGGGCTCAGAAAAGACAACCAGATCTGAGATGGGCCTTTGATTCAGTGATGACTACACTGGACTCTAAATGCGCCCTCAAGAGACAAAGTGGAATACTTCTCTAATTCTTAATTGTTAAAAAATCTAATATCTTGTGGTCTGTTTTTAAGCTGTGAACTTTTAGGAGTACAAAAGCAAACACTGAAAACAAAAATTGTGCAATATTTGTATTGACAATATATTGTTGCAATTTTCTTGAGCATGAAAATACTTTCTTAATAAAGATTTTATCATAAAAGGGAAACTTATGTGTTGGGTGCCTTTTTTTCTTAACCAGAAGTCAATTTATAATGAGATTATAGACGTGAAAAAATTTATAACTCATATTTTAGGAGAAAATCAAATTCAGCAAAGATTTGAGAATTATAGTAAATAATATTTCATGCTTGAATAACTAGGAACTCTGTACTTTTCATATTAGGTTCAACTTTTGATGTAATACATTTTTTCATTTTGCCCAAAGACCAAAAGAAATTGTAATGAATTGCTTACTGTAAAATCTGTTACATTGGTCATATAGAATATATATTAAACAACTCTTTAAAAACGTATTTCAGTCACAACCTCTAAATTAGTATTTATACATATATTTTCTTTATGAGAGTTCTGTTAAGCTTTGTTTCAATTTCAAAATTTCTCATAACACCACGTTGCTGAAGTAGCAAGCTAAATTCCATTGTCTGATGCAGTGAATATCCTAATCTTGAATCTACGTCATGAAAAGCGTTTTATTATTTTTCTAACTCTTTTTTCTTCACACAGAGTGACTTTTTTGTTTCTTTAGGAAAGAGAGAAAGGGAAAGATCAGTTTCCATTAAGAGTGCTGTGATATAATTTCTAAACTTTTTTTCTGAAAAGTTCAAAAGTTATCCTAAAATTCTATTAGCTAGGAAGGCATCAGATTGAGGATTTAGATATTCCAAATTGCACTAAGTCTAAAGTAGATGATTGAGACTTTGTAATTAGTTTGTGATTTATCCATCCATCTATCCATGTAGTCCTTCAGTAGGTGCTTTCCTTGGCTCTGAGGACACAGGGAAGAAAGGACTATAGTCTGATGTAGAAATCAACCAAGCAAACAAATAATTATACATGAGGTAAGTTCAGTAACATAAGTGTGCATCTCATGACTGTCATGGGTAGCGTAGAGGATGGAGCAGCACATGCTGTCTGAGGCCAAAATGTTCCAAAGAAAGGGTGATGGTAAACTGACTACTAGAGAATGAATCTGAGTTTACCAGGTAGACGAAGAAACTATGTGTGTGGAAAGTTCTCTGAGCAGAGCATTGAGTGTTCAGAGGAAAGCAAAAAGAAAGTTAAAAAGAGTGAGAGAGAGAAATAAGGAAAGGGGGGAGGGATGGAGGGAGACAGGAAGAAAGAAAACGATATGTTTAGGGCACCACGAACTTTGGTATTGTAGGAGCACGGGATGCAAGGAGGGGTTTGAGGCAAGTGGTGTGAGAGGCTATGAATGCACACTAAAGGGTCTGGATCTTATTCTGAGGCGATGGAGGCACCATTAGGGCTCTGAGCAGAGAGTGAACTGCTCAGAATTTTGTCTTTAGAAAGATCTCTCGAGTGACAGTATGGAAGATGAGTTAGAAAAAGAGGGACTGGAAGTACTGGGTTTTATACGTGCATTTCCAGTCTCTGTACGAAATGTCTTCAGTCCCATATCAGCCCATATTTATATCAAATACTTTAATCTGTCAGACAAAGTTCAACACTTCCAAACAGCTCTCCCAGGATTCTCTTAATTATGGTCATTATTATGCTGAATAAATTATGTTAATATGTTTAACTTACTTTTACAATAATGTTTTTAATTCAAAAATTTTTATTATTTTTAAGTTTTCTTGAGACATAATGCACATACCATATAACTCATCCATTTAAAATATACAATTAATGGTTTTTTAGTATATTCACAGTTATGTAGCCATCACCATAATCAGTTTTAGAAGATTTTCATCACCCTCAAAAGAAATCTGTATCCATTAGCAAACACTTCTCGTTCCCTCCACTACTTACTCCAGCCCTAGGTAACCACTAACCTACTTTCGGTTTCTACAGATCTTCCCATTCTTGATTTTTCATATAAATGCAATCATACAATATGTGGCCCTTTTCGACTGTCTTTTTTCACAGAGCATAATGTTTTCAAGATTCACTCATGTTATAGCAAGTATTAGTACTTAATTCCTTTTTATTTCCAAATAATATACCACTGTATAAATATATCATATTTTTTTATCCACTCATCAGTTGATGGATACTGGGGAACAATGTCCAAACACTATCTAAAACATGGAAACACTTTTGTCTAGTATGAAGAATGCTGCTATGAACACTTATTTACAAGTTTTGAGTGAATATATTTTCACTTTTCTTGGATAAATACCTAGGGGTGCAATTAATGAGTCATATCATGACCTTATGTTTAACACTTTGAGGGGTTACCAAACTGTTTTCCTAAGCAGCTGCACCATTTAACATTCTCATCAGCAATGTATGAGAACTCCAATTTCGCCGCCTCCTCACCGACACTTGTTATTACTTGTCTTTTTGATGATAGCCACCCCAGTGGAGGTGAAGCGTTATCTCATTGCGATTTTGATTGCATTTTCCTAATAGGTAATGATATTGAGCATCTTTTCATGGGCTTATTGATATTTGTATATCTTCTTTGGAGAAATGTCTATTCAGATCCTTTGCCCACTTTTAAAATTGGTTCTTTTTATTATTGAGTTATAAAAGTTTCTCATATATTCTAGATAAAAATTGGTTATCAGATATATGATTTATAAGTGTTTTCTCCCATTCTGTGGGTTGCCTTTTCACTTTTTTGATGGTGTCCTTCGAAGGATAAAAGTTTTTAGTTTTCATGAAATTCAATTGATACACTTTTTGCTATTGTTTGTGCTTTTGGTGCCATTTCTAAAAGGGCTTTTCCTAACCCAAGATCACGAAGATTTACTCCTTTGTTTTTTCTAAGAGTTTTACAGTTTTAGATCTACATTTATGTCTACAATCTATTTGAAGTTAAATTTTTTGTATGTGCGTAAGGAAGGAGTCCAACTTAATTTCTTTTGTATGTGGATATCCAGTTGTCCCAGTACCATTTGTGGAAAGACAATTCTTTCCTATTGAATGGTCTTGGCACTCTTTCCAAAACCAACCGAACATAAAGGTGAGGGTTTATATTCAAACTCTCAGTTCTATTCCATTGATCTGTAAGTCTATCCCTCCACCAGCACCACATTCTCTCGATTACTGCAGCTGAGTAATATGTTTTGGAGACAGCAAGTGCGTGAATCCTCCAACTTTGTTCTTCTTTTCCAAGATCCTTTTGACTATTCCACATTCCTTGCATTTCTTTACAAATTTTAGGATCAGATTGTCAATTTCTGTAAAAATCTCAACTGAGAGTTTAATAGGGATTGTATTGACTCTAGATCAATTTGTGGAATATTGCTGTCTTAATATTAAGTCCTGCAATCCATGAACAAGGGATGTCTATCCATTTAGTTAGGTCTTCTTAACTTCTTTCAGCAATGTTCTGTACTCCCTCCCCAACACCTTTATATGAAGTATAATTGAGAAATAAAACTATATATTTAATGTGTACAACATGATGATTCGACACATGTATACATTGTGAAATCATTGCCACAATCAAGTTGACACTTCCATCACATCACAGTTACTTTTTTTTTCGTGGTGATAATATGCAAACTCTACTCACTTAGCAAATTTCAAGTATATAATATGATATTAGGAACTATAGTCACCATGCTGTACATTCGATCCTCACAACTTATTCATCTTATAACAGAAAGCTTGTGCTCTATGATCAACATCTCCCCATTTCCCTCACCCTCAGCCCCTGGCAATCACCATTCTATCCCTGTGTCTGAGTTTAACTTTTTTTTGGATTCCACGTGTAAGTGATACCATATAGTATTTGTCTTTCTCTGTCTGACTTAGTTCACTTAGCATAATGCCCTCCAAGTTCACCTATGTTGCCATAAATGGCAGGATTTGCTTCTTTTTTATAGCCGAGTAATATTCCTTTATATATATTTACCACATCTTCTTTATCCATTCATCTATTGGTGGACACTTAGGTTGTTACCATATCTTGGCTATAATGCTGCAATGAACATAGCGGTGCATATGTCTCTTCAAATTTTTTATTTTGTGTTCTTTGGATAAATACCCAGAAATGGAATTGCTGGATCATATGGTAGTTCTATTCTTAATTTTCTGAGGAATCTCCAGTTTTCTATAGTTTTTCCACCAGGAGTTTATATTTCCACCAGCAGCGTATTAGGGGTCCCTTTCCTCCACATCCTCACCAGCCTTGTTATCTCTTGGTTTTTTTTGATAAAAACTATCCTCACAGGTGTGAGGTGATATCTCATTGTGGCTTTGATTTATATTTCTCTGATGATTAGTGATGTTGAGCACCTCTTTTTATCTAAACATTGCCCATTTGTACGTCTTCTTTGGTAAAATGTCTATTGAGGTCCTTTGCCAATTGTTTAATCAAATTATTTGTTTTTTTGCTATTGTGTTGTATGAGTTCCTCATATATTTTGAATATTAACCCCTCATCCAATATACTGTTTGCAAATATTTTCTCCCATTCCATAGGTTCCCCTTTCATTTTGTTGGTTATTTCCTTTTCTTTGCAAAAGCTTTTGTTTGATGTAGTTCCACTTGTTCATTTTTGGTTTTGTTCCCTATGCTTTTGGTGTCATCTTCAAAAAATCATTGCCAAGACTAATGTCAAGGAGCTTTTTCCCTGTTTTCTTCTAGGAGTTTTATGGTTTCCGGTCTTACATTTAAGTCTTTAATTCGTTTTGAATTAATTTTTGTGAGTGGTGGAATTCATTCATTACATTCATTCATTTCCACGTAGATATCCAGTTTTCCCAACATCATTTGTTGGAGAGACTGTCTTTCCCCTATTGTGTATTCTTGATACCCTCAACAAAGATCAATTGACTATATACGTGAAGATTTATTTCTGAGTTCCAGTTTATTTTTGAATGAACTCAAGCCCGCCATGATTAGATGACTCTTTGTATAGAGATTAAATGCATGACCTCTTGTATCAGTCTGCAGGTATGTGAGTACTCCACCATTACTACCTGTGTGATGTTAGACAATTTACCTTTCTGTGCCTTATTTCTCTCACCTGTAAAACAATAATAATGATAGTACTTCCTTCAGGATAGGATTGTGAACATTAAATAAAGTAAAACTAGTTAGAACGTGCCTGATACATAGAAAGTACTCAACAAATCTTAGCTTTTATTATTGCCTAAATTTGTCTTTCTCACAATTTTATTAGGGCACATCAAACACAATTATAGCTCCCTAAGGATCTTCAGATCATAGCATTCCCTGAATTCTAGATGCCAACACTATTAATGCCTCTTGTGCACTCTTCAACGATGTTCCAACACTCAGGGGTTTATTTTTCATTTTATCTTAACATTGTAAGATCTCTTGGCTTGCAGACTTCTACTCATCCCATACTTTCGCTAAATGTAGGAAATGAAGAATGATCAATATTTGGAAAAATATAAAAGAAGGTAAAGGTCTTTGTAGTTTCTCAAAGTTGGTGTTCAGCATGTATTAATCCATGCACCTAAAATGTGTTTGAAAAGAATCAGACTTCCCCTTCTTTTCTGTGGTCCGTTGTGAATATCCTAATACCAGTTTTCCTAATACCACTTATGGAAGAGGCTATCCTTTCCCCATTGTGTGTTGTTGGTACGCTTGTCAAAGTTTAGTTGATCGTATATGTATGGGTTTATTTCTGGGCTCTCTATTCGGTTCCATTGGTCCACGTGTCTGTTTTTTATGGCAATATCATACTGTTTTGACTACTACAGGTTGTAGTATAATGTGAAGTAAGGAAGTGTCATGCCTCCAGTTTTGTTCTTCTTTCTCGAGGTTGATTTGGCTATTTAGGACCCTTTTGGTTCCTTATGAATTTTAGCATTGTTTTTTCTATTTTTGTGAAAAATGTCAATGGCATTTTGACAGGGATTGCATTGAATCTGTCAATAGTTTTGGGTATGAATGACATGAAAATATTAATTCTTCCAATCCATGAAAATGGGATATCTTTCCATTTATTTGTGTCTTCCTCAATTTCTTTATTCATTGTTTATAGTTTTCAGTGTACAGCCTTTCATTTCCTTGGTTAAATTTGTTCTTAAGTATAATTTTTGATGCTATTGTAAATGGGATTGTTTTGTTGATATCTTTTTTGGGATAACTTATTGTTGGTGTATAGAGACACAATTGATTCTCATACGTCAATTTTGTATCCTGAAACTTTACTGAATTTGTTTATCAGTTCTAACATTTTTTTGGTGGAATCTTTAGGGTTTTCTTTATATAAGACCACATCATCTACAAATAGAGACATTTTTACTTCTTCCTTTCTGATTTGATGCCTTTCCTTTTTTTGCTAAATTGCCCTAACTAGGACTTCTAGTAATATGGTGAACAGAATGCAGTGATTAAAGAATAGGCACTGTCTTGTTACTGATGTTAGAGGAAAAGCCTTTAGCTTTTCATTATTGAGATGATGTTAGCTGTAGGCTTGTCATATGTAGCCTTTATTATGTTGAGGTACATTCTTTACATAATATGTTGAGAGTTTTTATCATGAAAACGTGTTGAATTTTGTCAAGTGCTTTTTATGCATCTATTGAGATGATCACACAATTTTTATCCTCATTAATGTATCATACTACATTTATTGGTTTGTGTGTGTTGAACCATCCTAGCATCCCATGGATAAATCCAACTTGATCATCATGCATGATCCTGTTAATGTGTTATTAAATTCAGTTTGTTAGTAGTCTTCATTTATGTTCATCATGGATATTGGTCTGTAATTTTCTTTCCCGGTAGTGTCCTTGTCTGGCTTTGGTATCAGTGTGACGCTGGCCCTGTAAAATGAGAAAGTGTTCCTTGTTCTTTAATTTTTTGGAAGAGTTTGAGAAGTATTGGCATTAATTCTTCTTTAAATATTTGATAGAATTCTCTAGTGAAGCCATCTGGTCCTGGCTTTTCTTGTGTTGGGAGATTTTTGATTACTAATTCAATCTCCTTATTAGTTATTCAGACTTTCTATTTCTTCATGATTCAGTCTTGGTAGCTTGTATGCTTCTAGGAAGTTATCCATTTCTTCTAGGTTATCCAAGTTGTTGGCATATAATTATTCATAGTAGTCTATTATGATCTTTGTATTTCTGTGATGTCATTTGTAATGTCTCTTTCATTTCTGATTTTATCTTTTCTTGAGTCTTCTTTCTTTTTTTTCATAGTTAGGCTAGCTAAAGGTTTGTCAATCTTGTTTACTTTTTCAAAAAGCCAACTCTTAGTTTTGTTCATCTTTACTATTGTTTTTCTAGTCTCTAGTTCATTTACTTCTGCTCTAGTCTTTATTATTTCCTTGCTTTTTCTAACTTCGGGATTAGTTTGTTTTTCTTTTTCTAGTTCCTTGAGGTGTAAATTTAGCTTGCTTATATGAATATTTCTTTTTTCTTAATGTAGGCATTCATTTCTATCCTCCTAGAACTGCTTTTGACCTCCATCTCCAGAGCCAGCTGGCTGTTGGCTGCTGTTGCTGTGCCTTCTTATCCTCCCTTGTCACCATTTCTGCTATGTCAGGAGGTCTCCTTGTTGGGGACGAGGCTCCCAAATTTGAGGCCAATACTACCATTGGCCCCATCCATTTCCACAACTATCTGGGAGACACATGGAGCATTCTCTTCTCCCACCCTTGGGACTTTATTCCAGTATGTACCATAGAGCTTGACAAAGCCACAAAGCTGGCACCAAAATTTGCCAAGAGGAATGTTGGGATGATTTCCCTTTCAATACACAATCTTGCCTGAAGCAGGATATCAATGTTTACAGTGGTAAGAAGCCCACAGAAATGTTACTTTTTCCCATCATTGATGAAAAGGATTAGGACCTGGCCATTGTGTAGGCATGATGAATCCAGTAGAGAAAGAGGAACAGGGCATGCCTGTGACAGCATGTGTGGTGTTTATTTTTGGTCCTAATAAGAAACTGAAGTTATCTATCCTCTACACAGCCACCACTGGCAGATGCTTTGATGAGATTCTTGGAGTAGCTATTTCTCTCCAGCTGATAGCCAAAAAGTGGTTTGACACCCTGGTTGATTGGAAGACTGGAGATAGCATGGTGGTCCTTCCAATCATCCCTTCCAAACTTTCCCCTAAAGGAGTCGTCACCAAAGAGCTCCTGTCTGGCAAGAAATACCTCTGCTACCCTCCCCAGCCTTAAGTCTCTCCAAAAAGTTGGTGCTGAAGCTGCTCACTTAGCACAGTGAGCCAGAGGATGCCAGCTGCCAGTTATGTTTTTCTGCAGTAATTCTATAAAAACATCCTGGTGTAATCATAGCCAAGGTCTTTAGGTTGCTATATTCTGGATTATTAAATAAAAATAGCACTGAAAAAAAAAAGAATTGCTTTTGCTACAGTTTGGTAGGTTGTATTTCCATTTTTGTTTATATCAAGATATTTTTTGTTTTCCCTTTTGATTTCTCCTTTGACCTATTGGTTGTTTCGGAGTACATTGTTTAACTTTCAGCTATTTGTAAAACTTCCAGCCTTCTTCCTGTTATTGATCTCTAGTTTCATGCCATTGTAGTGAGAAAAAATGCTTGGTATGATTTCAGTCTTCTTAAATTTGTTAAGATGTGTCATGGCCTAATATATGACCTGTCTCAGAAAATTTCCATGTGTGCTTGAGAAGAAAGCGTATATTCTGTTGCTGTTGGATGGAATGTTCTGTATATGTCTGTTAGGTCCATTTGGTTGAAAGTGTAGTTCAAGTCCTATATTTCCTTATTGATTTTCTGTCTGGATGATTTATGCATTGTAGGGTATTAAAGTCCCCTACCATTATTTCATTGCTGTCTAAATCTGCCCTCAGATCTATTAAAATTTGCTTAATATAGTTAGGTGATCCAATAAGGGTGCATATATATTTGCAATTGTTATATCCTATTCACGAATTGACCCTTTTATCATTATATAATAACTTTCATCTCTAGTTAGAGTTTTTTATTTAAAGTCTGTTTTTTCTAGTGTAAGTATAGCTACCCCTGCTCTCTTTTGGTTTCCATTTGCATGATGTCTTTTTCCATCTCTTTACTTTCACCCCATGTGTGTCCTTAAAGGTGAAGTGAGTCTTTTGTAGGCATTATATAGTTGGATCTTGTTTTTTTCTTTTCTTTAATGCATTCAGCCACTCTATGTCTTTTGATTGGAAAATTTAATCCATTTACACTTAAAGTCATTATTGACAAGGAGGAATTTACTATTTCCATTTTGTTAATATTTTTTTGGATGCTTTGTAATTCCCTTGTTCTTTTCTTCCTCTCTTGCTTTCTTTCTTTGAGATTTGATGATTTTCTGTAGTGGTATGCTTTGATTCCTTTCTTTTCTTTTTTTTTTGAGGAAGATTAGCCCTGAGCTAACATTGTGCCCATCTTCCCCTACTTTTTTATATGTGGGATGCCTACCACAGCATGGTGTGCCAAGCAGTGCCATGTCTGCACCCGGGATCCCAACTGGTGAACCCCAGGCCACCGAGAAGTGGAACGTGCGAACTTAACCACTGCGCCACCAGGCCAGCTCCGATTCCTTTCTTTTTATTTTTTCTGATTCTACTATAGATTTTTGCTTTGTAGTTCCCATGAAACTTACATAAAACATATTGCAGTTATAACAGTCTCTTTTAAGCTGATAACAACTTAACTTCAATCACCTACAAAAACTATACCCTTTATTTCCTCCTCCCATTTTATGTTTTCGATGTCACAATTTACATCTTTTTATACTGTGTATCCATTAGCAAATTATTGTAGCTATACTAATTTTTAAAACTTTATCTTTTAACTTTTATACTAGAATTAAGCAATTTACACACCACCAGTACAGTATTAGAGTATTCTGAATTTGATTGTATATTTATCTTTACCAGTGAGTTTTATATTTTCATATGTTTCCATGTTGCTAATTAGTGACCTTACATTTCAGCTTGAAGACATGTCTTTAGGATTTTTTTGTAAGGCTGGTCTAGTGGCAATGAACTCTGAACTTTAGTTTGTCTGGGAAAGTTTTCAACTTTCCTTCATTTCTGAAGGACAGCTTTACTGGGCCAGTTGTGAGGGCCCAGAGGCAAGGCATCCCCAGTGGCTTGTGGGCAAGCTTCCTGATGGAATTCACAAGTCAGTCAGGAGGAAGAACCATGAAGCAGCTAGTATCATCCCTTTGATGAGTTTTGAACCCTGGTTGCTATGCTCCTAGCCACTCCCAAACCCACAGCCTTATAGATCACCTCAGCACTTTGGGTGAGGCAAGAAAGAAACAAGTGGGCCTCTTCAGGCTCTTCCTGCACCACTAGGGAAGCTGAACATTCACTCACATGCTCTCCCTTTCCCCCATGGGCAAAATCTCTGGCCAAGTGGATCTGTCCTGGCAATGAGTCATGCCACCTTGGGGGAGGGTTGATGTGGGCAAAGTGAAACTGTTCCTCTTACCCACTTTGGTGCATCTATTCTTGGATGTTTTTGTTCTAGCTGTTTGTTGGAACGTCTCTGCTGAATGCCCAAACTCCCACAAAAGTACTCTTGTCCATGCGTGACTGCCAAAACTGATGTTCTCTAGGGGGATGATGGTAGAGAACTCCTATCCCACCATCTTTGATGTCACCTTGTAGTTTTCAGTATATAATTCTTACACTTCTTTTGCTAAATTTATTTCTAAGTATTTTATTCATTTTGATGGTATTTTAAACGAAATTATTTTCTTAATTTCATTTTTCAGATAGTTCATTGCTAGTATATGTATATAAAATTGATTGTTCTATCCTGCAGCCTTGTTGAACTTTTCTATTAGCACTACTAGTTTTTTTTGGTGGATTTCTTAGGATTTTCTATATAAAAAAGATCATGTCATCAGAGAATAGAGGTACTTTTACTTTTTCCTTCCTTATCTAGATTGCTTTTATTTTCTTGAGTAATAGCTGTGGCTAGAACATCCAGTACAATATTAAATAGAAGTGAAAGAAGATATCCTTGGGGCTGGCCCCATGGCCGAGTGGTTAAGTTCGCGCGCTCCGCTGCAGGCGGCCCAGTGTTTCCTTAGTTCGAATCCTGGGCGCGGACATGGCACTGCTCGTCAGACCACGCTGAGGCAGCGTCCCACATGCCACAACTAGAAGAACCCACAACGAAGAATACACAACTATGTACCGGGGGGCTTTGGGGAGAAAAAGAAAAAAATAAAATCTTTAAAAAAAAAAAAAAAAAAAAGATATCCTTGTACTGGTTCTATCTTTAGGGGGAAACCATTCAGTCTTTTATCATTTAATGTGATGTGAGCTATGGGTTTTTTGTAGATGCCTTTCATCAGTTTGAGGAAGTTCCCTTATATTCCTAGGGAGTATAGTGTTTTCATCATGAAGGGGTGTTGAATTTTGTTAAATGTTTTTTCTGCATCAATTAAGCTGGTCATTTTTTCTTTATTCTATTGATATGGTTTATTACATTAATTGTCTTTCAGATGTTAAACTAACCTTGCATTCCTGGGTGTAAATCTCACTTGGTCATGGTATATAACACTCTTTATATTTTGCTGAGTTTGATTTGCTAGTATTTTTTAAAGGATCTTTGCATCTATATTCACATGAGGTATTGGTCTGTATTTTTTTCTTGTTCATTCCTGTGTTTCTACTGTTGTCATGAGAAGCACATGCTTAGGCTATTCCACTGGTCTTGGGAGGAAGGTAATAGCAGAAATGTCTTCAAATAAGGTGTTTCAGTCCAGCCCAACCTAGAATAGAGCCCACCATTCAATTCGCAGAAGCACAAGTAAACCCAGATTAGCAGAATTTGCCAACCAAGTCCAACACAGATAATCCAATCCTCAGCCACATACGGATACGTAAGCTATACTTACAAAGAATTGCTGTTTTGAGCCACTGAGTTGTGATGTGGTGCACTCTACAGCAATAGATAGCTAATACACTGTGCTATGGATGCCATCTACTCATAAGAGAGTTCTTTATTATACTATTAAGGAATAATCTCTGAGACTTATGGTTCAGCTAAACAAAAAGAAAAACGTGCATTGTTCAATTATATGTGAAAATGAATTTGCATACATGTGCATAAGATATACCTGGAAGGATATACACAAAAACCTGACAAAAGTTGATTGCCTGTGGAGAGGTTGACTGTCTAACTGAGGGATAGAAGTGGAAGGAGACTTCCTGTACACTTTTCTGTCACTTTTGAATTTCCAACTGTTTAAATTCATTACATATTTAGAAAAATAAATTATTTTTAAAAACTAAGGCTATTCATACTGCTTCAAATTCTTCTAGCATCTAATAAAGCAGAAAAAAAGCTCTAAAATCAGTTGGGTTTTTTTCCTTTACAAGTGCCAATTTTCTGCTTGGATGATTGTAGGATGCTTAACTTTTCCCTTAGAGAATTTCAACAGTATTTGTTTAGGTGTATAACTCTAATTTATTACTATTTCTTGATAGTTAGAATATGTATATATATATAAAGAACTCTTAAAACTCAGTTGTAAGAAAACAAACAGCCCAATAAACACAATGGGCAAATGAATTGATCAGACACTTCACGAAAAAAGATACAAACATGGCAAATAAGCACATTAAAGGGAGCGCAAAATCATTGATCAATGAAAAGCAAAATGAGGTACTCCTACACACCTTTTAGAATACTTAAAATTAAAAAGTCGAACCATATGAAGTGTTGGAAGGATCTGGAGCAACTGGAACCCCTCTTCACTGCTGGTGGTAATAGAAAGTCGTATAACCACTGGAAAGCACTTTGGCAATTCCTGAAAAAGTTAAAAATTAATCTACCATATGACTTAACCATTCTACCTCTTGATATTTACTCAAGAGAAATGAAAGTATATGTCCACATGAAGATTTGAACATGAATGTTTAACACAGCTCTACATGAGATAGACCCAAACTGGAAACAGTCCAGTGTGTATCAACAGGTAAAGGGATAAACAAAATGTCCTATATCCATACTATGGAAACAGGAAAATAAAAAGGGAACGAATTACTGACACTCATAACACAGATAAATCTCAAATTAATTATGTTGAGTGAAAGAAGTCAGATAAAAAAGAGCACATACTGTACGATTCCATTTATCTAAAGTTCTAGAGAATTCAAACTAATGTATAGTGGCAGAAATCAAGTTAATGGTTGCTTGGGGGTGAGTCAGACTGGGGGTGTCATGTGAATGGAGGGATTATGAAAGGTCATGAGGAAACTTTTGGGAGTGATGAATATATTCATTTTCCTGATTGTAATGATGGTTTCAAGGGTGTATACAAAGGTCAAAACTCACCAAATTGTACACTTTAATTATATGGAAAAGAGAATTGAAAAAAAACCCAAATATTAGGATTTGCAAAGCTGAGTAGAAGTACACAGGATCTTGTTACACTATTCTCTGCTGTTGAATATGTGTTTTCTATATCTAATAAGAAAATACTTTAACTCAAAAAAGAAAACTAGATTTCTGCACTTGAGTTAATTGATTTAATAAACTAGTGAAAACAATAAGTTTCCATGAAAATAGGGCCCTTGTCTCAGTACGGTACCTAGAAGAACTCATCATACACTCCAAAAATATTTACTCAACAAATAATGAATAAACTTAGTTTATTCACAGCTACTGGTTATTTTCTCATTTTAAAGAAGCTTTCAATTCCTTATGGGAAAACTTGGAAGCTATAGAACAATTTTAGAGTGATTGCCCATACTGTAGAGGGTGGTTGCCAAGATTATCAGAAACCTCTCTCTCTATATATATATCATATATATCCTTGTATTTAGGCAGCTTGCACCAACAAAGCCCTACTGGTTGTTTACAGGTGGCGCCCCGTCTGATTATTAAACACTGATTGGTCATTGTCTGCACCATACTGGTTGTAAACTATTTTGAATATCATCCCTTTGAAACGTCACCACACCACTATTTCCTAGGTTAAAGTGCCTCCTGATGTCACACATTCCTCCAGCAGGCTTTGATTCAGGTTCAGTATAGGTATCCTTCGGCACGCACTCCGCACCTACTCCTTTATACTACCATAACCTGCACTGTTCAGACCATACGACTTGACAGTAGCTTGACTTTGCTTCCCTAGTTAAACTTTTTAACTTCCAATTTACTTCATCATCAAAGTAATGTGATAAATTTCTGTTCCAAAATAAACAATATTTTTAGTCCTCTCTTCCTGGGCTTTTATATGGGGATCTAAACTAAATTTGATAAATATTCACTTGTTGGCTTTGAATATTTCAAGCAGTACTAGCAGGCAACTTATTGACCTATGTACTTTAGCTCACTGGATAAGACTTATAAAATAGATTAGAGAAGGCTG
Source organism: Equus asinus (assembly GCF_041296235.1). Classification (NCBI taxonomy): domain Eukaryota; kingdom Metazoa; phylum Chordata; class Mammalia; order Perissodactyla; family Equidae; genus Equus; species Equus asinus. Next base: position 22,211,893 of record NC_091813.1, read on the forward strand.
GGTCATGTATCCAAGCTTTCTGCTGAACCTCTGCCCTGGACATGCAATAGATCACCTGTCATTGTGCGAGGATTAGACATTTTTTTCAGGAAAATTTCTAGCTTTGGAGGTGCGTCTGTTTGGAAGACAAAGTAAATACCACAAAAAAGCACATTAATAAACATTTATTGAACTGTATTAAATTTAATTGAAATTAATTGAATTTGGATAGTGACTACAACTGCAACTGCTCCCATTTCTTGGCTGGATTTCAGTTTTGATTTAGAACCCAGTTTGGGCAAGGAACAGAGAAATGAAAAATCTTCAATGTCACCTTCAAAGTTGAATTAATTTACATTACAAAAAAGCTATTAGATAACTTGGCTAATTTAAATATTTATAACAATTTCCTTTGAAAAGACAATAATTTCAACCAGATAAGCCAGGTTCTTCTTTAAATGAATAAATTCACTGTTCTACCCTTTAGGTATTTTTCAGCTTCCTTACAGTCAAATTTGACTCTTCAATCTAGACTTATTCGAATTTCTCTTGGACATCACTTATAATATAAAAGTTATCTATAATGTTACAATTTTTAGAATTACAAATGTCTGTATTCTCCCCCCCATTATGAATGTCACTAAGATTTACAGATTCTACATCTTAAATATCTGTACAGGCTGTTTTCAGCCTTTTTAAAGCCAATGTTTGTTTTTTAAAATGAATATTTTATAAAGTCCCCTCTTTATATTAAACGTAATTTCACATATAAATTTTAAAATGTACATTAACTACAATATAAAGGATAAATAAAAGTAGAATAATAGTAAATAACATGTAGTATAACATAAATGTTTGGGTAAAACTACCAGAAAACCTAATGCAGTGGTAATATACTTACATCTACTTATAAACAGGCTGGATTTAAGAGAAATTAGGCCAATATTCAAGTGAATATTGAAAATAATTTTTCTTCATATTAGACATTTTGGAATAAGAATCACTGTAAGTGCAATAACTACAAATGCAAATGGATATAGTTGGGTTTTATTCGAGATTCAAATAGCATGAGTGGCATAGCGATCAGAGATAAAATTTTGGTAAAGTTCCAAAGAAAACAACATATATTCTTCCCTCAGTGAAATACGGTCGCTGCATTCCTGGAAAATTCAGTGTATATTAAAACCATACTATAAGTATTTGCAGTTTAAATGTAAAATGGAGTTCTTTCTGGGCTGAGATAATTATAATCAGGCTTTTCATCTACAAGACTGTCTAGACGGATATTTGAAAGTCATGTGGGAAGCAGGATAATTTTTCACTGCATGGTTTGTCCCTCTAATTACAGGATGTCTGCTATCCCTGGCCTATACACACTAAAGGCCAGCAGCTCTCCCCCACCATTGTGACAACCAGAAAATGCTTCCGCAAATATCCAAAATGCCCACTAGGGGCAGTGCCACCCTCCTGAGAACACTGTATAATCTGAGTCTGATGTGTCAATCTTTACCACTGCTTTAGTTTGGCTTTTCATCATCTATCACTTAGGTCTCCCAACTTTTCTCCTCCGCCTCGGTCTTCTCCGCCTATAATTCACCCTTCAAACAGATGGCAAAGGTGATCTCAAACGCACCTCTGATCCTGTCATTCTCCTGCTGAATACCTTCAGAGGCTCCCCCAACTAGAGATGAAGCCAAAGTTTCTAGAACGGAGGGCAGTGCTCTGATCCCACCATATTTCAGTGTGATCTTGTACCATTCCCTCCAGTGTGTGCTGTGTTCTTCCCCATGTAGTCTCTAGAAATGAACAAGTTCTCTGAGACTTTTCACCAATTTGCCGATCTTTTGACTGCCAAGTTCTTACTAGTAATTCAAAATGCAATTCAGGCATCACTTCCCCAGTGGACCCTTCCCCAATCTCCCCACTCCACCCCTGACCCTTGCACTTACCATATGCTTTGTACCCGTTAGATAGTCTGCCTGCGCCACCAGACCGTGAGTTAGCTGACCCGTAGGGATTTTTTACCCCATCTACCTTTGCGTCCCAAGAACACTGCATAGGTGGAGCGCAAGTGGTAAGGACTTAGAAAGTGAAACACTTTTAAAGTTGAGTGATCCTGTAATGTTAGATATTTAGAGAGTTCTGCAGATTACTATATACTTGTTTTTATTTACCTTTTCATGTTTTCTCCTCCTTGAAGAATCACGTATTTCCAGACAGTTTAATTAATCCAATCTTTTAGCTTTCTTTCCTCAGTATTTAATCTCCAATTAATTTTGAAACGCCCTTATTATATTTTCCTTTTACTAGCTCCAACCCTCATTGTACTGATTCATAAGACAAATATGTCACTTTTGACCCATTCCCTAGTTAATATTTTGCTCAATTTAGTTCATCTATCTCAGACAAGAAACCCATTTCTTTCTAAAGTGATTTGAAATCAGCTCATGAGAAGAGTTTACTTTTTAATCATTAACAATTTTTAAAAATTATATTTTCCCTGAATGTATAACTTCCTCCCCCCCCCAAATTGACCCTCAAGTTGATTTTCTGGTTTTAAGTGTTGGTTCCTGGTTTTATGACATATGTGCTTGATGGTCACCAATAATTGATTTGTTTTTGATATTTTTCAGATTTAAGCGTGTTCACCTTTATCACACCTTTGCTAATTTAAGGCAGAGATCAAAATTAACTAGTCTTAAATAATCTTGATGTTTGTCCATCCTAGACCACACGGCTTCTCTCTGGTAGTTACCACAAGGTTGGCCATAATCACCCACCATTTTTAAATTTTATTTTATACTACATTATTCCTTGCCTTCCCAGGATTTAGCAGTAATATTTCAATAATTTACTAATGACTTTCCATTGGCTCATTAGGAGAAAAATGGTTCCTGTAGAAACAATCTGCTAAATAAATGATGGTGCAGAGATTTTCCTGGAGGCTACAAAGTGACCTATAGAAATACACTAAATTGGTTCTTCTCCATTAGGACATTCAGATCCTTCTTTTATTTCATTTTGGAATGGAAGAATAAACGGGGAAAAAAATGTGCTCTGAAATCCTCTGTCCTGCTTTAGAGCATGTAAATAGCATCAGGCACAAAAAAATTTTCAAGCTGTCAGGAGTAAGGCAAGCATGATAATTTAGGATAATTAAATGCTTAAGACAATCAAAATAGAACTGATCCTAGTAAGCTTTTCTCACTTGAAGGAAACTTCTTTAAAAAGTAGTTACTGATCTAAATGTCTTTCAATAGGGCAGTTAAAAAAACGTTGTATAACAATCCACAGTATAGAATATTTTGGAGCCTTTAAAAAAGAAGAAGGCATACCTATATATATGGACGCACAACGATATACAGTGGTTTTAAAATAAGAAAAATTATGAATAATACATATACTATGATCCCATTCATATAGAATTAGCAGAAACAAAGTAAAATATATACAAAGAGAGAGGAGATTGTAAAGATACAAACATCAAACTACATTTGATGTTCTGCCCTTAAAGCTTTTATTTTTGTGTCTGTTTCTTCCACCAGGTTACGAGTTCCTTTGTTGCCAGATCAAATACAGGATGTCCAGTTAAATTAGAATTTCAGGTAAACAATGAATTTTTTTTTAGTATAAATACATCCCAAACATTGCACAGGACATACTTATACCACAAAAGTATTCATTGTTTATCTGAAATTCAAATTTAACTAGGTGTCCGTATTTTTATTCGCTAAATCTGGCAACTCTACTTTAAGGAGACCTTACACTATTCATCTTTGTACTCCAATCACATAGTTACAGAGAGACCGTGGGTGCACAATAAATGGCTAAATGGCGAGAGGGAGAGTAATTGAGGAGCACACAGTAATAACAGGCAATTATGCTAAATGTGTTACATACTTTATCTCAATTCTCATGGAAATGGCTTAATGTTCTATTAGTGGCCCTATTTCACAGATTAAGCAGAAGTATACAGAAGTCACAAAGTAAGTAAGTGGTGGAGCTAGAAATGACCCCAAATTTCTGGGTCCTGATTCGGCAGCCATAACCAAGTGCCAGCTGCAGAAAGGTAGAGGGAGATGAGAAAGAGAGAGAGTGCCAGAGAGTGGCTTCAGTTCTGCCTAAGTGGAGAGAGTGGGACTTTGCACAAACTCGCCTGGAGGTGGACTGTGGGGTACATATGAGAAGCAGACAAATCTGGGCCTGGTCACCACCTCCACCACTCATTCAAACAAATTATAGAATGAATTTTTGCCTCAATTTTCTCCTCTGTAAAACTGGAGCGAGAGGACCTACTTGAGTACCGATGTGAAGAATAAAGGAGATAATTTCTGTAAAGTGATGAGCACGGGGCTGGGCAAGTAAGACGGCCCCGTCAATGCTAGGTATTATAGCTCACAGCCCCAGTTTTTTCATTTGTAAAGTAGAATAACACCACCAATAACAGCAACAAGACAATAATACTGATGATATCTCTGCTGCTGAGTTGATTTGAGGATCAGATGAGGACATATATATTATCTTTCTAAATTCTAAAGTGCTTCACATTCTCCTTAACAGAGCAGTTGTTCTTTGGGTCAGAACCAGAATTAATGTCATGCTAGAGCATTACTACAATTTTTTCCTATGAGTAATTAACTTCGTTTTAAAAATTATCATATAGTAAAATTGGCTGTGTACAAAGTTCTATGGATTTTAAGCCGTGTGGTTAGATAAATCTAGACACGGTCGGGATACAGAACGTGACTACAGCTTTTCAGATTCTTTGTTCAAAGTGTTTCACGTTCTTGTTGCAAAACGCTTTTAAAAATAAGAAAAAGGGAGTTAGAAAAACGTACTGAAGATGCTAATCAACAAAACTGGCTTTTTGCACAAATCTGAGTTTCTAACCCCTCGAGGTCTCGTCTGGGCCCTTTTTGCTGTTGGCTCTGCAGACTCTCTTTCCACAAAAGTAATCAGGAATCCACTTGAGAGTTGGGGCCCTTCTTCACACTAAGGGCACATGTCCCAGGCACAAGCTTCAGCATTCCTTATTTGATCCTTTTTATATTACTAGATCTGTCTAGAGAGCGCAACCATCGAGCTTTCAGGACCCCAAACCCCTCTGGTATCACAGACCTCCCAGTAATCATTCAATCTGTCCCTTTGCCCAGCTCCATCCTCTCCACCTCCCCGGACTGTCGGGCACTGCCTGGGGCGATAGACTTTAGGACCAAACTTCAGCTCTCCCTTGGAGGCCTCCCCCCCACCCCCAACCCGGGGAGCTCTCTCAGCTTAGGTGACTTGCACTGTCACAACGCTGCCACATCTGGTGCGCGAGGCAGGTCCGCTTTCCTGGTGACTCAGGTCGTTGCTTTTGTCTCTAGGATGCTTTGGCTGCCGTTTTCTTCCCTCTGCTTTTAATTTGCGGAGGGGAAAAGCTAATGAATCAAGAATGAATCCCCTCTCCCCGAATCTTTTCTTCTTCTTCTTCAAGTTGGCTCTCTCCCTTCACAAGTTCCCTAACTATCCACGAAGTGCGGGGTCGGGACAGGTGGGGACCCATTAATTACACCTAAATCCGAAGTTGGCAACCTAAGGTATCATTTCGGTGGGAAGACTTTCTGAAGCTCCCTTGCAGCCTGCTGGGCGTTGGGCTGCTGCCGCTGTACATTTTCAGCTCATTTATTTATGCTCCTGCTTCACGCTGCTCGGCCAGTCACGCCTAAATCTATCTCGTTACTGCCATAGGTGCCCCCAATGAGGGTGAATTCCACAAGATTCACCAGCCGTGTCGTTCCTGTCCCTGGCAAATAGAGTATGCAAAATGAGGAACCACCAAAGGATGCCGGAGAGGGGGGAGAGAAAGGGATTCCCTCACCTTTTCCAGCACATTCCTCGTTAGTTTCCAGCAAGAGGAGGTGCGCACCCCAGATCCCCCAGCCTCCTTTCTTAAATCTCCCTGCTGAGGGCTGCCCAGGTTGGGCCTCGCGGCCGGAGAAGCCCCTCCCGTAAGCCCGGCCCTCCCCCGTCCCCCAGGTTGGTTTTTCCCAGCTGCGGAGGTTGGGCCAGGGGCTGGGGTGCGAGGAGAGTCGGCGCCCGCTGCGCCGAGCCGGGAAGTCGCCGCGACTCTGGTGGGACTCGGAGTTGGGTCGGAAGGTGGCGGGCGCGGAGGTGAGTGGTGGGGAGCTAGCGGTGAAGGCGAGAACCGGGAGGCGGCTCCAGGGCTCCCCCCATCCTCGGGCGGGAGAGCAGCGCAGGTCCGGGGTCCCACCGCCGCTGTGTGCGCGGCCCTCCCCTCCCGTTTGGAGATGCCTTGAAGCCCCTCTGGGATCTGAGGGGTTGGTGGGGGCGCGAGCTGAGGGGCGACAGCTGTAAGGGTCTCCACTTCCTGCTAATCCAAGATGGTACTAAAAGAGATCAGAAGACTCGTGTAACCTGAAACTTCCCTCTCATCCTAACCGGGACCCGGAGGATAGGTCCGGCGGGGGCGGAGGCCCCGGAAGGCAGGTCGCCCGCGGAGGCGGTGGGGGAAGGAGCTGGGAGAGTGAGAAGTTTGGTCGGCAAGGCGCTGGGGATTAAGCGAGAAGTTAAAGGCGGGGGACGAGTCTGGTCGGGAGAGGAGGGCGGGAGCTGGAAGGGTATATATAGTGGGGGCCGGGGCAGAGGGCAACTTGGCGCTCCTTGTCTCGGATCGCGCCCCTCTCCCGCGTGAGGACGTGCGTGGGACTGGGCGAGGCGAGGCCCTGATGGGTTTACGGAGGGAGGGCTTGGGGACAGAGTGGGGACGACTCGGTTTGGAGAGGCAGTTCGTGCACTCGGGGAGCTGCGGCTGCAGCCGCTCCTCACGCTTTTCTCCTGCTTGTCCCAGGTCGCGCAGCGGATCCCGCGTGAGGCGCCAACAAAAGAGGCGAGGAGGTGCCACCCGGGGGCGGCGGCAGGAAGAGGAGCAGGAGGAGGAGCGCGGAGCCGAGCGTCCCGGGCTGCCGTGCGTACTTGCTGGAGGGAAGGGGCGGGGGAGTCGGCCCCGGGAGGGGGACGCCCGGTGGCGAGGGGGTTAGCCAAGTTCCGGCTGCGGCGCTTCTCCTCGTTCCCACGAGAGGAAAGTTTCCTCCAGACTTTTCCGGCCGGCCCACGCCCTCCGGGCCCAGCTCCCGAGCCTTCGGAGCGGGCGCCGTCCCAGCCCGGCTCCGGGGAGACCCGCGCCGCGATGCCTGGGGGGCGCTCCCGGGGCCCCGCCGCCGGGGACGGGCGGCTGCGGCTGGCGCGCCTGGCGCTGCTGCTCCTGGGCTGGGTCTCCTCGCCCGCGCTCACCCCCTCGGCGGCCTCCTCCACCTCCCCGGCGCCGTCCCCGGCCTCCGCCGCGTCCGCCCCGCCGCCGCCGCCCGGCCGATGCCCCCCACCGTGCGAGTGCTCCGAGGCGGCGCGCACCGTCAAGTGCGTCAACCGCAACCTGACCGAGGTGCCCGCCGAGCTGCCCCCCTACGTGCGCAACCTCTTCCTCACCGGCGCCCAGCTGGCCGTGCTCCCCGCCGCCGCCTTCGCCCGCCGGCCGCCGCTGGCCGAGCTGGCGGCGCTCAACCTCAGCGGCAGCCGCCTGGAGGAGGTGCGCGCCGGCGCCTTCGAGCATCTGCCCAGCCTGCGCCAGCTCGACCTCAGCCACAACCCGCTGGCCCGCCTCAGCCCCTTCGCCTTCTCGGGCAGCAACGCCAGCGTCTCGGCCCCCAGCCCCCTGCTGGAACTGATGCTCAACCACATCGTGCCCCCTGCCAAAGAGCTGCAGAACCGGAGCTTCGAGGGCATAGTGGCGACCGCCCTGCGAGCGGGCCACGCGCTGCGCGGCCTCCGCCGCCTGGAGCTGGCCAGCAACCACCTCCTCTACCTGCCCCGGGACCTCCTGGCCCACCTGCCTGGCCTCAGGCACCTGGACCTGCGCGACAACTCCCTGGTGAGCCTGACCCACGTGTCCTTCCGCAACCTGACACACTTAGAAAGCCTCCACCTGGAGGACAACGCCCTCAAGGTCCTCCACAACGGCACGCTGGCAGAGTTGCAAGGCCTGCCCCACGTCAGGGTCTTCCTGGACAACAATCCCTGGGTGTGCGACTGCCACATGGTGGACATGGTGGCCTGGCTCAAGGAGACAGAGGTAGTGCAGGGCAAAGCCAGGCTCACCTGTGCCTTCCCGGAAAAAATGAGGAATCGGGTCCTCTTGGAACTCAACAGCTCCGACCTGGACTGTGACCCTATCCTTCCACCATCCTTGCAGACTTCTTACGTCTTCCTAGGTATTGTCTTAGCCCTGATAGGTGCCATTTTCCTGCTCGTTTTGTATTTGAACCGCAAGGGGATAAAAAAGTGGATGCATAACATCAGAGACGCCTGCAGAGATCACATGGAAGGGTATCATTACAGATACGAAATCAATGCGGACCCCAGGTTAACAAACCTCAGTTCTAATTCGGATGTCTGAGAAACATTCGAGGACCAGACAAGGACAACTATGCATGAGATGTAGACTTCAGCTTTATCCCGTCCTGGGCTTGCTCCACCTGCACCCTCCGCTAGAGACACCACTGACCTTGACTGAAAGCCGTGAGAGGAGTTGGCTCCCTTGTTATGTAAAGTTCTTGGTGTGGATGAACAACTGTGCATAGTGTTTTACCCTCTTCCTTTTCTTGGAACTCCTCAACACGTGTGGAGGGATTTTTCAATTTTCAGCATGAATATGGACTCCTGGCTGGCTGTTTCTCTTAGTACAGTTCAAGGTGTAGCAAGTGTACCCCTGCAGATAGCATTCAACAAAAGCTGCCTCAACTTTTTTGAGAAAAATATTTTATTCATAAATATCAGTTTTATTCTCATGTACCAGAATTGTGGAGAAAATGATTGCATCCCCTAAACTGCCTGCAGACCTTAGCAAGCTCTTCAAAGTAACTCCGTAGTACACGGGAGCACCTGCATCCGAGAGCATGCTTACATTTTACTGTTCTGCATATTACAAAAAAATAACTTGCAACTTCAGATAACTTCTTTGACAAAGTAAATTACTTTTTTGATTGCAGTTTATATGAAACTATACTGAAGTTTTTTTATAAACTGCATTGAGATCCAACAGACTAAATTGTTAAAAAAAAATTCAATAAAGATTCTTAAAAGAATTACAGTTGTGTTAAGTTTGCTGCTTGGAAAAAGGATTAGGGACAATGATATTGAATGATCGTGGTTCGGATGATAATTAAAGTATTACTTATAGCTTAGAATGAAACTAGAGCAATGTCTTATAGAAACAGACTTTGCAGATAGTTTTGAAATTGTGGATCCTTTTAGGATTTAAATAGAGAATTTGAATATTCATGTGAATAGATTTCTCATGATCCCAAAGTTAATTCTATTTATGAAACAATTTTGTAAGAGCACTATGAAGTTGGTAAGAAGGAAGAGTTCTGTATGATAAATGGTTCACAGTTTATGGATTTTTCTAGGCTAAGTTGTTAGGATAGGACAAAATTATTTACTTAATAAAGCTTCCCATAGGAAATTGTTCTGTGGGTCTTTAGAGCAGACTATGAAACAAATATAATGCAAATAAAGGTATGAAAATGAAATGTCTTAAAAACATAGAATATTCTAAAATCAATTTTAAAATATAAATTTAAAAAATTTCCTGAGATCATAATGTAAATTGGAACTTAAATTTTCTTGAGAATATTTTTTTTAAACATTTAAAATGGAACATACTGCTCGATAGTTATTCAGAGACCCAGCTAATTTGTTTAAAAAATTGTCATGGGAGGATATGAATTTGAGGAAATAACCATAGATACATGTCTTTGTCCATAAACAAGTATCTCAACTAATCATAGGTTCTTATGTTCAGATAAGTATTTAAGAATTTGGGGATATTTTGATTTTCGCTAAGCTCTATGTTAGTATATACTCCTTTGTGAAGAATAAATCACATTTATGTGTAAATAAAAGCAATTAGTTACTCAGTTGATATTATTAATAATAGACATTATTTTCTTTTTTTCAGAGTTTATTATTTGCCAATTAAGGTTAAAGGCAAATTCTGTTAATAATTTAAATTATTCTATAAATAATTTAGCCATTATTGCTTAACTAAACTTGTATCAGTAAGTCTTAGGGCCTCCTTTCCTTTTAAATTGATTATGTTCTGCTGGGTTTTATATTTGAAATAAAATTTACATTTCCATATTTTAATAAGTGAAATAGGATTAGATAGTACTTTAGGTTCTAGAAATCTTTGCTTATTCCTTCTTTGCATTAAATTCAGAAGTTTTCAAAATATGGTTAAAAATATATGAATCTCTTGTTTAGACTGTATACTCAGAATAGGAAGTTTTAACTATATTAAGTTTCATAGGGCTCATTTATGAAATATTATAGTATTCATTATTTATGGGTTATGCTTCAGATCCTACAATTACCTGAGAAAAGGTTACATATAAGGTGCTTAGTATTCCATTAAACATTCTAAGTGTTCACCAGGAATTCATAAACTGGCTGGCTGCCATCATTTCCTAAGAATGGTAAGAATATTAGTCTGACAAAAATAGTGAAATCATCTAATAAATAAGAGCACACCATCTTAGAAACTACTGATGGACTTTTATTGGTAGTTCTGCTCATAGTGTGGAGAACAACTGATTCAATATCTATAGAGTCTATTCAGAGGAATTATTTCTTCTTCATCCTGTGATAATCTAGCAGTTAAAAACTGAGCTTTGTCTAAGATCCAGGAAAGCGGTGGATTCATTAGTCCAGCTTATCTCATCATCAGCTCGCTGAAGCAAAATCTGTGATAATGTGAAGCCGAGCTTTTGCTTGTTGGCCGGATGGCTTTTTTGAAGTTATGATTTCTTGCTGCTTTTTCATCTCCTTGCTTCTTCCTTTGTATGGACTCCCCAACTTGCCACTGCTCTTTTTCCTATCACGTCACTCCTTGCTATTCTCCAATACATGGCAATAGAACATTTTTAAGGTAAAAAATATTACTGTTAAAAACAATTGCTCTTGTACAGTCCTAATACTCTAAGTCTATAAGCTTATAAGGCATTCTGAGTGCCTTGGAAGATAGGTGCTATATAAATCTACTAAGTGTAAGGGAATATTGGAGAAATGAAAAAAAAGTCTCATCACTTTAATTGTACTTGTTTTAAACACTGTTCCTTACTACCATTATGTATTATTGATCCTAGAAACCTAGAAGTAATCCATTTTTTAAAATTTATTTTGGTTGTCAATATACTTTGCTACTCAACAAAGGTCTTGGCAGAAAACACCCTTCATTTATCCTTTACAAGTTTCATTTGAAGAAAGTTAGAAAAATACTTAAAAAATTTAAGCACTTGATAAATCTTTCGATTGAAAAAGCTATTAAAATGTCCAATAAATTTCTATTTAAAGTGGCAAGATTTTAGGATAACACAGCTATTTGACCCTCAATTGTAACTTCCCCCTTTCAATAACTATTCGGTTTGCAGCATTAATATATGTGTCATCAATTTTGCTGCCACGCGTGACTCAATGGTGACCTATAAGGCACATTTGTACCTTATAGCTGATAGATTTTTCTTACAAAGTAAGGAGACTTTGAAGCATGTTCGATAAAAATTTTTTAAAGAAAAAGGAGCTACATAAATTGGTACCATCAATAATAGGCAAGATTTTCTTTTTTTTTCAGAGGTGGGGAAAGGCTTGGTTGAAATAAACGAACAAGTCACAAATGGTAAATCCTTTTAAAATATCTTGATGGGCAGAAAATGTGGATTATGCATACCTCGTTATTTAATTAGAAATAAGTTGCATCTTTGTTTTCTGTCTTTTTAATTAAAGCAGATGTAAAAAGAAAGAAGGTTCAGACGAACTGTGATTGTTTCCTGAAGGATTCCGTTTTACTCTGTCCCTTTGGCTTAATGCTCCAGGCAGGCACTTACCTTCTTGAGGACATTGGAGATTTTGCCACCCTAGCTTGAGAGTCTTTCATATCATTTTTGCTTTCCATTTAAATGTTTCTCCAAAGCCTATAAGAGATACCATGAGGATTTGCAAGGTTAAAAACAATTTGACACGTGCTTCCTTCCTGCTCCAAAATCTGTTCAGGCATTCAGCCTTCAGAGAGCAGTACCCTCAAGTGAAGAAGGACATCTGTTAGACGAGATTCAGGTTTCACTTTTACGCTTGTGCAAGGATTTTTCACAGAAAAGGAGAGGGAAGGGAGGAAATTAGATTTCTAGATAATATATAAGTACCTTGACAATACCTTTTTAAAATCTTTCAGTACTACTGCAGTGCTACACTAGAAATGATTCATTTAAGGAAATATATTGTGTATTGTCCTGGCGATCCTGCCTTCTTTTAGATGGGGAAAAGCAGCTCCTTGATGTTTTGTACAGTTGTTTTTCCATTCCTATCCTTAGAAACGTTTGATTTAAAAACGCAGGCTGGTTTTATTTTGTGTTTTATCTTAAAACAATTTAGCAGCTCTGTCTTTGTGTTGGGTTAAAAAAAACCTAGATCTTAAAAAAATTTAATATATGATTTATATAATTTTGACGAGAATAAGAATTCTTAGCGTTTCAAAGTTGGAAGGGCTCTTGGATGTGTCAAGCTCCGTTTCCCATTCTACAAATGAAGAAACTCGTAATTGTGACATTTTATTGTGTTGTATAATGGCAACCAGGACTAGATCGCAGGGTTCCAGACTCCCCTTCTAGTGGTCTGTTTGCCACCTGATGGCGTTACTAATTACCTACCTTGAGACCTTTGAAATTCCCGTGTCTAATAAAAAAAAGGCAATTGCTGTGAATTTGTTTTATTGTTTTTGCTTTGCACTCAGACATTCACTATGTTTCAGTTTGCTCTAAATTTCACTTGCAGTGTGTTGAACATTATTATGCTTTAGACTTCTGAATGTGCTTAAAAATGTTTGGAATAATTTTGTCATGGCAATCATTACTGTAGAGCTCCTCTGAGTCCATTTTATGATAGGAAGTTTTTGGAGATTTAATGGTGATACTTGTTTTGAAAAGACAAATAAAACCCTGGAAAGCTGTGCTAGCTTGTGTAGTTCCATCTCAAAAGATGAGTTAGCTCAGCTGGTGAGAACACTAAACAAATGAGACCAAGTTCATGGCCACAAAGTCAGTCAGTCACCAGGTGAGACAGTCAGCTTTGCATGCCCCGGTCTGCTCTCCCGGCCCATGCTCCAGGTGCATGCTACCACCAATCCTCTGAGGGCCGAGACCAAACAGGGAATTTAAATCAATGCAAATCCCTTATCACCTTGGGAAACCAGTGGACTGACGGCCAAACCCTGGCAGACTGCTGCTGAGGTGCCAGTTTACTATCTGTACATACGAGGACCAAACATGACAGTCCCTATGTCCTCAAGTGTAGCATGTATGCCACAGATGACAACAGATTTCTTGTTTATGTGAATTTTGAGAAAAATCTGTATGGGTGTCTTTTAATGTATCACCTGGGAAATTAACTAGGTTTGCTTTGCTATTTAAAATAATGTGGTTTAAGATTCAGGATCATTACTACTATATCACAGACTTGCATGTAAATGTTTATACAAACAAATACTCTTTATGTTTAGCTGATATTTTATGATAATAGGATATATTTGTGGTTCACAGTTTAACTTGGTTAATGTAAGGATACATTTGTTTTCAAGGAAGCAAAAGCTTAAAATATGACCAAATATAGTACTTTCTGTGAAAAGTAAATACTTAATAATGTGTTTTAAAGACCTGAGGATATTATCAAAATAGGCCTTTTCTAAATGGAGGTTTATAGATTTCCCCATTCCCCTTCCCTCCACAGTCTTATTTCTCCCGCTCTTCTTCCCCCGAAAAAAACCTTGATACATAACGCTTCAAGGTGATTCTTGCACACAGGAGAACTGGACTGACTGAAACATTAGGTGGGTCAGTTGGCGAGTAGACATTTCTCTGTATGACACGGTTTCCTTCAGTTTTACCACACAGTAAGTTGTTTTCAGCTTTTAATTAGACACTTTCTGTGGTTATTCTTGTAGATCATGGCAAACACATGGCTATTCGACACTTAAAAGGCATTTTTAAATTAACTCATCTTTCTGGTAGATTATTTAAAAATACAAGGAGGAAAAACACCATGAATAATCCTACCACTAAGGAAAAAGTGTCTTACTGTTGAAATAAACTGCCTTGTTTATATCACATTCTATCTTGCCTTTTCATGTACAATGTTGTGAACGTTCCCCACTATCATTAAAAGCTATTTTAATATCTTGCTTTAAAGTACTGCAGACAATCACATATTTTACACGTATATATAGGACGTTTCTTGCAGTTTTAACTAATGCTGTAATGAGCCTTGTTGGACCGATGCTGTTCCTGTGCTTCTCCATCTCCCGTTTTTCCCTTAAAGTAGGTCCTTGAAAGAGAATTATTGCATCCGAGGGTATAATCTCTTTTTTCTAACCTCTAAAAATATCTTTGATGTCTATTTAAATTAGGAATATTAAATGTACACCAGCATAGTTCACTGTATGTTTTAAGCGTCTCAATCAAACTTTTTACAGAGTACTGAATCGTCTGTGGACGGGATTTTGAACAGAAAGAAACTTAAGTTGCAAATTAACTTGTCACTGTTTTTAATCCACAAATGTCTACTCTTTGTTAAAATAACACAGTCAGAGGATAGCTAAGCCCAGAACCCAGTTATAGAGTGTGTAGGGGGCCGGCCCCGTTGCGGAGTGGTTAAGTTTGCGCGCTCCACTTCACAGGCCCAGGGTTCACCAGTTCAGATCCTGGGCGTGGACCTGGCACGGCTCATCAAGCCACGCTGCGTCCCACATAGAAGAATTATAAGAACCGACAACTAGGATGTACAACTATGTACTGGGGAGCTTTAGGGAGAAGAAAAAGAGTGTGCGTGTGTGTGTGCACGTGTGTGTGTGTTGCAGGCTGGGAGAGACGGTGTGGGGGTGGAGGAACATCTAGGGAATTAGTTAAGCCAGTTATCAGTTGGCAAGGAGTTTTCAAGACAAACCTATGTCTTCACCTGAATTCTACTCTCTTTTTAGATGATTTGTGTCTGTATACTTAGAATTAATTTAGATCCCATGCATGTGATATAATTGTGCTAATTTTACTGTTAATTTTCTTTAAAATTTCATTGAAGCCCACGAACCATTTATTCAGTTCATTCAATAGATATTTATTAAGTGCTTTCTATATGCCAGACACTGTTGCATTGGATTAAAAAAATGAGCTTCTGATGTAGAATTGTTTCTGATCCAGTAGAGAGGATAAGTAATGATGATAGCTGACATTTTGTTGAGTGCTTAGACTGAATCAGACATTAGGCAAAACCCTTCACATGTAAGACCTTATTTCTTCTCGTTTGAGGAGGAAATTGAGGCTTAGAGAGGATAGGTGACCTTCCCAGGGAACTAGATAGCAAGAATCAGGTGTGAGTTTTTTTTTTTTTTTGAGGGTCTGCTTCCAGGACCCATGCTCTCAACCCTGAGCTTTAGGAGCAATAAGATGTGAATGACTTTGTTATAGGGTAGAACATGGTAAAGCACTACCAGAGATTCAAACAGTACGATACAGGGTTCAAAGCAGGGAGAGAGCTTGTCTGGCTGGGATATTCAGAAGAGAGTTCATGGAGGCGTAGCATTTAAGATGATCTTGAAGAAAAGGCAAATAGAGATGGTGGGTGGAAGAGACAACTCAGGACAGAGGGAACAGCATAAGCAAAAAGCATGAAGCCAATTAAAGACCAAATGTGTTCTGGGAATGTAACATTTGAAGCATTATGTTTATAAAGGAGGATGGTGAAGAGTGAGACTAGAAAGATAAATCTGTAGCTGTGATAAACAGTTTCTATTTAATTCAGTGGACAGAGGGAACCGTTGGGATCTATGAGCAGGGGAATGATATGCATAGCTGGGGTTGTCCCCCAGAGGGTGAGATCAATACCCTTTCCCCAAACTAGTTTGAATATCAAGACTAATGACAGCACACATTCATCAGAGGATATGAAGAGGTTTATTACTCCCATAATGGGATTTTCTGGGAAAGCATGGCTTTGTTTTTCATTGTGATTAAGGGGTGGGGCCAGAGTGAGGGTTTGGGTTTTCATGGTTTAACTACCCAGAAGATGCCAAGGGATGAAGCTCATGGGCTTTCTTATGGGCTTGCCCAGATGTGGGGCAAAAAGCGGGGGAGATAGGGCTTGAAAACTGTCAGTACTCAGACACACAAATGGAATCAGACTCAATTATAATTCACCACTGATGTCTGATTGATGCTGAAATGTGCTACCTCTCATTTAATTGATTTTGCACTTGTTTAAGTAAGCCATTATGGCACTCTATGAGGCTTACAGTATGAGGCAATTAAGGGAGGTTAAAGTTCCATTGAATGCCTTGTTCAAGAGTCTGTGGTGTGTATTTTGAGAAGTGAAATTCATGCCTTGGTCAGTTGGTCAGCATAATGTCTAGAACTCCAAAGGGGATAAGAAGTGTCTTGATGAGACCTTTTATTTTGGCTTTAGTGTGGGCAGATATGTGTGGCCTTGAAATCAAGGGTATATGTGAGGTAAGAAATTCCACAGTTTTTTGCCCAAAGGAGGTGACCTTGAATAACGAGTTGTTGTTGCCATTGATTGGACTAAGTGGCCAGATGATTGGTAATGCCCCAAAATTCTGTAAAAAGATGGACAGTGGACCAATTTTTGTTCAAGCATCTTCTTTTGCTAAGATGACTGCATGAAGTTTGGCCAGTTGTGCTGACCCGTGAGTCTCGTCCTTGATCAAAGTGGTCCTGGTTAGGGGATGGATAGCAGCGTCGTGCTAGAGGGCTCCCTCACGTGTTGTGGTGACCTTACCAGAGGTAAAGTTTCTTTTCTGATTACTCAGTTCTCCCTAGGTAATCACACATACACACACACTCTCTAGGTGGCCAGTAGGTCTGGGAAAGGGGTGACTTCCTTAGTACCATCGTATCTGGCAAGGGACTGAGGACAGGGGAAGCCAATCCTTCCTGCAGGTGTGATATGCCAGAAGGCCTAGGTTTGGCTCTAGCCTGTAAGTACCATTTTCATTTTAATAAGGAGGCCTCTGTGACTGTGCCAGATCTGCTGGATGCTGCCTCAGTGATCCAAGGCATAAAGGGGAGCTGGCTGTGGAGAGTCCTGGGCTCAAGGCCTGTGAGGGCCTCTGTTTCCATAGGCCCAATATGCAGCCAGAAGTTGATATTCACAGGGTGTGTAGCACAGGGCTGAGGAGGGCAGTTTCTTGTATTGGAAGCTCATGGGCAACTTGTTGCCATCATAGGTGGTCCAGAGACTCTAGGAGGCACGAGAGGATGTTGCTAAAGCTTCTACAGTGAAGAAGTATCTGGAAAGCATGGGAGTGCCTATTGTAGTGTACTTTGGACAGATTCTAGAGCCTTTTGTGGGAGAGGACCCTGTTCAATTCAGGCCAGTTTGCAAGTAATAGCATAAGTCAACTTAAGCAAAATTTGTGAACAAGTAATATGTTACCTCTAGAACCCAAAAAGATGTTGGATTTATTTTAACGTTGTGGATGCTCAGAGGGTCGGTCATTGTTTTCTGAGTGTCAGGGATGGAGCAGCCCTTGACAGACAAAATCATTCCTAGGAATTTAGCTAAGGCCCTGTACTTTTTGTGGGGCAATGGCCCATCCCTTTAGGTGAGCTCCTGTGTGATTATTTGTATGTCTTGAGTGAATGTGTCAAATGAATCTTAGAAAGGGAGGTTGTCATTGATGTAGTATCATACCTGTGTTCCTGGAGAAGGGTGGATGTGGTGAAGATCTTGCCTGAAGAGATTGTGTGGGAGGGTAGGGCTGTTGAGATACCCCATGGATAGCCGAGTAAAGGTATATTGTGTCCCTTCAAAGGTGAACTCACATTGTGGCCGAGAGGCCATTGAAATAGAAACTTAATGGAACATATTTGCCAAACATATGATGGCAAAGATTTTCCAGTTTCTGATTGGCTAGAGTCAGTAATTTTAATAATATTGGGTACAAGCGCCTTAATTATGGGTACTATGGTGTTAAGGTTGTGATAGTCCACTGTTAGATGCCATTCATTTTTTATCAAGTTTGAGCATTGGGCAATTAAGAGGAAAGCAGCAGGAATAATGGCTCCTTCCTTTTGTAGGTTTTATATGGTGGATCATAATTCCTGTAGGCCTTACTTTAATCTGTATTGGGCTATATTAACTATTTTAGCTGTTGGGGGAAGGTCTGTGAGATCCCATTCTGTTAGACCAATTGTAAGGGCCAAAGACTTAATTTTATTTCAGTTTATTTCTTGTTGGATCAAAGCATCCATACCAACTACAGGATATTTTAGGTCAGTGGGCACTATGACCATGAGAAATTTACGCAAGACAGAAATTCTGGTGGTGAAGTTTGGCAATTTGTTGGTAACTCCTCTCAGAGTATAGGGAATGCCTTGTTTAAACTTATTGGGATCCCCAGCTATAATTGTAACTTGGGCACCAGTATTGATTAAGGCCATGAAGGCCAATTGGTGCATCTTAGCTGATGTTAAAATTAATTTAGAACCTATGTTGTATAGGCACAAAACCCGATCAATGTCCTGTTGTATCAATTATTTTAGTATATTTTGGATTTGTCATTGGGTCAAATTGCCAAACATTGTTTCGCTTTCTGATTCCTTCCCCTGTAGCAAAGTCTCCCTCACTTTCCCTTTGTGATTACTGCATGTACTTTAGGGATTTCTTTCTATTATGCTCATATTTATGGATTTCTTCCTATAGAGAGTCCCAACTGTGTATTGTCAGGGTTAGGGACCTCTCCCATGGTAACCATTGCTTTATTGTGTTTAGGGACCCTGGGCTTAAGTTAGTTTTGAAATAACTCTTTGGCATGTTGTTAAGTCTGTGCACTCAATAGGACCTAGAGTATTTGTCAGTCCATTTTACAGTTATCCAATAAGGTGATGGCATCCTCTTAGGAGGATGCTTTTCATAATGTTCTGTGCCTTATGGGGTGCCATGTATGTTTTTCTTTATAGCCCTTGATGATCAGGATTTTTTGGGTGACAGAATCATAGACGGCAATAAAACCAGAGACATTTTAGGCAAAGGGTCCTAGTGAGCCCTCTGTTTTTAGGAACATGGACTCCAGCTTGCCACATGGTGAATACTCTTCCTCACACAAGTGGCTACCTGATGGGCTTGTATATTGTTCAGGGTATCAGTTTTTCTCCTGTGTTCTCTAGAATGGGGCCAATGCCTGGTTGATAGGCAAACCCAATGGTCACAGTTTAAGCAGAATTGAGACATACAATTCAGTCTAAGACATACTGATAGGTCTGGGCTGAGACACATGACCCAGGACCACTTGAAGGAGCCCCCACCCCCCAGTCCCATAATTCTGTATCTAAACCCCAATTATCAAAACTTCTGATTTAGGTTAACTGTAAACAGAGGCTCTGTAGGACCCAGCAGATGCAGCACTGCCACAGCACAACTCAAAGCACAAGCTTGATAGCAGCAGCAGCACGGCTCCACATGCATGCTCCCCAGCAGGCATCAGAGCCAGTGAGCAGGCCAAGAGCAGGAGAAGAAAGACCCCCGTCAAAGGTGGTCATCAACTAGACCAACTGCTGACTCTACCAATTGTGTTTTGGTTGCCTCGTGGAGGACAGGATCAACCTCCCCACCCAAAATTGTTTTGGATTTTAATATCGATGGCACCACACACATACCCCAAGAGAGTATAAAAAAGTTTATTACTCACATAATGAGATTTTCTGGAAAGAGCAGGGCAGATATCCAAGCTGTTCTAGACTGGCTTAAGCAAAGAGAGTGGCTCTGATTTTTATTGTCGTTATGGGTTGGGGCCAAAATTCCCAGGGTTCGTTTGGTTTGAACTCCCTCCCTCCCCTGACCATACTGCGGGAGAGAGTGCTGGGGCCTTCTTATTGGTTGCCCAGATGTAGGGCAAGAACAGAAGGCAGAGAAGAGGGGCTTGAAAGTATCAGAGGTCAAACATCAAAAGTGGAGTCAGATTCTTTTTTTATAGGGGAAGTCCTTAAATAAGTTTTTTTTTTTTTTCCTGAGGAATATTCGCCCTGAGCTAACACCCATTGCCAGTCTTCCTCTTTTTGTATGTGGGTCGCTGCCACAGCATGGCCACTGACAGATGACTGGTGTAGGTCCATGCCTGGGGACTGAACTGGGCCACAAAAGTGGAGCACACTGAACTTAACCACTAGGCCACCAGGGCTGGCCCCCAAGGAGTCAGATTCTTTATTACCCTTTTGCTCCAGGAAGACTAACCTGGCAGTGATGAAGGAAGAGACAGCAGACTATTTTAGTAGTTACAGTAAGATGGTCCTTTCTATTGGTTTTTAACTCAACAAATTAAAAAGAAAAAGCTTCCCTGCTCAAGTCTAAAGATGCTGCCACCACTTAGCAGGCCACTTGGCTTTGCCCTTTGAGCGAGTGAATGGAGGAGACTGGCTGCATCTAACCAGATGCATCCCATATCTACCCCTTCTTTCCTCTTCTATCCATTGATAGATGTTCTAATGAAAAATGAATTCACCAGAGAGATTGCTCGAGTAAATGTGCAATCTTAATAATGTAATACTGGCTAATCAACTTAAATGTTGGATGATATTACATTTCAATAGTCCTTAGACTAAATTGATCACATATAGGTAGAGTAGTTTTAAATTAGCTTTACACTCATACTGCAGAGACATTTTATATTACTGAAGGAGGTGCTTTTTATTTAACAAGTGACATATTTCATAATTCCTTATGTCATGTTAATATGCTCCAGTACCATTCCAAGTGCTTTATAAATATTAAGTCATTGTGTCCTCTTAATGGGATATAAGGGGACAGTGTGGTAGGGACTGTTTCATAGATGAGGGAGCCGAGGCTCATTGGAGGTTAAATGACCTACCCAACTTCACACAACCAGGAAATGGTGGAGCTGGGATTTGAACTCAGGATCTTAGAATTTGAATCTGGCTCCAGAGTTCACAGGTTAACCACTGTGCTATATTGCCTCTCACATCTACCATGATAACCACAATGCTATATGTTCTTAGACAAATTAAGAATGTATCTGTAAACAGGTTTCTCTTTAACAAGTATGGTGTATGGGATTATGGAATAAGTGATCCAAATAATTTCACTTTTAAAGTCTTTAGTTTTTCATGTTTTGATGTTAAACTATAAACAGAAAATCGCTACATTTCAATGGTATTTAATATATCTGAAGAAACAGTAATAAAATAATATAAGGCCCTGAATAAGATGTTGTGTATGGAAAATAGCACCATAAGAATTCCATTTGCAAAGCTAAAATGAAAAAAAAATCACAATAGCTTAAAAAAGAAACACTTTCTTTAAGAATGGTCTTGCTGTTTTACTTTCAATATCTAGATGTGTTCATAGATTTCCTCTGTGACTTTAAATGATTAGTTTTAGGCTATTGGCTGCATCCATTTTTGGTAAATGTTTTCCACAAAGGGAAACTTAGTTTTGAACATCGGTATAGTAAGACCAGCATAGATGAATCAGACATTTCAAGCCTTCTCTTGAATGTATTGACCTTACTTATCTGATCTGCGGTCTGTGTCTCTCATTTGAATGAGGTGGCTGTGGCCTTCCCCCTGTTAGGGTTTAGAATAATTTGTCACATCTCTCCAGCTTAATCTTGGCTGAACACTTGCCCTGTGGGTGGAGAAGCTGAGAGCAAGCCCTCCTGCCCTCTTTGTATGTCTGCCAGGGTGTTAATCGCAGTGTCCTCACCAAGGCCCAGCTTTAGGATTCCTCTGCTACCCATATAAACTGTCCCTGAGATGCTGCAATCAAGATATTTTTCAAATAACCTGCATCTTCGTGTACAAACTAGCTTCTTGTTATTTTAACTGACTTTATTTGTCATATCAGCATAATCACCATCCAGTCCAAAGAAACAACTTTTTTGACTAACTTGACCTTTGGAATAACATACAAAATGCATTCTTAGATTGACTTCACTTTTCTTGCCCTCTACTTGACTGTTTTGCTTGTGCAGGTTGCCATAGTGTTAGTCTGAGGGTCTTTGGTAAAAGATGTAGCAATATAAATAAAACCCAAAAACCGTTAAGTCTGACTTTTCTGTGTGTCTCACCTGCCCCTTGTTTGGAGGTAAGCTGCTTAGGCGTTGGGAAGATCTGACTCAATTCTCTGGCTCTGTGTTACAAAAAATGGCATTTAAATAAACACAATCAGCAATGTTGATGTTTGGGATATCTGACGATTTGTTACTGTCCTTTGTTTTGCCTGAGAAACTCAATATGCAGCCAGCAATTTGCCAACAGAACTGAGTGCAGAGAGTCGATGGTACTTGACTAGATGGAACTAGTCTTGGCTAATCTTCAAGTTGAGTTGAGTCCCAAGCCGGACTGAGTCTTGACCCAGGAGGATTTTCCTACTGACGATGGCTTCTGGAGTCCCTAACTGTCGCCAAAGACTCTGGCAGTACCATAGTCTCCAGTGGAGACCAAGCGCATTAATCTGCATTGGGTTCAACTGGGAGTGGCGGGAAACTCAGTACAGGTAAATTTCTCTCAGATGTTCATAGATTTGAAGTCCAGAAGTGGTATGCCAGCCTTGCCCTACGAAATCCTCAGGAACTCAGGAGGCTTCTAGCTCATTGCTCCCCCATCCCTGGTAGGCTGCCGAAATCCTTTTGGTCTAAATTGGCTTGAGTCTGGGATCAATTTAGGATGAGCCCTTGGGAGTCTTCATTCAGTAGCAAGGGGACAAGTTTTGAGAAAATAGCATACTTGCCAGGATGCTTTTTTTTTTGGTCAATGGTGGGGAAAAGCTCAGCCTCTCTATATTTTTAATTTTGTTTCTGACTATTATTTATGTAGTTTGCTTGTTGAAAAGCAGAGTTTGTATTAATTACAAATATGGTGAAAGCCCTAAATTTTTGTGTCTTTTTTTCCCCTGTAGCTAAAATGAATCATCTAACTGTGGTGTTTAAATTAGTGAGGTTTTCAGTTCAGGAAATATTTACTCAACACTTTCTTAGGGCCAAGGACTATGCCAGAGGACATGTGGAATAAAAGATGAACAAGATAGAGTTGATACATTCTCATAGTGGAAATTAGGCAAGCATACAGATAACTATTATACAAAGCAAAATGTGAGTATAAAAGGTACACAGTCTTGTGCAAAACCAAAGGAGAGATTACTTTTACTGGATGGCTCAGAGAAGGCTTCGTGGAGTCAATGTCCTTGGATCTGGGCTCTAGAGGACTAGAGACAACCGTTGGTTGCCGATCTAACAGCCATCCCTATCCCCCCATTCTCCTCCTGGATAGTATAGCCGACCTCCCATTTTGGAGGCTGAAATGCTAGATGCTTTTATTTCTCAGCTTCTTTGAAGCTATAAAATGGGCATAGATGATTCCTTTCAATTAGTGCCATAGCAGAGGTGTGCTAAGGGCATGCTGGTAAAGGTTTTCCTTCTCTTAAAAAAAGGTATATGAAAGGAACTCTACTCCTCTTCCCTTTTGACATAGGATATGATGCCTGGAGTAGTGGCAACTATCTTGTGACTATAAGGAAACAAGCCTGAAGACAATGACCAACATGCTGAAGATAGCAAAGTAGAATGATAGAAAGCACATGGCTCCTTCTATCTCAGAACTTCTTGCTATGTAAGGTAATAAATGTCAGTATTGTTTAAGGCACAGTTAGTTGAGTATTCTGTTATAGGAACCTCTAAGCATCCTGACAAAGTAGGATTTTTCCAGGAAATTTGGGGTTAAGGTGGGGATGGGTGAGGTGAAATGGTGTTGCAGAGAGAATATCCCAATCAATAGAAACAGTGTGACCAAAAGTGTGGAGTGGAAAACCTCAGGTTATATTAGGGAAAGAGAAAATGGTTTGGTTTGGTTGGAGCAGAGAAGAGATGATGGCAAGTAGTGGGAGGTAACTAGTAAGATAGTTTGGGACAAGACCATGGAAGACTTTGTAGTCATACTTAAGAGTTTAGAATTTATTCAATAGAAAATGGTGAGCAGTTGAAGGTTTTTTATTTGGGAGAACTATAATCCAAACTATGCTTTCTTTTTTGAAGAATATCGTATTTTTTATATATGTATATATACTTTCTCGTGGTTGCACGTTTCTCCTTTTGAATTTCTCTATCCTGTCATCAAGAACATACAATTTACAAAGTCAAAAAGAGCGGCAGACTATTATGCATTTTATGCTACTACTGCTTAAACTTTATGTAACTGCCTAGCGAGTCTAGTTACATAAGGAAGTTTCCCTCTGATTAACTGACTCTCGCTTAAGCATCTCTAGAATGAAAAGATTTGATATTATGGACACTTTGCAGATGAGAAGAACCCTTATCAGAGATGCTTGTTCTATTTTGCTATGTAATTATTTTGTAGTTTTACCAAGCGTTGAAGCAATTTTTTGTTCTTTTTAAAAGTTTTTTCTTTACAAAATAATAAATTCTTTGCTGTTAAACATTTGGGAAATTCAAAAAGTTGAGAACAAGAATTAATCAGCATAGTTCCCTTATCCTCAGACCACTGTTGTCCTTTAAGGTTTTTTCCCTAAAACTAATTTATTCTTAAAGGATTGAAGATGATGCATTGAAATGCTTCAATTTAAGTGAAAATATGTAATTGGCACATACAAATGAGCCAAATAAATCTGATTTCATGACTTGACAGTAAAACATGTTATCATAGCTCTAAATTATCATTTAAATAATGTGTTCTGGCTGTAAGCATATTATTCATTAGGAGTTTTAGTTTATTTCAGAAAGTGGAGGCAGGCTGTGTCAGTACACAGAGCAGTTGCCCTTCCTCTGTGAAAACTGAGCATACTCTCAATTTTGTTTTGGACTTCCAGAAAGACAGTCACGATCCAGTGGAAGTTACTCTTGTTTTGAACAAATCTTTTCGCAATTTTGCTGGAAGATTTACAGCATAATTCTGTTATCATGAATTCTGAAAATACTACTTATAGGGGACAAAGTATTTGATAAATGAGGGCAAAATAATAACTTGGCCCATTTAAATAATATTATGCCAGACAAAACTAGCTGTTGCTGTTACATTTGTCATCAAGAATTATTCTTTTTTTCTGTAACTTGTGATTTGTTTATTCCGTCTTGTTGGGACTATTTTAACGAACCTCCAATCGCATGGGGAATTTCTAGAAAAAAGTTTAGTCACATTAAAAGTCTCTTATACCCATTATACTGAATTGATTCAAATATAAAAATCATTTTTGGCTTAACTTTAATCATCAGTTCTGAACATTTTAACACCCGCCTCTCCTTTATAAGCACAGTGCTGCCGTGTTTCAC
Organism: Equus asinus; assembly: GCF_041296235.1. Classification (NCBI taxonomy): domain Eukaryota; kingdom Metazoa; phylum Chordata; class Mammalia; order Perissodactyla; family Equidae; genus Equus; species Equus asinus. The sequence goes on from NC_091813.1 coordinate 22,237,280, forward strand.
GTCAGTGCGAGAAGGACGGCAGTGTGCATGGACGTCATCTAGAGTGCTTGTCCAAGTGCAGCTTCCGATTCAGAGGTCTGGGTGGAGCCTGAGACTCTGAATTTCCATCAGCCTCAGTGCTGATGCTGCTGGTCCCCTGATGACACTTTGAGTAACACGGTTTTAAAGAAACAGAAAAAAAAATTGCTCCTGTTACCAAACTAGAAAATGTATTCTGAAAACTGTCTGATAGATCAGTTTAATCACATGTAAATTGGTCGTGAAATGCTGTGGTCAGGAAAGGCCATCCTTCACTATTAAACTATTCACAACTGCAAAAATGTATGAGATTTTAACTCAGTTACATTTTCTAACTGGTTTTTATTCTGTGCACTTAATAACTCCACAGCCCTGTCATTCTCACACAAGTTTAATGACAGTCTAGGCAGCAGACATCAAACGCCACAGAGAAGTTCGTATTTTGGAGTTGTATTTGTAAGGAAACTTGGAATGAGTCTTTTCCAAGTCTTTAAACATATTTAAATTCAGTGGTTTTCATTAATTACTCTTCACAAGTAATTAATGCTCTGTCTGGAGTTTCACAGAGCTCATGTCTTTCAAATGCTGCATTTGTGTTTGAAACCATTTTCCGGACATTCAGGCTAGTTACTGGCCTTTCATAAACACTCCTGAAGCGGGAAAGGGCGAAATTTAAGCAGAACTAATCCTGTAGCTAATAACACATGAGATATTCATGATATAGAGGTTGTGGTTTTGTTTTTTTTTAATGTTGAACTCTGGGCATTTAACAGAAAACTTCTATTTCTGCAAAGCAAGTTTTTTTTCCACTGCTTGTGTAAAATCATCTTATACAAGTAAAGGTTAAGAGAAGTAAATATTTATCTCACTGGTTACAAACAGAGCATTTTAACAAGGTAGGAGCAGACTCCTCTGGCCCATTGTGCTGGCTCCGGAGGGTGGTCCGGGGCCCCAGGCGTGGGTGCAGGCCTGATCCCACCGGACTCATTTCCCTGTGTGCCAACTGCCAACCGGAACTGCGCCCTAGAGGCGGGTCCTGAGGGACAGAGCCAGATGCAAATTAGTTTTTTGGGGAACTGGCAGTTTTTTCTGTGTTACCTGTGGATGTCAGCAGACTACTCATTAAATCTATTTCTGTCAAAGTTTATTTGTCATATTTCATTTTCGTTAAAGATCGTGTCTGAGGTCAGCGATGAGCCCCACAAATCTTAACTGGAAGTGATCCCTTTATTACAAGCTACAAGAATGCCAGACTCTGATAAGTCGGTTATGGGCCTAAAGAGATTTTTATTTCACTTGAAATTCTTAGATTTTCGTTGTATCCTCATTGGCATGTAAATATCAGTTTCTATGGTAGGAAAATTCCCTAATTACAAAATAAGAGTAATTAGAAATAAGCTTCCAAGAAAGAAAGAACAGAAATGCAGTTATACAACGAGCTGCCCAACTTAAATAGAGATATGAGGACCTAAGATGTGTGGTGTCAGATACACAACTGACTGCTCATTAAATAACAGAACATTTAATAATAATTTAGTACACAGCATTTTTACCTCCGGCTCTCTACCTTCTTTCCTTCTCCCATTCTCCCCACATCAAACTGATTTAACCTAAGTTGAACATTCATTTAATGAGCGTCCACTCTGTGCCAGGCATTATCCAAAAAGTACCTCCCTGAAGCTAACTTTCATTGTGGCCTCTTCTCTGACTAGAGCCCTCATCTCACCCTCCCCTTTACACTCGATGACTTTTGATCATGGGAGGTCCCGAGCAAGCTTTTGGTGACCAGTGGTATATAGACATCAAGGGATGGTCTTGATGTGGATCAAGGTTGCCCCAGGGCGAGAAGCCCAAGGCATTCCTGGCCTACATGCCGATCTATACGACATGATTCATATCCAAAGTTAGACAACCACACAATAACCAGACCCCACCTGCACTGATACCATTTTAATGGTTTTTTACATCAAGTTTCCTTTGTCTAGTAAAAATAAGTCATGTACCCATGCCTTATAAATTTAGCCGTAACCCTCAACACATTACAGCTCTTCACTGCCCATGGGTCCTGTCCCCATGCCTGCAGCCCTTCACTACCCATGGGTCCTGTCCCCATGACTGCAGCTCTTCACTGCCCATGGGTCCTGTCCCCATGCCTGCAGCCCTTCACTGCCCCTGGGTCCTGTCCCCATGCCTGCAGCCCTTCACTACCCATGGGTCCTGTCCCCATGACTGCAGCTCTTCACTGCCCATGGGTCCTGTCCCCATGCCTGCAGCCCTTCACTGCCCCTGGGCCCTGTCCCCATGCCTGCAGCCCTTCACTACCCATGGGTCCTGTCCCCATGACTGCAGCTCTTCACTGCCCATGGGTCCTGTCCCCATGCCTGCAGCCCTTCACTGCCCCTGGGCCCTGTCCCCATGCCTGCAGCCCTTCACTACCCATGGGTCCTGTCCCCATGCCTGCAGCCCTTCACTGCCCATGGGTCCTGTCCCCATGCCTGCAGCCCTTCACTGACCCTGGGTCCTGTCCCCATGCTTGCAGCTCTTCACTGCCCATGGGTCCTGTCCCCATGCTATTCTCTGCATAAAAGAGCACTACTACCAGACCTTGAGAGTCCAAGAAATCTTTCAACTTCTCGGCTTGCCAAGCCCGCATCAGTGTCAGCCGGAGAACTTGGTCACCTACATCCATTAAGATGTTGACCCTGACTACGGTTCATTTAGCAAGTATTGTCAGAACACCAAAGGGTACCTGGAACGGGGCCACATGCCTGACTGCACCTGCGCAGCTGGCTAAGATGAAGAACATTTTTTATTGGTTAAAAATAGTTTCCTTTATAAAATTGCCTCGGGATAAAAGTACAAAACTTGAAAAATTAATTAAAATGCATAAAACAGCAGTGATAATTAAGATAGCATCAAAACTTCCTAGACTAAGAGAAAAGCAAAAAGTGAGAAAAATAGAGTAAGAGAAAATATTGAAATTGTGAGTATGTTTTGTCACAGGTTTTCACTTCTTTTATTAAGAAGATAGGGGATTTTGCCTTAGTTGTATTTTAACATCCGTTTACCTTTCAGTATTTATGGTGTTGATCAAGAAACCAAGATTGCATTCAGCATGATACTGACCTGTTCTCTGTCCACTGATTTCCTGAGCTTTTACTACCACTAATAACAGCCCATATTCCTGGTTCCTTGTCAGGCAACCATAAGGCATTTAGAGGTGCAACCCAGTAGATACGGTGCAAAACCAAAGTGAAAGCTTGGGACTCTTAGTAGCCACATTTTGACAAGAGGTAATAGACTCCAAAGGTTTAAGGGACATACCACCTTGGCAGGAGTGAGTAAGAGAACCTTCACTGATCTGATGTCAGAACTGCGACAGGCTTCAGCCACTGCAGCTCTTTCTGGGAAGCTGTTCGCTTCTCTTTCTGCTTCTTTTCTGAACATCTGATTTAGCCACATTTGGTGTCGCATGGTACCTGCTAAAGAAATTCCAAATAAATTCCAGAGGAATCTGCTTGATGGTGTATGCTTTTATGTGTGTTTGTACATGTGTGCAAGGGCGCCTGCACATGTGTGCATGTAAGCTCACGTGTGTGCGTATTTTCACCGCTAACTCTCCTCGTCTGAACCACAGACAGCGCCAGGACGGTGAGATTTCCTGCCTGGCTAGTCCCTCCTGTGCTTCTAGACTCAAGCCGCGCTTTGCTGTATCCTGGATCACTCTTTCAGGAGTCACTTTAGAAGAACTGGCAAATTATAGGACTAACTTAAATTTATTTATTTATTTTTAAGATTTTATTTTTTTCCTTTTTCTCCCCAAAGCGCCCCCGTATATAGTTGTATATTCTTCGTTGTGGGTCCTTCTAGTTGTGGCATGTGGGACACTGCCTCAGTGTGGTTTGATGAGCAGTGCCATGTCCGTGCCCAGGATTCGAACCAACGAAACACTGGGCTGCCTGCAGTGGAGCGCGCGAACTTAACCACTCGGCCACGGGGCCAGCCCCAAATTTATTTTAACTGGTATTTTCTCATGAAAGCAAATAAGAATGAACCTTTCCATTTTCTTTGGCTGTCAGTTGCAGTTTGAGGTGGAATGGAGTAACACAAATTAGCTTAATGGAAAAACAACGTCTGTATCTTTTAAAGCAGCTTTTCATTTAGAAGATGCCAAGTACAAACTTTAGTATATATATTTATTTTTTGCAAATGAATAAGATGCTTACACACAAGACAGCAGGAGACTTACAACATTTGTGAATTCCTCTATATCCTTGATATATTGTTACCGTTAACTTATAATCAAGGAGAAAAACATCTGGCAGGCTGGCAAATAGTTCTTTCTGAAGCCTAGTTTTATGTAGAGTGAAACTTTTTATGAGTATTTTTATGTTCCAGTGTTTCTGCAAAATAATAAAATTAATATAAATTGAATACAGCAGTTTTTTTCTAGGAAGAACATTTGTTGTGCATTTTTGTGTTACTACTTAACATTGGCATAATTGTACCTCCTGGGGATAAAGTGTTAACAGTAATGGTAAATGTCTACTTTTAGTAAAAGGAGTTCATTTACATTACACAAAAATCCTCATTTGGATGAAGCTTTTACATAAGGTAGTAGTTTCTGAATAATTTGGTTTCTTCGCTGGTGTTTAAGTGGCTCTCCATTTTATAATCCCCTAAGACTTTCAAAAGTGAGTTGAACTCACTGACACTTATTGTTTATAATATATATCATTAAGAAAAAATACACATTTCAGGAAAACACAACTGAGCTAGCCTGTTCTAGGAGGCTCGAACATTTAAATAGAATATATTTTGGGAAAAAATATTGTTTTTTCCTAGCTGAAAGCCATAGCAATTTACACCACTTATACGTTTTAAAACTTTTTTTCTATGTTCAAAAATACAAATAAACATTCTTCCTTTAAGAAATCAATATTTAAAAATGACCACTGTGTATCATTCTTTGCTATATTTAGAGTATATTTGTTTTCCTTTTTCTAAAAATTAATCTAGCATATATTTCCTTTTAAAATAACTGTTAAAGAAAATTGCCAAAGTTAAACTAGTTAGTCAGATAAACAATGTACTAAGTACCTATGAAGTCAGCGAGAAGCTTATTTATTTTACTTGTTCACCACTGCTTATTCTTAATACTTATTCATCTAATATGTCATTTTCCAAGACCATCATAACATTTTCCTATGTGGAAGAGGTTAAAAGTATCTATCATAATTCCAAAGATGAAAGAAACTTCCAAATAATGCATGGTTACATTTTTACCTTGAGGAGGCAAATGAATATTTGCTTAAATGTTCTGTTTGAAGCTTTCATAAATTGCATGGAAACCATTTGATCCTCTTCAAAGAAAATGCATTTTCTTGTCAAATACATGCAATTAACAAAGCAGGAGACATAATGTTTCCATATCTCCCACCTACTAGCTCATATGGACAGATTCTCTTACATTTATTTTCATTTCAATGACAAAACGGCATGCATTTCAGTGTGAAGTTTGGAATGGGATAAGAGCTCAGAAACTGTGTACTACTGTAACTACTGTAACATTCCATTAATATTTTGAGATAGGACTTTGTGCAGTATCGCAAAGTCTTGGATTGTGTGAACAGGAACCCGAATTTAGAGGAGTCACTGAGTAGACTGATTAAGAACTGGGGCTATGTAATCTAACAGGACCAGGTTCAAATCTTGGTCTCTCTCATTTCCCATTTGGATGAACTTAGGCAAGTAGCTTCTGCAAGTCCCAATTTTCCTATTTAGAAAGTAGATCTTATAGTAGTAATTACCTCAAAGTGTCATGACAGTTAAATGAAATCGTTCATGTAAAATGCTTGGCACACAGAAGTGGACAATAAATGACACTGTTGTTGTATCAGTGTCTTCCCTTATCAACCCTAATATGCTCATATCATATGATTATATCATATCATATCATATGCTCATATGCTGATGATTTAGATCATATACTTACATTTCATCTATTTAGAAAATTATGCAACTTTTTCACTTATAGTAATTAAATATTTAAAAGAGTATTAATACCTTTACTTTATGTAATACATTTATTACATCATATTTTAAAAAATTGTGTTCAGCTTACCTTATTCCTACATAGTATAATAAGGAGGTAGGACTATATCATGATCCTCATTTTTCAGTTGGGAAACCAAAGCAAAGAAAAATGAAGTGAATTGACCAGAGTTACACAATCTACAGCAAAATAGGAAGTTAAGTATTTGTATTAAAATACCAAAGATTTAGAACTTTCATTTGAATAGGAGAAAGCAGATTTATATCATGAAGCAGTTGTATGTAATTGGTTCTATAAAGAAGACATTTCACCCGCTGATTTGGAGAGTACAGAGTTTTCCTTTGCAGTTGATTTTTATGCTAATAATAGTAGAAAAGTTTTTCATACACCTTAACTGAATTCAAATTTATCTCTAGAATGCTGGAAGAAAAAAACTTACTTTTGAGTAATGGAAAAGTCTTTCAAAATATCATGGCAAAGGAAAAGAATATTTTTTCATGACACAATGCCAAGTTAACGCTTAGCTTCGCTTCAACACATATTTGGTGTTTCTTGAGGGCTTTACTGCTGTAGTTGTCAAGCATTTTCTTATACATATATCACACTTTATATTTTGTATCAAATTCTATTCCCTGGCCATATATAATTGCTAGTTTGTTTTTCACAATTTTGTTACATACAGTTTCTCACTTTTGATTTCACCAAGATACACATTTGCTATTTCATTGAAATATCTCCTGCCAGACAAAGCTTTTTTGCTGTTAGTATCTGACAGATCAGAACAATCAATATGGTGGCCTAATTCCTTTGTCTGTTATTCAAAGATCTTTTCACCTGATTAACCATCCTACATCCACAGACCTATGAGAAGGATTTCTCTAATTTTATTCCATCTTCATCTGAGACAGAGAGGTGAATGTCTGCTGATCTTGTCAAATCATTTTTAAGAGTTTAGTGATTTTTTCATAAGAGAATCATTAATCTAGCCAACTTGATTAGTCCATGTATGGCATAGCTCTATGTTTCCTATATTCACATGTGCCATTTCAGACTTCCAAGATATAGAAAGATCTCACAAAAGGACAACGTTTACAATATTTAAACAGTGTAATATCCATGAAATAAGCAATATACTCTTCTTGGTTCACCAAGCAGGCACTTCTTTGCCCTGTCTGAGTCCCCGGTGAACTGCAACTCATTAAACCCAGATACCTTTGGACACAGACCTCCTCTCTAACAAGGAAAGGGGTCACCACAAGGAGAAATGCAAAGCTGCCAGTCGGATTCACCTCTCACCAGATACCTACTTTAATGAGCATGTTCCTGCTTCTCAGGGCAATCCTCATGCTCTCGCTTTGCTCTCAGCAAGAACACCTGGGAGTCTTCAGCCTTGCCATGTGTGGAAAACAGCCCAAAAATAGGCCTGCGAAGACTTCCAAGATGGATTGCTAGACTTTGTGAGTCACCTCTGGAACCTAAATCTCTGTGCTTTGTGATTTTTGTTTGCATCATTAGGATGAGGAATTTCAGCAAAGCTAACCACAATTACTTGTAGCTAATCTTAGCAGATATAAAAGCAAGCGTTTTCTCTTTCAAATCCATACACACACACAAAGGGCAAATAAAACCCAGGATAACCCTTTCACAACCACCCTCCTCAACAAATACTCATCAACAAAAGCTTGTCAGTATAAATATGGTATTCCACTAAAAATAAGAAATATATTTCCCAGCTTGATGCAGTTTTGAACATTTACCTTTACATACAATGTTAGTTAGTAGAGAATAATTAGATCTGGGATATTAAGCATATGGATGTTACACTCGGTCTTCATAACAGGGAGATAGGTCAGACTCTGGAAGGACCCATGGGTAGGCTGGCATTCTCATGAGACTAAAGCATGAACCGAACTGGGCTCAATAGAATACATAGAACAAGTTATCATGCAAAGGCTATGCTTTACTAGTAAACTCCAGGACCCATGCCTGTGACCTTCCTCATGTGTTGTTATTAAAGAGACATCACTGTTAGGAGGGCTGTGTTTTGGTAGAGGTACCCATAGCGAAGTGGGAGACAGAACCTGGAAACAACCTAGAAACAGAAAAAGTATGATAAATATGATAAATATGGATTCAGTGATCATTGGAATCTAGGTTGCCTCCCATTTAAAGGAGAACCATATACATTGTTATGTAACTTTATGCCTCAAACTGATTCAAAGGTCACAATAGGCTGAAATGTTTGAGTATACATGTACTCTGGCAAGCAAGAAAAAAGGAAAAGAAAAAGAAAAAAGAAAATGGGAAGTATAGAGTAAGAAAGGAAGGGCAGAGAAATGAAGACTTGGAAATGGTGGTATTTGTACCATAGATTGTCTATCCCAGATCCAGGGGGTACACAAAGAAAAACAGGTCTGAATAAATTAAGCCATCACCTCTCAATTACTTATGACAAAGGGATAGAGGGAGAACATGCTGAAGGAAATGAAGATAAGAATTAAAAAGCTAATTTCAGCTGGTAGTTTCAATTTGCCCTAACAATCTAAGCATATTTTTCAGAGCTTAAAGTATTTGTGTCAGGTTCATGGAATTATGATCTTTAATGCCTCACATTCATGTCCAGATGATAAATGATGACCTACATTTCCAACACCCCATTAGCAGTGTTCTCAAATCACTTTAGTAGTGTTAGCCCTCACAAACTGTTAGAGTACCAAGCATTATTACCACCCTTATTTGTAGAAAAGAGAAAACTGAGACTTAAATAAATAAGTGAAATCAGTTGTCCAAAATTACATTGTATATGCTGGGGTTGAGTTAAAACACCTGATTCTGCTCAATACACTATCTTATGTCCATCTTACTTTCTACTCAAAGTTATCGGTCCCCAAACTGGGCAATGCTGTAATTTAAGAAACTTCTAAAGAGTCTTTTAGACTAAATGTGACTCACGATACAAACACATGGGCAATTGTTTGGTTCTGTAAGTTCCAGAAGACAGTGCAGGTTTGGTCAGAAATTTAATTACTTTAAGGCCAGACTGCCTAAATAATTACTGGAAGAGGAGGTGTTTTTATAGAAATTAACTTAGGAGGGAGTAGGATTCACACTCAGAAATAAGGTTTCTGACTGCTTTCAGGGGAGAACATTTTCTTGAAGTTTGAAAGGGAACAAGGAGGAGGGATTGGGTTTGTTCTCAGTTTTCCGAGGGGACCGGGAGGACGCTGGAATCTGGAACCACCAAGATGCTGGAGCTGGCCCACACATGCTTGTAAGACCCAATTGTTAAACTTCCAGGAATTGTGTGAGCCAGTTTTTAATTACAACTTTTAGTAAAAATTAAATTATATTAAAAAGAAACGTAGTAAATTACTTAATATTCATCACTTCCTAATTATTTTACTGTTATCTGTGCTCTTGAGGTTATTTGTGTCTCTTGTATCCATGTGGTGGGAATGCTGTGAATGGCATGCTTCTATGTACCCTCTCTAACTTCACTTTCAGTAGCTTCATGTTGCTAACCTGAAGTAGACAATGGTGAGAGTATTGCCACAATGGCAACTGGCAAGCAGCGGGGCTAATGATTTATTGTTTTGTTGACTGTCTAGACCAGGGTTCAGAAAACTAGGGCCTGCCCATCATCTGTTTTTATAAATAAAGCTTTATTGGAACACAGCCATGCCCATTCACTTATGTGTTGTCAGCGGTTACTTTCACAGTACAATGGCAGAGTTGAATAGTTTTGAAAAAGACAGTATAGCTCACAAAGTGTAAAATATTTACTCTCTGCACCGTTATAGAAAAAGTTGGTCCACCCTTCATCTAGACTTAAAAAAGTGATGAAGAAAATGCTAATAATGCAAATTAAACTTAAATGCATGTTGTTGTTTGTACCTGTTACATTGTGAATAGCACAAAAAACTGAGGAAGTATTCTTCCCATATTGGAAAACTATTATCTGATTCAGCAAGATAATCACTCACATTACTGATGAGTGAGTGAAATTTCAGCAAGAGTATGCTGAACCTAAAAGAGATTTTAGTTAAATGACTATAATCTGTATGGGAGCGAGAAGTAGTTTAATAGTAGATCACACATCAGACGTAACGACAGCAATTTTATTGGGAAAAGGGTTAGTTAGTGGATCACCTCATGCCCATTAAAATGGCAGCTATCAAAAAACCAGAAAATAATTGTTGGTGAGGACATGGAGAAGTTGACACTCTTTTGCACTGTTAATGGGAATTTAAAATGGTGCAGCCACTATGGAAAACAGTATGGCAGTTCCTCAAAAAATTTAAACCAGAACTACCATATGATCCAGCAATTCAACTTCTGGATGTATATACAAAAGAATTAAAAGCAGGATCATAAAGAGATATCTGCACACCCACGTTCATTACTGGCACTATTCACAATAGCCAAGAGGTGGAAGCAATTCAAATGTCCATCAACAGATGAATGGATAAACAAAATGTGGAATATACGTACAATGGGATATTATTTAGCTTTAAAAAGGAAGGAAATCTTGTCACATGCTACAGTACAGATGAATCTTGAGGACGTTATGCTACATGAAATAGTCACAAAATGACAAATAATGTATGATTCCACATATGTGAAGTATCTAGAGTAGTCTAATTCATGGAAACAAAGTAGAATGATGGTTTACGATGGTTTACAGGAGCTGGGTTGGAGGGAGGATTGGGGAGTTGTTCAAAGGGTACAGAATTTCAGTTTTGCAAGATGAAAAAGTTCTGGAGATTGGTTGCACAGCAATATGACTATGCTTAACACTATTGATCTATACACTTAAAAATGGTTAAGATGATAAATTTTGTTATATGTATTTTTCCACAATTAAAAAAAAGTTGTGGATTGAGATACAACCTCATTAGTCAAATCATGGTTGAATTGCAACCATAGGTTGGCTTCGGATATAAGAATTGAGCAAAAATCAACTAAAAGCATTCACTGAGAATCAATTGGTCATGTGGAATTTATAATAGAGTATGGTGTATTGTATTACTATTTGTAAACTTTGTGTTACATATTTTCCTTCATATAAGTAATGTATAGAATAAAATTACATATAATATATCCACACACATTTTTCTACCCAGAGAGCTGGTTAACATTTACTACCATGCCACTGTAAGGACTGAGCTCAGCCCAGAACTGAGGTCCACTCTGGTGGAAGGACACTGGCCTGGCTTCAGGTGCCTGGGTTCTGTTTCTGACTCCTCGAGTAACCATAGAGACAACTCTGGGCAACTTGCTTAGGCTCTACAGTCTCAGTTTCCTCATCTGTTAAATGAGAGATGGATTATGTAATCTGGTTATTTTCTGCTGTAAAAGTCCATCTCCATTTTAGATTGTAAGCTCTGTGAAGATGAGGACTGCTTTACATCTGCGTTTCCAAAACCACTTAGCTTAGTTCTTTGCACACTCAACTAATGTTTACCAAATTAAGTTGTAAAGAATTTTTCTCAAAATGTTGATGGATTCCTAAAGATGATGATAGCTAATATTTCCTATATTACTATGCAACAGTTGCTTTATCGTTTAATCTTTTTAACTCTATGCAGTAGGTAGTTATTAACACCACTTATACAAACAAAGTAAATGAGACTCCTAAGATCTCACAGCTAGTAAATAGCACTCTTGGATTAGAATTTGAATCTGTCTCATTTCACAGAAGCCCTCTTAACCACTACTACACTGCTTCTTATCAAGAATTAAGGTCTCCCCCCAATTCTAATCATGGGGAAGCCCTCTGCAAGGCTAGAGAGTGAAATGATCTGTTCATTGCAACCCTAGAGGTGCTATCATCTATAATTTTAGTGATTTAGTCACAATCACCTGTAGTTCCTCTAAAAGGCAGCTTTCTGGGCCACAGCCCAGACCTATTCAATCAGGATCTCTGGGGTGAGGTCAGGAAACCATGTTTTTATCTGAATTGTTATTACGATTTGGGGGTGTTGGACCACATTTGGGAGAAGCACTCGCCTAGAGCAGGAACTTTCAAACATTTTTAACCGCAACTCACTTAAGAAAACACTTTATATTGTGACTCAGCACTCACATAGATGTTCCCACAAAAATGTGAGCATCCTGATTTTTTAATGTGTAATTTTATTCTATAAATATTCAAAAACCAGTATGTGCAAGACCATTTAGCAAAATGCCACCATGGGGTTCATAGTTTTTGACTTTAAAAAACAACAATCAAAAGCTGCTGTACTTTATAAATTATGCAATAAGGGATTTTGATTAAGACTGAAAAATAGGAGTAAACCTACACTCAGAAGGCAAAATATTGCTTGACATTTTTTTAAAATTTGGTTCTTTTCTCCCTCCAGCTTTATTGAAGTATAATTGACAAATAAAATTCCATATATTTAAAGTGTACAACATGATGATTTGATATACATATATTTTGTCAAATAGTTACCATAATCAGATTAATAAACACATCCATCACTTCACAGTTACCTTTTTTTTGTGGGGAGAATGCTTAAGATCTACTGTCTTAGAAATTTCAAGTATGCAATACAGTATTATTAACTATAGTTACTATGCTGTACATTAGATCCTCAGAACTTATTCATCTTATCAAAGAAGGCTTGTACCCTTTGACCAGGATCTGCCCATTTCCCCAACTCCCCTAGCCCCTGGCAAGCACCATTCTACTCTGTTCCTATGAGTTTGACTTGTTTTTCTTTATTTCACATAGAAGTGATATCATACAGTATTTATCTTTGTCTAGCTTATTTCACTTAGCATAACAAAATGTCCTCTAGGTTCATCCATGTTGTTGCAAATGGTAGGATTTCCTTCTTTCTCATTGCTGAATAAGATTTCAATATATATATATATATCATGTCTTCTTAATCCATTCATCTGTTGGTGGACATTTATATTGTTTCCATATCTTGGCTATTGTGAATAATGCTGCAATGAACATGAGAGTGCAGATATCTCTCTGAGATGTTGATTTTGTTTCCTTCAGATATATATTCAGAAGTAAGACTGCTGGATCTTATGATAGTTCTATTTTTAATTTTTTGAGGAAACTCCATACTGTTTACCATATCGGCTGCACCAATTTACACGCCCATCAACAGTGTACAGGGTTCCTTTTTCCCTACCTCCTTGCCAACATTTGTTCTCTCTTATCTTTTTGATAAAAGCTATCCTAATGAGTGTGAGGTGATAGTTCATTGTAGTTTTGATTTACGTTTCCCTGAGAATTAGTGATGTTGAGTACCTTTTCATGTACCTGTTGGGCATTTATATGTCTTCTTTGTAAAAATGTGTATTCAGGTCCTTTGCCCATTTTTCAATCAGATTGTCTTTTTGCTATTGAGTTGTAGGAGTTCCCTTTATATTTTGGATATTAATCCCTTATCAGATATATGGTTTATAAATATTTTTTCCCATTCCATAGGTTGCCTTTTCATTTTCTTGATGGTATCCTTTGCCATGAAAAAGCTTTTTAGTCTGATGTCCCACTTATTTGTTTTTGCTATTACTGCATGAGCTTTTGATGTCATGTACAAAAAATCATTGCGAAGACCAATGTCATGGAGATTTTCCCTTTTGTTTTCTTCTAGAAGTTTTACTGTTTCAGGTCTTAGATTTAAGTATTCCATTTTGAATTAATTTCTGTGAGTGGGAGCCGGTTTCATTCTTTTTCAATGCTATGTATTGAAGAGACTATCCTTTCTCCCTTTTGTGTTCTTGGCACTCTTGTCAAAGATTAGTTAACCATTTATGCATGTGTTTATTTCTGGACTCTCTGTCCCATTTCATTGATTTATCTGTCAGTTTTTATGCCAGTGCTATACTGTTTTGATTACTTTAGTTTTGTAATATAGTTTGAAATTAGGAAATGTGATGCCTCTAGCTTTGTTTCTCTTTCTTCAGATTGCTTTGGCAGTCCAGGTCTTTTGTGGCTCCATACGAATTTTAAGATTGTTTTTTCTATATGTGTAAAAAATGCCAAAGAAATTTTGATACAGATTACATTGAATCTATAGAAGGCTTTGGGTAGTATGGACATTTTAACAACATTAATTCTTCCAATCCATGAACATGGGATATCCTTTCATTTATTTGTGTCTTCCTCAATTTCTTTTATCAACGTCTTATAGTTTTCAGTGTATAAGTCATTCACCTCCTTGGTTAAATTTATTCCTAAGTGTTTTATTGTTTTTGATGCTATGGTAAATAGGATTATTTTCCTAATTTCTTTTTCTGATATTTTGTTGTTAGTGTATAGAAACACAATTGATTTCTGTGTATTGATTTTGTGTCTTGCAACTTTACTGAACTGATTACTTAGTTCTAACAGTTTTTTGGTAGGGTCTTTGAGGTTTTCTATGTTTAAGATTATGTCATTTGCAAACAGAGATAAATTTTACTTCTTCCTTTCTGATTTGGATACATTTTATTTCTTTTTCCTCCTAATTTCTCTGGCTATGACTTCAAGTAATATGTTGAATAGAAGTGGTGAGAGTGGGCATTCTTGGCTTGTTTTCATCATTGAGTATGATGTTAGCTGTGGGCTTGTTATATATGGCCTTTATTATGTTGAGGTATGTCTGTCTCTTCTATGCCTAATTCATTGAGAGTTTTCATAATGAAAAGTGTTGAATTTTGTCAAATGCTTTTTCTGCATCTATTGAGATGATCATATGCTTTTATCCTTCATTCTGTTAATGTGGTGTATCACACTTGTTGATTTGCATACGGTGAACAATCCTTGCATCTTAGGGATAAATCCCATTTGATCATAATGTATAATCCTTTTAATGTGCTGTTGAATTCTGTTTGCTAGTATTTTCTTGAGGATTTTTGTATCTATAGTCATGAAAGCTGTTGGCCTGGAATTTTCTTTCCTTGGCTTTGGTATCAGGGTAATACAGGCCTCATAAAATGAGTTTAGAAGTGTTCCCTCCTATTCAGTTTTTTGGAAAAGTTGAGAAGTATTGGTGTTAATTCTTTAAATGTTTGGTAGAGTTCACCAGTGAAGTCATCAGTCCTGGGCTTTTCCTTGTTTAGAGATCTTTGATTACTGATTTGCATGGAATATCTTTTTCCATCTCTCCATTTTCAGTCTATATGTGTTCTTAAAGCTGAAATGAATCTCTTGTCTCTTATAGGCAACATATAGTTGCACCTTCTTTTTGTTATCCTTTCAGCCACTCTATATCTTTTGATTGGAGAATTTAATCCGTTTACATTTAAAGTAATTATTGACAAGTAAGGACTTGCTAATGCCGTCTTATTTGTTTTCCAGCTGTTTTGCAGTTCCTCTCTTCTCTTGCTGTCTTCCTTTGTGAATTGATGATTTTCCTTTGATTCCCTACTCTTTATCTTCTGTGTATCTACTAGAGATGTTTGCTTTTTGGTTACCATGAAGCTTATATAAGACATCTTATAGTTGTAACAGTCTCTTTTAAGTTGATAGCAACTTGACTTGGATTGCATACAAAAACTCTACCCTTTTACTCCTCTGCCACATTTTATGTTTTTGATGTCACAATTTACTTCTTTTTACATTGTGCATCCACTACAAATTACTGTAACTAGTTATTTTTAATACTTTTGCGTAACCTTTATACTAGATTTAAGTGATTTACCCATCACCATAATATAGTAGTAGAGTATTCTGAATTTGACTTTATACTTACCTTTACCAGTGTGTTTTCTATTTTAATATATTTTATGTCAGTAATTAACATCCCTTCATTTCAGCTTGAAGAACTCCTTTCAGCATCTTGTAAGGCAAGTCTAGTGGTGGTGAACTCTCTCAGCTTTACTTTGTCTGGCAAAGTCATTATCTCTCCATTTCTGAAGGACAGCTTTGCTGAGTAAAGTATTCTTGGTTAACATTTTTTTTTTTCTTTCAGCACTTTGAACATATCATCCTATTCTTTCCTGACCTGCAGGATTTCTGCTGAGAAATCTGCTCATAGCCTGATGGGGGTTCTTTTCTATGTGAGTAATTTATTTTTCTTTTGCTGCTTTTAAAATTCTCTATTTTTCTTTTATTTTAGGCAGTTTTATTATAATGTGTCTGGGAGAACATTCTTTTGTATTGAATCTATTTGGGGACCTATGAACTTCATAAATTTGGATGTCCAAATCTCTCCCCAGATTTGGGAAGTTCTCATCCATTATTTAAAGGAATAAGCTTTCTTCCTTTTTCTCCCTCTCTTCTCCTTCTGAGACTCCTGCAATGAGTAAATTGTTTCTTTTGGTGTATTCCATAATTCACATAGGCTTTGTTAATTCTTTTTTCATTCTTTCATCCTTGGTCTCCTACTACTGCATAACTTCAAATGTGCTGTCTTCAAGTTCACAGATTCTTTCTTCTGCTTGGTTAAGACTGATGTTGATGCTCTGTATTGCATTTTTTATTTCATTCATTGTCTCCTTCAGCTCCAGAATTTCTGCTTGGCTCTTTTTATGATTTCTGTCTCTCTATTAAGCTTCTCATTTTGATCATATATTGTTTTTCTGGTTTCATTGAATTGTCTTTTTGTGTTTTCTTTTAGTTTACTGAGCTTCCTTAAAACAACTATTTTGAATTCTTTATTGGGAAAATTCAGGTCTCCATTTCTTTGGAATTGGTTACTAGAAAATTATTGTATTCCTTTGGTGATGTCATGCTTCCTTGAATTTTCATATTTCTTGAATTCTGGCATTGCTGTCTTCCAATTTGAAGCAGCAGTCTCATCCTCCAGTGTTTGCCGACTGGCTTCAGGAGAGAAACACCTTCTGTCAGTCTTGCTAGAGATTCTGAGGCTTTCTCAGACCTTTTCTATGGGTATTCCTGCTCCACACTTCTTGTTCCCTCTTAAATTCTTAAGATTGTATGTCTTCTCTTGACCCTGCAAAGCCAGGTTTGTTGTTGACAACCTCCCGTTTGCTTTCCCTGGGGCAGTGCTGAATCCTCACGTTTTTTTGCCTTCTCCCAATATCACAGTGTCAGACTGGCTTTCTGCACATGCTCACCTGCAGAGCATATCATCAGCAGAGGCTCACACTTGCCACCTTTGGAAGTGCGCTCAAGGAGCTGGCCATGAAGTGAGGGTATGTGTGAGTGAGATGCATAGAATGTTGGGGGTAAAGTGAAACTGTTCTTACCCTCTTCAATTTGTCCAATCTTGGGTTGTTTTTTTCTTCAACAGTGTGCTGGAACTTCTCTGCTAGACTCCTGGACTTGGTAATCTCATGGACAATGGCAATCTTGTCCCTGGGTGATTGTCAGAATCAGTGTTCTTTGAGAGGAAGACGGTAGAAAACTCAATTCTGCCATCCTGGTGATGTAACTCCTCTGCTATTTTTCTACTCAAATCTATTCCACTCTATTTTATCTGTAAAAAATACTGGGCAAGATCCACAAACTGATTTCATGTCCCCTTAATTGTCACAAACTGCAGTTTATAAAATATTGATTAAGAAGGTTTACACTTGGACCACATGCCTTCTTTTTCCTTATTGGAGTTTCCATATCAGTAAGGCAAAAAGTCAGCTGTCATTCTCACATACCTACTTAGCTTTCTTGATTATTCCAGGCAAAACTGAATTTCCTCCTTCTCCTCCTTTGCCCCAGAGTAAAGGGATAAAGCCTCTTTAATATTTTTGAAAGTGCCATTTAACTAGTGATTTTTGTCTGTCCCACCATACCACCAGTTATTAACCATGGCAGCCACAGCCTCCCGTTAGCAAGCCCCTTCCTTCCAGCTCTTGCTGCAGGGCCCTGGTTTGTCTGCTCATGGTGCTTGTCCTACCTGGCACAGCACAGGGGTCATTCAGCGTTGGCCTAGGGTTTGCTCCACCATTCCAGGGTTTGCTGCCACCCTTGTTATACGTATGAAAACTTTCCAAGTATAAGCTTGTGACATTTTGTGTTCTTAAGGATTATCTATCAAGGGGAATTTCCAAATGATTTCTTGTAGGATTTAGCTAAGAAGATAAATTTATTTTCCTAAAGCTTCTGGGAAAATCTCAGATACCTTCATTTTACCAAGTCCTTTACATTTCATTTAGGAATTAAGATATGTAAGCTCTTTTCAGGGCTATTTTTATGGGATAAGTATGTAAGCCAAAATGGGAAATATGGTTTGATTATGGGGAGCTACATTTTGGGATGATCAGGCACAAACTCCTAATTTATTTTATGTTAGCAAAGGAAGTCTATCTTTTTTTCTTCTTCTTCTCCCTCTTTTATCCCCTTCTATTAATTTCTTCATTCATTTCAGTCACCTACTTAACATGCCTTTATTGAGAGCCTACCATGTACCAGGTACTGGGGTGCAAAGGCAATAGGAAAGTGTCCTGATTGATACTTAGTGGGGGCTGCAATCTAATGGTGGGGGAAAGACTCTAGTTAATCAGAAATTATAATGTTGTAATAACAGAGGTATCTAAATCAGAGTGGAGTAGTCAGATAAGGCTGTTCTTGGGAGGTGATATCTGAGCTAACTCTAAAAGGGTGAATAAAAGGATAAAGAAGCCAAAGAAGGGGAAAATAAGGAATTTGTCTTAGTTTGGGTTTCCCTGAAAACAAAGTCTGCTATAAGGACTCATGTACAGGTAGTCAATTTGCAGCATGATCCTAGGAAGTTAGAGTGAAAGAATGTAAGGCAGAGCAAGAGAAAGTCAATAAAGGTTTTATTTCTGAGCTCATTACAACTGCGGACAACTGGGCTTTATTCCATTGAGGACCTTTGCAGGAACATGTAAAATGTACTGCAGAATTTTCTCTCCCAAGGACAAGTGGTAGGGCATCTCTCCATCGACTCCTCTCCTCACTGGAATGTGGCATGTGTATATGTGTGTGCGTGCTCGTGCATGGAAGGAACATGGAAAATGGACTGCCTTATCTTCTAATGGGTGAACACCTTTATTCTTTTGTTTTTTCTCCCCAAAGCCCCAGTACATAGTTGTATATTTTAGTTGTAAGTCCTTGTACTTCTTCTATGTGAGCTACTGCGGCAGCATGGCTACTGATAGATGAGTGGTGTGGTTCTGCTCCCAGGGCCCAAGCCTGGGCCACTGAAGCGGAGTGTGCCAAACTTTAACCACTAGGCCATCAGGGCTGGCTCTGAACACCCTTATTCTTTGCAGCCAGTGACAAATGAGGTGGAGTTGAGGGATTCTAAATATCTTGTACCATTTTCCAAATGTTTTTTATTTCAGTGAGAATTGAAGCCTGCCTAAATTTTTGTTATCTACCTCAACATCCCTTACAATTTGGATAGGTTCTTTCTGGTCTCATGTAGGTAATACATTCAATTTCAGTTTTTAGTGTTGCGAATGTTCATTTGTTTCTAACTGCTGTGTTTTAGCAAAAAGATAAAATGGCCTCAACAAGGATTGTTCTCCTGATGGCATTGTGAACTATGGTATGACAGTGGCACGGTAGTTTACCATACTATAGTTTAATGCCAGGAGAAGTGCTACATCATCTTCAATAGGAATATTGGTGGAAATCAACTTTTGCTTGACAAAAAGATTTTTAGGACTGCTTCTTATGCTATTATTCCTAGTTTTTATGAGTGTGAGAAACTAATCAGAAGAATTATATTAATTTATTCATGATCAGTAAGCAATAGAGACCAAACTGAATTACAGAGTTAAAAAGAACACTATATACTAATACAAGAAGAAAATGTGGATAGGAAAATGATTTAATAATTTAAAAGCAAAATATAAAATTTAGGAATAAAATTTATCAATAAAATATGATTGTCTCCTAATTTCCTCTCAAATTACATAATCAGATTAGAATACCTTTCTTTATAATAAAGTAATTTGTAATAGAAACTAGTCTCTTTGATATGTAAAATGAATTTTAAGATAAGAGAGATAAAATCATTGCTGGAAATATTATTCAAATGTTAACTTGTTCTTTATTCTTTATATGTTCCTGATTTTTATTTTCCAAATGGCTAATTTACTGTATTTTCCTCAAACATTACAATTTGTCATTTTTGTTCTTTCCAAGTTGGCAGACAGAGATTGCTTTTTTAGTAGATTCAACTTGTTACTTCAAAATGAAAAAGGGTTTAGGTGCAAACAGCTGCTTCAAAATAGAGGTTTATGGGATTTAAGAGTTCTTTTAACAGCACTAACAGGAAAAAATACTATAAATAATAACTAAAAAATATATAGAAATAACCCACCACTAGTATGTATTTAAAAGTCCATATCCAGTTTTTTCTTTTCTTGGACCTTTTGAGTAAGCCCATTTTTTTCTTTTTTATAGATACCATGGTCTCAAATAATTAAAAAATATTTTCAGAGGTAAAAACCTTTGACTTTATTTGAGCATCTATGTCTTATGGAATTAGGTTTTCAGGCTGTAGGTGGTCAGAAAGAATCATTTACAAAGTTCAGTGACCTCTTTATCAACAAGGCTCCTATAAATATGTACATCATGACACTGTAAAGAATAGATAGGCAAGTAATGTCACGTCTATTCTAAAAGTGGAGCCAATGAATTACAGATTATAATTAGAATGAGAGACTAAATGATATTTAGGGCCATTTGTAGGACTTACTTCCGGAAATACATGCCTGCCAAATGATTATGCTCATATGTTTAGCATCTGTTTGAATCCAAGGATCCAATCATTTTTCATACCCAATCTTCAGGGCCACCTCCCCGTAAGCCACAGTTAGCGAACTATTAACTGTTGATGTTTCCATGATCACTAACAATCTGTTCCTTATTATATAATGTTTTCAAACTTGAAATTATGGGAATATTAGAACTTTAAACTGAAAGGGAACTTCTAAAATTGCTTGTATGTACAGAGTGCTTTTCCATTTCAAAACCAGTTAGGTTTGTAGAGTGATGATAAATGTTTGGTAATCAGATCTCCTGGGGGAAAAAAATCCCTGATTTAAGGCATTTGACAATTTCTATGGTGTAAATATTCCCACCATGGCCAATTTCAAGCTTAGAACACGATGACTTCACTGAACGTGGTGTTATTTATATAATAGTTCCACCACACAGGTACAATCCACCTAAGTAAACTCAAGGGCATAGATAACAGTAAAATACATACAAAGTGACGAGTTTTGAATATTTATTGTCTTTGTTTTTTAATATAGTTTATTTAATTGTAAATTTATGTAATTTAATTTTTATTCTTGGCCATGATTGAAAACAAGCTTGCAAAATTTCTAAAAATTTAACAAGTGGATCTCATGAGCTGGTATGAGCCAGCTCCAGTACACCACTGGGCTAGAAAGGTGTTCTTATTGCTGATTTACAGATGAGGAAACTGGGGCTCAAAAGAGGGCAAGAAAATGAACATGTATTGATCACCTACGTGAGGTTATGCATGGTGTTGGACACTTAATAAATCATAACTCCTATAACCCTCAAAGCAACTCAGTAGGCAAGAAGTATTACTCCAGTTTTACAGACGCAAAAACAGAATTTTCAAAATGTCACAATGCTATTAGGTGACAAAATCAGAACTAGAGCTTGGGTTCTCTGACTCTCAGGATTCTCACTTTTGTTTATACCAATCTTTCTTGCCCCCTGGGTTTCCATGTAAACCATGGAAGAACACCAAAGGCTATCAGATCAGACACTGCGAGATACAGCGAGGAACTGTGTGCCTTTTAAAACACAATTTTTTAGTGGTGAATGTGGCTACAGATTTCAAAAATAACAATATAAAAGGGGTAATTATGACTGTCTGCATTGATCTGATTTCAGAAATAAAGATACTGGTTTCAAATTTTTAGTATCTAAAAACCTCAGGTAAAAATAAGACGAAAGAAGAATAGAAAGAAATGCATCGTACAGTAGTTACAATATTGAACAGTATAATGTAATGATGGGTAGAGAGTGTAACACTACAGAAATTATAAATAGTTACATTTTGAGAACTCAGTACTGTGAGGGCTGATGGCTCAACAGAAATGAGACAGAAGAGACAGATGTTCAATAAAACAGTGTCGAGGGGTCAGCCCAGTGGCACAGTGATTAAGTTTGCACGTTCCGCTTCAGCAGCCTGGGGTTCTCCTGTTTGGATCCCGGGTGTGGACCCATGCATGGCTTCTCAAGCCATGCTATGGCAGGTTTCCCACATATAAAGTAGAGGAAGATGGGCACGGATGTTAGCCCAGGGCCCATCTTCCTCAGCAAAAAGAGGAGGATTGGTGGCAGATGTTAGCTCAAGGCTAATCTTCCTGAAAAAAAACAAAAACAAAACAATGTCTAAATTGAATCATTTACTCAGAATCAATAACTTACTAACTTTTTTATTGTATGTTCCTTTTAGTCAGACATCAACAACAACAAAAAGAAATCAGCATAAAACAAACTAACCTCCGTCACCACTGATAGATTCTTTGCAGTTGCTTTGAGGATTAATGTAATGTTATATCATCACAGAATATTACTCAAAAGTCCTAAAGCAAATGCAGTAAGAAAATAAAGGTATTAAATAACAATAAAGGGTTCTAATTATAATCAAGGTACTTTGTGAGAACAATGAAAATGGATTTAGGAGCGAAAGATCCACCTTTTTAGAAAGTCTCATTGAAAGCACACCATTGATTCCAATTAACTTTTTTAAATGTTTTGAAGCAATATAAAGTTTGTGAGAAATTTCTGCATAAATATTATGGTATTCACAAATAAATGTTGGAATGCTTTATATTTTTAAAAAAGATCAGGTACTGTGTATTTCACTTAGCATGAGTAAGATCAAAAAGTCCACAAGCACTAAGCTCCCAGTCTGTTTGGGCAATGCCCACTTCAGGGCTGAAAAGTGCCTTAAACTCTGAATGTTAAAGGTGTTTGGTAATGTAAATTACTGCACTTTTGTGATCTCCTGTCTTCTCTCTAAGTTATTGAACTTCCATCATAATTAAATTTTCTCCTTTCAAAATTATATCACCAAAAGAGACAAATGGAACAAAGATGAATTTAAACAGAGATTTTCTTGTTTTCTGCCTGTGCCTTTCATGGCAGCCATGGGGAGAGGAGTGGCTTTTGGGGTGATCCACAGAGTCGCTTCTAACCATGCAGCTCCTTGCTTTCCCCCAGGGCATCAGCAGCACTTTCACACATTGCTACCAGCATGAACAGTTCCAGGAGCTGGAAAGACTAAGCCTTATCACTTGTCTCCCCTCTCTGCCTGCTGGCTTCACGCCTGACAAACAATGATAAGTGAGAGTGACAAATGGCCATTACCTGCTATCCCGAAGATCTCCCATAAGGGCAAAGCCTGAATATGGAGGTGAACATGCCTCCATTTCACTCCAACTTGGAGAGAACAGAGGCCAATAAAACTGACATTATTGAATTAATTAAATTATTTACAGGTAAATAAACTAGGAAAAGAAGCCACTCATACCCCAAAGATTGTGAAAACATGAGAACATGGAGTTAGATTTTATCTTGATGGGTTTCTAGTATCTGTATACTTGGCATTTTTGTTTCACTAATAATTTGTGCAGTCATATCTAATACGTAAACAACTTAGATTCTTGCTCTAATGGTGGTCTAATTGTTCCATACAGTGGAATTCTTTATAAGGCAGACTCACTGTGTATCTTATCCAAGGCCAGTTATTATTGGAAGTATAGGAAAACCCAATTAGAACACTTTAACGTTTAGCGTTGTCCTGCACTGTGAATCTCCAGCAACGCATGGATGAGATATATGTCGCAGGGTTCATACCGTTGCACCTCAGTGTTACCATGACTTCTCTGTCTTTTTGGTCCAAGATTTAGGAATCTAAGCCAGGAGAGCCAAGGTCTAAGTTATTGTTTGGTGACTGAGCCAAAAGACATCAAAGAAACTTCCTCCCACGATTCCTTCCCTTACTCCATTATCTGTCCTCTGCATTATTCTTTACACTATTTAAATGTAATAGAGACCGGGGGAAATTTATCTCTCTCTTTTTAAGCACTTCTCATATATTTGTCTGAATGCAGAGGCATTACAGTGATAGGTGCTTCCAAAGAACCTAGAGATAAAAGGAGGCATCTAAATCAATGTCCACAACACCAGACTATTATTAATTGATATGAGACTGAGAAGCACATCATAGTTTCGAATATTTTTCTTAGGGTTAAAAAAAAATGGAAGGAAGAACTCTTGTGTTTTAGCAAATGAGAAGACACAGCAGCAAATTGTTTTGGGAAGGAGACTAGCATATGAGAATGTGGTAAGGGGGCCAAGACCAGGACCTCAAACCAGACCGCACGGAGTCAAGCCGCCACTCGACTTCTGCCTCTTGTGTCTGTGTCACTGTTGGTGAGTTACTTAACCCTCTTTGCCTCAGTTTCCTCAACTTCATAATGGGGATAATAGTACTCAATGGTTGAGCCTTATTAAGATTAAATGAATTGATACAAGTATTTTATTAAGTAAGCAATTAATAGCTATTAGCTATTATTATATAATATACCATGTCTAAAATATCTCTTTTTCACTAATTATATAGAATAAAAGAATATATAGTTTTTCCTGGATGATTGTAACATCACATAGTTGTGATTATTAGTGACATATTTGTTTATCAGGTGTTACGTATAATACTATGTTAGACATCTTGGAACTGGCAGACTTTTATTAATTGTATTTGTTAACTGGTTCTTGGAGATGAACTTGTCAATATTTAGTTTATTCCAGCTCAGTAAAAAAGCACAGTTGTGCGTATTGAAACATGTGAAATATACTTTCTTCTTGAAAAACTTCTATGCGGAAATGTTTTATCTGGAAGAATTTCTAGTGTAAATTGTTTAGGACTTTTTTTATGCTCCACTGGACCAAAATTTGAGAGTAATACATTTAGATTCCAGCAAAAACAAAAAAGCCACTTATTAAACTGCTTAATAAGATCTAATGATAATAACATTGTTTTCTGATTTTACACAAAAGCAACATCTCTGAGAAAGATAATTACTATCTGAACTACAATTTCACATTTTCTAGCCACAAGGTAGGCATGTGATCCATTTTAAAAAATAAATGAAAACACATACTACAAAGACATTTAATTTTATCCCCGATTCCAGAATACAATATTTATGTACTATAATTTACATTTTAAAATGCCAATTTTAATTTAAAATACAATAAGAGATGAACATACAATTTATGAAAAACAAACAATTTATAAAATAGCATTAGATCCCTTTTTAAAACCCCATGTTAGACTTCAAGCTTCATGAGAGCAGAGACCATCTCTCTTGTTCGCAGAGCTCTGCCAGGTGCCCTGAACAATGCCAGGCACATGGCATGTGCACAGTAAGTACATTTGTCTTCACACCAAAGTAAAAAGTAAAAGAAAATAAGTCAGGAAGGACTAATGAGAATAATACATTTGAGATATATTTTCGCTCTCTTTTCTCATCCCTTTTTGTGGGAATATGAATTTTTGAGAAAGTACTGAATGCATCTAATTTAGATAGAACTGGCATTCTCTTGATTATCGAATGTTAGAGTTTTCAAAGTTTTTAGCCCACATGAAGGGGTGTAAGTTAGGGAGTAACATTCATAAACATACAAGGCAAATAGAAATTTTTTGGCTCAAAGATATTTTGCTGAGGAAGATTCACCCTGAACTAACGTCCATTGCCAATCTTCCTCTTTTTTTGCTTGAGGAAGATTCACCCTGAGCTAACACCTGTGTCAGCCTTCCTCTGTTTGTTTGTGTGTGGGACACTGCCACAGCATGGCTGGTGAGTGGAGTAGGTCCTCGCCCAGAATCCCAACCCACAAACCCGGGCCAGTGAAGCGGAGCACACAGAACTTTAACCAGTCGGCCACAGGGCCAGGCCCTCAAAGATTTTTTAAAAAAGATTTTTAAGACTATTTGTATCTCAGATTTAAGATGATTTATTAGTCATTCGAATTATTTTAAGATTTTGGCTTGTTTCTTTTTGCTTTAGGAAAACTCAGCATAATAACAATAGCTGTAACAATAACAATGTGCCTACCATTTACTGAGTGATTGCAAGGGGCCAGGCACTGTCTTGAGCACTTTACATACACTGTGAGAGGCGAGCTGTCGGAGCCATCATGCGCTGGGCATGAAAGTTATCTCCACTTTATAGATGAGGAAACAGGCAGAGAGAAATTAAGTAACTTGCTCAAGTACACACAGCAGGCAAGTTTCAAAGCCAAGTTGTGAGCCCAGGCAAGTCTAACTTCAACTCTCATTATCTGATGAAATCAAAGCCTTTATAAACTTTATAAATCATATCATATAAATTATATATGAGTTACATACATGGTATAGGATTAGCACTCCGATTCAATTAAAGATTATTCAAGGACCACTTAAAAACAGTTTTTCCTTGAGGAAGCAGAATCACAAATAATAAAGTTGCTAAAAATTGGAAAGAAATTTTTTGAGTTTTTAGTAACTTTATTTTCTAAAAATTCATTTTACAAATATATTTTTTTCTATATCTTCACTTCGTTAAAAATGAGTAGAAACAGACAAAAGCTTGTCTTGATACAGGTTTAGAGTCAGCTGAATTCAGCTTTTAAAGAGAGAAAGTCAACCAGGAGAAGTCCTGCACTTAGCCACTGCAAAGCACTGGCCCTGTGGCAGCCAGTGGATGATGGATGATCTTCTCGAGTCTTTTCCTAGAGATGGAGTCAGTGAAGACAGCTGCTGAGAGAGACAAGTGAAGATTATAGGCCACTCAGTATAGACCATATACTGATGCTCCCCTGAGTAAGGCATTTCCTTGGTAGTCATTTGCCAGAGATTGATGGCAAAAGTATAGATGTCAGCTTTGGGCATTCTGTTCTCTTCTTTCAGGAGCTCTGGGGCTCAGTGGGTGTATGTGCCATCTAGCTGGTAAGGAGGAGTCTGGAAGCACAGCAGATCTTCCAGCTTCTCAGAGCCACCAAAGTCACCAATTTTGCAGGCATCTTGCTCATTGGTCAAATGTTTGCCAGCTTCAGGTCCAAGTGCACAATGCCTTGTGAGTGAAGGAAAAGCAGGCCATTCACAACATCTAGGAGTACTTCAGACACTTTTCCAAATGTAATTGCTTTCTGCCACAGCAGTGAGGCCCCTCCTCCTCCTCAGGGCAGCTGGAAGCACTGTATATGACCTGGTATAAAGTGAATTGCCACCAAGATCCATGATTATGGTGCCTAAACTAGTAAAGCCTGCAGGCATGTGTGTGTTGACAGCCACAACCTGCATGATGTTGTCATGGCAGAACCTTGCTGTGTTACACTCAGCCCAGAAACTCTACTAGGAAGCTAGCCAGTTTGTTTTTAAACATTTTTTAAAATATATATTTATAGGAAGAAGAGTCCAGGAAGCAGATTGAGAAAGACTGGTTAGAGAGGTGAGAGGAGAAACAAGCGAGAATGTTACTCTAGAACCAGGAGAGAGCACTTGAAGAGGTGAGATTGGCCAGGAGCAGTAAATACTTCAGGGAGGTCAAGAAAGAGAATGAAAAACTAGCCTTTAAATTTAGCACCATGGAAGTCATTGAAATGATCTGAGCAAGAGTAATTTTAATAATGTAGTTGAAGTAGCAGCAAATTACAAAAGGTTGAGAGATGCAAAGGAGGACGTGGAGACAGGAAGCATAAACAACTCTTATGGGAAGGGCAATGGAGAAGGGAAGAAGTGAGGATAGGACCAAGGTAGGCTCTTTATTAAGATGGGAGAAAAGTAAACATTTTTAAATGGTGCTGAAGGAAGGATCCAGTTGAGAGGAAGTTGATGATGCAGGAAAAAGAAGAGATAATTGAGAGTGTAAAGACTGAGTAATTGAGAGCAGAAAGGATCTAAAGAACAGATGGAAGGACCAGCCTTAGGTAGAAGTTTCTCCCTCTAGGATATGAGGAAAAGGTGGTGCAGTACGGATAAGTATATCCCTGTTGAGAGAGGAGGGTGAGAAAGATCTTTCCTGATAGCACCTTTTTTTCCCCCTGTGAACCATGAGGAAATATCTGCTGAGGCAGAAGAGGTTAGGGGTGGAATATGATGTCTGGCAAGACTGATGGATATCAGGGACAGCTACTGAAGGGAATGGGAGAGATGGCTAACCAAAGGGTGGCTCAGTGGTTCAGGGAGCTCAGCTGAGGTGAGACGCAGTGTATTTTTAGCATGGTATTCTGCATTATTCTTCAGGAGTCTGGGCACAGGAGCATAGAGGGCAAATGTTAGGTTGAGAAAGAACTTCGGTTAGCAGGGCTGGGGCAGAAGGAATTGATTCTAACAAGAAGTTTGTTGAAATGGTGTGCCATAAAATCTAGGCTGGACCAGAAGGAATTTGGACAGGGAGGTGGCCAGGGCTGAGGTGGGGAAGTGGACGATGACCTGGAAAAAAATAGAAATGGTCAGAGCATTAGAAACTTCAATGAGTTGAACGATAAAATGTATCAGGAGCAATGGAGTGAGATTTTTGCAGGAACGAGGGCTGTGGTCAGCGCGGGCGATTTAAGCTGTTTCAGGTGACGGTGGCTCAGGGTGTGACCCAGGGAATGGGGTGACTGCAGAGGATCACAGGGAAAGGCTGCTGGAAATAAGAAGCTCAGAGTTGGGATGTCTCAGGACTATTTAGAGCTGTAACTTAAGAAACTAAAATTCCTTTTCAAATGAATTTTTCATTTATCCAGAGCCTTGAGGGTTTGTTTCTTCCCACAGCTCAGCTAAAGTGGTGGGGGAATTGCTTTGGTGAATATCTCCTGATAGTTAACGTTGACCTGATGGGGATTATTTAGTCAGCAATGCTGCTATGCAGAAATGTTCATGGTTGTCCTCAGTAGGGCAGACTAACTGGTGAAACAGATAAATCCAAAAATGTATTGCAGCCCAACCAAGAGAGAAGACATGACAGACTATGCTTCACTGCAAGAACCAGGCAGATATTTGATTAGAGCTTTTTTTTTTTTTTGCTCTTAAAAACAAGATGGAATTAAATAAAGTATGGATAAATTATACTTAGATGCTTTCTCTTGCTTTTTTTTTTTTTTTAAATTTCAGTTCTGGCAAGGCATCTCCAAAAGATGTTCATACTTAGAAATGCAGGATCACTGAATGGTGTGCTAAATCACACACCAAAGGCAGAGATGAGGGCATTTGGCTAAGGTCAGATAAAAGAGGATGATGGGCTTAAGGAGAGGAGGGAAGAGAACTCTTATTTATTAAATGAAACAAGCATGGCTTCTGGCCTCAAGATCAACAACATCAAAGTGGAACACATTGTCTTCCTCTCAGAACAAACTCTTCCTCTTTCTGACTTCCTTACTTCTGTTAATGGATGCTTGAATCCTGTAATCTGCTGGATTTAAACACTGGAAGTAATTTCCTTTTATGCTTCTCACACTCTCATAAGTCCTGCACATATCTCATAAGTCATCAAGGCCTCTTAATTAATCCTTCCTCACATCTCCAGCAGCCTGAAGAATGACCCGTCAGGCTCATGACACTCCGCTGCTGACAGTTAAAATGGGAAGAGAGAACAGGGCCATTCTGTGTTAGCAGTTCTACCTAATGGGTGGCCACGTGGGTTTCTTTGGAGATTGCTGGCATTGCCCTGGGAATGTAGGTTATGAGACTCTACTCTTGGAGAGATCTGCTCCCTTCCAACCCTGGGACAAGGTTCTGTTAAATGCAATGCAACTACATGCCATTTTAAAAAGAAAAGCAGTGCTACAGGGCTTTGTTTTATAGACTAAAAGCTTGCAGGAAGTGTAAGGGTCTTAGCTCCTAAAAAGTATTTGACACACAAACATGCGCATTCATGTACACAAAATCTTGTTGAAAATTCCTATTTAAAAATGAATAGCTTTAATTCTGCTATATAGTCAAAATACAGCACCAAAGAGGTACTCCTTAACTAGCAATTAACCATCTTTTACGCAGAGATGTTCGTGGCTGTCCTCAATGGAGTAGGCTAACTGGTGAAACATATAAACCCCAAAATGTATAGTGGGACCAACAAGAAAGAAGTTTACTTCTTGCTCTTGTAAAGTCCTAAATGGGTTTTCCTTGTTGATAGCGAGCTCTTTTTCAAGCAGTATTTCAGGAACCCAGGTTCTTTCTGTCTGTAGCTCTACCATCTTCAACATGTGGCTTCAAAGGTCGCTTCAAGCCAGTGAAAGGAAAATGAATGTGAAGGATTGACTGCATATCCAAGACTTTTCCAGGCCTGGAAGTGGCACATAGGACTTTCACTCCCATCCCAATGGCCAGAACTTAGTCATATGGAAAATGTACTCTGTGTCCAGGAAGATGAGATATGAGGTTGACGAGCAATTAGCAGATTTTTCCACAATGGTATAGCAACTCGATCCGCGTGGGGAATTTACAGGAAGAACAACTGTTCTCCCGTACCCAGCATGGTGATATAGGTACGCAAGAGACTATTGACAGAGGAATAGGTCAGACCTTTAAATGAATAGGAAGTCAGTGGTCACATTTAAGGGGAAATATCTCCACTGGATATTCTAATAAAGTCTCCTCATTGTTTAAAAGACATCAAAGGGAAGTTTTCTTAAATAAACACAATTCAGTAATACAAAGTTGGCAAATTGACAGGTTGCGATGTGAGCCGTAGCAGTTTGAAGAACAAGGCAGGAAGCCCAGTCTAAAGAGGCAAAGCCCAGGCAAAAAGCTAAGAATGCCAGAGCAATGCCAGTGTGAGAAATCAGATAAGTGAGCAGAAATCAAGAAGCCATAGAAATCTTGGAGCAGAGTAAAATTGGAGGCACAAGTAACCCAGGTGCGAGACCTGACCCCACCATTTACTAGCTGACACAGGAGAAGACGCTTAACCTCTCTGAGTTTGTTTTTCCATTTGTAAATTTGGGGTAATAATACCTATTTCACAATAATTGATTGGAGAATCAAAAGAAATGATGTGTGTGAAAACTCATGTAGACTGGCAAAAGGAGAAAGAGGGCTAATTTCACATCTATTTTCATAAGCTTAGGGTTTTGAAGAGTGCTGTTTAGGAAAGAGAGGATTTGGAATCCATTTTATGCGTAAGTACATCCCTAGGCATGAATCAGAAGAAGGTTGAGAAGAACCAGCTAGTGTAAAGGGCTATCCTTTGGACGTGGGAAACTGCAGATTCAGTATCCTTTACAAAAGTCCTGCCTTCCTGCATGCCTGTCTTCCTCCCTTACTCCCTTTCTGTCTGCTTTTCTTTCCTTCCTCCCTAGATCCCTCCCTCCCTCCATTCCTTCCTTCCTTCTCCTTCCCCCCCTTCCTCCCTTCCTTCCTTCCCTCTTCTATTTTTCTTACTTTTTACCCCCGCTCCGTCTAGTTTCTTTGTTAGATGAGCCTGGACATTGGAGAGGGTGTAACTAATTTCATGTAACATAAGGGTTCTAAACGGGACTTGGCTAAGTTTGGGTTTGAAGGTTAAAATCAATAACAGAAACAGAAAGGATGTATTACTCACAGATACGTTATTTAGTGCAATTCTTTGGGGAAAACGTCATAGTACATTCCCTTAAGATGATAATTCCCTTTGACCTACATTAATTCTTCAGAGTATCCATATTAAATAATCAGAAATATAAAGGTCTTATGAACAAAGATGTTCATGATAGTTTTACTTATATCAGTAAAAAATTTGAAATCGGCTAATTGCTCAACATTAGACAAATGATAAATTAAACTACATTATATTCATACAAGAAAACATATAATTGTTAAAAATTGTGTTCATGAAGTGTTTCAGTAATATGAAATATCATGATAAAATATCAAATGAAATAAGTAGACTACAAAGTGATGACAACCACGTCAAAACGGCAGCCAGGAGAAGCCTAGAAGGAAATCCACCATGATGGCAATGGTTGTTGTCCAAGGATGAGTGACTACAAGTGCCGTTTTTCTTCTCTCTACTTTTCTGTATTGTCTATATTTTTATAATTCACCTGTATTAGTTTTATATTTGAAAATATAAAGTCAATTTTAGTTTCTAGGAAACTGAATTTGAAGATAAAGTTGTTGATGCTAACCTGCCTCATTTTAGCCTAGTGCTATTGAACAAAAGCTGGTATAATTAACAGTAAAACAAGTTCACTTTGTCTCTCATAATGTAAATAACACCTTTCAGAAGTGACTAGAAATATCTATCTATCTATCTATAGGTACCTCATATGAAAATATAATACTGGTTTTAGTGTTAGTAATTTCCTCTTTCATAAGTCATAGTTTTGCTTTACAAGATTTAATTGGTAAGAATAAAATGTAAATTGTTGGTGCAAAATTTTCAGTCTCTGTCGTTATGACAGCACAATTTCTATAGCCTGACTTATAGCATTTGCTTGTATCACAAAGACTGGGTTAGAATCAGTCAGAGTGAGAGTGAGCTTTTCTTTGAGATGATTTGATGAATCTTCTTAACTCTTGCCACTGATGCCCAGGGAACCTGTGCATTCTTTGGTAATGGCGACTAAGGTAATGGAAATATTTGAATAATCACTTAAAGACATTGACAAACATTGTCAAACATCATGACACCTCAGACATTCCGGAGAGTGGCCGGGCCTGTTGCAACCCACAGTGGGAGATGAAAGAAACTTAATGTAGCCTTATTCAAATATCCACTTAATTAGAAAATATTGATTTAGAGTGATGCTCTCAGAAATCCCGGATTTAAATGCATTGAGTAGTCACTGCTAGCTGTGAAGAGATGAACAGATTATCAGGCAAGCAGATCATCAAAAGTTGGTCTGGAAAGTCTCAAAAAGGACTCTGGAAGAATCATATGGTGTTATAAGATATTGCTAAAGGGATAGGAAAAGGTGGCCAAAGAAGATCAAAATATTATTTTATCAACCAAAAATAAAATTTTATAAACCATAAGAAGTGGATATGGAGAGTTCCTATCTTAATATTTACAGCTTTATTTGGATTCATTGAAAGGCATACCACCTCCTACAACTTGGTAAAATTGCATTCAATATTAAAATTACAGTACAGTAAACCATAAAGTTTACCCATGAGACTGAAAGTGACAGATTAGAATGGGTAAGGAAAATGTACCACGGCTGACAGGGAAAAAAATATGACCTGAATCTGAATTTCCTGCCCATGCAAATGAAAGTACACTCTGAGTCTAGGAAGCCTCATGGTCTATTTATGATAATAGGAATTCGTAGGTGTCTGGCTTCAGGTGAACCTTGCTGATATCTGGCATCAATATTAGTACAGGCACAAAGCTGTATTTTATTCCCTTGCAGAGCTTTCATGATGAAATTGAAAATATTGATTTGTGATCACCACAGTATAGATCAATCTAAACACATGGATTTTGTGCTTTGTTTTATTTAAAGGGCCTGGACAGGAGATTTCTCTTTTGCTTTATGTTCAAAACTTCAAGTCAGTGCTTCTCAAACTTCAATGTACACAAGAATCTCTTGGGGTTTTTATTAAAATGCAGATTCAGGAATAAGCAAAATTAATCTTTCCCGAAGGAAGTCAGAATAGTGGTTATCTTTGCAGGGTTAATGACTGGGAGGGGCATGTGGAAACTTTCTGGGATATGTAAATGCAAGACTTGTGTGAAATGTACTGAACACTACACTCAGGCATTGTATGCTTTACTAAATGTGTGTTATTCTGCTGTTATCATTCTAAAAAATGAAAATTTAAAATGAAGGTTCTTGGGTCATGATGCAGATAAAAGTGCCTTAAGAACTGGACCCATTGTAATAAGTCTGGGCCCATTGTTGGCTGAAATGAACTTGTCGACCAAATATCGTACATGAGTAACGGAAAAAGACAGACACGATTTAACTTTGCTTCTCACCATTTTGAGCACCCCACCCCACACCTATTTTTATAGCAAGCAGAATCTCAGCTAGCACTTTCTACAGTAATTCAGAAATTATAATTTCCTAAAGGCATCCAAATTAGTCAAATCTTGAAGGTTTTGTCTTTGTACAGCTACCAGAACAATGATTGAGTTATAATTCTTAGAATTGCATAGTTACTGTACTTGGGAACTGGCTTTTTAAGACGGCCTTTTCTCTCTTGTCCACCTACCTTTTCAAGGCCAGCTGCAAAACAGAGACAGCTCTTACTCACATTCTGACTGAAAGAATCTACTGGTTCAGACTTAACCTCAGCAGAAGGGAAGTATTTTCCCACCAACTATTATTTCACTCAACCCTCTCATGTGGTTCATGGAACCCTTCAGGAGGCCCGATCACTCCAGGATTCAATTTCCTGCAGACAAGAGCTTATGTTCCGTCCCCAGAGGATATAGTTTGGGTAATTCTTGCTGGCAACACTCTCCTCAAGTCTGTCACACATCTGATTACCCATCTGCAGAACAAACTTCTGGAGGAAAGCCCCTGAAAGTATTGCAAGTGACAAATGGATCATTCTCCTAAGCTAAATGGAAAAATGATCAATCCTCCCCCTCAGCTGCCGAGTTATACACAATGGCAATCATGTAATGTGTTGGGTCTACTTTGATGAATTCCACTTGTTAACTCACCAGAGCCCCCCAGCAATGAACAGGGAAGGTAAAGGAGAGAGAGTGACCCCAGGACTAAGTTTTTATTTCCCTCAATTACGAACTCTTTTGCTTTCAGATGTTGGACAGTTGCTAATTTCTTCCAGTCTTTAACGTGGTTTGGCTCCCAGTCGTAAAACAAAAAAGAAAAGATGTCAGTTGAGATAAGATCCCTCTGCACACAATGAGCAAACACATTTTTGAGCAAACTACAACCAGACTTCGGATGTCCGAAAAATAGCACAGACTGAACTGAGTCACGAAGGCTTCAGTTTTCAGTTGTTTAGCCAAGCTCATGTTTGTCTAATAGCTTGCTTATTCCCTGCCAAAGCAGAAACATCAAAGTAACAAGAAGACACCAGAAATTAGCACTGCTTTAAATGAGACACTGTCTTTAATTTGCTCCTTTACTCAACAAACGTTTGTGGGATGCTGACCATTTGCCAGATTGTTCCAAGCACTGGGGATACAACAATGAGCAACAGACGCTCCCCCCTAAATGTTTTATGATTCATAATAATAAAATTATAGTAATGATGAGATGGGTGAGATAATTCATAAAACAAAAGACAGGTCTGAGGAAAAAAGTCATAGAAAACATACTAACAAATTTCAGAGAATCAATACAGAATAAATAGAGCAAATGATTTCCGATTTTTCTGAGACTTACTCTTCAGAATACTCACTTATGTAATTTTCATTCCGAAAAAGTTGTAAAGAATTACCAGTTTGGTAAGTAGTCCTCAACACATTCGCAAGGGATTGAAATTGTTTATTGATAATGTGTACTTGTTATTGATTCGTATTCTGAGTGTTAGGATGTTGGCTTTTTTTTTTTGCTGAGCAAGATTCACCCTGAGCCAACATCTATACCAGTCTTCCTCCACTTTATATGTGGATTGCCACCACAGCATGGCTGGTAAGGAACGTAGGTCTGCACCCAGGATCCAAACCCACAAACTCAGGCCACCAAAGCCAAAGAGTGCACCAAACTCAGCCACTGTGCCACAGGGCTGGCCCCCTGTGTTGACTTTTTAACAGATGATTTGACATATAATATTTTTTTCCTTTTATAAACTTTTCAATTTATGTTAGTAACATACATATGGCTAAAAAAATCAAATAGCCTCAAAATCCTTATAATGACGAAATAGTAATCTTAGGTCCCATGCCCTTCTTCTCTCCTGGTTCAGGTGCCTACGGACAACTATTGTACTTGTAACTCTTATTTGCTTCTTCTGGTAGTTATTCCCAAATCTCTAAGTAATATGCTATTTGGCTGCTCCTTGATCTATCAATTTTAGATTCATCTACTAACTTCCTTATTATGTCAGATGACGGTATGGTTCTCTTACACACACATGCACATCTCTCCCACTACTATCCTCCCCAAACAATCATATCAAAGCTTTTAAATTAAATTGATAATGTATGTATACTTACTGGAAGGCTAAGAAGTATACTTTGATTACATTCCCTTTTTTTCTTGAATACATTATGTTATTTTTTAATTTTATTGAAGTCACACTGGCTTATAATAGTAAATAAATGTCAGGTGTACTTCATTATATTTCAACTTCTGTATAGTGTGCATCATGTTCACCACCAAAATTCTGCACCCCTATGTTCACTGCGGTGTTATGCACAATAGCCAAGACTTGGAAACACCTAAATGACCATCAATGGATGAAGGGATAAAGAAGATGTGGTGTGTATATATATACACACGCATATATATATATATGCGTGTGTATATGTATGCAATAAAATACTACCCAGCCATAAAAAAAGATGAAATCGTGCCATTTGCAACAACATGGATGGAACTTGAGGGTGTCATGCTAAGCTAAATAAGTCAGATGGAGAAAGACAATTACTGTGCGGTTTCACTCATACATTTACTTTCTCATACAGCTTTCTCTCTTGAGTCTCTATTGTTTTCCTCTCTCCTGCAGATTTGCCTATTTTCGTGTGTTCAGATTTTCAAGTGAGGCATTATATCATGTGTGTCATCCCTATATTTTGTTGCCAGAGCCCCCTTTCCTCCTGCTCTAAATTGGACTAGTTATGTGTTGGCCTACTGCACAGCTGTATTCATGGAAGTTCACTTTTTGGATTTGCTTTTTCTTCCATTCTTTTTCTTTTTCTTAGTTTGTGTCCTGTTTTCTTGCACATCCTCCAATAACTTCCTAAGAAAGAGTATGTGGGAGTTAAGTTTTGAGTCCTTGCATGACTGTGTTAAAAAAAATTCTACGTAAGTGGCTGAGTAGAGGATTTTAAGATAAAAAATAAGTTTCTCTCAAAAACTGGAGCATCTGGTAATGCTGTTGGGAAGTTCACTGCCATTTGGACTTTCACTGCTTTGAAAGTGATCTGTTCTTTCTCTCTAGAGATGTTTGGGTTATCTCTTCATTCTAGAATTTATGAAATTTACGGTTATGTTTGCTTATTGAAAGAGCTGAAAAATCAGTGGGCCCTTTAAATCTGGACACTCATGTTGTCTTTGTCTCTGGGGAATTTTTGTCTATTTACAATGATTATTTCTTCTTCTCTGAGCCTCCTAGATTGATCTTTTAGTTTTTCTTTCTTATTCTGTCTCTTTTTCGTTTTGTTCTACATTATGGGAGATTTTCTTGACATTATCTCTCAAGTTGTCTGTTGAATTTAATAGTTTGCCAATCTCATTCTTAATTCCAAAGAATTCTTTCTTGTTTGCAGCTATTCCTTTTTTATGTGTCCTGATTTTGTTTTAGGGATGCAATATATTCTCTCGTATCTCAAAGGATGCTAATTGGAGTGTTTTTTCTTTCTTTCTTTTTTAAAACGTCTTTTTTATTCTATGAACTGTCTCTATTTTCTCCTAGGTCTTTTTATTTCTATCTTTTCCCCCTTTGTTTGCTTATTTTTCCCAATGTTCACACTGGAAGCTTTTCTCAAATGTCTAAGTTTTGGTTGATTCTTCATTCCACTGAAACCTGATTTGGCTTGTTGATAACCAGGCATTGCTTTAGGTGGATCAAACAGAGATCCTTTAAATGATCCATTAAAGATTCTAGAATGTTTTGTCTCTGGAGCCATTCAGGTCCCCCAAATAAAAGACATTCAGTCTTCTGCTTGGGAGTTCAATTCCCCATTGCAGCTGATCTCCATTTCAGAACGATTTGTCCAATTGTTCCAAACACATACTTCCAATTGACTGCATTATTTCCAGTCCTAGGCATCAATTCTACTGTTCCATTCTTACTCCCACTCCACTCGTGAGCTGCTCCCAAGTTCTAGGAGGCAAGTCTGCTCCTTCCTAGTCATTTTCTTCTCCATTCCATCAGGTTTCAGCTTGCTCTGCCCTGTTTCATCAGCAAACATTACTCCTCCTTTTGTTCTCCAGAAACCCATTGAAATCCCTGGTTCATGAGTGATGGTGACTCCATCATTCTCTTTATTAGTATAGCTTTCTAGAGACTTTTTCTTTACTACATTTTAATATACTCTCTGGAGAGAGAGGACACAACTGTGGTGGTGTTCTCACCATCTTTAATGGTAAATTAGTGTAATATTTTCAATGATAACTATCATACTATTTTAAGGAGTCCATTTTTAAATTTTTTCCCATATTTTAGCTAAAGGGTTTCTTTTATATGGCTAGACAATGGAAATATCATGGACTTTAAAGTCAAACAGACCAGTCAAACAGAATCTTGGTTTTGCTACATATTAGTCATATAACATTGAAAAGTCACTGAATCACTTTAAGTTTCAGCCTTATAATAAGAATAATAGTATTTATCTTGAAGACCTCTTGCAAGAATTAAATGAAATAAGGCGTATAAAGCACATAGATCATCAGTGCCTGGCATATAGTAGAAACTCACTGTCCTTGTTATGCTTGTGTGTGAGTTGTCTGTTACTGTGAGCACATTACTTGAACTCAAATCTCCAATAATCAGATTCCTCAGCTTAGATGCCGCTTTTTCAGGGAAGCCTCTCTGACTCAAGATTGGGATAGAGGTGCCTTCTTTGCATTCTTGCATCACTCTGTTCATTACCTATTAGAACTCCTGTCACACGGTAGTGGAATTGCTTATTTAATTGTCTATCTTCCCTATTAGGCTGGAAACTCCATGAGAATGGGGACCTGGTGTGTACTGTTCACCTGTATCTCCAACATCTAGCACTATGGTTGGCACAGAGTTGGTGCTCAAGAAATACTTGTTCAATGAATGAATAAT
This sequence comes from Equus asinus, assembly GCF_041296235.1. NCBI lineage: Eukaryota > Metazoa > Chordata > Mammalia > Perissodactyla > Equidae > Equus > Equus asinus. The sequence goes on from NC_091813.1 coordinate 22,276,094, forward strand.
ACCATTCCACTTTTAGAAAGCTGACTATATTAGAAGATTTTTTAAAGATGTAAAATGCATTCTGTGCCTCAAATTTTTTTGGTAAGGATGCAAGATTACTTTTATTTTGGTACTATTTAGAAAGGTAGTAGAACATTCATTAAACAACCAATATGCAGAAAGTTAGAGCAACACAAATATTGGATAACAAACCAGGACCATGTACAAAAATCAAATCCCGTTAAAACAATCAACCGCTTCTCCCTGCACCCCTCTCTCCACCGTGGTGGAGCACTGAAGCCTTGTAGCTAAAGGAAATGCAACAACTCACTCAGAAATTGGTATTGGTTTTAATCTTGTTACTGCTTCAAAGTCAAGCTTCTATTTAATTGCTCTGAAATCTAAATAATTCCTCAGTAAAAAACAAAACAAAACGAAAAGAAAACCAGTCTTTGGATGGTTTCAATTTGGTGGGGATGCCAGAGCCTATAAAAAGATCCAACAAATGTGTTTCCATTTCTCTTCTTGGAATGCTTTCTTCCTTAACCTCACCACTTGGATAAAGCTGCCATCACCAACTAAAGAGCTCTATCCTTAGCAAAAGTGATCTATTAGGAATATAACCTGCCTGTTTAATTTATCTGTTGGATTGTCCTGGACACTCCCTTCTCTTCCAGGAGTACTTAGGAGAAATGGTGTCTCTTTGCTGTTCCTGTCTCTGAAGAAGGATGAAGATTCTGCTGGCCCTGAGTTAACTCCTAAACTACCCAGAAGATGTAAAATCTTGGATGATCAAGCTATTTCAACCTATTAATAATCACGGAGCTGATGAATGTGGTTATAACAAGACTAGAGACCAGACTTTATGCATTCTACCACTGTGTTTAGTAGAATAACTAAGATGGGACTCAGTTGATGCTATTGTTACTACCTTTGTTATTTTAAACTGAAAATAATCTTAGTGATCATCATTCTAAACATTTCCTTTTACAGATGAAGAAACTGAGGCCCAAAGAATTTAAGACTTATCAAAAGTCAATTTCAAATCCATACAATAATGAGAACCAACAAAAATCTCACCAGATAGAAATCCTGACTTCTTATAAACAGATAAAACTTAATTGTATTTGGGAATATTATCTTTGAATATACATGATTCAAGTACTCAAAACTTAATGCATTAGTTCAGACCACAGTGAAAATATCTGTTATCAACTGGTTTATATATTCTTATGGGAATTCGCTGCACAGAAATTCTTACCTAGGTTTGTAGTTTAAGATGTATTTTTCAGATAGAGAGACTATCAAGAGTAAAGAGTTATAGCCAAACAGCTTTTTTTCAGAGGCTGTCTCTACTCCTGTTGTCTCTGTGCTTCAAGACACAGAGGCAACAGTAGTACACAGAGCAAGTCCACTTCTAGACTGATAAGAGGGAAGAGGGTGAGATGTTGTGAATTATGTTTTTCTTATAGCTGCAGCCTTCATAGCCTGGAGAGATATTTTGGATAGAAAATGACCTAGTGACTCCCACTAATCAATCATATGACTTGTCAGGTCATTGAAGCACAATTTGTAATAATTTACCAATAGAGCCATTATTTGCAGTTCTATTAGGAGCTAAGAGATGGTTTGGGGTTAAATTTAGATTTCTTTGGCTCATTAGAATCATTTCTATGTTACCAGTATAGTGAGACTGAATATCATCTGCTTATGTGATTTGTACCTTTGTTGGATTTTTAATCAAAGGCCTATCCATGATCAAAATTTTTATGCAGTCATAGCTTTTGGAAAGTAGTAATTCTTACTTAACCTAATGAGTGACTCTCTTCATAAGAAAGCTAAACATTGTGTGCAAGGCCGTTAGTTTGTGATGAGCTATTGCAGAATATTATCCCAAAGGTGGCAGAAAATCCATCACTTCATAAGTCCACCAATTTGTGCAGTGATGAGGCTCTTGAGATGGACCTGCGTGGTCATTTTTCAGTGGGATTGATGTGCTAATGCTGAGCAGTAACGTCTCCTACTGTGTAGAATCTTATTATCTTAGAGATGATCTTTTTGCTTTTAAAGAAAGCTGAACCTAGTTAAAATCCTCATGAAATTTCCACTTCTGAAGGTCCATAAATAATTCCTATGTCCCTGTTATTTGTTTTTTTCTAAGTGAATGTACAAAAACATTTCATCTTGCCCTAGATGATTTACAATTTATAAATGATGTTCAGCTCCAACATTCTTCATTCCTAACTACATATTCTGAATGGATAGTTTCAGTGAGGATACTATTGGTTGCAAATAATAGAAGCTGATAACAGAAGTTTAAAAAATTTGAGCAATTTACTCATGTAGGAACAGAAAAGTCCAGAGGTAGTGTAGGCTTCAGGCACAGTCCAGCCAGGACTCTGGGCCTATTTTTTGCAGTTTGCTAAGATCTTCCCTGCTCCATGTTGGTGTCAAAATTAGGCTGGCTTCCTCCATGTTTTTAACATGGCTGCTAATACCAGTGTCTTTCATGCTTCCTCATTCATATTAACCATGGGTTGTAGGGTGAAAGGGCAGGGAAACTGAAGAAGTAAGAATCTTCTATCCATAATCAAATAAGAGGTGTAAGCTTTGGTTTAATTGGACCATCATTTATAAATCACACTGGTCAAGGGCATCATTCTCTGATTGGATAAAGCTCTCAGAGTCCATCTTTGCAGGGGTGGGTGGGAAGATCAATTACATCTAAACTTATCTTAGCCACAAAATGGGTGAAAGATAAAATGGACATTGTTGAGACAACCTCAATTTTCTCTACATTGACCAAGTAGGAAATGAATTAATTGTATATAATTTGCATTTTAAAACCTGAGAGCTATAAGGATGAAATTATCAGATAATATGATGGTTACCAACATTTATTCTGCTATACTACATTGAGAACAGACATTGTCATTCATCATCCCACATGCCTGGGTAGGTTTATATGAAATTATCTTTTTTTTTGCTCCAACTCTATCTCTTTTTTCACTACAGAGAGAATGTTGAAATAATGAGAGAAAAACTAGACTGTGTTCCATTTTACTATCATTATAATTTTATTGGCTCAAATTCAACTTATTAGAGTATAACAGTGAGCCATGAAATGTGGTTGAGAACCTCTAGATTTTAGATAGAGTAGCACCTGCCAGCTTATGTGGTATGAATAACTGCTCTATTAGACGTGGTCTATACCAAAAGAGAAATATAAAGTTCTTCAAAAAAAATAAAAAGCTTTGTTAGTGTGTTAGTCAGGTTTCTCTAGAGAGACAGAACCGATAGGACATATATAACTAGAAAGAGATTTATTATAGGGTGTTGGTTCACATGATCATGGAAGCTGAGAAATCCTACAATCTGTCATCTACAAGCTGGAGACCCAGGAAAGACAATGCTGTAGATGCTAGTCTGAGGCTGGAGGCCTGATATCCAGCAATGGTGGAGGCAGGAGAAGATCAGTGTCCCAGCTCAGTCAGGCAGAGTGATTTCAATCTTCTTCTGCCTTTTTGCTCTATTCTGGCCCTCAGTGGATTGGAGGATGCCCGCCTATACTGGGGAGGGCCATCTGCTTTACTCAGTCCACCAGTTCAAATGCTAATCTCTTCCAGAGACATTCTCATAGACACACCCAGAAATAATGTTTAACCAGATATCTGGACATCCCTTGGCCCAGTCAAGTTGACAAAAAACCACCACAGCTAGGCATAACATAGTGTAATGAAAAGAACACAGGATTTGAGCCAGCATTCTCCATCAAAGACACTGGCAAGGACTCAGCAAGTCACTTCACTTCTCTGAGATCTAGAGGCATGAAAATACCTAACCTACCTACTGTGTAAGAAGTTGTTGAAAGCTTAAAAGAGATAATTTATATGAATACATTTTGTAAATTGTGAAGTGCCGTATAGATTTTAGTATTAATTGGAAGTTAAATGCTGTTATTAGAGAGTGAAAGCTCCTCTACATAGATTGTAAGCTCCTGAGGGTAGGTACTGTTTCTTTATCTATGTTTCTTCACTGTGTTTGTCTACCAGTAACTGTTGAATAAATAAAAGATGACATGAAAAGAAGGACAATAAGGTTGGTTATGGTAATTAGGAAAAATATCTTTGGTATTGGAGAAAATAAGTTAAGCTGAAGAAAGAAATTATGATACTGGGTAAAAGTTAGGAAAATTTGAGTTCCTGAGTTGAAGCTAATAATCTATCATCAAAATATCCACACATCCATCATGCCAGTGGGCTATCTACTGTTTCACTAAGAGTCTGTAGCTAGGATTGTTAGAAGATTTTGCCCCTTTGGGAAATCATCTCTAAGTTTTAAAGGACATCCCAGGGAAATGGGATTAGCTTTAAAGCTGACTTTGCTGGAAGGCATCTATACCATTTAGCAAAAATATACCTGTACTTCTACATTCTGTATGTGGCTAGGGAATCTACACAATTGATGAAGTTCTTATAAATCTCAAAAAAAGGAAATAAAAATCTTTGCTACTTCAAGCATGCATTGTAGTCCTATAAAAATCAATGATACTCTTCACAGGAAACATGGAGCTTTAGGCACATGTGTCTTCACTCTAAAACTTCTTTCTATAACTGAATGCAATTAGTTTGTCACATGTCCCCAATTTATTGCCGTTTACTAACACTAAAAATTTTGCTAGGATGTGCAGAGAATGCACATTAGATATAATTCCTGCCAAGTCGGGTGCAGGGCAAATTTTCCCCACAAAACTCCCAGTAAAGTATCTTCTATGAACTGCAATAGACAACCCACAAATTCCAGCTACAAATCCTGCAAACTGTACCACTGGGAAGCAGCACTTTAACTGATGGTCTGGTATTTCCAAAAGATAATGTCACCATGACATTTTCAGTCTTTTAATATCCTTTTATTGAGTCCCTTTTGTATCATCCTAGAGCTGGAGCCACTTGAGCTAGAAGAGCTGAGATGCATCTTTGTTGATTGCCATGTTCTGTTTTGCATAGCCAGCTGGGCTGTCAAAATATAACCTCCCAAGTTCTTAGCAGGAGGCATCTGACTTTAGCTTTCCCCACTACTAGAATAAAGATGCCACTTGTGAAGTAAGAAAATGTTCCTTCTGCTAAGGCTCTGTTTTCAGTAAAGGAATCTCTACCTACTGGGAATCTTCCTGTGTTGAGCCGCCATGCTCATTCTACGTCACTCTCGAACCAACATAGGTCAGCAATGCCCCTCAAGTCTACAGACTCAGATGGGTCTTCTTGGCCAAGATGCTGTGTATGTGTGTGCATGTGTATTGGCAAGTTTGTGTAAAATATACATATACAATATATGAGCTAATCTAACCAGTTTATCATATAAAAACTTTGTTCAAAACTGAAAATCATCTATGTCCAGCAAAGAACATCATTAACAAAAGATAAAATTTTAATTGATCATTTTCCTCCATACATCATTACAGCAGCTATTCCCATGGCTGGTGACCCATAATCTCAAGATCACGATCATCTCTTTGTCATAGCTCTTTCAATTGTTCGTTTTCTTCTCTTTCAATAGAGAGAGAGACAGAGAGACAGAGAGAGACAGAGAGAGAGAGAGATTGCATTAGTCAGGGTTCTCCAGAGAAACAGAACCAAAGATATATACTATATATATATATAGGCAGTGACTAATTTTTTTGATTTCTTCTTTGCCAAAAAGTATTCTTCCCAATATCTAAAGTAATCACTATCATGAAAAATTTGAAAAAGACAGAAAAGTATAAGGTCAAATTTCAAAGATACACAAAAGTGAAAAGGAGAGTATAATGAACCTCCATGTCCCGTCACCCAGGTTCCTTAGCAGCACCCCTTGGCCAATTATAGGAAAGAGATTTATTTTAAAGAACTGGCTCACGTGATTATGGAGGCTGGTAAGTCAAATCTGCAGTCTAGACCAGCAGGCTCAAGACCCAGGACAGCTGATGGTGCAGATGAAGTCTGAAGGCAGTCTGCTGGAGAGTTCCCTCTTGCTCCGGGAGGGCAATCTTTTTGTTCTGTTCAGACCTTCAACTGATTGGATGAGGCCCACCTATATTATGGAGGGCAATCTGTTTACTCAAAGTTCATCAATTTGAATATTAATTTCATCCAAAAGCACCCTCTTAAGTTGACACCTAAAATTAACCATCACAGATTTATTCAGACCTGTATCTATTTCTTTTTTTGGGAGGGGAGGGGAGGAAGACTGGCCCTGAGCTACACTTGTGCCAATCCTCCTCTATTTTTTGTATGTGGGAAACTGCCACAGCATGGCTTGATGAGCAGTGTGTAGATCCACACTTGGGATCTGAATCCTTGAACCCTGGGCAACCAAAGTGGAGCATGGGAACTTAACCACTATGCCACCTGGCTGGCCCCCTGTATCTACTTCTATATTTATCTATGTTTCTATGTATAGATATACAGATATATATTTTGCTTTCCATTTTTCTCTCTTGCTCTGATCAAACAGACCTGAATCCACATCACAGCCCCAACAATTATGTGTGACTTGTGGCACGTTATTGAACCTCCATAAGGTTCGATCTCTCATTTATACAATGGAGATATCACACTTATTCCTTAGGTTCATTTTAAGGGTAAATAAGGTCCTATGTATAAAGCACCTGGTACCATGTCTGCCATACAGTAATTGCTCAACAAATGGACACTGTTATCCATTCATTCAAACAAACATTTATGGATCCTGATTCTTTCCACTTCTTCACCTCTAATGCTACCACCCCAGTTAGCTCACTCTGCTGTATCTGGTCTGGATTAGTTCAGTAGCTTCCTAAATTATCTCCTCACTTAACCCTGGGGGTGGTCAGGGAAACCCTGACTGATAGATTGGTATTTGAGTGAAGCATAGATATATGTGGAAAAAGTATTGGTGGGAGGTGAAAGGGGCAGAGAGCACAAGAGAAACCTCAAACAAGAAGAGTGTTCAGGACGGAAATCCAGTTCCCTGAGTTTTGAGAAATGCTATCCCTTTTATTATGCTCAACAATGTGAAAGCGTTCTTGTTAAGAATTTTTGACACAATGAAAGTGAAATATGGTATTTCCTCTTCCTTGATGCCTGCCTAAAGCGGAACGTGAATTGACCTACGGAAGGAAAGTGCAACAGCCGCAGGCAGAGCACCGACCAGCCCGCACGCTGAGCTCTACGCTGCTCTTACCATCAAAATCAAATGTTGACTTTTTAGATAGTAAAGACTAATTTTGCAAGTGAATCAATATTAAAGCAGGTGGGACACCAGGATGAGGTCTCTTTCGTCAAGCACTCACATTTTGCGGCTTAGTCTAACTAGTATTTGATCCTTCCTGCGCAGACCTTTGGACTCGTTAATGAACGAAACAGGCGCACCAAGGCTTAGTAACTCCAAATCTAACATTTCAACATCTTGATGTAGAAAGACAACAGGGGCAAGTCAAATGGAGACCTTTAACTCTAATCCACAAAACCAAGAAAGCTAGCACAATGCCTGCCTCTGAGTTGTAAACGAAAATGTATCCATAACTTGCATATTTGCCTGCACAAAACCAACCAGTTTAGGTACATTTTTCAGTAATGTGTCTATTTTTTCCTAAATAATCTGTTAGTTTGGATCTTCCATTGACTTCAATTCTGACAAAACACAAAAATCAGATTTTTGTTCCTTTGGCAGGATATAAACAAGCTGCTTTGTATGGCAATTAGCTGTTCTGTTTTTCCTCCCTTTCTTGACCTCCCTTGAAGGATTTGAAGTTTAAGCTATCTTTGCCCTTATGAAAAAGGGAACTGGCTTTGATTGATTAAAGCTCTGAGCTTGATGGTAAGAAGGATTTTTTTCTAGAGGACTTAAAAGAAAATGGATTTGTATCTATAGACAAAATATTTATTAAAAGCAGACAGGGAAGAGAAGGGTTTCTCTCAGGCAAGAAAATATTCCCTTGGGTGGGTAGGAGAGGGGTGTAAGAGTGGAGAGCTGCAACACCCTGGAGTATAAGAAACTTCTAGGTAGAAGGCCTCATGGGTAACATTGCTGGGACTTCTTCACCCCAATTATGGCATGAAGTAACAAAGGACACGATGAGGGGCAGTGTTCAAATGCTCACAAGTGGGGAGGGAGGGAGTCAACATCCTTAGCACCGATTCATTCTTGCAAGCATGGCCTGGCAATCACGGGCAATCGTTTTGGGGAGCATGGACAATCTGTGCCCAGGGACCTTGTTTGCTCTTCCTTTCGTTGGTATGTCTTCACCCAGCACCTTTACAGAGGCCATCTGCCAGAACTGAGGCTTGTCTGTGCCCCTAGATTCTATGAGACCTTGCTCCGAGGGGGCAGCTTTCCTCTTAACATCTCATGGCACCCACACAACAACAAGAGAGTTTGGATGGAGCAACTCCAGACCCTATGAGCTAGGACAGAGATTAATGATGCCTCCTGTATACGACCTATTTAGGAACTTACTTTGGTCCCATGTAAATAAGCATAAATTGTTTAATAAACCTTACTGGGCAGCACTCTTCAAAAACTAGAAACTTCTTTACTACACTCCCCACACAGGAAACATTTTAATAATTATTCTTACTGAATCCCTAAATATAATGTTGCAATATTTAATACCCAGAGTCTTGAAAAGAATGAATCACTTACTTCGCCTTTAGAAATCTTTTTTTATAGGACACATAACTTCTGCCTTCAACCCCGCTAAGTTCTCTCTGTTCAATTAGCAAGAAACCCCAGTTGTGGGAAGTGGATTTCCTGCACTGGTAAAGATTATAAATCAGTGTCACAATTTTGATGATTTCCAAGAGAGATGACAAAGGGAAACTGCATCAAGATACAGGAGAGGAGGGAGCTGCTGGCTGCCTGAGTTTATGTCAGCCATATTCCCTCACAGCCCTGACAGTTTCCTCTTCGACCAGTTCCTAATGGAAAGTTACACCCACCCAATCCTCTAACTCAGGGAGAGATAATTTGGCAGATTCTGTCCCATGTTTTCATCTCCTCTGGGAATACAGTACATTTCCTGCTCCTTTGGAAATGCCGTATAATTAGTATTCTCAAAAGAGTTAGCGAGTATTTATACTTAGGCTCTCCATGTTTCCATTGCCCACCTATTCCATCCCCTGTATACATACACACATATAACCATCACTCTTTCATAAAAACCATGCAAAAGTTAGGATCTTTTCATTTCCTGATAAGTTCAGAGTAAATAGTCCCATAAAGCTTTTCTTCATTCAAATTATTTGAGTCTTGCAAATATGTAAAAAACAAATAAACAAAAAACCTGCACTGTGTCTGCAGTAGGCTTGCTGTGCTTTAGAGTTTAATACAAATAATGCAGATATTATAAATTTCCTTCAAATCTTGAGGTATGTTTTTCCAAATATTCTAAGGCCTGCCGCCACCACTTTTCCATTTTCTGTAAAGAGCATGATGCAGTTTTCCACCCCTGCCACTATGACTGGCTGGCACATAAAACCTACAAATAGCTGTAAGCAATTGACTATAAAGACACTTTCCTCCCCCAATTTATTGATCCCACGGCAATCTGGCTGCATCTACTCTTACTTCTCCTCGGAAATTACTCTTGCTAAGCTTACTCATGACCTTGCAGTCAACCCAATGAACATATTTTGATCCATACTTTCCTTAGCATCTGCCTTAAACTCTTCTTCTTCTTCTCATTTGACACATTCTCCCTAACAGGCTTATTGTTTCTTAATTCATATTTCTAGTTCCAACAGCCTCCTAAATATCTCTACTTGGTGGTCTCACAGGTGTCTCCAACTCAACATGGCCTAACCATGTTTGGATATTTTTCTTTCCTTATAAACCTGCTCTTCTTGAATTTCCTGCCTTGGTAACTGGTACTGTTCACAAGTCCCTTGGTGGGATGAGAATGGCTGCAAGAGGGGAGAAGCGTCCCACAGGGCCATGCATGAGCCTGGAAGACAAGTTTATCAAAGCCAAGGTAGACACCTAAATCAGGGCTGTGTGCACAGCTAATAGCCAAATGGGAATGTGGACCACAGAGAGGTTGACTGGATGCCAGAACCAAGGGGACCCAAAGCCAGGAGTCTAAGTACCAGAGAGAATGAAAGCAAGACAGGAAACCTGAGAAAACTGCTTGAAAAAGACACAGTGGACTGAGACAGGCCAATATGTACCAGACATTGTGGTACACATTTTGCAGTAGCTACATAGTGGTACACAGTGTGCAGGTAGGGAAAGGACAGTCAGTGCTTTACAAAATTCTTTCGCACTTTTATTTCTTTTGAGCAACGACTCTGTTACAGAGGTGAGGAATTGAGTAATGTGCCCCACGTCAGAGTTGGAAAGTGGGGGAGCCTAGTCTTATACCTAAGCCACTGACTTCAAGTCCTAAGTCATGTCTGCACCTGCACTCCATCCAAGTTAGGGCAGTCCAGATGAAGGTGGCAACAACGGTAACCCTAAAATGACGTTGAAGTTTCAACTGCAGTTGTACCTCCTGTTGTAATGTTCTTATTTTCCACTCTCTCCTGCCTCTACCTGTGACCCTGAGGCCAAGAGAAGACAAAGATTTTTCTTCGGTAGGCTCTTGCTATTTCCCAATAACACTTATTTGCATGAAAAGCAACCAAAAAGGGATAGAAAGGAGAGCGGACATACTACTTGTCGAGCTGAGACTGATTCATTTTGCCCCGAACTCACCACTTTTGTGACTAAAGTTTTTTTAAAATCCCTCATTGGAAACAACAAGTGTTAAGCACCAAAGTCAATCATCACAGAAAAAGAGACAGAATTTTCTTTTGCCTTTCAACATGAGCCTTAAAAATGATCAACTTTATTATGAGGTGCATTTCTTGGCAATTCATTTTAGAACATGATGGGCTGTGACTCTAGTATACAGTATTTGCAAAGTGGGAGTTTAACACAATGAAGCAAAAAATAAACGTTGAATGAAGTACTAGTTTCAAAAGTCAGATTACAAATTGTGTACAAACTCATTACCAATATTTTCCCTGATGGACGCTTAGGAAGGCAAACATTCACTGTTCTACTGCGTTTCATAAATTACAATGATTTATGGTTTGCCATGTGCTTATAAAGTGATCTTTAGAAGAACTGGCCATTATGCTGCCTAGATTGTTTAAAATTGCAGGAGTGTGGAATGAGTCTATGTAATGAATAATTCTGGCCGGATTTTTTTTTCCTATTTTTGGAAGAAAATTGGGCTGCCAAACAAACATTTAAAGTTAAATTATATTTCTCCCATATGCAAAATACACTTTAAAATTATTTTTGCTTTTCTTTTTCAAAAGCGTAAACATTACAGAACCAGCGGAAAGTAGAAACAAATGTTTAGCACCAAAATGAATCACATACAATAATACCACATCGTAATGTAACACTTGTTATCATTTTGTGTGTATTCCCTTCCAGTGTTTTTTCATATGCATATATTTTACATGGTGATAATATACAATTCTGCTGAGTAGATATGTCATAGCTTGCTAAACTATTCTCTTGTTTCGCTTGCTTCTGATTTTCCATTATAAACATTAGGTTTTAAAAATGCTTGATGGATATAGAATATGATTGTCATTGTTTTCCCAAGGGAGGAAAGGTGTCACTCTTATAAATCCTAAACAAATATAAGCCAAAATTCACTTATGGACTGTTTTTGATGCACACATTGATCTCCTCTGGCCTCCAATGCAGTTAAATACACATTTCCACCCCTGAGTGTCATTAAGCCTGAGATGGCTCTGCTCCAAAAGACCTGGGATCCTTTGTGTTAAGTGTTGTGCACAAAAAATGACTAACACCTGCAACTGCAATATAATACATCCACCTCTGTCCCTCTAATCGCTTGATAAAAGGACAGGTCATATTTCTAAACCCAAATATTTATCTCAGCGTATCTTAGTGGTGATGAGCCTGGGTTTTGAAGTCCAGCTGACCTAGGTTCAAGCTCTGATTCTGCTCCTCACTGCTGTGGACAGGGCAGCTGTCTCATTCGATTCCAGGAGCACATTCACATTAGAGTCTTGATGAATGGTGCCCCTGTAGTGGGGCAGTGCAGTGCCACTTACCAAGACCTCAGTGGGAATGCAGGCATGGAGCTGGACAAGGTAGCTGCCCAGGCTTTGGGTAAGTTGCTCCATCTCTGAGGCTCAGCTTCCAAATCTGTAAAACAGGGGAGTGATAACAGTACCTAACTTATTGAACTGTTGTGCAAATTACAGGGGAGAATATTGTAGTAAAGTATTTAGCACAGTGCCAGAATATAGTAAGACCTCAATACACCTATTATACTTTTTCCAAAAATGTACACTTTTCAAAAGAAGGACTTAGAAAGAGTAAGTTCTTTTGCATGCTTCCCATCACATGGTTGGTTTCTGTTCTCGGTTACTATATCAGTCTACTCAAATGGAAGAACAGCATGAAAAGAATAGAATAGAATAACCATCTGCTCATACTCTCCATCCCTCAGCCTGAAGGCTGATCTAATTTTAACTTAAACCAGAATCACAAATTATCCCGGAACTAAACTGCTTGTAATCCACAGGCTCTTGAGAATCAGCTGTGGGAATCTCTTTTAGCTTAGATGGAATTCAGTGAGGCCACAAGCTACAGCAGGAACTCCTTAGCTACAGAAACTGGAGGAGAAGAGAGCCAGGGATTGGGTAGAGGTGGAAGACATGCAAGGATGATCAAGTTCAAAATGCTGAGAGAGGAGTGTGAAAGGTAGCCATATTCAGGAAAGGTCAGAGAAATAGAGGGTGAGCACAGTCATGAGTCCGTAGAAAAATCACTCATAAATCTAATAAACACTATTGAGTGCCATTCTGTGCTGATTCTTAGGAATTAAAGAAGGGAATGAACATAAGCGATACCATCACTTATTCTCATGAGGCTTATCTACTTTTGTTTGTATCTTGGGCATGGGAGGGAGGTAGATTGAGTCAGAGCAAAGAGCATCACTAGAACAGACATAGAACTAAGGTTCCAGTCCAATCAAAGATCTTGGAGCCAACTCAGATGCTCCCTAAAGTAGTTATAGATCTTCGAGTTATCTAGCTTAATTCCTCTGGAGGCTTGTAGATCAGGAGGGAAGGAGAAGCACTGTGAGGTCAACCACATGTCTTCTCTTGCTGCCTCTTATTCCAACCCCGCAGGGACTGGGACCAGATCCAATTATTTGTGGACTGAAGTAGGGAATTGGGGGCATGTAAAAGAGCTGCCCAATTGGATACAGCCTAACCCATGCTGGAATCCCTCAAAGAACCAGTCTATAATGAATCAAATTGGACTTTCAGACTTGCAAATTGAGAGAAGAATGTTCAAGAAGAGAAAAAGGATTCTCAAAGTGGACAATATGCTGCAAATTAAGAGATATTTTGGACGTGAACTCTTTTCCACAGGATGACAGTTTAATCATGCTGATTTCTCAGCATAAAATGTAGTTTTGTCAGATAGATTTTTAACCATAATTTACTTTAACCACCCTACTGCAGTTCTGAAACAGAAGACAGCCAACTCTGTCAGAGAAAAGTCAATTTGTCCTTTACATCGTCAAAATGCTCTTGTCTCAGGTGAGAAGCCCCAATAACCATGCACAGATTTCCTTACAAATTACTTATCTTTTAGGTGCTGTATGCTTACTGCTTCACTATGTTTCCTTTTAAGTTTGTAGGACATGACTCATGTCATGTTTCCAGAAGGCCAATGCTAAGTGAGTATGCTTCAATATAGTAACATCCAAGGTTGCCATTAATCTTGCAAGCTTCATTTAAGGAAGGTGTAAAGTAGGATAATAATTCACCCTAAAGTCATCGATTTAGGTCCTCGAAGTCATTTTTTAGCAATAAACAGGACTGTTCTCTGGGAAGAAATAAAAGTATACACATGATGCTTATAATACTAACACAAGACGTTCAATTCTCCTATGGAGACCTTTATCCATCTGCAAAGATCTCGCCTCTGAATCAGGTAGAATGCTCTCCCAAGTGAGTCAACATTCCCACACAACGGTGGAGAGGGATGTGGTATGGAAAATACAGCTTAATACATTCCAGAAGAGGAGGAAGAGAACTAGAGGATGGCTGAAGATTTCAGGATTTTGGGGTCTATTCAGAGCCAGCTCTAGACATAGATGGTTAAGGAGGTTAAGGATTGTTTAGTCAAAGGTTGTCTGGTTACAAGAAACAGACAGTCATGCCAGTGAGCTTGAGAAAAAAGGGTGTGTGAGTGTGTGTGTGTGTGTGTGTGTGTGTGTGTGTATGTTTAAAGACTGAAGGGCAAGAAGTGCAGTCTGGTCTCACAAAAGAATGGAACCACCTCTGGAAAAGGTCTTTGTCTCTCCAGCACCACATGGTCTCTCATCTTTTTCCTCTCAAGAGTTCTACTTCATTTTATTCTCTACAGGCTGGCTTTCCATGTTTTGCGTTACACACGCCAAAAATGGCTACAGACCTCCGCTTTGCATCACTTCCCATTCTAAGGCTGCCACTGCCTCACTAGAGCCTTCAAGTCCCAAATACACATTCTTATAAGAGAGACTCTAATTGGCTCAGCTTGGGGCAGGTGTCCTTCGGGCTAGCTGCCCACTCAGCAGAGGTGAGGGGGGCAGACTCTCTGAGAAGGAGTATGAGGATGGGAGAAATGATTGGCAGAGGAAATATTTTAAGAAACACAATGGCAATTCTTTGGCAAAATTTCTTCTTCTCTGTGTGCTATTTAATTATAATCACTCTTTAAGTTCTTTGAAACAGACTAGAAAGTACTGTTAAAAGATACATGTATCATCTCACAGGGGTAAATGAATTTAGTCCTCTAGCACCATTTTTAAGATCTTGTCACAAAAAAATCAGCTTAATCAGTTAATAACCTATCCAGCCAATAACTAACAGCCTACAAAGTCCCTGAAGGGAAAGTGTCACGGACATATAAAATGTAATTGCAATAACAGAGAAAGAGAAGATGGTTAGAGTTCAGTAGTTACCTAGAGGATGTGACAGATGGAGGTTACTGGGTGCCCACAAGTCTGACCTGTTTCAGCTCATTATGGATCCAAACTCCCGCTCACCCCTAGGCCTTTGCTCATTGACACGTTCATCCTCTTCTTTACCTTGCTAACTCCTACTCTCTCTGCAGTACTGTTGTGGGTTGAATTAGATATGTTAAAGTACTAACCCCAGGTATCTGTGAATATGTTATTTGGAAATAGAGTGTTTCAGATGTAATCAAGTTAAGATGAAGTCACGTTAGATTATGGTGGGCCCTAAACCCAATGAATGGTGTATTTACAAGGAGAGGGAGGTTTACACACAAGGAAGAAGGCCATGTGACCGTGGAGGCAGAGAGTGGAGTGATGCAACTACAAGCTAAGGAATGTAAAGCATTGCCAGTAGCCATCAGAAGTGAGAAGAGCCAAGGAAGCATTTCTTTCTAGAAACTTCAATGTTAGACTGACCCTGTCAACACCTTGATTTTGGATTTCTAACTTCCAGAACTGTAAAGAATAAATTTCTGTTATTTTAAGCCGCTCAGCTTGTGGTACTTTGTTGTGGAAGTCACAAGAAACTAATACAAGTGTTATGCTCAGGTGGTGCCACCCCTGGATTTGTGGCTCAGGCAACATTTGCAATACATTGAATGTCAGTACCCCTTCCCCCCCAAATTCATATATTGAAATCCTAACCCCCAACGTGATGGCATTAGGAGGTAGGGCCTTTGGGATTTGTGCCTGTGCAAAAGTGACCCCAGGGAGATCTCTTGCCCCTTCTACCATGTGAGGACACAGTGAGAAGACAGCTGTCTTTGACCCAGGCACGAGCTTCACCAGACACTGAATTTGCCAGCACCTTGATCTCGGACTTCCAGCCTCTAGAACTGTGGGAAACAGATATCTGCTGTTCATAAGCCACCCAGTCTACAGTATTTTGTTACAGCAGCCTGAATGGACTAAGGCAACAGTCGGATTGTGTTGGTGCCCTTCCTCTCTATGACCATCCTATGCTTCTCATGGCCATAGCTACCATCTTGCTACCACAGTAGAGATGACACTATTCCATAATTGTGTACTTTCCTGTCTCTGGATTGTAAAGATTTTGGGGTACCAGAAACTGTCCTTGGACTTTTATATCTCTGGTGCCTAGCAGAGAGTAGGGAATTCAATAAGTGCTTATTAAAATGAGATGACGATTATTTCCATATATATTAAATCTACAATGCTCCTATGTGAAAATATTTACATCTCAAGAATTTAAGACACGCAAGTATGGGACAAATTAGATTCACATTGTTGAATTTCACCCCATACATTAAGCTATGCTACAGGAAGAAATGAGGGAGCCATATGATTGAATAACTGAGTGTACTAACTTCTACTTGGTTGCCCCCAGACCACGTAAAATAAGAAAAATATTTTTTAATTTAAAAAGTATACTTCTTTGGGGAAAAAAAGAGGCCTTGGGTGGGTTTTATGAATTTAAATCTCCATAGAGTCCCTTTCCATTCAAATAAAGTAGTTGTAATTCATGAATTCAGAAATGTGGTACAAATGCAGATGAAGATAAATAGCACATGAGCCATTGGAGACAGCCAGATTCACGGGGGAAATTAGAAGCTGTCGTCAGGAGAGTTAATGGAAAGTCCACTAATCCTAATTTTCAGACAGGATAAATGGGATTGTGTGCTTCCTATCCAATTTGTTCTTACATTAGGCCTGCCTCTCTGGAGAGGACGGGGGTGGTGTTTCCATTCACCCCCCCAAGTACATATTAGCTGCCACAATGCCATTTTGAGATGTCTGCCATAAATTTTGGAAATGTTTCTATTTTTTTTAAGTAAAGAAATAGCTAAGAGATTCTCTGTGTTATCTAAGGATATTAGTTCTCTCTAGTGTGAATAATCACTACTTAATGTTAGACTGTTCTTCAGAAAAGTGCTACAAATTGTCTGCTGGATGGCATGTAGCTCAGGGGGTGCTGGGCAGACAGTCTCATCAACACATCAAATGGCATAATTATACATTCCATAATGTATGTCACTATGGTAAGGGTGTGGGCAGAATCTATTTTTATGTATTTATTTATTTTTTTGGTGAGGAAGATTGGCCCTGAGCTAACATCTGTTGCCAATCCTCCTCCTTTTGTTTGAGGAAGATAGTCACTGAGCCAAAATCTGTGCCAATCCTCCTCCACTTTGCATGTGGGACACTGCCATAGCATGGCTTGATGAGTGGTGTGTAGGTCTGCACCGAGGATCCAGGCCCACAAACCCTGGGCTGCCAAAGCAGAGTGCACAAACAACAACTACGCCACCCAGCTGGTCCTATCTTTTTTTATTTTTACACTCAAAAAAAGTTTCAACGTCTAGAAGATTGCAAGTGTAGTCTCTGAGAATCACTCTTCTATTGTATTTGTTATACTCAACCCAGTTTCTGAAATATTTCTCACATTCAGTTCCTTGTGTGGTAAACACTGGGGTTCCTTTGTCAATTGTCATTCCATTTTTGATGAGTATCCTAATCCAAGCCAGGGACTGGTTTAAGGATGGGTGTGTAACACAATTCTGGCTCATGAGCTGTGGGAGAAGTTTGCTGGTGCGGGGTTAGAGGTGCATATTCTAGGAAATATGTCCTTGCTCCTAACAGAGAGCCACAGGAAAAGATAGTTTCTCTTTAGCCTCTGGACATTGTCTGGTCTGGATGTAGGGCCTGAAACTACTGCAGCCATCTTGCTATTTGAGGAAAACAGCCTCACCGAGATGGCAGAGCAGAGAAATGAAAGAACTTGGGCCCTTAATGACACCTTTAAGAAGTGAATCCAAGAATTTTGAGGTCCCCTCTACTTGGAGACTTGCCAGTAAAATTAAGTAATAAATTTCCTCATTATTTAAGCCAGGTTTTACATTAGTTGTACCTGAAGGTATTCAAACTGCTATACTCTACTTAGATTCCACTGTGGAAACGGCAGGCCCATGACTACACTGCAAATCAATAGCTGAGTCAGTACCTGCAGTGGACGTATCTTTTTCTGCCTAAACCCTCTGCGATAGTCTTTCCTTTCCAATTCTTATTCCATGTAGTTTCAGGGGCTGTCCCAAACTTCTGCCTCCACAGGGGTCTGTGACCCAGGATCTGGCCACTGAGATTACCCCAGCAACCTGGCTGCAGTGACCTGTTCCAGGAGGGCCTTATGACCCAAGCTAGGCCAATGGGCAGCAACATTAGCAATCTTACGCTAACTCTTGGGAGAGGGGGATCTTTTTCTGCCAGAGTTGCTAACCTGTTAGGTTATAATCTTCGAGGTGCCAATGGCCATTTTTGCCATTACATGGAAAGAGCCTGAATACAAATGGAGTCAACACAGAGGAAAGTAACAGAGAAGGATAAAGAAAGAGAGGGAGTGCATGTACCTTTATGACACTTGTCTCAGTCCGTGTGGGCTTCTATAAAAAAATGTCATAGACTGTGTGGCTTAAGCAACAGAAATTTAATTCTCACAGTTCTGGAGGCTGGGAAGTTGAAGATTAAGACACTAGCAGTTCAGTGTCCGATGAGGGCCCACTTTTTGGTTCGTAAGTTGGCTGTCTTCTCACTGTGTCTCATATGGCAGAAGAGGCAAGGAAGCTCTCTGGGGTCTATTTTATATGGGCACTAATCCCATGTATGAAGGCTCTGCCCTCATGACCTGTTCACCTCCCAATGGCCCTACCTCCTAATAATACCATCACATTGGGGGTTAGGATTTCAACATATGAATTTTGGGAGACACAAACACTTAGACCATAGCAACACTGACCCAACTCTGCCAGAAGCTCAGCTCTATATTTGGCCTTTTCAATGACATAAACTCAGAAGGTCCCTTTCAGCTTAAATCCGTTTGAGCTGGTTTCTTTACTTACAATCAAAAGGATTTACATAAATTACATCGATAGCTACCATTTTCTGAACACCAATAATGTTCCAGGCATATTATCTCATCACCTCTAGGTTCACAGTGACTCTGGAATGTAATATGTATCACTGTACAGATGAAAAAGCTGAATGCCAGAGGGTTTGCCCTCTGTTCAGAGACATGCCCTCTTCACATACTATCAACAAGCAGAGTTGAGATACAAACCCAGGCCTGTCAGGCTCAAACGACAGTGTGCTTTCCCTCCTACCACCCCTCGTCACTGGCACTAGGAACATCCACATTGCATTGCAGAGAGCCCATACTTTTTTTTGAAATCTGGTAATTTTTCAAATGATAATTTATCTTTTTAGTAAAATATAGCAATGGATTCCAATTTCTGTTACTACTTCTCCCTCATTTCCCGGTATTTTTTGTACACACCTGGAGCTACTTGATGGAACACTTGCAATTTCTCACTTCTTTTGCTCTTGCTGTTTCTTTCTGGAATTTCCTTTTGTTTCTCCATCATCAAATCCTATGCATCCTTGATGATACAGCTCAAATGTTGCTCTTTAAAAAGCATGACTTACTGTTACTTTTCTAACATCTGCTCTTCTGTGTTTATACAATTTGAACTCATTGATATAGCTGTCCATTTTTAATGGACTCTTATAGATTAGCCCACTTGTACATTTTCATTCTAACTCACCGTTACACATTCATGTTAAACACATGCCCTCACCAGCTAGATTCCAAAGGGGAGGGAGCTTCATTTGTCCAAATAAAGTCTCTGGGAGACAATTTTCATACCAAATGTGTCACGTGATAAGGCAAATTTAAAATACCATGCAATGCTGTATTTAAAAATTTTATTATCAAAATCACATTATGATTAGTGTCTTGAGACTTTAAAAAATTAATGGTAAAGGCTCATATAAGCCACACGTTGCTTATTACCTCGTGTGTATTACCTCACGTGTAACGTTGCATGTTACCTCATGTGTATTATAGCTACATTTTTAGGTAACACTAATTGACTCAGTTTTTCTAAAATTTGTATATATTGGAGCTAGTTTATGGGAGGGGTGCCTTACAAAATTGTGTAAAAATGGACAGAATAATTGGCATAGAAAGATATACTAATCAGGAAAAAAAAATACACGAAGCCAATGTTCTAACTAGTTGAATGTAGTTTATGTACACGAGAATAAGCTTTTCCTTGACACACAGATTAACACAAGTGATGCAGTATCTCAAGGTTTTCTACCTTCATATCCTCAAAAGCAAAATCATGAAAGCAAACATGTAATTACCAGTAATGATATGAGTACAATAACTTGCTTTGCTTCCAGCCATTTGTTCCTTTCTAGTTTGGAGCAGAAAGGAATTCTTAAGCAGGTATTGTTAATCAAATTCCTCCTCTTTACTTATGTATGACCTTATTCCTAAAATGTATTTTTGATAAAAGTTTTTCAAGCGTCTCTCAAAATGATGGGCTACTTAATTTGGATATACTTCTCTTTCTTTCCTTCTCTCTCTCTCCTTTCTCTCCCATTTCTCCCCCACCCCCTCCCTTTCTTTCTCTGAGGGGTCCTTGACTTTACCAGTGTGGTGTTGACAGGAGTAAAGCTAAAGCATACACATATGTTTTGTTCTTTTCCTCTCCCTCTCTTTTACTGCCTGAACTCTAGGACTAATGTCCTTTTTAATATCTCATATCATCACAGTTTAAACTTTGGGTAAGTGAGGCTATGTAAGACTTTGCAGGATGATGATGTTCAAATATTAGGTGACTGAGGAAATCTGAACCATCCTAGAGTGTTTAAGCAATTTATTTTTCATATGCAACTTTAACAGCGAAGCTCTTCTTAAAGTAAATCCTTGCATTGGCTTCTCAGTTTAGCCCAATTTTAGATCCCTTAAGAGGAAAAAAAACTCTGGTTCCTGGAAAGGAGAAATAATATCTTAATTCATGACAGTGAGAAGTCAGAACCCAAAGCTCTGATTTCTCTTTCCCACACTTAGCTCGTTATACAGACCCAGGTTCGTTGCTCCGTGTCTCCAGGTCTCACCCACTTCCTGAAATAGACAACTCTGTGATTCCAGAGTCCAGCTCAAGACTCCCACATGTCGTTGGTGCAGTAGACTTTGAAGCTTCCTGTAAGTTTCAGCAGTGACAGATGGTTACGTTTTTGCTTCAAGGAGCTTATGTTCTTGTTGGGCACTGTCATTTCCTAAAGAGAAGTAAAATTACCCCATCTTTTAGTGTTATTTGCTGTAAAATGTTCAGTTCTTATTGTCTCTGAACAGTTGAGCATCTCTGAACATCTCTGGAGGCAGAGTGATTTTCACCTATTTCATTTTCTTTATCAACATTATTTCAGAGAATTTACCAAGAATTTAAAATTCAATATAAAAAGTTAATGTCACATTTCACTCTATGATTATTTGCACATCCAAAAATTGTGCAACCATTAGACTGTTTTATAAGTTGAATATTATGTCACTAAATATTATGATCTAATAGCCCTGAGATAAACGGTTCACAACTTGTTCTTTCCTTTATAGGTATAGTTGATGCTTCCAGTATCTGTCAATTTAGCTACAGGGCTAAAGCTTCTAGTAAATAAGAGTCTCCAGTCATTGACTGCAACCCACCTGTCTGACCCATCACATGGATCCAGATAGACAGAGACACATGTCTGCACTAATGCAGCCACATGCACCAAATGTGTGCAACAAGAGTCTCCAGGTACTGACTGCAACTCACCTGTCTAACCCACCACATGGATCCAGATAGACAGAGACACATGTCTACACCAGCACAGCCACATGCACCAAATATGTGCAAATACTGTTTAAAAATGTTTTGCATGACAGAACAGTCTCACTACCTGCAACAAATTGGGGCATCATTACCTATTAGGGAAAAGGAGAAATGCACACCCATGTTCTAAAGCAGCCACACTTAAAAAATAATACTTGAAATGCTCAAGGACAAAATGTCTCTCAGCATTTGTAGAAGATATTCCAAGGTAAGGCATTCTGATAACACTTGATCTCAGGTGATCTGCCTTTCAAAAATGTCCAGTCCTCAGACTACTAAAGAAGCATTCTTCCCTCTGCAATGTCCCTTCCTCTTTTATTTTGTATATGATAACCATGAATATCATTGCCTTATATTGGAAAGAATTTAAAAAATCATCATGGTCACTTATATTTTCTTCCTCATATATAAGTAATATTCTAAAGCTTATTTTAGATTTATCTATGAAATGTGTGGTCCTTCTTGTTTGGAAAAGACACATATGCAATTATGATATGATATTAACGTGATGTTTCAGTAGACTCTGCAAATTTCCAAGATAATTATCTCATTATGTTTATATATAACCAAGACAAAAAGATTTACTAAGATTATTCAAAGACCTTAATCTTTAAAATTAAGTGCTTACCGTTATTTTTATTTTCTGACGTGTTACCAAAGCACTCTCATGCTTACCCTTATTATGACACTCATCAAGCAGTATTATAATTGCGTGGGTTTTTTTTATATCTTCTCACTAGACTAGAAACATTTCGTAGTCAAGGAATTTATAGTACTTATTCATTATTCTCACTCTGTGCATTATCTGAGAAAGATAAATGATAGAGAGATGATACATAGATGATAAATTTGATAGATGGATATAGATAGAAAGATAGATTGATAGATACATAGTAGGTAGGTAGGTAGGTAGGTAGATAGATAGACATGAATATTTAGATATGGATTCTGCCCTGTGGCTTTAATCCCCCAAAGTCCAACAAATGATAATTAAGTTTAATACTTTTGATAACCACAGTTAAATAAAGTCTTAAATAGAAAAAGCAGAAACCAGAAGGTACCTAGGGATAAGGGTAACAAAATTCCTAAAATGCTAAACTAAGTGCCTCAAGGGATTGATTTAAATTTACATAATGTGTTTACAGAAAGTGTTTGTAGAGCAGCTAAATTGATGAGGTGCACAAGCAAAAGGCACAAAGGAGGGGAAAACTCTTCTCCAAGGACTGTTGAAACTCGTTAATATATATTGAAGACCATTGAGAACAAATGTGAAGATACTATCACTATTCTGAGATGGGTTCAAAAACATTGAAAGTCAGACAATGTAACCAGAAGTTACCATAAACACTATAAAATATGAAAATGTGAATGGCAAACTTGGAACACTAGAACTGAAGGACAATTTCAAAACACTAATAATCTGCGAGATTTAGAGATATTGTCACTTTCTGTGTCAGTTGTGACAATATTGTCACTGCCTTGATAGCGAAGCGATGAAATTTCAGTACTCGAGGACATGGAAAGAAATGGACACTAATCGAAGAGTTTTAGATGCCATTTCTTTTTTCCCTAGCAGATCACTGCCCATGCAATAACCAGACATTTCTAGCCCTGCTTTCAAGTCCTCTGCCTAAATGTGGGACTCTTCCTGGGGTTTGGGAGTGGACCATAAAGGGATGCCAGCACCTTACACCTGAAGCTCTGCAGACTTGACTCCTACCAACAAGAGTGGTTACACTAACACTTTTTATTCTTCTTCGCAGGTAGAAAATCGTGGGTCCAAAATGAGATGCAATTGCAAATGCCTTTTTCAATACATTCAGACCATTCAGTCACAGTCAAAGAAATTGTTAGTATTTATAGCTAGTTTTCTTCTTCTTGAGAGTCATTCTTGTGTGTTTGCTGGGTTGTGGAATGAAGGAATTCCTTGTTATCATGAGGCTCTTGCTTGTTTTTTGTGCTTCCTCCCTTTGTTCTGCATACCCACCTGGCTGGCACATGCCTGCCTCAGTATCTGGGCTCATCCCATCTTCCTAGCCCACAACTTCCACCCCGTCCTCTCCAGCTATCAAACTCCTACCAATCATCCAGGCCCAGGTAACTCATCTCTGTGAAGCTTTCTGTTCTACCCTGGCCCACCGGCATCACTCCTGCCTCTCAACTCTGAGAGCGATTATGTCAGCAAACCTGGCATTTTCAAACACTGCTTTCATTGTGAGGTAACTTTTCATGTATATCTTATTTTCCTCAGTTGGATAGTAGATTCCTTGAAGTTAAGAGCTATATTTGATTTTTTTTTATTCCACAGTATATATATATATATATGTGTGTGTGTGTGTGTGTGTGTGTATACACTTTCCTTACTAAATATGATCAACAAAGAATTGTCTATTAACAATAGATATTGTGGATATTGTATAGGAGAAAGAATATGAACTTGGTACAATCTCACTGTATCACATAAATTAATATTAAAACAAGATACTATATCCATCTCCACTCTCTCAACGACTATTGGGCCTTCCCCAATAGTAATTAACAGTGCTTGCCAGCCTGTAGTAAAAGGAATACTGTCATCCATTGCTTGTGGCAGTATGAATTGGTATAATTCTTTTGAAAAACAATGTTAGAATGAATCAAGAGCCTTAAAAATGCTCATATCCCATGGATCCAGTAATTTTCCTTATTATATATATCATTAAAAATTATCCTAGAGCCAGCCCTGATGGCCTAGTGGTTAAAGTCAGGCATGCTCCTTTTTGGCTGCTTGGGTTTGGTTCCTGGGTGTGGAACCACACCATGCATCTGTCAGTAGCCATGCTGTGGTGGTGGCTCACATAGAAGAACTAGAAGGACCTACAACTAGAATATACAACTATGTGCTGGGGCTTTGGGAAGGAAAAAAAGGGAGAGGAAGTTTGACAATAGATGTTAGCTCAGGGCAAATCTTTCCCAGCAAATAAAATAAAATAAAATAAAATCCCAAGTATGAAAATGGTTGCTGTACAAAGTTATATGTTATGGCATTATTTATAGTAGTAAAACACAAGAAATACCTAAATGCAGGCAAATGGTTATAAACTATGCTACATTCATTGGATGAAATATTTTTTCACCGTTAATACCTTTTCTTGAAAATATATCAGTTATAAGATGGTGGGGGAAAAAGGCGTAATACAAAATTAAACATGTATACATATGTATACATTACATATATATACACACAATTCTGTGGTTATAACTGTGTTTACAAAATGGCTACATAAAGAATAAGAAGAAGATGCATAGAGAAAAATACAGAAATTGTTACAAGTGGTTTTGCTTGGGGCTATAATGGGGCTATAGGAATTGTTTTTCTATTTTATGTTTACTTTCTGAATTTTACAGATTTTATTTTAAAAAGATATACCAATTTTATAATGAAAAAATTTACTAGTTTTTTCAGCATCTACTGTTTTGTCTAACTTTTGCAGTTATGTAGACAACAAGTGGAATATATTTAACTGATTTTTCAGAAAACCTTCTTTTTTTTGCTAAACAACATATGAATGCAGAAAAGCTCTTTGTTTTGGGATTTATACCAAAAATTACGATAAATAAGCCTGTCTAAGAAATTGAAGAATGTATTATTATTGGTTAAAAAAAAAGACATTTATAATTCCCATTCTAAAACTACTACATGTAAAAAGAAATTTTTACAACCTCTGAAGTTCAAATATGTACATTTTTTATTTTCCTGTTTTGTCATCACATATAAAAATGTGCCTTTCCAGGAAATAAATTGTTAAGTCAGGAGATTTTTGTTGTTGTTTATTTTTAATTGAATGTGCAATGAGAATGAAGAAATGTTTTTTTGAGTAAGATTAGCCCTGAGCTAACATCTGCCACCAATCCTCCTCTTTTTTGCTGAGGAAGACTGGCCCTGGGCTAAGATCCGTGCCCATCTTCCTCTACTTTATATGTGGGACACCTGCCACAGCATGGCTTGATGAGTTGTGTATAGGTCCACACCTGGGATCTGAACTGGCAAATCCCAGGCCACCAAAGTGGAACATGCGAACTTAACTGCTGCACCACCGGGCTGGCCCCAAGAATAAAAAAATTTTAACTAAAAATCTGCAAATTAATACATCAGTGCTTCATATTTGCCTTCAATTAATTTCAGATTTCTTTTTTAAAAGTTGTGAAACACAGCTCTTTATTTTATAAGTAAACGTTAGAAGCATCAAGGGAAGGGAGAAGGGCTTGACTCTGGCATCTATTGCCCCAGCATCTGTGACCATGAAAGTTTTTCAAAATGTGGAAAAGATCACTTATGAGAATTGTAGAAATGAACGTGAGAGAATGTGAATTTCCAAAGACGGCTGGCGGAGACCTAGGGCCAATGTGGCAGTGCCTGGAACCAGCAAAAAACCCAGCAGCTCATGCAGGTATTCACCTAGCCTGACAGTCCCACCCAGAGCCTCCCTTTAAGGAAATAAGGTGGAAACTGAAACCAGATTATTGTCCAAACTACAGGTATTCTGTGAAGACACAAAATGTGAGGTAAAACGGGAATTTGTAGTTGCAGCAGAATCTCTATTCTCTGATGTGGAGCATTTGGCCTTTAGAGCATAATGAGGGTGAACACGTAACACGAAGATGATGGCAAAGTGTTTCTTCCCAGCTTCCTGGCTTCAAAAAATGTTTGTTTTTAATCATGCCTCCTTGACTGTAAGTATTTAAAAAAGAAAACACTTTAGATAACAAGTACTATTCCCCAAAAGGTAACCTCTATCCTGACTTCAATCACAATAGATGATTTTTGCCTGTTTTTAACTTTAAATACACATACACACATACAAACACACAAATATGGAATCATGTATTTCTTTGTGTGATTGGCGTCTCTTGTTCAACAGTTTGCCAGATCTATCCATCTGTTGAGTGTAAAAATAGCCTATTCTTTTCATTGTTGTATAATGTTTTATTACATGAATATTCCACAACATGAGTTGTTTTGTCTTGCAGTTTCTACCTATTACAAATAATTTTGTTATAAATGTTCTTGTGCATGTCTTTTGGTGAAATATGTACTCATTTCTGTTGGGTAGATAACTTGGAATGGAATAGCTGTGACACAGGGATGTTTATGTTCAGTTTTAGTAGTTATTGCCAACCAATTTTCCAAAGTAGTTGTGATAATTTGCACTCTCAAGCACCCGTTGCTCCACATTCTTGTTAACACTTGATATTGTCAGTCTCGTTAATTTTAGCCATTCTGGAGTGGAATGGTATCTCATTAAGGTATTAATTTGAATTTCTCTGATGAATGATGAAATTGGGTACATTTTAATGTCTATTGTCCATTTATATACCCTCTTTTGTAAAAGAGGGTATATAAATTTTCTGTTCCAGTTGTTCTTTTTCTGTTCCAGTTGTTCGCCTACTTTTCTAGTCAATCTGTCTTTTTCTTACTGATTTATAAAAGTTCTTTATATGTTCTAAAGATGAGTCCTTTGTCAGATACATGTAGTGCAAATGTCCTAGTATATTTATGTATCACAAATTTCTTCTCCCACTATGCTACTTGCTTTCTTACCTTATTTATAGTGTCTTTTAATGAACAAAGGTCCTAAATCTTAATATAGTTCAATTCATAAATCTGTTTCTATGTATAGTTTTTCTGTGTCCTCTTTAGGAAAGGTTCAACTACTCCAAGGTCATGAAATCATTCTCCTTTATTATTATTTTTTTTGTGTGCTGAGGAAGATTTGCCCTGAGCTGACATCTGTGCCAGTCTTCCTCTATTTTGTATGTGGCTTGTTGCCACAGCATGGCTGATGTGTGGTGTAGGTCTGTGGGCAGGATCTGAACCCATGCACCCCGGGCTGCCAAAATGGAGTGTGCCGAACTTAACCACGCCACAGACCCGGCTCCATTCTCTTTTATTTTTATTTAGAGGTTTTAGTGTTTTGCTTTTGACATTTATATCTTTTATCCATCTTAAATTAATTTTTGCATATGGTTTGAGATAGGGGCTTACATTTATAAATTAATTATATCAAAATGGCCATGGTTTCATCACTGTACCTCAATGTCACTATTTTCATAAATCTAGTAATTGCATATGTGTAGTTCTCATTCTATCGGTCATTTGTTTATTTACACACCAATATCATATCACATACTTAATACAGTTTTGTAGAAAGTTTTGATATCTTGAGTGTAAGTCCTCCCGCCTTGCTCTTCATTAAGACTATCTTAGCTTTTCTTGGCTCTTTATATTTCCACATAAATTTCAGAAGTGGCATGTTAATTTCCAAAAGGAAGTATATATATATTTTTTTTGAGGAAGATTATCCCTGAGCTAACCACTGCCAATCCTCCTCTTTTTGCTGAGGAAGCCTGGCCCTGAGCTAACATCCGTGCCCATCTTCCTCTACTTTATATGTGGGATGCCTGCCACAGCATGGCTTTTGCCAAGAGGTGCCATGTCCACACCCAGGATCCCATCTGGTGAACCCCGGGCTGCCCAGAAGCTGAACGTGCGCGCTTAACTGCTGCACCACCGGACCAGCCCCACAAAAGAAATATTCTGCTGGGATTTTAACAGGGGTTGTATTGAATCTATTGATCAGATTATGGATAATTGGCATTTTCACAAGAACACTGCTTCCTACCCGTGAACTTGTTATATCCCTCCATTTATTCAAGGCTTCTTATTTTAAGAAAGGTTTAGCAGTAGTCTACATAGAGGTGTTACGTATATTCATTTATATTTGTTTCTAGGTGTTTGATGTTTATTGATGCTATTATATATGGTATGGCTTAAAAAATTTTAATTTAGATAACATTTTTTGTATATTGACCTTGTAATTTACCGGGTAGTCAGTGACTTTGCTGAGTTGACACATATAATTCTACTAGTTTTTCTATAGATCTTTTTGGATGCTTTTATGTACACAATTGTGTTGTCTTCAAATAATTAGTTTTACTTCTTCGTTTTCAATCCTTATAACCTTTACTTCTTTTCCTTGCCATATTGCACTGATGAGGATCTTCAGAATAACATTAAATAGAAGTGATAGTCCCAAAATTAGGGAGAAAGATTTAAATATTTTATCATTGAGTATAATATTTGCTATACACATTTTGTGGGTACTCTTCATAAAAGTAGGGGAGTTTCCTCTCTTTCTAGGCTGCTATAAGAAGTTCTAATTTTCTTTTTTTTTAAAAAAACTGTGGGTATTGAATTTCATCAAATGCTTTTTCTACATCTATTAAGAAAATCCTTTTACTTTTAATTCTATAAATATGGTGAATTACATTAATTGAATTTTGGACGTTAAATGATTTTGCATTCTTGGAACAAACCTAATATTGGTGTGTTTTTCCTTTGTTGTGATATCCTTGTCAGGTTTTATTATCAAGTTGATGCTGACCTAATAGGAAAAGTTAGGAAGTGTTCATTCCTGTTCAATTTGCTGGAAGAGTTTAGTAAGACGTGTTATTTCTTCCTTAAATATTTAGGGAAACTCCCTGATGAAGCCATTTGAGCCTGGATATTTCTTTGAAAAAAGTCTTTAAATTACAGATTCAATTTTATTATTTGACATAATATTATTCAGATTTTCTACTTCTTCCTGTGTGTTTTATAGTAAGTTGTTTTACGGAAACTTTTCAAAAGTTACTTGGATTAGTTTCTACCTACCTCTTGCCTTCAATGTGGTTATGTTATTTATTTGAAATAGAGCAAGATCCTTTGTTTCTGTTTCTATTCTATTTGGGGTCACTCTCATCCCTGTTTTGTTTTGTTGAGTATGTGAAATATTAATATGGTTCTAAATGTTAGATTTATGTAAAAAGGTCTTTTCAAACAATTGTTCTTCCCTCCATTGCTTATAGGCTATTCCCATCCCTTTATCCTCCTGTATCTCTTACACAAAATGTAGCATATTTTTATTATACAAAAAGTAACATATTATACTCTTTTGTACTTTGATTCTTTTCCTTAACAGTATATTCTAGAAATCACTGCATATCCGTTCAGAGAGCTCCAATTTTCTTTTTTTATATAGCTGTATGGCTGCATAGTACTCTATTTTGTGGGTGTATCAGGTTTATTTAACCATTCTCCTATGTATAAGCATTTTGGTTGTTTCACATATTTTGCAATTACAAACAATGTTGCAAAGAGTTTTTGTATTGTAAGAAGTTTATCCTAAGGGTAAATTCCTAGAAATGGGATAGCTGGGTTAAAAGGTAAATTTATGTGTATTTTTGCCATATATTTCCACATTTCCCTCCAAAAGGATTGTACCCACTTGTATTCCCACCAGAAAAGTATGAGCATACCTGTTTTCTCACAGTCATGCCAACAGAATGTGCTGCCATGCTTTTTAGTTTTTGTCAATCTGATAGGCCATAGATGATATCCCTGTGTGATTTTTAATTTGCTTCTTTTTCTGAGTTAAGATTGAATATATTTTCATATGTTTAAGTGCCATGTGTATCTATACTTTGTGTTATGCTATAAATATTGTCTCCCATTTTATCAGATCTTTTGAACTTATTTGTAGGGGTTCTTTTTCTTGCTATGTAATTTTAAAAACTTTTTTGAAATAAAATTTATTAATCTTTCCTTTTGTTACAAGTGGATTTTAAGTCATAGTTAGAAAACTTTTCCTTTCTCTCTATTATAAAAGAATTCACTCATTTTATTTGTAGTGTTTGTATGGTTTTGTATTTTCTACATTTAGATCATTCCTCCATGTGGAGTTTGTTCTCATGTATGGTGTAATACAAAGACATACTTTTTTTTTTTTTAAGACTTTTTATTTTTTTCCTCTTTCTCCCCAAAGCCCTCCTGTACACAGCTGTATATTCTTAGCTATGGGTCCTTCTAGTTGTGGCATGTGGGACACCGCCTCAGCGTGGTCTGATGAGCAGTGCCATGTCCACGCCCAGGATTTGAACTGACGAAACACTGGGCCGCCTGCAGCAGAGCACACAGACTTAAACACTCGGCCATGGGGCCAGCCCCCAAGACATAGTCTTATCGTTCTTCCAAAAGGCTAACCAGTTGTCCCCGCACCATTTATTAGGTCCATCTTTGCTGCAGCGATTTGCAATGCTACCTTTACCATAGACTAAATTTCCAGATGTACTTGGGTCTATGTCTTGACTTTGTATGCTCACATGGTCTGTTTGTCTATTCATGTGCCTGAATCAGAATGTCTTAATTACAGAGGTTAACAATATGTTTTAATCAACTGCATTTTAATATTAAAATTGATCATTGGATTCATTTGTTATCACTTTCCCTAAATTATCCAAGAACTCTGTTGTGTAGGGGGGTGGGGTCAAGTTTGTTGTTAATCAAATCTAAACATTCTGTTCATGCTTTCAAATACTAGGTAAAGAGAAAGCTGGGGAATTTGATTGTGTCCCAGATTTTTGCTGCTGTCTTTTGGATAAAGATCAGATGACGCTGTTGCTGAAAATTGGCCTCCTCAGTTCCAGTGTCTGTGCCCTGCAGCAGGGATGATGCTGCTGGTCCAGGGCTGTGTCAGCTGCAGTTTCCTTAAAAAAGTGTGGTTTTGTATTGTTGGAGGTGTCTCTTCAGGCAGAATTCACAGAAGCAAGATTTCTAACTCAAAATATAAATAAGTATGTAGTTTTGTTAGATATTGCCAAATTCTCTTCTATAAGGTTATACTGGTTTGCATTCCCACTAGCAATGGGTGAGAGCATTGTTTTCCCACAGCCTTGCCAATGAATGTACTGTCATACACTTCTTAGTATTTGCCACTGCTATGGTCTGAATGTTTATGGCTTCCTAATGCCCAATGTAATGGCATTTGGAGGTGAGGGCTTTAGGAGGTGGTTAGGTCATGAGGACAAAGCTGTCATGAATGAGAAGGATACCTTCATCAAAGAGGCCTGAGGAAACTCCCTTGCCCCTTCCATCATGCCGGTTACAGTGAGGAGATGGCCATCAATGGAGAAGCTGTGTCTCACCAGACACCAAATCTGCTGGCACCATGATCTTGGACTTCTCAGCCTCCAGAACTGTGAGAAATAAATTTCTATTGTTTCTAAGCCACCCAGTCTATGGCATTTTGTTATAGCAGCCCTAAGTGGACTCAGAGAGATGGTAACACTTCCCTGCAGTATTATTCCTTCTTCAGGTGGGGAACTGGATGGCCAGTTTCCACCCCAGAACAAAGTGCAAGAACATTATGCCAGACTCCCCTCACTGCCTGAAGCATCCCCCTAAGACGCCCTTTGTGTCCTCTCTTGCTAGTGATCTTCAGGCAGGAAGACCCCAGTCCAACAGAGAGGATCTTATCATGATGAACCTCAAAGGTAAGTGGACATAATCTCCATCTCATTTCTCCCAAGGAGTTGATATCTTGGCAAAATTGCTTAACCCCTACTCACCTACCAGCTTATAAACCAAGAAGTACCAAAAGGGGGAAATTTTATAAGCCACACAAGCTCCTAATAATACCCTTGTGCCAGGGAAATGACTTGTCTTTCATTGACAGGAAGAAGAGAGGCAATCTTCCGACTTTCTTTGGAACAAAGACATCTCTGTCCACCAGAACAGAGAAACAGCAACCCATATTAAATTGATAGCTTCTTAAAGTTTCAATTTACTGATGATCCCACTGGCCCAAAAGACATCATCTCTAGGAATGCTTTCCTAAGTGCCACGGAATGTCCCAGCCTCGAGGTACCTCTAGGTTAAGCAGTACCCTCCAAGAAGCTTGATGGACAACTCCCAAGCAGTCTTGGGTATGGAGGATCTAATTATGAAATCACTGATGTCAGAGGAAATGATGCAACTTCTGAGGAATTTGGTGCCATAGTCACTGCTAATACCTGCCCTCAGAGTGCTGGACTCCTCTAACGTAGAGGTTTGCCAGTTGGCACAAACACTGAGCTTTTACCCCACTGTAAGTCAAGGCTCTAGGACTTCAGGTGTTACTCTCTTCAGTGAAGGAGCAGGACAGGTTTTTGTTCCCCACCAGGAGTGGCACCATCCTTTGGCTGTCCCCTATCCTACTCAGCCGGCTATAGACCCCTGGCAGCCCTGTGGGAGCTGACCTATTTTAACCCCTCAGGCTCTGATATAGCATTCCTAACTCTCAAAGATGCTGAGGGATTGGAACAGCACACAGTTACTTCTATAAACAGACAATCCTAGAATGGACTCCCCTACCTAGCAAGTGAGTATCTTCCCAGGAGACATTTTTGTGTGTGTGAGATTTCCTTCAGCACATTTAATCAACATTGCCTGAAGGGTGGATTTATATGCTCTTACAATATCAAGCAGGGGAAACATTCCCCAGTGAGACACAAGGTTTATCCTTATAATATAATCTATAATACAATCAGGTGAAAGAGATGCAATCATTTCACATAAAGCCCATTTAAATATACCAATTATTTTCAAAGTTTTATCTTAAAAAAATCTTTTTTAAATTTCGTTGAGGTCATAATAGTTTATAACATTGTGAAATTTCAGTTGTACGTTATTATTTGTCAGTCTCCACATAAATGTGCCCCTTCACCTCTTGTGCCCACCCCGTAACCTCCTTCCCCTCTGGTAACCACTAATCTATTCTCTTTGTCCCTGTGTTTGTTTATCTTCCAAATATGAGTGAAATCATATAGTGTTTGCCTTTCTCTGTCTGGTTTATTTCACTTAACATAATACTTACAAGGTCGATCCATGATGTTGCAAATGGGATGATTTTGTCTTTTTCATGGCTGAGTAGTATTCCATTGTGTGTGTGTGTGTATATATATATATATATATATATATATATATATACCACATCTTCTTTATCCAACCATCAGTCAATGGGCACTTGGGTTGCTTCCATGTCTTGGCTATAGTGAATAGGGCTGCAACGAACATAGTAGTGCAGAAGTCTCTCTGAATTGTTGATTTCAAGTTCTTTGGATAAATATCCAATAGTGGGATAGCTGGGTCGTATGGTATTTCTATTTTTAACTTTTTGAGAAATCTCCATATTGTTTTCCATAGTGGCTGAACTAGTTTGCATTCTCACCAGCAGTGTATGGAGGGTTCCCTTTTCTCCACATCATCTCCAACATTTGCTATTTCTTGTCTTGGTAATTATAGCCATTCTAACAGGTGTAAGGTGATATCTTAGTGTAGTTTTGACTCGCATTTCCCTGATGATTAGTGATATTGAACATCTTTTCATGTGCCTATTGCCCATCTGTATATCTTCTTTGGAAAAATGTCTATTCATATCCTCTGTACGTTTTTTGATCGGGTTGTTTGGTTTTTTGTTGTTAAGTTGTGTGAGTCGTTTACATATTTTGGAAGTTAACCCCTTGTCAGATATATGATTTGCAAATATTTTCTCCCAGTTGGTGGACTACCTTTTAGTTTTGTTTCTGGTTTCCTTTGCCTTGTAGAAGATCTTTAGTCTGATGAAGTCTCATTTGTTTATTTTTTCTTCTGTTTCCCTTGCCCAAGTAGACATGGTATTCAAAAAGATCCTTCTAAGACCAACGTCAAAAAGCGTACTGCCTATATCTTCTTCTAAGAATTTTATTGCTTCAGGTCTTACCTTCAAGTCTTTTATCCATTTTGAGTTAATTTTTTGTATGGTGAACGATAATGGTCTACGTTCATTCTTTTGCATGTGGCTGTCCAGTTTCCCCAATACCATTTATTGAAGAGACTTTCCTTTCTCCATTGTATGTTTTTAGCTCCAGGAGATTTTCTTGATACATAAAATAGTGGAGGAAAGAGGCAGGAAGGAAGAAAAGGAGGGAAGTTTACAAAATGTTTTGTGAATATAGTGCCTTCTAAATCCACTGGTGGCCAGGCATAGTGGCCACCTGCCTAACCTATTTCAATTCTGATTAGTTATTTATTACATAGTAAGCATCCAGTTGATAGAAGAGCTGAAATCTTTAAATCGTCCAATAGTCTTGCCATCTGTAAAGTATGACACTAATCAGCTACTCTTTTTGTACACAGTTTGAATCCCACAGATTAATAGATCTTCTCAAATAATGAAAAATCAACATACATAAACTAAGTATCTTGCACATAGTAACCGCTCAAATAGTCTTTGAGGGAGGTAGAATTTTATGAAAAATTTTACGTGTAATTTCATACAAACCTATTCTGGGGAGAGAGTCCATCATCATTTTCAATGGATTACTATCCCCAAAAAGGTTAGCAACAGCCAGACTAGGGTATGGGATTTCATTTAATCCATATTAAATATTGCACATATATGAAAGCAATGGCCCTTCCATTATGCAATCTCATACTCTTCTTAAATAAATAACATGGTCTTTGCCACAATTTTAATGACTATTTAAAGCAATGAAAACAAAGATATATGCAAATGTTAATTTAGCATATTAACAATGTCCTTGAGCATTATCTATTTTACTTGAAAAAAAATCTTGTCCATATTTCTTAACAATAAACAGTTTTCTTTTCTCTTCCTAATGGTGCTTCCTTCAAAGGAAAAATATAAATTTTCACAAATATGAACTGAAAGAGATTTTTAATTTTTTTTTTTTTTTTTAGATTTTTTTTTTTTATTTTTTCCTTTTTCTCCCCAAAGCCCCCCGGTACATAGTTGTGTATTCTTCGTTGTGGGTCCTTCTAGTTGTGGAATGTGGGATGCCGCCTCAGCGTGGTCTGATGAGCAGTGCCATGTCCGCGACCAGGATTCGAACCAACGAAACACTGGGCCGCCTGCAGCGGAGCGCGCAAACTTAACCACTCGGCCACGGGGCCAGCCCCAAGAGATTTTTAATTTTTTAAAAGATTTCTATCCATCATCATACTGTTTGGGGAGTACTAACCCTATTTGCCAGAAAATTCAGATCTTCTTATATATCTAGTGTTTATTTATTTAAAAAGTAGGCCATTAAAGTAACAGATGAGTATGAAGGTGAATTATGAGATACCTAAAGAATTTTTTTAAGCAACTATGGTGCTTGACAAGACAAACAGAAGAAGCATGATAAAAATCTGAAGAATGAGTGAATGTTTGACATTTAAACAGCTCAAGGCCATATAAATTTCTTCCACCCAGAATTACTAATTTAAATTCTGGGCCCTCAAGCAAAATGTCATAAAGTAAGAGAAGGCATGGAGCACCTCTGGGGATTTAATTCTGACCAACAAAGGAGGACTTGGAGGCATTGTGGGAGTGACAGAAGGAACGAAAAAAGACCACATCATCTTGGAGTTCACAAAAGAACAGGAATGAAGTGCTGGACATTTCTGGACATACGTTCCAGATTGACTTAAAAAGTTAACTTCAGGGCTGGCCCCGTGGTCGAGTGGTTAAGTTCGCGCGCTCCGCTGCAGGCGGCCCAGTGTTTCGTTGGTTCGAATCCTGGGCGCAGACATGGCACTGCTCATCAAACCACGCTGAGGCAGCGTCCCACGTGCCACAACTAGAAGGACCCACAACGAAGAATATACAACTATGTACCTGGGGGCTTTGGGGAGAAAAAGGAAAAAAAATGAAAATCTTTAAAAAAAAAAAAGGGCAGAGGACCTGAATAGACATTTAAAAAAAAAAAAAAAGTTAACTTCAAAAAGTTCCGGGAAGAATAAAGATATGCCAACAGCCAGAGACACACACACACAAATGACACATGAAGATCAAAGATCGTGAGCAGTGAAATTCTGCCTATACAATTCAAATAGATGGGGGTGTGGGGTGGACACCAGGGAACCCAGCATGGCAGCATAGGGAGTCTCTGACAAGTTCAGGCTTTTAAAGGACGTGAGTCAAATATGAAAGAAAGAAAGGAAAAACACAGGCAAGTATAAACAATAGCATGAACTGTTAGGGATAACTCAGGGAAGTCAAAGATCGAAGTTGAGCAAAGAGTTGAGGACAAAAACTACGCAGAACAATACAATGTTGTCTAAAGCACTTGATTTATACCAAGTAGTACAAAGCATGGAGTATATGTTGCTATCTCCTCCATTTTGTAGAGGAGAAAACTGAGGTGCCAAGTGGTAAAGTAGCTTCTGCCGTATCATGTACCTTTCAAACAGTGGAGCAGAGATTTCAAACCAGTGAAGGACACATTGCTCACTTGCGTCTCCTT
Organism: Equus asinus; assembly: GCF_041296235.1. NCBI lineage: Eukaryota > Metazoa > Chordata > Mammalia > Perissodactyla > Equidae > Equus > Equus asinus. The sequence goes on from NC_091813.1 coordinate 22,312,931, forward strand.
CCATGTCCAGGAACGTCCTTTAACCCTGGCCCTTCTCCTTCTCTCTCACCCTTCCACTGTGTGGTCGAGGAACAAATACCTGATTTGTGAGCTTGGACGGAAAAACTGTACCTACCAGTCTCTTCCTCCTGCTCTCTCGGGAGAGAGCTGCTTCTGCAAACCATGATCTCAGATGCTCACAGCCTTGAGGTAACTTAGAGATGAAGGCTTTGCCCCCTGGAAGAAGGTCTGCAGTGGTCCAGAAGTGGCTGTGACTAACCGGGAAGGTCTGCCACATCCTAGGATGCAACTCCAGCTCACCAGCTGCCAGATGAGTCAAATTTTCCAATATCAGCTCTCCCCATCATGCGATGATATGTTTATTTCCCATAGGCCTCATTTTTTGAGGGGGTCTATTTCTCGGTTAGTTCAGAATACGGGTTTCTCAAAGAGCTCAGCAAAGCCCTGTTTCATATGACCTCAAGCCCGAGTTCCCAACCACCTGGTAATATCATTTAGTTTACGTTTCGTCTCAGATGGAATAAGGCTTACAGATGACGGAGAAAACTGCTAGGTTATTTTGTGACTACCTTTTCCAGAAAATGGAATATGTTTCTAAATTACAAATGGTAAAACATGATTAAGAGAAAATTGGAAATCAAGACAAGAGAGGGGATAGTAAAAGACTCCATAAATTTTTTGAATAAATTCATCTTCAGACCCAGAAAAATGATCTTGCAGCCTGATTAAACAGTTTAAGGTACCACCTCAGAGTGACTGTCAGTCATAGTTGAGAAGTCACGGAGTATGGAAAAATGTCTCCAGAAGACTAGAGATGGGCAAATGTCCCCAGTTTTCAAAAGGCTGAAAAGTGGTAAAAGCTCAGAAAGTACAACCAGTAGGTTTGACATTAAACCCCAGAAACATTTAGAACAGGTTCATGAGGAAATGATGTAATGAAAAACTAGAGTCAAGGTGTGTCCACTAAAAGAGAAAGTTGCTCCAAATTCATTCCATTAACATTTTAGATAAGTTTACTGATGTGTTCATGAAGAAATGCTAAAAAATATAGCATGTCTTTATTCGAGCAAAACAGTGGACAGAGACTTTCATAACATACTTGATCTGATGGTGGAAAAGGAGATGCGCCGTTACACTCTTAAACCACTTGGCATCTGGCAGATCAACCACAGTGAATATGAATGACATTTGTGGGGTAAATGGGGTCTTGGCCTTCTCATCATCATGTTGTACATCCTCAGTATATACAATTTTTGTTTGCCAATTATGCCTCAATAAATCCAGAAAAAATAAAAAGTAGATACAATCTTTAAGTAGCATTTAAAGAAGAAAAAGTCCCTAATCATGGAAGAAACAGTCCCAATGCACCCTTCAATAGTCAAACCGTATTTTGAGTTTTGTGTGAGATTCTGAATACCACACGTTAAGAGAGAGATTTACAATCAGGCACATGTCCAGAAAGCACTGAAGAAAGGGTGGAGATCCTGGATGTCATGTCAAGTAGAAAAAATATTGAGGGAGCTTAGAAATTTAGTCTGGAGAGGAAAGGACAATGATAAACATCTGGAGGGGGTTTCCAGTCATTTAGCTGTTTGGGGCCTCAGATTTTTCTTAAATCCAATGAAAGGGCTTCAAAACAGTCTATGACTCCAAACTCTCAAATTATATTCTTCTTCTTTCCAAACATTTGTAAGGTCATAGTAAAGGGCTAAAAACTCTGATCCATCTTACAGAAAAAGACGGAATCAGAGTCAATGGGTGACTGTTAAAAAGAGGTAAATTTTTAACATGAAAGACCTTTCTAACAATTAGATGTATCCTAAAAGAATGGGGTGGTGATAGCTGGCAAGCAGACTAACGATGAAGATATTATGCAAGCAGTGAGTGGATGATGATGAGGCGGAGGATATTAACGGTGAGGTGATTATATTTATATTTAATTGTTATTATTATCATTACAATATATTAAACGTCAACTACATGCCCGCTTCTGATAGGGACATTTTACATATGTTATCACCTGTACGCGTGAGCTGTGTCAGAATTGCTATGGGAGAGAATTCTTCAGTGGCTGGAAAGGTGGTCTAGCTTAGTGCTTCTCAAACTCCAGTATGGAGGACTTGGTAAAACACAGTTGCGAGGGACTCCTCCCAGAGTTCCTGAGGCGGGAGGTCTGGAGACAGCGCCAGAATCTGCATTTGTAACAAGTTCTCAGGTAGCACTGATGCCGCTGGCTTGGGAACTCCGCTTTGAGAAGCACTGCTCTGACTTATTTCCAACTTTCATTTCAATGCTAAGACTCCAAGTTTCAACAATTACCTGAACATTTCTTCATGAGAACAGATCACCACTCCCTCAGAGCAAGACCCTAAAACGGCAAAATAATTTTTAAAAATCAGATCACGAGAAATATCAATTAGTTTAAACACTTAGGCCGTTGTGCTCCACCTTTCCCCCACTTCTTTCTTAAAATGCTGGTTTTCACCTTCTATTTTTTTTAAGTAGAGTTAAAATGCAGTTTCTAAATGGACAGAGGAAAAAGCAAACTTTTCTTTCTTTCTTTGCCTCGGTTCTTCATTATTATACAATTTCAGGCACTCTTATTGTCGTTAGCTCCCAGGGTCGGAGGATTAATGAAATCAAATAAAAACAAAATACCTAATGGTATAAAAGAAATCATTACCAGTATTACATAATAAGAATATTTCTAAAGTGTTTCGAAATTCTGGAAAGATAACTTTTTGGCTGAGGGTAAGCATGGCAGTATTTGAAGATGAGAGGTGTACCTATGTGTGTGTGTACATAGGTTCCATAGAAAAGTAAAATTTCCTCCCTAGTTGCTTCAGGTGACTTTTCCTTGCTATTTTTAATGCTTTCATTATTTGGATTTGCAGCTCCCCAGGGGTCTTTAGCTATTTAAAGAAGTGTCATGAAATTCTGAAAAGTTTCTCAAAATAACATTTTAAGTCACTTCAATTGAAAAACTACATATTTTCTGTACAGAAATTTTCCAGAGTGAAAGAGACAAAGAGAGATGTTTAGAATTGAAATAAACAAACAAAAAAACCCAGTGAAAGTTGCTCATATTGTATTTAAACTTCCATTCTGTGCTGGTTCCCAAAAGAATCACAAAGGGTTGCCTTCTGTGCCCACAGAGACTTGGCATCTAAATCAAAAGTAGAATGCCCCATATATTTTGAAATTTCAAAAACCCCCACATTTTCAGGCAATTCTCAATTCTCTCAACAGATTGCTTACAATGGCTGAAAACCCTAATGATCACTTCTCTTTGAGACTATTATTGTACTTAGAGGTGAAGAGCTCTTTTCCCGATGTCCTAAGAATTTCAATCGATTAATGTTAAATATGCCACTGAGAGGAGCTGGAAGGTGGCTCACATCCTTCTGCAAAAGAAAGTTTTCTTCTCACATCATGCAAAGTCTCTTTTCTCTTAAAGCTGTTTCTACAACTGAGGAGAGGAGACAGAGAGTGCTTTGGATGGGAAAGGGCCTCTGGAGTTCTAGGTTAAAAGAGAGACCTGAGACATTAACATTATAATGACACCGATCAGGGCTAACAAAAAATTAATTGATTTTTAAAACTAATAAGCCTCTGCTAATTGTCTGCATATGCGAATGAAATGAGGGCCCACATTCTTTTTAAACACCAGCCACACTTGTTTTGTTTCCTATTAAAGAGCAGCAGTGGGCACGAGAAGATCTCCGCTATCTGAGGACTGGCTGTATGCTCGGATTAGAGCATTAGGAAAGGCCTGAACTCACGGTTTAACCTTGTTCCTGCTTTCTCTGTTCCTCAGGTCCACTTCCTGTAACTTCCACTCGCACTGGACTCACCACACATCCCCAGCTCTCCCTGCTCCAGTATTTCTCAACCCTTTAAGCTGATGCCGACTTTTCATAAATATAAACATCTCATTCACACCTCCCCCAGAAATTCTAACATGTCTCTCAGGATTAGAGGAGTGGAAACATCAGTTAGAAATCTGTATTTTCTTTGTAACCTAGCAGCAAAAGGGGTGTGGTTGTGTTTTGTTTTCTGAAGTTGGCATTATAAAAATAACAGTTTTGTTACATATATATACATATATATATATATATATATATATATATTGTGTGTGTGTGTGTGTGTGTATGAGGAAGATTGTCGCTGAGCTAACATCTGTGTCAATGTTCCCCTCTTTTACATGGCATGCCGCCACAGCATGGCTTGACGAGTAGTGCTAGGTCCATGCCCGGGATCTGAACCTGCAAACCCTGGGCTGCTGAAGTGGAGTGTGTGAACTTAAACTCTACACCACCGGGCTGGCCCCTAGTTTTGTTATATTTTTATAAAATAAAAATAAATTATAATATTGATTATGTCTTCTCAAACTTTTCAGTTGCATCCTCCCACCCCAATTCCCCACCTCCCCACCTCCCCACCTCCCAGAGATTCTGGTGTTTCTCTTAGAGCCCATTCCTCCAGTTGAGAATTGTTCTTCTAATTTCTGTGTCATGACTGGGACTGGATACATACCTTCTGGGGTCCAGTGCAAAATAAATATGTGGGGTGCCTTGTTCAAAGATTATTAAGAACTTGAAGACAGCAACTGCAGAGCATTACACCAAGGGTGGGGCTTTCTAAGCCCGGGATCTCCTGTGACTACGCAGGTCGCCCTTCCTGTAGTTGGTCACGATCACGACTCGCCAGCTTCTGCTACTCCTGTGACTGACTTTTTCTCTCTGTGTTTCCTAAATTTGATTCCTAAGAGTAACAGTCTGATTGTCTGAGATAAACATTTCATTCCAGGATGTGTCACAGGCTGCGGGCAAGTCTACTCATTTAAGTACGTCAGGACTGATCAGTTGTGCGTGACGAGGGTGAGGAGTTTGGGATGGGGTAGAGAATGGATCGCCCAGCATAGCACATGGCCATCAAGGCAACAGGGACAGTGGATGGGGCAGTTTTCCTTAGGAGGGGATGTGGGTAGGCAGGCCATCATTGACATTGTTAGTGCAAAATATAACAACATGCATTTTGAATTGAGCCTGATGTCTGTGGATGTAAACTGTCGTCATAATAATTCAGAGAATAGCTTAGGGGGAACAAATGAGACAGTGGCCTAAACAAATAGCATGTAAGGCCATAACAAATAATTCTTATTGCCATCGCAACTAAGGGAGCTCATAACCTGATTTAACATCTCAAACAGCCCAACACTCAAAAATGTATGTGTGTAACATGCAGGCTGTCGGGATGTTGTTTTTGTGGTGTGTGCTCAGGATGACTATTGCTGTGAGCTAAACAACACCAATTTCATGTGCTGAGGGCAGACACACACCAGGGATTGCATCTTTGTTCAGATATACAGAGGAAATTGGTACTAGAACTGAATGGGAGCCAAGGGACAATCTATTTAATAGACTGTGGCTTGTGATATTTCTAATCTGTTGATGAAAGAACATGTTTCCTTTAGAAAAAAAAGAATTTTCTAACATTCTCCTGAGAAACGTTTCAGCTGCCCTTGATTCTGTCAGTAACTAGGAGTGATTGTCCCGCTCGGGGTTATTATCACTGTGATCAAACAAGTTTCTCTTCTAGGCTTAAAAAACTCACTCATATTTTTTTCCTGAGGATTTTTTTTCTAATTGATGATCTCCTTCCAATTTAACTACTGGATCTAGTTATGAGTTTTAACCCCAGGCCCTACCTTTTGTCATCTTCTACCCTCTACTTTCCTTTGTCCCATTTAAGTTAAATTTTATAATCTGTACAAGAATTTAAGTTGGTCACATTAAGGATTTTGAAACATTAAAGATTTTGAATCCCAACAATGATATCAGTAGCTTGGAATGTTTAGGAATTTTCCCTCTGTGTGTATGTGAGACTGAGTGTGCGTGTGTGTGTGTGTGTGTATTTAGATACTTGGATTTACAACAGTATAAGACAGTTTAAATTGCAAATGTCAAGATCACCAAATAGAACTTTCCACACTGTCCTATGTGATAAATGATACTCACCAAATTAGCTGTTACAAAGACTTTCACTTTATTCGGTTCTTAAAAAGAATCAGGGAAGTGAAAGTCTAAAAGACAGCACTTTGGAATGAAAAAGCAGCCCACGGCAGAGCCTCTGAGCTGTGAGGGTCATTGGTAGGGCGGGGCTGCCCGCTGCCCCTGCTCTCGCAGCCCTGGCAGAGCCCACACACAGCTCCGAACGCTATCGCACGCAGGGTGCTGCTCTTAGCCTTCCTGGTGACTTACATTTGCCAGAAACACCACACTATGGACACATATTAGCAGTTACAACAGGTTTCCAAAGATTAGTGGCAGCCCCAGGTGAAAAAGATTCTACTAACTCCCTCCAAACACTCATTTGAAGAACATGTGTTTGTGTGTGTGCTACTCACTCTGTGTTCGTGTACTTACTCAGCCAGCATGCCATAGAAAACTGGTTTCTTGACGCTCGTTTCTAAGCAGAAGTTAATTTCAAAACCCCTCAGTCTTTTGAATGTCAGCTACTGCACAGACACAAAAATCACACACTTAGAGGAAATGGAATTATAAACAGCCTAAGGATATTACTCTTTCCCTTCTTCCCTTCAAAATCAATTTGGGTCTGTAACTTAGCATCTTGGTACAACACTCTAGGACAAGGAAAGCATGCTAAGAGGAGTGTATCAAAATGCCTCAAACAATTCTCAGTGCGGGTTCAGGAGGACTTCCAGCTCGCAGGTGTCACAGCTGAGGGGTTCAAAGGGAGAGGACATCCTCATAGATTTTAAAAACCATTAATCTCACGAAGGACAAAGTCTACATATATATTTACCATTAAAAGAATTGATATCTTACTTTCTCATCATGTCAGTGAAAGCTCACAAAGCCCCCTTTTAACTGTTAGTTTGTCAAGGAAGAGTGAGAAACAATTTCTTGTGTATCCAGATTGGAACCAATGGAATTTTTGAGCACTTTCAAGATCTTCCCATTTGAATTTTGCACAGAATTGGTAGAACCCTGATTCTTTGATGACCAGAAATTCATTTTGGACTATGCTTATCTGATCAAATATTGCATTTTCTTGGGACAGTCATGGTTTGTGCCTGTATCTCAGCATCTCATTTGATTTAGCATTACACCAGAATGCATTTAAAAAATTTTAATGAGGCATTATTATTAATAGTTACATTAAAATAAGCCAGGATGAGTTTGATAGAATTCCATTTTGTACTTCTGGTTTCTGATGTGGTTTTATCTAGTAGCATGTAAAATACATATATAGTGATCATAGTTCACAATTAACATGTGATTAAATCTAAAGGATGACCAGTGATAATTCATCTCTCCTTGGCTGACCCAGAATGAATGTACTTAACACCTTCCGTATCAGCTATCTATTGATACATACTAAACCACTCCAAATTTAGTGACTTAAAATAACAATGATTTATTATTTTTCACAATTCTGTGGATTAATTGGGTGGCCTTTCTGCCAATCTAATCTGTGCTTACTCATGTGGCTGCACTTAGTTGGTGACCAGACCAGGCTGGGAAGTCCAAGATGGTTCACTTATATGTCAGGAGCCTTTGTGTGGGTAGTCAGCTGGCATGCTCTGGTACTCCTCCATGGGGCCTCTGATCTGGATTTCTTCACAGGATGATGGTCTCAGGGTTCCAAGGTGGAAGCTACAAGACTTCCTTTTAAGTCTTAGGATCCAGAACTCACTCAAACATGATTTCTACCACATTCTGTTGGTCAAAGCAAAACATAAGTTCAATCCATATTAAAGAAAGTGGAAAAATAGATTTCATTTCTCGATGGAAGAGCGACAACACTCCATTGCAGAAGAGCATTTACACAGAAAGGCAGGCTTCCCTGGAGGCTAATGATCTATCACACCCTACTTTAAAGGACAGCATGCACAGCTCTTGCTGATAAATTGCAGTATGCTTAGACACAAGTAGGTGGGGACACCCATCTCATTCTATTCTCTAGTGGTGGAGGGAGAAGTAGTTGATACTGTTAACCCTACTGGCCACTTGATGTACCAGCCTGTTGTACCTTGTACTATATTGAAGCCTCGGGGATGCACAAAGCTCCTAAACCTCTATCCAGCAGAGTTGCTGAGAAACATGGGCAAAAATAGATTAGGCAAACATAAAATATGTATAAAAGATAGAGGCTGAGCAGTTCTACAAATATTTATTTAATTTTTTGGTGATGGTTTTCTCTTTTGCAATATATCATTTAAGAAGCAGAAGATTTTAAAAAGTTCATGACTATGATGAATGTGTAACTTACACAAAATACTTGTTAACATTTAACACCACTGGGGCCACAGTGCCATCACTATTTAAAAACTAAAAGATACAAATATGATGAAGAAGTTTCAATATCTACCTAAAAATTAGTAGTATTCTAGAAATACTGTGCCCAAAGATGATGATTTAACACATGAAGCTGTAGATAGTAAGTTTGCATAAGACCTCATAAAGCATGACTTTTCCTTTAGATCAAATAATTGCTTCACTCATATGTCCAAGTTTTTGTGCACATGTGGGAAGTGAAGCATTACTTGTTAATATTTGGCTCCAGTACTAGGAAAAGAAGTGCAAATAGTTAAAGGACACCAGCATGACATCACTATTATCAGATGCTTCAATAGAAAATCAATTAATTGAACGAATAATTTTATAGTTTTTAATCTAATTCATAGAATCATAGTATTTTGGAGTTTCATTCTGTCAAAAATAAAGTATATCTCATTACTGTGAATGAGAAATCCATTAAAAGTTTCATCATTGAAGATAAAAGTTATTGCTTTTGCAGTGGAAATATGATCACAAATTTGGTGAATAAAGCATGATGGAAAAAACAATATTTTTAGTAAATTAAGAAATCTGTAGATCAGAAATATACTTGGGATTTGGGGGGTGTTCAAAGATGATATTGAAAAACATTTAGCATGGTAACATGACATTTCTCTTTTGGTTGTCCATCATAAATTGGATTTTTTTTAGATGTTCAAACCTTTAAAGAACTGATTTTTAAGTCAACCTAATGTTCTACCATGATATTGTACCTTTTTGAGAGTGTCTTCTATATTAATTAGGATTGTATTATTTTGCAAATCAGTTGGATATCTTCATTTAAATAATCAACAAAAGGAGAGAAGAAAACTTCAGCTTTTGAAACTTTTAGCAAATTTCGCTTAGGACAAACAAAATTTGTCAATAGGAAACATTTAAATATATCATGCAAAAGCAAAAAAAAAGATGAACCAATTAAACTAAGAGAGTTCTAACAGTGTACAAGATATGATTTTGAAATTATATAATTGTACTTTGGAATACCTTGACTTTTAAAAAGAAACTTTTGATGTAGTTTATGTTTTAATTATACAAAATTTTTTTGCACTGGAATAAAGTAAAACTAATAAGAGAAGATATTATAGTATCTAAATTTGGCAAAACATTCAAATGAACAATAGTTGAAGCAACTTATGAATTTTGTCTTATAAAAATATTTGTTGACTCTGAATGGAGGCAAAAAGACAGCACTTGTGGAAATATTTTGATGCTTAATATAAAGAATATATAATTGGCATTATGCTTCACTTGAGAGAATTTTGTTTGAATTTACCTGTTACATCAGCACCTGAAGAAATGATCATGGTCTGTAAAAAAGAATCAATGGAAGATACAATTAACTATAATTTGAAACTGAAGAAGATTTCAGTTATATTTACCAAAAAAAAGTAAGACTATTTTGAAAAAAATATTTTTTCAGAAAGTACTATTAATAAAGAGAATTGGTCATTCAAAGAAGATTTAGTACCTATCCTTCTCAAACTATTCCAAAAAATTGAAGAAGACAGAACACTTCCTAACACATTTTACAAGGCTAGCATCATGCTGATCCCAAAGCCAGACAAGGACAACACAAAGAAGGAAAATTGTAGGCCAATATTGCTGATGAACATAGAAGCAAAAATCCTTAACAAACTATTGGCAATTCGGATATAGCAGTACATCGAAAGGATCATACACCATGATCAAGTGGGATTTATACCAGGGATGCAGGGATGGTTCAGTATCCACAAATCAATCAATGTCGTACACCACAATAACAAAATGAGGAATAAAAACCACATGATCATCTAGATAGATGCCAAGAAAGCATTTGACAAGATCCAACATCCATTTGTGATAAAAACTCTTAATAACATGGGTATAGAAGGTATAGAAAGAACATACCTCACCATAATAAGGGCCATATATGACAAACCCACAACCAACATCATACTCAACAGTGAAAAACTGAAAGCCACCGTTACGAGAACAGGAACAAGACAAGGGTGCCCACTCATGCCACTCTTATTCAACACAGTATGGAAGGTTTTGGCCAGAGCAATTAGGCAAGAAAAAGAAATAAAAGGTATCCAAATTGGCAAGGAAGACGTGAAATTCTCACTGTTTGCAGACAGCATGATTTTTTATATACAAAACCCTAAAGAATCCATTGGAAAACTGTTAGAAATAGTCAACAACTACAGCAAAGTTGCAGGATACAGAATCAACTTACAAAAATCAGTTGCATTTCTATGTTCTAATAATGAACTTACAGAAAGACAACTCAAGACTACAATCCCATTTACAATCACAACAAAAAGAATAAAATATCTAGGAATAAATTTAACTAGGTGAAAGGAGGTGAAAGACCTATACAATGAAACCTATCAGACATTACTGAAAGAAATTGATGATGACATAAAGAAATAGAGAGAGATTCCATGCACATAGATTGGAAGAATAAACATAGTTAAAACGTCCATACTACCTAAAGCAATCTACAGATTCAATGCGATCCCAGTCAGAATCCCAATGACATTCTTCACAGAAATAGACCAAAGAACTGTAAAATGCATGTGGAACAACAAAAAACCCTGGATAGCTAAAAAGAACAAAGACTGAGGCATCATAATCCCTGACTTCAAAATATGCTGCAAAGCTACAGTAATCAAAACAGCGTGGTAGTGGTACAAAAACAGACACACAGATCAATGGAACAGAATTGAAAGCCCAGAAATAAAACCACACATCTACAGACAGACAGCTAATCTTCAACAAAGGAGCTAATAACATACAATGAAGAAAAGAAAATCATTTCATTAAATGGTGTTGGGAAAACTGGACAGCCACATGCAAGAGAATGAAAATAGACCATTATCTTTCCCCATACACAAAAATGAACACAAAATGGATTAAAGACTTGAAGTAAGATGTGAAACCAGAAAATTCCTAGAAGAAAATATAGGCAGTACACTCTTTGACATTGGTCTTAGAAGGATCTTTTTGAATACCATATCTACTCAGGCAAGGGAAAGAAAAAATAAACAAATGGGACTTCTTCATCAGACTAAAGAGCTTCTGCAAGGCAAAGGAAACCATGAACAAAACGAAAAGATAGACCACCAACTGGGAGAAAATATTTGCAAATCATATATCTGACAAGGAGTTAATTGCCAAAATATATAAAGAACTCACACAACTCAACAACACAAAAGCAAACAACTCAACCAAAAAACAGACAGAGGATATGAACAGACATTTTTCCAAAGAAGATATATAGATGGCCAAGAGGCACATGAAAAGATGTGCAAAACACTAATCAGGGAAATGCAAACTGAAACTACAATGAGATATCATCTTATATCTGTTAGAATGGTTAAAATTACCGGAAAATACCATTAATAAAGAGAATTGGAGAAATTATATAAATGCGTGATAAGTACCATTATCTGCTTTTGTATTTTTAATGTTCACATAATTGATATAAAGAAGTTTTTTAAAATTTTTATTTAATATATATTGATGTAATATATGCTGATATTTTATTTGATTTATAAATAGATTTTTAAATTTATAATGAACAATAAAAATTAATAATAGGTATAACATCTATTATAAGAAATAATTTAATAATAAAATATTAATTTAGTGTTAAATATATTAAAATTTTATTATAAGTACAAAATATATATTTCACTTTTGTTTGTATATGCGTGAAATAAATATTTATTTCAAAAATGTTTTAAATATAACTATTTTATAGATACACTATATAATGAAATGAATTTTTTGTCCAATAAATAAATATTATAAAAATAATATATTTTCAATTATTTTAATTGACCACTTTTATGTAAAACACATTATAGGTTTAGATAATGAATTACTCACTTTATCTGTTTCTTGTCATTTTTGGTCCATGGTCATCTTCAAGTTCATCTCTCTCCCTTCATACTTCAAAAATCAATCCCTACTTCAGGAAACTACTAATAGATTGTTTCCTTTAGAACTCCACCAGTCTTCATATTTATAATTTGACAAACCCAAACTTCTCTTGCTTCAAGTGTTAGTGTTAGTAGCTTCAAGAGTTAGTAGGCATGAAATTGTCTCCAAGGTCAAAACAGTGTGAAGAGTTAGAGTTCCATGGTAAGGCATTAACAATTATGCTTAGCAATAACAATTATGCAAAGCAATGCTATTATTTGTAAGTCTATCTATTGTTTTTTAAAACATTCTTGGAAAAAATAAATTATATTTCTGTAATATATGCATCACTGTAACACTGCTAAAAATCTGGCAGACGGAAATATGGATCATTAATATTTACAATATATTTGATTCATATAGCAATTTCCAAAGAGCTGAAAGTGATTTCACATACGTTAGGTTATTTATCCTCATCATTCCTAGTAAAGCAGATTTTAAAACACATTGTGCCTACTCTATTGAAATTGTCTCATGTTTCTTGTACTTCTCCAGACAGGCATGTCTACTTATTAAAACGCTTTTACATATTGTGATCAATTATCTTGAAAACCATTAATTTCTATGCCAAAATTATCCAGATAGTTCAGGCTATAAAATGGCAGATATACATATACCTTTTCTCAAGTGTCTCTAATAGCCTAGCCCACTAATAATGCCTAAAAAACACATTTATTTTTGACATTTGAGACAATCTACCCTCTAAGTGTCTTACTTAGTTTTGTTCAATGTATTCATAAAGTACTTGAAGAAATGCTTATTCAGGACTTCCATTATAAAAGCATTGGTCTTCGTACTGCAAAGATACAACATGAATCTGAAACTGAATTTAATCCAGAGGGGTTTACAATCTCAGGGGAGAGACAAGACATCTACTGATAGCTATAGTATTGGTTAGAAATGAAAAAGAGACAGATGAGAAGTATAGCTGAAATGCTGTGAAAATTTAGATGATGAAGCACTTACTCCAGCTTGAGATGTAAATCAGAAATAAAACTCATGATTTCCTCCCTCCCTAGTCATCCCTACACTTACCTCTGTGTCACTTAGGAGAATTTTGGGGATACAAGTAACAGAAGAAAAAGTTCAAAATGTTCTAAACAGTAAGAGGATTTGTCACCTCATATAACAAGAAGTCTTGAGGTAGGGACGCTCCAGAAGCAATTAATTCAGTGGCCCAATAGTATCATCAGCATCCCTTTATCTCACCACTCTGTCTTTCTCAGCACATCACTAGGCATACCCTTCTGATCCCAAGATAACTGCAGCAGCTTCAGACATCCTCCTTTTTTCATACCAATGTATGAAGGCAAGAACAGAGACGCTCTCTCCCCCTTATGTTGTATAAGAACTAATAAATCTTTCCCAGACTGGTCCCTCCCATTAGACTTCCCCTCACATCTTATTGGCTAGAACTAGGTCACATGAACTTTCCCAAGCCAATCACTGGCAGTGATTAAAGACTTACCATGATCAGCTTAGAAATAATCTAGATTCCTTTTCCCTGAGAATATAGTTACGTAGCAAAAGAGGAACAACTAAACAAAGTTGGATCTCTCTTAACAAGAAGTAGGGGTGAGGAAAGCTTGAGATAGGCAACCAAAAATGTTTCTACATGACCTCTAAACTCGCTCCTTTTACTCACTTTCCTATTTTGTTTCTTGGTACCATCAATCTCCCTCTCATTTAATGGACGCAAAATCTTTGACTCTATTCTGTTGCCCCCATATCTTACTACCAAATGTCATAAAGATTAACTCCCATGTCTTAAAACTGCTTCCCAAGTTCCAGTTCTCACTTTCACATGCCTAGAATGTTGTAATAGTCTCCTAACTAGGGGGACCATATTAATATTTCATCCAAACCTGGATATTTTTGAAATTGAAATAATGTGCTATTAATGATAATATAAGAAAAGCAGTATAAACTGGTTGTAGTTATAACTACAGTTATAGAGTTGTATAAACAGATTGGTTGTATAAACTACAACCAATCCAATGCATGTTTATCCCACCCCTAACTCATCTTTTTTGAGTCCAGTTTTTACATTCTCCTATTCAAATTTACACTGTCACTAAACTCTCTCTGGAGCCCAGCGGTCATCACGCCACATGCTTCTGCAAAAGCTTGCCATAGCTTGCCTATAAATGTAGAATTAAACACAAACTACTTACCCCAGGATTTAGGGACTTCCCACAGTACGGTCTCAAATGAAACTTTCCTGGCTTGTCTCTCGCTATTTCCCAAAATACTAATAAAATCTCAGTGAAATACTATCTTAAACCAAAACAAGTTACCTGTAATTCCTTAAGCGTGTGCATGCTCTCCCAACCTCTGCATGTTTGCTAAAGTAAACATCTGACCTAGTTTCTTCCATCTGTAATGCCTTTCACTTCAATGTCAACATCATACCCATCATTTAAGGCTACAGCAAATGTCTCTTCTCTTTAACAACTCAGATGTAATTTTGTGTTCTTTTATTCTTACAACTCTTATGGTTATGGTGACCCATGTTTTCAGAACAAAGATCAGAATTTGTGATCTGTCAGGGGTTCTGACAGTGGGATGGACCCAAAAATGATCATATTGGGGCTTTTATTAACAGTTGGACTTGCTAATTTTCCTTACTAGAAGATAGACTGCAGTGGGAGAAAATGGGTCTTATCTATCTTGGATTGGCATATTGCTTTATGTATACCAGCTTCTCCATAAATATGTTTATATAAATTTCCTAAGAAATAAATTACTGAGACCATATAGCTATCACACATCTCTTCAATTACTTAACAATCTAATGGTAGTATTTATTTGTTGGAGAGGTGAGAACTGAGTAGATAAAAGACAGGGCGAGGGGCCGGCCCGGTGGCGAAGCGGTTAAGTGCGCACGTTCTGCTTTGGCAGCCTGGGGTTTGCCAGTTTGGATCCCGGTTGCAGACATGGCACTGCTTGGCAAGCCATGCTGTGGCAGGCGTCCCACATATTAAGTAGAGGAAGATGGGCACGATGTTAGCTCAGGGCCAGTCTTCCTCAGCAAAAAGAGGAGGATTGGCAGCAGATGTTAGCTCAGGGCTAATCTTCCTCAAAAAAAGAAAAAAAAGGGAGGGCAAATGATTTCTATATACTCTTTTTGATGATTAAATTATTTACATGTATTTCTTATTAAAAATTAATTTAAAAGCTTAAAAGTCTAACTGGAAAATGTGCCTTTCAATAAAGAGTTTACATTTAATTTTTCTTTTGAAACACATAGCAGGTATGTAGGCCAGTGCCACATTTTTGTGGGAATTGTGCACATAGAGTTTATCAGAGTTGGCAGTATTACCAACAGATATAGTGGGAGAGAGAAACCAATTACTCTAATAAATATCTGTTATAGATTATTTCACTGTAGAAGGATACACTAGAAAATATAAAATCAAAGACTTGAAAGATGCAGATTTTCTTGGAAAATCTTTATCTTGCTTTGATTAGGACTACATAACCAAAAGGGGGCACCATGGATGGTGTCAAAAGACACCAACAACTTTCATCTCATTTGATTTCGTTCCGCATTATGCTTTTGAGATTTAATGATTCCCATAGATCTAATTCATTTACTTTAACTACCTTATGGTTTCCCATTAATAAATAAACTACAATCTGTCCACAACCCTACTGATGGACACCAAGTTCGTTTCCTTTGTCCCCTGTTATAACAATGTTACAATGAGCAACTTTGCACATGTCCCCTTTTGCACATGTGAACCTGCCTGTGTGATGGAAGGGCAAGCGCATGGCTAACTAATGTCAAGAAGTAGAGAATGCAAGTGTCAGTACCAACTATCTTTTCTGTTCAGGTCCTTCACTGACCTACAGAAATACACATTTTCAGTTATATTGGGTTCTCCTGGGAAGGCAGAGAGGCTCTTCCCTCCCACTGTGCCTTGAGAGATTATAGACTCCAATATAATGTCACATGAACACCCCACTGCCTTCTGTTGACCTTGCAAGAGTCAGTACTGTTCACACTTAGTCTGCCATCTGCCCACATCTGGCTTCACTGCCCAACCTTAACACTTCACTGAGTGTTTTGACACCTTTTTTGAAAAAGAAAAAATTATGGGAACAAATCCCAGAGTTTGCTGTGCTTTAGCTGTTAAATGAACCATAGTCTAGCAAGAAGGGACAGATTAAACACATCGGAAATGTGCCACTGTCTTCCTTTGTGACCACAGGAAAGTCACTTGTCTTCCTATGCTTCCATTTCCTCATTCATGAAATTAAGGGACTCATCCATCATCTTATTAATTTAACAAATAAAATGCCTAAAAGTGTTGAATAAATATACTTAGTATTTTGAACCCTTATTTAGAATTGAGAGAATGGTCATGTGCATACATATTAACTTTAGCCATCAAAGGTCATTTTGCCAACCTGAAAGTCTGGAGGCAACAGCATGATTTTGTAGGAGAGTAAGCCATTGCTATCACTAACTTGAGCAGTCTTGCAAAGACTTTCTATTTTATTCACTATGCTAACCTTCAAATCTTTCTTAGGAGAATATATTTTTTTGTCATATTTGTATATACTTCACATTCTTGGTAAGGACTGAAGTCATGATAACTTTACATAACTGACTAAGATAACTCCAAAAATGTTTATTTTTAACAAAAAAAAGGTAAATTATTACATATTTCTGGTTCTTAAAATCACTGAGATAGTATATTTAAACTTCATTAGATTTTTTTACGTCATTTGATTATGGCAAACAGGACATTTCTAGCCTTAGTTCTCAGAAGATTCCATGAGTGTCTAAAATACAATATTGGTCATTTAATATTATACTTTTCAAGACTCAAATAAAGCTTTAAATAAGACCAGATCAACCTACCTTTTCTAGAAGGTGAGTACTGCCAGCCTCAAGAAGTAAACAGTTTATCGGAACAATCAGCTGAGATTAGGATCCTCCTGGAAATGGGACTATCAAAGGAAGTCTAGAACCCCAGAAATTAGTTGAGTGCAGCATTATAGATTGGGGTGTTATAAAAGAAGGCATCGAGCAGGTGGAGGGCAGCATGTCAGAGGCTGGGTCCAGGGAGAGGACAGATGGAGACTCTAAGGAAAGAGAGAGAGTGCTAATGACAAACTTTGCCTACTTTCAAATTTTGTCACTTCTGAGAACAGAAGAGGAGATTTCACAGCCCACACATCAGGGCAT
Source organism: Equus asinus (assembly GCF_041296235.1). Classification (NCBI taxonomy): domain Eukaryota; kingdom Metazoa; phylum Chordata; class Mammalia; order Perissodactyla; family Equidae; genus Equus; species Equus asinus. Next base: position 22,330,460 of record NC_091813.1, read on the forward strand.
CTAAGCAAGTTAGGGGGCTTTCTTTGAAAAGCAGCTGATAAAATCTGGAAGAATGGCCCTGTCATACTTTTGAATCTGTGAAGTCCCTAGCATAAGAATAACCTGAGTAAGAGGGCAAGAGACTCCAGAAGAATAGACAATTACCACCTATGCTTTGTCTTTTTTTCTTGCAAATATCTCTTCTATTTGAACCATAGTCTTTCATAAACTTGAGAAATAAATCACAACTTTTGGGGGCTATGGTGGGGCTGTTGGTCTTTGTCGACATGACTTGGGAATTGTTAATGAAAAATTGAGCTATTTTGAGGCCTGGATGTGAAGGAAGACATTTTTCCCCACTTAACTCATGGGGATTTTGTGGTCTAGATTCTTTTAAAAAGCAAATATGGCTCCAAGAATTACCAGTGACACAAAGGGTCATTGAAATGTAATAACTTCTCATTTCACTAAGATTAGAATGTGAAAACACATACCTTGAGGCTGATACGTGGACGAGATCACCACTGTCCAGATGTTGTGGTTTCCCACTCATGGTCACGTGCTCAGCTGTCAGAATATACAGCTGTTATGAATGGGCACAGCCTCAGGTACATACACACTTAAAACATAACGTGATTGGGACCAGCCCTGATCAAAAGTCACCTCCCCCTCTTTGAAGTCCTCTCTTTTCCCCGTGCCATCCCTCCTGCTGCCTCCAAGCATAGCAGAAAGGCATCTAGTCAGGGAGATTTGACAATCAGTTAGTGATTTTAGATTTTGCCCTCCTGAGGGACATTGACACCTGAGCAAGGACAACTGAAAACAGTAATGCGTGATGGAAGATAAAGATTCCTAGTGGATTAGAATTTCAAGCCCAGTTTGACCTGTTATGGGAGTTATTTCATGGCAAATGGTAACAAAAATGGTGAAAAAGTATCTCATGGCCGTATTAGCCTTACAAAGTTTGTGAAATTTGTTACATTAAATAATTACTTCTTGCTAAAAATGCAAATGTCGTTTAGGTCCACTATGCAAACACTATTTTATTTAATTATTTAACCACCACCAAGAGGTAGGCATTCACTCTCTTTTGCCTGAAGAAAACGATGGCTCAGTGAGGCCATGTAGCTTTTCCATTTTCATATAAATAGGAAGGCCAGAGCCAATTCAAACCTGGGGCTGTTTGATTCTATGATTCATGTTCTTAACCGCTGCCCTCTCCTATCAGTTACTCATCCTTTAACTGGTCACTCATTTACTACATCTTTAATGGAACAGGCCTGGGGACATGGTACTTCTGATGGACGGAATGGAAGATGTGAGAACATGGGCCAATCCAAATGGGTGGCTCAGGGACCAGTGGCACCTCAGTGGACATGCTGAGCTAGAGCGACGGGGAAGCCATTGGACGAACTAAGCACAATTTTGGGTATTTTGCATTTCTGCCAAGATGGACCTGCTGTTTGCGTGAGTCTTAGGAAGATAAGTGACTAAAATGAAGCTAGACTTTTTGCACTGTCCTCATTCATCCTACAACCAATCTCGATATACCATCACCTGCACCCCCCACAAAGTTACAAACCTAACTCCAAAAAGCATTGAAAAGAGTATAGGCTTTTACTGAAGTTTTCAGAGGCAGAAGCAGCATGCAGCTCACATAGCACAACATAGCAAGGCTTTTATCCCTGAGAGCTCTGCCCCCGCCAAAGATCCGCTTCTCACAGAAACTGCTCAAACATTCTCTCAGCCACCAGCTGTCCAATTCCAACTCTTTTCTCCCCCTTCTTTCTCCGTGTAGCTTTAGCTTCCTTCCTGATCCTGGATGTCCCTTTCCAAGTAGCTTAACCCCATTCTTACACAGAACTTATACTCCACTTGTTTTGGCTTTAAAAGTCTTCTTCTCCCCACAGTACAGTACAGTGATCAGTCCAATAAAGGCCCAGAAGTCAAAGAGCCCAACAAAGGATTCAAGAGGAAGGAGAGAAGGAAGTTTGCACGCACTTTTTACTTTAAAGTTTCTTCTTTGCTGCCTCTCAAGTTTTCAATGTATATAATATAGGGCTTTCAGGAATGGGAGATGAACCTAGATGATATTAAGCGTGAGGTGAGAGCTAAGCTTAAATGAATCACTATGGCAAATGGCCTGCCTTATGAGAAAAGACATTTTATTTTCTCTGAAGACACTGAAAACACTTCTTGTTGGATAGGAATCCAATGTGTAGCTTAGGATAGAATTGTTCTTTGTCCTTCAAAGTCTGTGTTTGTTCCCAGCAATAACGTCCCTGTAAAACATTATTGCTAATCTAATATTGCATCGTTTCTTAAGCCCTGATCCTTTACGACCAGCTGCCGTGTAAGGTGATTCAGTATCCGTGTACGAGTAATTTCAAGAGAAGCTCCACCGATGACACAATGACTTGCAGCCATGCCGAGTTTAAGTCAACTGCCTCTCAGCAATAAATCAAAGGCTCTGATAACTGACCTGGCAGTTTTTCATCTTGGATTTCCATTTTATTCACCAGAAATATCCTTTTGGGAACGCTTAAATGCTTTTGAAATGAAAACAAACTAAATTGGTTCTTTTGCAAAAGATAATACCAGACTTTGTTTATTCGTTTAAAAGAAAATGGTTGGATTAATTTGAAAATTATTTGCCTTGGTCTTTGTGTTTTGCTCTATTTTTACCACCTATGTTTATCCCTTAAGAAGTAGATGCTTTTTAGCAGCCACAAAATGAGTTTAAAAAAAATAACAAAATCAGAGAGACTCATTTAGACAAAAATCAGCTTTTGCCCTACCCTCCAGCATACTGAGTACTCAAACTCAATTTCTACGGCTACCTGCCTCCTTTCTTCAATACCACTCACCATGGCTCACATTATTAGGAGACATACATACACATACATGCACGCACTCCTGTCTCTCCCCTCACCAGCCTCTGTACCTCTTGATGTAGGGACCAAAGGGGCAACGTCTGCTACATGGAAAATACTTAATACCATATTCATTAATTCTAAGATACATTTACTTTTTCATATTTTAATAATTCACAAATAAAGATGCTTCTTACAATAAATAGCATGCTGTATTTTAAATGGTAGCATTTTTTTCTTAGTGGCATGTAAAATAATCATGCATCTTATAATTGATAGTGTCTTACATTAATGGAATATGGTGAACTGTACCTAATAAGATATATTCATACAGGGTTTGGGGGAATCTGTTAATGTATTTTAGTTAAAAATACAAAGATAAAGTGATCACATGATAGAAATTTAGAACATGGAGTCAGAAAGAAATTTCCCAAGAATTAAAGAAGTCAGAGTCACAATTCAAACTGTACAGCATTTACCACTTACCAAGCACTGTCTTGGTGCTATGGACATAGCAGTAAACAAAATACCTTGTGGAGCTCACATCATAGAGGGGGAAACAGACAATAAATCAAAAAACAAATGTAGAATGTCAGTTGATGATAAGTACTATGAAGAAAACAAGAAGTGGTCAGAAATAAGGTAGGGGAGGCAAGTGGCAGGAAATTATTACTTTAGCTGAGGTGGTCAGAGTGGTCTTCTCTGAGGAAGCGACATCTGTACAGAGAAGGAAGCAAGGATGTCAGTTATGTGCCTCCCGAGAGTAGAGCATTTTGGAAAATGAAAGAGCAAAGAAGTAGGACATTCCAGAAAAAGAGGACATATGCTAGGAGTGTTTAAGAACAGACAGGAGGCTAGTGTGCTGCAGCCAGTGAGCATGCATGACAGTTCTAGGAGATGCAGCCAAAGAGGGAGTATAAGCCCCATCATGTAGGGCCTTAGAGGTGTAAGGATATGATGTAAGGATTTGGCTTTTACCTGAGCCATGTGGGAGGCTGTTAAGAGGTTTGAAAAAGAAGGGATATGGTCTGGCTCATGTGTGAGGTTGTGTGCTGCTGTGTGTGGGGGTGGAAGAGAGGAGTTGGCAAGGATGGGAAGAGAGAACAGGAAGTAGGCTACTACAATAATCCAGGTGAGAGGTGGTGTTAGCTGGGTACGGATGGTAGCAATGGAGGTGGTAGTATTCTGGATAAATTTCAAGGGTAGGGCTGTTAGGATTAGCTAATAAATTGGATACAGAGTATGAAAGAAAGAAATCAAGGGTAATGGCAAGATTTTTGACCTAAGCAACTGGTAGAATAGAGTTGCCATTTATTAAGATGGGGAGGATGGTGGGAAGAATAGTTTGGAGGAGAAAGAAACAAGAGTTTATTTTGAATGTATTAAACTAGGGATGCCTATCAACATCTAAGAGGAGATGTTGAGAAATCAGTCTATACTTCCAGGAAGAGGTAGAAGATGGAAATATAAATAGGGAAATGTTAACATATATGTGGAATTTTAGGATAAATGAAATCTCCTAGGCTCTGGAGTAAGGATATAGAGAGAGGAGGGAAGGAAGATAGAGCCCTGGGGCAATCCAGCATGAACCATCAGGGAAATGGGGAGAGGCCAGGAAAGGAGAGTGAAAGGAGCAGTCAGGGAGGTGGGACCGGGATCAAGATAAAGTGGCGTCCCAGACACAAGCAAAGGAAGTGTTTCAGAACAAGGGAGTAATAACTGTCAAATTGTACTGATGAGATGGGTAAGATATCGACTGAGATGTGACCATTGTATTTGGAAACTAGGAGGTCATTAGTGACCTTCACAAAAGATGACTCGGTGGAATGTAAGTACAAAAATCTATTCGAAGAGTTAAAATGCGAACAGGAGGAGAAATGAAGATGAAAAAGAATAAAGCAATTATAAACGACTCTTTGTAAAGGGATGCAGATATGAGATATCAACTGGGAAAGGATATGCATAGGGTGAATGAGAGGTTTCGTTATGCTTTCTTTTTTTTTTTTTTTAATAGGAGATGTATCATGCTTGTACTTGTTAAAGTAGGTGTATTCATTCTCCTTTCCCAGGTGTCTTCTCTAGTCTAAATTAATTGCTTAATACAATTGGGGGAGAAGCATGCAATTAAGATCAAAATTGGACATCCTTTCTAAGTTAAAATCTGAAAGGAATATTATTTATACTTTTACTAATGACTGTCTTACATATCTCAAAGAGATCTAGAGAATTAGCTTTTTTAAAATATCCTGATCTGCTTTGTTTCTTGATGAGAAATGTTTGCCAGGAAAATGGTATTTTCTTACACTTTTAATTAGAAATAAAAAATAAAAGAGTGCCTTGTGCCAGCAAAACTCATTCATTTCAGTATTAAATCATATTAACAACAGAAGAATAAGATCTTATTCTAGAAAGAAATAATCCCATCACTATGCTCCTCTTTTTCAATATCAGAGCTGACAGATAGGCCAGTCCCATTAGAAACAGACATGAGTCTCCCGCCATCTGTAGGCTTGAAATTTGACCCAATCTCAAAAACAGGAAATAGCCACCTCCACTTGAAGTCATCTCCTACTGGGGAATTCTCCTCTACCTGGGGGAGCACACTCCCCTAATTTTGCTTGTGTGGCAGCTCCATGCATGGCCCAGTGAGCGGGAGAGGGGTGCCTTGGCACCTGTGAGCAGGATTTCTCTTCTCCTTCAAGTGACTGAGATGACTATTGAAGGTCTCAAAGCAGTCAGACCAAATTGGTTTTTCTTTGTTCTTTTCACTGCATTTGACACTGGGTACAAGGAAAAGCTAGACAGTCACAAGGCTTATTTTAGGTGTTTCTTGGAGGCAGAATGGGAAAGATGAAGAGGCCACTGAGAACAAAAAAACATAAGGAGAACAAGAATGAAGAAGACAAACCTCAACTGAAGCCAGCTCTCCAGTGGCAAATGCACTTTCGGTTTCAATTGCCCACAGGAGTCAGGTAACAATAGAGTTTTTGCTTGAATTCCTGGATAATTATATCTAATTTCTGTTTTGTTGATGACAGCAGCAGGAAATTTTTCTTCTCTGGAAAGAACAGAGTACCACAATGCAGATCTTGGACTACAGACAGTCCTTCATTCTTTTATTTTCCCTCAGAAATTTGATTTATAGCACAAAACAAACAAACAAACAAAAAACTCTCATCAAAACAAAAACAGAGAACAGAGTTTAAAGAAGAAAAACACACTCTCAATTTCACCACCATTACTTCTCTGTTTTTCTAGTACTCAATTCGTTGTTCAGATATATAAATACTTGTATGGGAGCGAAAGTACAGAATCAACGCGTCTGGTCTTTCTTCTGTTTCTAGCTGCACTTCACATGCACGGAGCTCCACTGATCCAATCAGTTGTCCTCCTCAGCTGCCTCGGGGCATATTATCTTCATCAGCTCCTCCAGGGCCCTCCTTATGATGTTTAGCTTCTTGGTGCGTTCCCTTCCTTTCAGATCCCATTCCCTTCCCCCACCATAGACTCATACATTTAAGGTGTTTTCTTCCAATACATATTAGCTACCTTTCCTCATGTGTATACATACATTGCTTATTGTGAATGTGATTTAAATTTATATTAATGGTATTAAGCTATAAATCACATTCATTTTTTTAAAATCACTCAAGATTATGTTTGGAGAATTCTGCATGTGAATATATGTAGTTTTATTTCTTTTGACTGTTGAATAGTACTCCATTGTTTGCTTATATACTATTGTAGTAATCTTTTTTTGATAATTTTCATTTTAATGACTATATTATGGTCCACCATATTGATACATCAATTTAAATTTAAGTATTTTCCTACTATTGCTGATTCAGGTTTTTTAAGTGTTTTAATTAGCCTGTATATTTATACGTGCATTAGTTTGCTAAGATTGCTATGACAAAGTACCATAGACTAAGTGGCTTAAAGAACAGAAATTTATTTTCTCATAGTTCTAGAGGCTAGAAGTCCAAGATCAAGGCGTTGGCAGGGTTGCTTTCTTCTGAGGCTTCTCTCTGCAGCTTGTAGAAGGACATCTTCTCCCTCTGTCTTCATGTGGTCTTTCCTCTGTGTGTGTGCGTGATTGTGTCCAAATTTCCTCTTTGTATAAGGACACCAGTCATAGCGGACTAGGGCCCACCCTAAAGAGCTCATTTTAATTACCTCTTTAAAGACATTATTTCCAAATAAGGTTGCATTCTGAGGTAGTAAGGGTTAGGACTTCAACAAAGGAATTTTGGGGAAACACAATTCATCTCAGAACTAACCATATATAATATACATATGATATAACTATATATTAAAATGTAGTATAACTAACTATAGATTTTTATATATATCTTATATATGTATGTATGTTTTGCATAGATATAAATGTACATAAATAGTGTTTTTCTAATTTTCTAGATAAGTTTTGACGAGAAATATATAGGATGGGAATACTGAGTCAAAAGATATAAACATTTTTATATATCATGATATTTATTGCTAAATTGCTTTCTGAATATATTGTGCCAATGTATACTGCCAATTTCTCAAGGGGTGTGCCAGTTTTACCAAGTATTGCCAGCGCTGGAGACAGATTTATATTATCTTCCTTTTTCAACAAGTATAAAGTTAACTATTTTTTTTTAATTGTTCTAAGTCTCTGCAGCAGTAACTTCCCACCCCTGTCAGCAGGCACCAAGTCAAGACTCTAGACACCAAGAGGATAACAGTAGACACGTTGCAAATGGAAGTGTGTTGTCACAACTGTACGCATATGTCCTTATAAAGCACTGGGTAGCTTTGATTGTTTCTAGTTGTATTAGTCAGGGTTCTCCAGAAAGAGAGCCAAGAAGGAATACATATACCCAGGGGGGCCGGTGGAGATTTATTTTAAGGAATTGGTTCACGTAATTGTGGAGGTAAGCAAGTCCAAAATTTACTGCGTAGGCCAGCAGACTGAAGATTCCAGGCAGAGTTTGATGTTGCAGCCTGAGTCTGAAGGCAGTCTGCTGACTCTCTTCCCTGGGAGACATCCGTCTTCTTTCAATTAAGGCCTTCGACTGTTCGGATGAGGCCTACACACACCATGGAAGGTGATGTGCTTCACTCAAAGTCTACTCCCGCAAATGCCAATATCATCTAAAAAATACCTTCACAGCAACATTTAGAGTAGTGCTCGACCAAATGTCTGGGCAGCATGGTCTAGCTGAGTTGACACATAAAATTAATCATCACACTGATTTTTTTGTGTTGTTTCATTTATTTTGTAACAGCTTTATTGATATACAATTCAATATAATACAATATACCACTTAAAACACACAATTCAATGGTTTTTAGAACCATCACCACAATCAATTTTAGAAAATTTTCATCACTTGAGAAACTCTGGACACTTTAGATATCACCCTCCAATTTCCCTATTGGCCCCAGCCCTAAGCAACTGCTACTAAGCTGTCTGTCTCTACAAATTTGCCTATTATGGACGTTTCATATAAAACAACTTTTTGGTTTTCTTTTGTGACTAGCTTCTTTTACTTTGTTTTCAAGTTCCATTCATGTTGTACCATGGATTAATACTTCTTTCCATTTTAGAGTGGAATAATATTCCATTGTCTGGATATACTGCACTTTGTTCATCCGTTCACCAGTTTATGGACACTTGGGTTGGTTTTATCTTTCGGCAATTACATTATGCTGCCATGCACATTTGTGTATAAATTTTAGTGTAAACATATGTTTTTAATTCTCTGGGTTCTATACATAGCGATGGAATTGCTGGGTCAAATGGTAACTCAATGTTTAACTTTTGGAAGAATTGCCAGACTGTTTTCCAAAGTAGCTACACCATTTTACATTGTATGAGGGTTTTGATTTCTCTACATCCTTGACAACATATTTTCTAGCTTTTAAATTATAGCTATCCCAATGACTGTGAAGTTGAATCTCATTTGGGTTTTAATTTGCATTTCCCTGTTAACAAAGATGTTGAGTATCTTTCCTTGTGCTTATTGGCCATTTGTATGTCTACATTGGAGAAATGTTTCTCAGGTCATCTGACCATTTTTAAACTAGGTTATTTGTTTTTTAACTATTGAGTTGTAAGAGTCCTTTATATATTCTAGACACAAATCATCAGATATTTTATTTGTAAATATTTTCTCCTATTGTGCAGGTTGTCTTTTCATTTCCTTGATAGTGTCATTTGAAGCACGAAAGTTTTTAACTTTGATGAAGTTCAGTTCACCTATTTTTTCTTTTGTTGTTTGTGCTTTTGATGTCACAAATAAGAGTCCACTGATAAACCTAAGGTCACGAAGATTTACTCCTGTGTTTTCTTTTAAGGGATTTATAGTTTTTGCTCTTACATTTAAGTCTTTGATGCATTTTGAGTTAATTTTTGTATATGATGTGATGTTGGGGTCTAACTCTTTTCTTTTTCATGTGGCTATCTACTTGTCCTGGCATCATTTGTTCAAAAGACTATTCTTTCCCTATTTAATGGCTTTTTTCCCCCAAATGACCAGAAAGCTTTATGTTAACAGAGTGCCCTGGAAAGTTTATATTTACTTCCATATATTTTGTAAGGAAAATTTCTACTTCTGATCATATATAGGAGATCTAAAGAAAACTGTTACAATTTTGTTAGGTAAGGATGTTTTTGGGGCTGGCCCCGTGGCCGACTGGTTAAGTTCGCGTGCTCCGCTTCAGTGGCCCAGGGTTTCACCAGTTCGGATCCTGGGCGCAGACATGGCATGGCTCGTCAGGCCACGCTGAGGCGGCATCCCACATGCCACAACTAGAGAGACCCCCAACTAAAATGTACAACTATGTATTGGGGGTATTTGGGGAGAAAAAAGCAGGGGAAAAAATTTTTAAAAAAAGATGTTTTTAACTTCAAGTAGTATGATGGTTTTAGATATTTAGAGAGAAATGATCTTTGTGCAAGTCATGGACTCATTGCTTCAACTTTAAACCTTCTTCCACTGTTATTCACACACTACTTACAGAAATAAGTCAAAAATTCAAACCACCTTAATTCCGTTCCCCCACCCCCAGTCACAACTTTAGAAATCTTATGGAAATGTAACCTTTAAAATGTAATAAATAAACCTCAACAGCACTTTTCCTCCTCCTCTTCTCTTTGAAGTTGTCAAGAAACATCATACCATTATAGGCCAAACTCTACTGCCAGCACTGGAGGCCAGAGGAGTCACTGAAACAACAATGCAAAGTTTGAAGATATTCTTGGGGAAAGCGATGACTTCTTTCCTTTCAGGTCTTCCTTTACCTTCCAGAGGACCAGTTCCATGCAGGTGGTTGCACTTCAAGTTCCACCACAAGTTGAATTTTGGTTTTTGGTTCTGGTGGAACTTGAACAATAGATCTAAACAGTTCTTCTTTATGGAAGAACAAAATCCCACAAATACCCAACATCCCTCCCCCAAACAAAATAAAAGGGAAGACTTAGCCTACCAAATACTTATTATTCATCTGTATCAATTAAAATATGAGTAGGCAAATAGAACAATGAAACAGAGTAGAGAGCCCAGCAGATGCACACTTGACATACGACGTGCTGGAGCCAGCTCCCACCAGGTCCTGAGAGATCGTTGTTAAATCACTGGAAGCTTGAAACCGACATTTGGTTCCAAGAGGCCTGCTATGTAGATTCAATCCAAAGCTAATGCTTGTCCTCCTATCTAAAATCCGTAATCATTCCATAACTTTTGAGAAGGCAGAAGGCTTACTTCATATTTACTCTATGTCGTGTAACACGTAATTAAAAGATTAAAGAATGAATACATTGACTGCCTTTAAAGTTACAGGACTTAGAAATAATTTTTGCCTTCTTCAATTTTATTTGCTTGGATTTGGGCTTCAAAATGTTTCACAACATAAAACTTTTGCTTTAAAACCTCAGCCTGAAGCAAACTTTTAAAGTATCTGGATCAGGAGATATGAGATAAGACTAACAATGAAATACAGTAAGTTTATTTTCTGCTGACATTCTCTGCTCAATCTGCCGTAGCCAACTGAGCACGATGAGGTTGTAGGGGGCCATCCCTTGATGCTTCAGCTTGTGGTAGGGGGAGGGGGCAGGAGGTGTCATGGCTTCCATGTTTCTACCCTTTATGAGGCAAGGGATCTGCTTTTAACTCAAATCTCAACTGCAAAGACATTCTTTCAACCAAAAGTTGTTTCAAAACTTCTTCCAACCCCCCAAGGACAGCAAAGAGTACAGAACAAAGAGTGATGGAATATACTCGATTCAGAGATAGGTTGTAAACTGCAGCTTCCTGCGAACAGAGAAAAGTCCTTCGGGAACTTATTGGTAACAGGCATTTTTAAGACAGAGAAAGAACTCCTTAGCAATACAGTTGAGAGAGTTTGTACTTAAAAAGAAATTTGCACAAGTGCATAAGTAAAGAATGAAATTTAGATCCTGAATATGAAAATGTATATCCCAGGGTAGCTCCTGTGTAATACACTGAGGAAGAGCAGCAGATCCTGTTACAGCTTGAGGGACTGTGGGATCTGGGCTACCCCAGGGCAGGCAGAGACTATTCCTAGACTCACGAGGTGTTAGTAAGAGGAAATGAGAAGTTTGTAGCAATCACCACTGCCATTCATTTGAAGTTCATTGTTAGGTGAATAATTTAGTGAAATATATAGTACTTTTCACAATATAAGTGGGTTCAGCCATTCTCTTTTTTTTGTTTTTTGTTTTTTTTGTTTGGTTGTTTTCTGAGGAAGATTAGCCCTGAGCTAACATCTGCTGCCAATCCTCCTCTTTTTGCTGAGGAAGACTGGCCCTAAGCTAACATCCATGCCCATCTTCCTCTATTTTCTATGTGGGATGCCTACCACAGCATGGCATGCCACGTGGTACCATGTCTGCACCCGAGATCCAAACCAGCAAACCCAGGCCGCCGAAGTGGAATGTGAACACTTAACCACTGCGCCACCGGGCCGGCCCCTAGCCATTTCTCGATGAATCTTTTATAAATTCTGGAGTAAGCAAAATCCCATGCCATAGATTGAGGACTCTTAACTGAAGTCCCAAGGATAGACTAGCAAGCTATCTTTGGATCAAGGCTAAAGATCTCTGCAAAATTTCATAGCCATATGTGAATTTTCCGAGGTAAAGGGTCCATAGCTTTTTCTTTGAAACTCAAAGAGATCTGCAATCATAAAAAAGGTAAAGAAACAGTATTTTGGATAAAAATCAGAACTGGTCAGGTCATACCTCATTCATCTAGTCAAGATTCTGTTGTTCAGAGCAAGAAAACTAGGTAAACAGCCCATATATAAAAATGTGTATTTACAGGCTTATTTCTGCCTGAGTTTCCTACAAATTACACTGTTTTCATGGAGAAGAAAATACATAACAGACTGCAGTATAAACTTTTTTCCCAAAATCATTAGACTCAAAAAAAGTATCCATTAATTATGAATCTTCTCTTTGCAAAAATTTCCATCCATTTTCTGTTCAAAAACAAAATCGCCTGATCTGCACGTGCAGACTCCATCTGTAAATACTGATCTGAGAAAAATTAGCCGAAAAGGAAGGAAGCAGTAGGGACAAGGCACCTTAAGTGACTTCTGGGTGTCCTGCCTCATTTCATTTAGGTTCTGGGCACCCACCGCAGTGTTCATCTGCACAGCCACACAAGCATCCCACTACCATCCTGATGACCACAAGCCGGAATGTGATGCTGAAGCCAGGAGTGTGAACTGTGCAGTGAGTTACACGTGGGGAAGAAGTACAAGGGACGGTAAGATGCAAAAAGAACAACTGACAGTCCTGGCTGAAGACTAGACAGCCTCACAAAAAGCTGTTTGAATCCTAAAACTAACATTATTCCCATTCGACATTTGCGTAAAAATACTGGGGGTAGAGAAAAGTTTGGCAAAACAGGAGAATAGAGAGGAAGGGGGATGTGTGTGTGTGTGTGTGTGTGTGTGTGAATGTGCGTAAAGGACAAGTGACAGGGGAGAGGAGCAAGAAGAAAAAAAGTATCAAAAAGCTTAAGAGGGCTTAGGGAAGCAGAGGCCCCTTATCAAATAACAAACACAGTCCCTGCCTCCGACAGCGTGGGGTAATATTATTTGGCCAATGTCATGATTAGAAATCAGTTTATTTACATATTGCATATTTAGGATGATCCCTTTTCAATATACGCCCCTATGACCCCCAGGTGAAGTGATGTGTGCATACGGTGGGCGTAGACAAAGAGGCACTGAGGGCTACTGTCAAGTCAGATGCTGCCCCAAATGCCACTGGGAGTGGAAGAAAGGAAAGAGGAGCTCTCTTAGTAGTGTACAGTCATGCATCTATTGAGCTGGGTATTGTGGATACAGGGATGAATAAGCTGCAGACGGTGCCTGCCCTCAGGCAGGTGAAGTTCACATTGAGCCAAAGGAGTGTTGGGGCATCTATCATTAAAATAAAATAATAAACTAAATCTAAATTTTATGTGTCAACTTGGCTGGGCCACGGTGCCCAATTATTTGGTCAAACATTATTCTGGATGCTTCTGAGAGAGTGTTTTTGGATGAGATTTACATTTAAATTGGTGAATTTTGAATAAAGCAGATTGTCCTACATAATGGGTGGGCCTCATCTAATCAGTTGAAGGCCTGACTAGAACAAAAGAGTGACTTCCTCTGAGCAAGAGGAAATTCTGCAGCAGACAGTGGATTTGAACTGCAGCATAGGCTCTTCTCTGGGTCCCCAGGCCCCGCCAGGCCATCCTGCAGATTTTGGTCTTGCTAGCCTCCGTGACTGTGTGAGCCAGTTCCTTAAAATCTCTTCTATATATATATATATATACACACACACACACACACACATCCTATTGGTTCTGTTTCTCCAGAGAACTCTGTCCAATAAACTAAACTAAATGAAAATAAAGCAGGTATGAAGTTATACTTCTGATGTTATGCAGGAGACTTTACAGATTTTCAATTAAAGCTTCTAACAGAAGCAAGATTGTCCTGTCGTTGTCACTCTTAGGGTCCAACAGGGAGACTTCCAAAAAGCCACTTTCTGCTGAGGCTGCTGAGACAGCACCGGTGGATGGCCCGTCTGCTGGGGAACTGGTGAGTTATTGTCGGCGGTGGGGCGTTTCTTAGGGGAGCTGCTGTGGCAAATCTAGCAGACAGCCTTGAAAACAAGGACTTTGCCAACTGACGTAGATTGTTTTCTTATTTTTTAAAAGATCATTATATATTTCATTAGAGGAAAAATAACACTTTTCAGATTTGGGAGCCTAGTAATTCTGGAAGCCCAGAAATTCTGATAAGAGAGAGGGTTCTAGCTAGAACTTCAGTGAATTAGCACGGTCAGTCTTCTCCTTGATTAATGAGGGACAACTCTGTGCCAGACACTGTGCAAGGGGTCGAGGAGAATAAAAAGGATGCGGTGGTCAGTGACCATCACACCTTCTGAGAAGAAAATGTGTGGCTACCCAAATGTTAAGATCCAGTTCAAGGGTTCAAAATTATCCAAGACTGCAATATAAGTCAATGTACTTAGCAGCATATGATTCAGGTGAGTCATTTAGAAAAGATGGTCGGCAGAAGGTCAGGAAAATCTCCCTTTGGGCTGTAGTGCTCTGGAGAAGGTGGACCTTGACCAGAGCCTTAAATGAAACCTGTAGAATCATGGGCGACCTCTAATGGAAGCGGACACATAGGATAGCCTTTTAATTTAATATGACTTGAAAAAGTACATACATACATACGTAAATTTGTTTTTTTTAATGTGGCTATCAAAAATGTGGTAGAAGTTGAACCAAAAACTACACCAATAAAGGTTATCTTAGTTCCTAGTTTGAATGAAAACAATATTGTAAAATAAAAGAATATTTTGACTTATTCTTTGGTTTTCAGAATTTTATTGCTTTGCTTTCTCTGCCACCCTTAGGTGTCAGATTGAGGATTGAGGATGAATGGATGACTAGGGACATTTCCCTTTTTGTAAACTGCCATGGAGTCTTAACCAAGTTTTGTCTGAGGCCATAAATTATTACTTTACCTAGCAATATTCTCAAGTTATTATTGTACAGTCCAAATATTACAAAACAATGATGACTACTAATCTTCAATTACCTTTCTTTAAATCCTGCTGGCCCTAGCTACAAGGAAAACCCTTGTTTATAAATAAATCTTCCCATTTTAAATATCCACCCCCATATTGGAAATGAAGAGACTGGGTAGACTTCTTGGTTGACGCCAGCTGATAAATATTTCATGATGTTACTACAAGTGCCATATTGCTACTCCATGATGGGACCCCTTATGATTTGGGCTCTAAGCTGATCCTGGGCCTGGTTTCCCTCAGTCATTCCTTCTCCGTCCCTCACTCTGCTCTGTGTCAGGGAGGTGAGGGTATGGTGCTGACCCCTGTAGGTTGCATTTCTGCACCATGAGGTTTCTGGCTAGGTTTGGTCAATGAGGGCACTGGTGGGCAGGGGGAGGAAGAAGTAGGGGCTTTTGCTCCTCCTCCCTCTGTGCTTCAAGTCACTAAAGCATGAACCTCAGCATTATAAATATCCCCATTTTTCATACACCTTCTAATTTTTCCATTTGTGCCTCATGGCCAATGCTCTCTGGCACACGCACTACTAGAAGAGAAGGTAAGACAACATCTTCTTAACATGAAAAAACATAAATGAATAAAACAAAATAAATTAAACAAAGAGAACCAAAACACAAGTCAGAAAGAGAACATAGTCTGCAAACAAAATTTTTACATTTAATGCATTTTGTTAGGAAACCACCAAGTGCTCTTGAGAAGCTTGGAGAGTGTTGGAGGTAGCAATCACAATTATTTCTAAATCTTCTTAACCACAGCATTTCTATTGGGAGTTACTCTAAAGCTAACAGAGTTTAATCTCTATTTTCAAAAGACCTTCTAATAATGAAATTGCCTTCTCTTGTGAGAGACTAAGAAAAACTGTTTGCATAAGTTTATGATATTTCCATAAATTCCAAAGAAAGCATTGGCCATATTCAATAAACAAATTATCTTCTGAAAGAATAGCATGATTCTCTGTTTCACAGTCCATGTAACCAATCACAGATCATGCTCTTGTATCAACCAAAAACTTCACCCTTTTCCTTCCTAAAGACGTGCATACCTCCCAAATTTTCTGTTTTCTCTTATATGTTAGGTGGTCTAGTGGTTAAGATTTGTTGCTCTCACCATCACGGCCTGGGTTTGTTTCCCAATCAGGAAAGCACACCACCCATCTGTTGGTTATCATACTGCAGTAGCTGTGTGTCGCTGTGATGCTGAAAGATATGCCACTGGTATTTCAAACACCAGCAGGGTCACCCATGGTAGACAGGCTTCAGTGGAACTTCCAGACTAAGACAGACTAGGAAGAAGGACCTGGCCACCCACTTCTGGAAAAAGTGGCCATGAAAACCCTGTGAAGAACAGCAGAGCACTGTCCGATAGAGCGCCGGAAGGGCAGAGGATGGTGCAAAAAGATCAGGCAGAGTTTCACTCTGCTGTATATAAGGTCACTAAGAGTCAGAATAGACTTGATGGCACCAACCACGTGCACATTAGGCTTACTCAACAGGGTATTTATCATTGGTACACTGTTGTGATTTTTTTCATTCCTTGGCTATTTCTAATTGAATTATTTAAGGTTTTTGGAACTGTAAAGTTCCCTTAGGAAATAACTATCGATCTCCTGTTAGAGCATGAAGGTGACTCTCAAGCACCTTTTCCTAGAACTTTTGAGAGACACTACACAAGAAAGCAGGGTTACAAGCCCCAGCTCACGTTGAAAACCAAGGAAGCAGTGGACCTTATCCCAACATTCGTTATACCATGGAAGAATAGGTCAACTTCCATGAGTTCTAATTTTAGTTTTTACATGCCCAAAGCATGAATTTTCAGTCACTGAGCCTGTGAGTCAGTATTAAAGGGTTTGAGGCCTATTATTAATTAACATATTTTTCCTGTGATATCCTACAGATCTGGAAGGATTCACATGTGTTCCAAAACGCCCCTGATCCTTCAGACCTGCCCTGCCTCAGACAAACTAGGTTGAGGTGTTATCGTTTTATCAAAAGATGACAACATCACTAACCACAACTTGTTTTCCATTATTCAAAGATGGTCTGATTTTTCCCTGGGTTGTGAGGTCTAAGTTTGATATTTTAAAAAAAAGACTCCAAATTTAGAAATCAGGAAATGATACATGCCTCCTGGGAATTTTGATTACAAGGAATAAAAAAGGAAGGACCGACCTTCATTGTACGTCTGATGAAGAAATGCTGATGCTTAGTCACAGGCTTCCAAAGTCATTGGGAAAGTCAAAAGAAACTTTCAGTCTATCACGTGAACCCAAATAAGTATCGATGTCTATAAAATAAGGAGTGTGGACTTTAGACGACCTAAGGTTTTCTACTAGCTCTGAAATGCTGTGATTGTAATAGTGTGGTATCTTTATACCCTCTGATCTTGTGATGTGGAGTCCTTAATGATCCTATGCTTATTCATCCTCTTTCTCTGTATTTCTTTCTGTCATCTCATTTGGAAAATATAATTATAATTGATATTTTCTTAGGAAATTTCATTATCCATCTGTTTTTCTCTTATAAAAGAAACCATTGATGCCACAGAAATTCTCTGGGGACTTTATGAATATTCCTCAGTGTCCTGTGTCCTTTTCCAGGGCAGATAAATGTTGAATTAAAGAACGAGGTTAGACTTCTGCTTCCAGTTAGGATGGAGAAGGATGGGAAAGACCTTTGCTCTCATGGTAACTACAAGAAAAGATCCAATAAAATGAAAACCATATTTTTCTCTGAGGCTAGTGAAGAACAGTGGCAGCAAGGAAGCCTTGATAAACTATATTCCAGAGAGAAATGAGCCCATCACAGTTGAGCAGAGACTGGCAGAGTCTCCCATACCTGGGTCCTGGGCACAGGTGAGCTGCCAGAGATAGGGAGATTTTGTGATTCGAGGAGAAATAGCCAGGGCTTCCTTGGACAACTGGGCTGGTGGGCTGAAATGGGAGTCTAAGTACTGCTAGTTTCTTTGCCTAGTCTTTCCCCCATTGAGAAAGAAGCAGTGGGAAAGGGGTTGTAAGCAAGGGGCAAGGACGTGGTCTTGGGCATTTCCACAGTGATTGAACTCTGAAGCCAAAGTGAATCCAATGTATCTGAAATGCAGTCAACTCCTCCCAGCTCAAACACCAACAAGATCAATAGACTTCAATGTCCTTTCATCCATAATGTTTGGAATTCTCTCTTTCTCTTTCTCTCCCTATATATGAAAAATGTGAGGAGGCAGGAAAATATGATAATCAAAAATATGATAATACGACATTGAAACAGACCCAGAGATAACCTAGTTATTGAAATTAATAGACAGAAACTTTAGTACAATTATAAATTTGTCAAAGAATTTACAAGACAATGCACATTATGGGTGAACAAATGGAATTTTTCTCTTGATTTTCTATGAAAAATGGAAACAGTATAAAACCACCACATGGAAGTTCTAAAACTTAAAAATGCAATATCAGAAGGCAAAGTTTGTTGGATGGACTTAATAGCAGATTTGATATTGCTGAAAAAAGGGTGAGTGAACTTCCAACAATTATCCAAAATTATTATTTATCCATATAATTTATAAATTATCCAAAAATTATGCAATCTGAAATAAAAAAATGTTTTCAAATCAACAGATCATCTATAACTGTGAGATAATATCAAACACTCAAATATAATTAGAGTCTCAGTCAGAAAGAAAATAGGTCAGGACAAAATTTGTAAGCAGTTTTTTTCATAACCACAAAGTGTTGATTTCACGCCGGTGTCTCTCTCCTCCTGCCTTCGAACTTCTCTCTCTCCCTTCCACCTCCCCCTGGGCCAGCACCGGCATGGGTATATGGGTAGTGCTATGAGTTTGAAGCTCAGTTGGTCCTGAATTACAATAATTAACTCAGAGTAAGCTTTCTCCAAGACTCAAGGTATAGAAACTTCCAAATCCATGGAAGACAATGAACCATTAAGTCCCACACATTATAACTATTGCAAAGTTCTATTTTTAGTCCAAACACAATAAAAGCCAAATTCTGAATCTTTGGAGAAGTAGAAGGATGCAATGTTAAACATAAACATTTCATATAATCAGTTTGTAAATAAGCCCTCTCTTTCCTCTATATGGCATTTTTAAAATAAAAAACTGAAAACACATAAGGGAAAGAAGCAGTGATGTAGCAAGTAAATCTGGAAATGCTCCTTTTAATAACTGATTCTGCCAAATTCTAATATGTAATGACATGAAAACGATGAGGTATGGAGAGACTGTTAAGCAGCAGAAATTCATCTATGAAGGCCACTGATGGATGTGGTTGCATGGGATGAGGCTTAAACACTACCATCAGGTCAGTCAAGAGGCCCAGGAATGGTGATGAGAAGCTCCTCTCCTCCCTGCTAGAAGATTCATGTAGGGGTGGGGGTGGGGAATGTTCCACTCTGGCAGCAGTGGAAGGGGAGCTGTCGCTATTGGGAAGATACTGTGGCATGCAACACTCTGATGAAATAAGGCTACAGAAAGGAGAAAAGATCAAAAATGTTTTCATCCTTTATAATTATAATAAGACTAAATGGGAAAATTCATATTTCACATTTCCCAGCTTGTCATTCAGTATTTAATGATCCTTTGGCACAGTAGCCTCACTTTCCTATTTTTGAAATTTCCTGATTATAAATTGTGTCACTATATAACTGTTAGTCATTATTTTGGAATAAATACTCTTGTTTGATGGACGAATAAATGGAGGAAAACTGGTGATATTAATGGATTTGGCCAGTGATTTTCGGTGATCTTTGCATATAACATGTTCTTGGGTGAATGGGGATAAGAATGACAAAGAACAGCTCTGAAGGTGGTTGAGGATGGCGATAAACCACAAAGCCTTGGGGACTATGTAGTTGTCCGGTAGCACCGCTTTAGAATGAAAATAAGAGGAAACGTGTGAGTCAAGGTGGAGCAAGGGGTTGGAGACTTGCAGGGGCAGAGTATGGAGGATGGGGAATGAACGGATTTAACTGAACGACTGCAGTGTTGAGCAGAAAAGAAGAGGGAAAACATTTTTTAAAAAAGGAAGATAAGGGAACACACTAGTGAAATTCTAGGAGTTGCTCTCGAGCAAGTTCCATGTACATTACTTTCAACTTATATGTGAATAATAGTTGCCTGCTTCTCATTCGGAACGGCTTCTAAGACTACATTCCATCACTTTCCCTCTTGGATTCTGAGCCTCCCTGAAGAAAGTCTTTGCTTTTTGAAAAGCGATAGTGAACATATCTCCTTTCACTTTCAAGCTGAGATGAGAAAGGAATCAAAAAGACTAGGATTCCTTCCCTTCTCCCACCCCATCTCGTTTCCCTAGTGCCAGCGATCACTCCCTCTAATTCTGCAGTTGGAAGCATACATCCACACCGGTGTCCTGTCATTATCTTACTTCCATTTTGAAACCTAGAATTCTTTCCTAACAAGACAATGAGAGACTGGGAATTTGTTGTTTTTTTGTTTTGTTTTTTTTTTTGAGGAAGGAAGATTAGCCCCGAGCTAATATCTGCCACCAATCCTCCTCTTTTTGCTGAGGAAGACTGGCCCTGAGCTAACATGCATGCCCATCTTCCTCTAGTTTATATGTGGGACGCCTGCCACAGCATGGCTTGACAAGTGGTGCTAGGTCCACACCCTGGACCCGAACTGGAGAACCCCCAGCCGCCAAAGCAGAACGTGAGAATTTAATTGCTTCACCACATGGGCTGGCCCCGAGACTGGGAATTTTATACTAGATATTTGGTCAGAGAATAGATCAGAAGATAAATTGTTTCTTTTTCTAGGAACATTGACAGTCCTGAAAGGGTTAATTAATTTCCCACAAGATCACACTTGACTCAAGATCCTGCTTGACTCTCCATGGGGTCAAAATAAGATTGAATTAAGCTTGAAAGAGTCACTGAAAAAACTTTTTAAGCGATTATGAACTCAGCTTAGGCAGCAACTGTATTTTGTTAAAAAGCATATAAGCAGGATACCCATAATCGCCATTAACCTCCAAAAAGCTCTAGCTACATGTTAAATTGCAAGCACTGGTAGAAAAATTGGGGAAGAGTAATAAAAGTCTTTAAGGATTTGTTTCCTTTTTAGGCAAATTATTAATGGTCATGGGAAAGTAAAGTGATTTGAGAAGAGAAGTTTGCTGCATACTAGCTTCTGCTGAAGTCAGCTAATGAGAACTTTCCACTCGATACACATACATGAACAAGAACTGCTCCAACTCTTTACAATTAGACTTTTAAATTACATATCTTCTAAGATGCAATTGTAGGCAAAAGCTATTGAATGCACAAATGACATCAAGAAACAAACTTCCAGGTAGGTTTCATATGATCAATTTCAACATACTCCTTGGTGTCTCCCAGACACAGAATCTAGTTCTCCTCCTCAGTAAAAAGACTGGGCTGTCCTTAGAAAAGGAGTAATTGCTACTGTCAACTTAATAACCTGTGTCTGTACTATATTGTGAGTGCCTCCTGGGCAGGAACCAGGAGTTTTACTCTTGTATCCACAGGACCTAGCGTAGACTCTCCCATCTGGTAGGTAAACCCTCAGTAAATATTAGCTGAATGGATAATAAGGAAGACGCAATCACCAACACGTCGCTTTTGATGGTTGTACCCGCTGACTCCTGAGTCCTGACCCTTTCATTATTAATCTCTTCTTTTGATTAAAAGATGAATGGCTCTCTCCTGATAGATGCAAAAGTAGACTTGAACAAATGCAGAGGCTTCCCCTGTTCTTGAGATGAATGACTCAACATTATAAAGATGTCGGCCCTCCCCAAGTTAACTGATAAATTTACAAACCCAACAAGTAGCAAAAAACACCAACGAGCTTTCTTATGGAGTTAGACAACTTGATACTAAAGTTCACATGGAAAACAAACATGCAAGAATAATCAGGAAAACACTGAAAAAGAAAAACTGTGAGGGCGATCCAGCCTTACCTAAAGCAGACTATGCGGTAACGCCGCTATGATTCAAACGTTGGGGCACATGAACAGACAAAGAGACCAAAGGAAAGAATGCAAATAGATCCAAAAATGTATGGAAATCGAGTGTATGATAAAGTTGCATCTTAGATCACTGGGACAAATATGGACTTTTTAATAAATTGCAGTCAGTTGGCAAAAGATAAAGTAAGTCCATACCTCACTCTATGCACAAGAATAAACTCCAAATAGAACAAGAATCTTAATATAATATACCAAACCATGTAAGTATTAGGGGAAAAAAGAGTGAATTCCTCCACCCTCAGTGTAGGAAAAGGCTTTCTAACTATGACTCAAAATCCAGGAGCAATATAAGAAAACATTGAAAAATTTGACTGCATGAAATATTCTTTTAAATTGCCTGGCAAGCATCACAAAGTTAAAAGGCAACTAACAGATTGGGAAAAAATATTTGCAACATATATTCCAAACAAAAAGCTAAAATCCTAAATCACAAGAACTCTTAAAAACTGAGGAGCAAAGGATCAAAACTCAATGAAAAAATGGTTAAAAAAAAAGATATGAGTAGACAATTCACAAAAAAATGTATACAAATGACCCTTAGATATATGGCAGTTAAACATATGTAAAGATGCTTAAACTCACTTGTAATTAAATAAATGCAAATTAAAGCAACACTGAGTTACCATTGCTCACTTATCAGATTAGGGAACACCTAAAAGTATGACAACACATTCTACTGGACAGGCTGTGAAGAAATAGGCATTCTCTTTTGCTGCTAGGAATGCAAACTAGAACAAATCTTCTGGATGAGGAATTTGGCAATATAACAAAGCTATAATGCACACACCCATACATAAGAGAGGGTTTGAATAGACTATGGCATATCCACCCAATGGATAAAGAAAAATAAGGACAATCACTATGAACTAATATGGAAAGATTTCTAGGATATACTGGAAAGTACAAGAAGCAAAGTACAAAAGATTATCTACAGTATGTTATCTTCATTAAGAAATAAGGAAAAAGAAGAAAGTATACAAAAAGTAATATAGCAAGAACAAACCAGAAAAATTAATGGGGATATTTATCCACAGTGGCTAGGTGGGAACGAGGCAGAAAGAATGAGGGACAGTGTAATTGTTTTGTCTATTTCTGATCTTTAGAACTATGATATGTTCTATATCACTAAAAATAATTAAAATCAACCAGGAAATTGGGGGAACCCAAAATGGAATTCAGAGTTATCCTAACTGTATTACTGATAAATAACATAACCACACTGAAGAAGTTGGTGAAGAAAATGAGTAGCCTTAGTGACTTTGGAAAATAACACTTTATTATGTATGTATGGCTAAGAAAAAAATGACACAAATATTGTACTCTCTATGCTAAATTTGGTTTTCACAGGAGCATAGGTTAGTAAATCTGAAACTACATTTATGCATTCTATGAGAAAATAAGAAATATATTTTGGATAATGAAATCCAGCTTTCTCACAGAGATAGGAGTTATGTATGATGTTGGACAGGAATTAAAGGCATGAAAGAAATGATTTTAAATAATATATATATATAAGATTTACCCTAAGAAGTAACAGCACCTAGCCCTTGCTTTCTGAACATCATCCAATAAAAGGAATCAGGACTCTTTGGAAAAATTGCAAAGCTAGGGCAGAGATATTATAAGATGAGCCCCAAAAAGTAAGAAAGTATGTATAAAAAAAAAAGTGGAGGCATATAAAAAGGACAAAGCCACCTCCTTGAGGGAGCTCAATTATTTATTGAAAAATAAATAATAATAGTAATGCATTATAGGCTATAAAAAAAAGCAAACATTCATTAGTCCATGTTCATATAAGCAAATAATTTAATATATAAATAAATGGGGGAGAAGAAACAACTCTTCTTTACAGTAGAATTCCAATTAATAAATGTGGAAGGATTAATGGAATGGAAATCCCCAGCAATAATTGGCAAGCACCACAGTAATAATTGTTGTAAGCAAAATCATTGCTGGATGCTGAAATTAGTGGACAAAAGTAAGATATGCAGCAGAATATTTGCATAGTCTCCAAGTTCCTCCCTACAAGATACTTATTAATTACAAAGGGAAAGATAGTAACTTTGCAGTGAGGAAACTCTGCAGACACCACCTTAAGCAAGTAATGAAGATTAAAGTCACCACTAGTTATTTTGTGTTGCACAATAACCTCCCAATATGATGTGCTGAGAATGACAAAGCATCATTTCTGTGGTTTCCTTAAGAAAAATGTATACCCTGAGTTAATCATGAGGAAATATCAGAAAAACCCAAACTGAGAGACAGGAAGACTCTTCAAAGTGTCAAGATTACCAGCCACCAAGGAGCTGTCCCAGTTTGGAAGGGACTACAGATGTCTAACTGAATGCAGCGCGGGAACGGGATTGGATACCGGACTAGACAAGGACGTAAGTGGAACAACTGCTGAAATCTGAACAGGTCTTTAGATTAATTAACAGTATCATATCAGTATTAATTTGATGGTTTTGATAATTGTTCTACAGAGTTATGTGAGATGTTAAAATTTGGGTAAGCTCACCAAAGGGTATATGGAAACTTTGTGTACTACTTTTGCAAATCTAATATTATTTCAAAATAAAATTTTTAAAAGGAATAAAAGATTACTAAAATAATAAAATTTCATAAATACACTAATGATAGCTCTACATATGCAAATAGTATCTGTGAGACATAATATGCAAAATTATTGTGGGCTACTTCACATTGTAGTTTAAATCAGTCTATCAAAGGAGCTCTGAAGAAGTTGGACACTGGATGAGTATATTTTGACTTGGATGAGGAGCAAAAGGATCAAAAGTTTCAGTCTGTGATCATCCCATTAGATCTATAAAAAGGGAGCCTTTGTGGCTCCAGGGTAACAGGAGGGCCCAAAGGCAGAAGGCGCAAAGTAGAAGAAATAGAATGGGTGGGAGTGGCCTGAATACACACTTGGCGAGTTACCTGCTTAGGGTACAGTTAACCCAGCAAACACTGAGTCTTATCCTATACAATAGTCCAACTCTGCAGTTTTTAAATATCATTAAAAAATTTTTTAAGTAGCCAATTAGTCAAAAATTATAGAATAACAAACACCTTCATATCCAAAGGGTACTAGTTACAAGTGGCGATCACCTAATAATTACAAGACTTGGAGCATCTTTCCCCAAGTATTTATGTATTTTAATTCAACAAATATCTATAAGTATCCACTGTGGGTGCAACTAGTGCCCCATCTTCCTTGCTTTCAATATATTCTACAGTTCTGAATTGTTAATCATTAAGATTGACCTTCTAGCAAATCATTCTAAATTAGTAAAACTACATATGAATGAATGGCACCTTCCCTTGAAGGAAGTGAAAATCATAACTACTGGCATAATTATTTCCAAGATAGGTTTGAAATTCAGGCACAGAAAAAGTAGGTTTAACAATTATAAGCAATAATAATAGTCATCATTTACTGAGCATTATTATGTACCAGGCACTCGGTATTTCACGTGCTATTTCATTTAACCTTATTTAAATGGCACTGTTATGCTGTTTCCAGATTAGGACATGTTTACATAGTAGGAAACGGAAATAAAGGTGAAGTAACTGCCCGATATAACCTCCAATCTGTCTTACTTCAAACATGTCATCTTGTCATGTCATGTCAACATCTTCAAGCCCACCAGCAGGGTTCCCTGATTCATGTGCCATTGGTTTATTTCCCTACACTCTGCTGTCTTATGACCACCACTCAGCATCTTGTCCGGAAAAGAGCAGGATACAGTTATTCATTTTTTCTTATCTGGATGGAGCCTTGGGTTACTTCTCTGTGATCTTATTTGGCACCTTATATTTTCCAGAACTCAGTTCATTTAATGTCTTCTTTAAAGGAAAAGACAGAACGTAATGGGAAAAAGTACTTCTAAGATTCTACCAAAAGATTTCAGAAACTGGAAAAGATTATGTCTTTTAGCAAAAGGCTTATTTTTAAAGTTTAAGCAGTCTCCAAACTTGTAATTGCTTTAACTATAATCTGAGGAATCCCGAAAGTGCTGGATTCTCAAGAAGGAAAACTTCTATCAGCCTGGGGCCTCGGATAACTGCAAGGAACTCAGTTTCTTTGCTTATTTCAACCTCTTGGGAAATTCCCCTCATCTCTCTACACTCCCTTTTGCTTGTGACTTTCTGGGATACCGTGAGAGCTGTCAAAGAAAAGTCAAGAGACTATATCTGGAGTCATTTCCTTAATTCACAGATTATAGATGAGAAATTCAAATTTGAAAATCGTTTAGGTTAAAAAATACATAAATAAGCAGCCAAGTGTAGACATCAGAAAAAAGTGCTATGCTTGGAAGAACTTCTGGATACCCCATTCAGTAAAAGTCCCTTCTCCTCCCAAATTATTCCTTTACAACAAATATGTCCACTTGTTCCTAACCTGTGGTGTCCCTGTACCACAGCTTTCAAGCTACAGCTGTGTAGCTCTCTACTCAATCACTCGACTGTGTGTTCCCCAGGGGATTGTCCAGTTTTCCAGAAAAACAGCAGTGGCTCTAGAAACTGGAGACCTCTACCAGAAATGACAAGGAGGAAACTTAAGTGCTGCCAAAAAACATTCACCAAGATTCATGGGGAAATATTTAAGACCCAGTATGTGGCATATGACTTCCATATTTTACAGACCATTCAGATGTAAAATCCTAAGAAATGGGAAAACATGAGGTTTTTATTGCAGTTTCTGCATAAATACATATAAATAATGTTCTGCCAAATACATCTGTAGGTGTGACATAAATCTGGACTTGAGAAAATAGTTTTCAAGAGCCTGTCATTGTTGTGGGTTTAATTGTAGGGAGCTATGCAGAAACTTTAGGTTGGTCCAACTAACTTTGAATCCGACAGAGCAGACAAACTCTTTTTGAGACGGAAGTTGTTGTCAACTCACCCATTCTCCAAAGGTGTTGATTTCTTCCTAAGTTTGATGTTTCAAGATTACACCATTAGAAAATTATCTGTGTTATTTATGTAACGCCCTTCCTCAGTACAAAACAGATCTGAGGTAGTTTATGGACTCACAGGTAGCACAATGAGATTTTTTTTCTCTAAAGAAATGAGAACAAAGTGAAAGGAAGGGAGAAAAAGCCCAGGAGAGTTAGTTCGCAGAAATGCACACCTCAAGCTTCTGCATGGGAATAGGGAAACCACATAGTCAGTTCTGGACTCCCTGGTAGCCCACACTAGGAGGCGGATATAATCAGCTGTGGAGTCACGTTGTCCATGACCAGGGTGATATGGAAGATACTCAATAACTGGGATAGCTCAAGCCCTAATCGACTGGATGCTCACCTTAAAAATGTAGTACCATTGTTAAGTCATGAATGTTAACTAGACTTAGTCGATGATCACAATATACACAAATATCAAATCATTATGTTGAACAACCGAAACTAATACTATTTCATATGTCAATTATAGCTCAATTAGAAAATGAAATAAAATAAATAGAGTACGGCATCTCAGTGGTGCAGAATTTTGCCAATAAGAAATGCCATCCCCTTGACTTTGCTACCATTACATTAAAATATCTGAGTACACGTTCAGAGAAAGATTCCTCTGTAAATCAAACTCTTTTCCTAAAAGAAAAGCATAGTTTATTTGTTCTTTGTTTCTCTTGGTTTATAACAGAAACTTGGTCAAGATATCAAGTTAAAATTTAAATTTTTGACTTCTTACTGGTGATGTTTTTAAGTTAAAAGTAAGATAAAACGTTCCAAATATGTGCATTGGTCCTATTTTCTCCTATATAGCTCATGAATAAATACTCAGACTTTCAGAGAGTTTATTATATGGCAAGGTTTTCTTTAAACTGTATCCCAGGGAGGACATCTTTTGCCTGGAAATACTAGAATGCTACAAAAGTGGGAAGGATGAGTTCCATAAACAGACTTCTGATTAAGACTTAAATGAATGTGTTGCCCTTGATTCCCTGGGAAACGGCTTCCATAACAGCTCCTCAAAGAGAAACTAGCAAAAGACAAAGGGCTGCATATAAGTAGAAATTCTGCGAAGTAACATGAGGGGACACATTTATTCCTCATATAATTTCATTCTCAGGAAAGGGCAGGAGAAAAGTCTTGGGGATAAAGTCAGAGTCTCCTCTAATCTTGCCTTGACTTCTCAAGGAAATCTGTTTTAAGGGAAATTGATTCCAATCATGCAGAGAGGTTTGAGAAATGTGCTTTCCCTAATTACCTCTGACCTCAACCGAAAGACGGGACTTCCCAGATTTCTCTAAATGAAGAATCCCAGGAACACAACAATCCTTTCCAGATTCTACAGTCTCTGCTTACAATTAGCTCTTCCTTTACAAGCAACTATAAAGTATGAGTGACATTAAGGACTTTGACCAATTAATGCAAATGGACTTAAGTGATCTTTGTCTAACACGTACATTAATTTTAATTAGATTCTGGGCTTTAATAGGCAATCTTTTTAAGTTGTTACCTTATGTCCTGGGGGCCACTAACAGACCATGCAGAAAGGAAGGAACAAAGAAGAAGACCCAGAAAGGATCTGAGACTGTCAAAGCAAGGGAAAAAATTAGGAGGGAGAACAAAAGAGAAGAAAATGAGAAAGAAGAGTATGCAAGTCATACATTTCCTGTGGTGTGAAGGTAATAATGATACCAAGAAGATTCCGGAACATATTTTCTATAAAGATAAAAATGAGATTGAACATTTCTGGAATAAGAATAAATTTCCTCTAGAAAGAGGTTTGTTATGTTGGTCCCTAGACCCTGAAAGGGCTCCCTGTGTAGGTTGTGGGGAGTCCACGAATCCCTGGAAATTGTATACAAAGTGTGACATGAGCGCACATATGTGTGTGTGATGGTCTATTGTCATATCAGTATCTCAAAGAGTTCTTTATTAAAAAGAAGTTAAAACTAGTGCACAAAAAAGGAATTTCTTTGTATTTTAGCTTGGATCACCATCTGAAGCTCTTGGTTCACTTAACTGTTGGAGGATTCATTACCCTATTCCTGAGAAAGTTAATCTATGAATCTCAGATCTGGAAAAAAATTGAAATGTTATGTGGCCCATTTCTCTGACTCCAGAAAGAACTGTAGTCTACAATAAATGAAAATAAATTCATTTTTTCAAACTCTGCAGAAGAAATGTCCAATGCTTTGTTGGTAGCATATTCATCATTCACATTTCTCACCATAAGGAAGTTCTTCTTTCTGTCAAGGTTAACTCCCTCATGTTGCAAAATAATTTGGTCTCTTATGCTTAACAATCCACTATTTTGAGATACTATTATTAAATCCACCTTCAGCTTTAATCATCTTTGTGGCTTTCCTTTGCGCCCCTTCCAATTCTTCATGCTCATGTATAACTTCAGAAGTGAATGCACTCAAGAGAGATTGATAAAACTCTCAGTTGACTGATGAACTTCCTTTTGGTTGGTATTTAGTAATAGTTATTATGTAATAATAAATTGCTAGAAAATAGTAATTATAGGATTGCTCTCTAAGGGTAAACTATAAAGTCAATACAAAATGGCCCAGATTCAGGCAATTTTTAGTGGCGGAAAAGCTCCAAAATCAACAAGATAGTTACTTGATTAAAGACTGAATATTAAAGGAAAGACAGTGTCACTCAGAAGAGGTATTGGTTAGCCATGAAAACTTGAAAAACGAGAATCAGAGAGTCAGTTCTTGGCAGTGCCCACCCTGATAGTACCCGGGGAGGAGGATGTGGGCCAAATTATGCTGATAACCTGGTCATGCTCGCTTCCTGTTGAGGAGACAGCTGCAGTGGCTGTGAGTCCTTCTGTCCTTATACATTTGGATCAGTTGCCAAAGAACCCAGTGTTGATTTGGCTGCCCATGTCACTGGCCTACAAGGAGGAGAACAGTATGACCAGGTGACCAGAAGCACCTGCCCACCTCTCCTCATATTCCTGGAAGCCCTAATTCCTATATTAAACCTCTTTATTCCCATCAAACTTGCCAAACTCTGATTCAGACAACAGATAATGATGCGCCTACATCTTTCCAGTTTCTTGAAAAAGTGGTATGTGACAAGTTCATTCTTATTAACCTTGATTTATTCCACAATAAAATATGAGAACTTTTACCTGGAAGTTTAAACCCTGAAGGCAAGGTAAATATGAAGTCTATTAATTACTATGCCAATGTTTACTTGGGTAAAGGAAAACTTTTTTCTTTATTATACTTCACTATTTTCTTCCTACCATTGGAAAGTCTAGATAATTGACAAGAATATTTTTAGCTTTTAACAGGTCTCCAACTCAAAAATCTGCGTTGATGGCCCACCCCGAGCAAATGTCCTTAACTCAATGGCTCTGAAGAATGAAAAGGAATATAATACTAACACACATTTTATCCATTTGAACAAAGTCACACTGAATGAAATGCTATAAATCATATAGGAAACCTAAAAGGATTCACCAAAATGTCAAAAGTGGATAGATAATTAAGAAATTCATGAGGCATGGAGGAAGGTCCAAGAAATAGGTCAACACTCTTCTTCCTTCTCTATCAAGAGGGTCAGTTAACAAGCAGTGAACATAACTGATAGCATTTCTCTTACCCAGTCTCA
The DNA here is from genome assembly GCF_041296235.1 of Equus asinus. Classification (NCBI taxonomy): domain Eukaryota; kingdom Metazoa; phylum Chordata; class Mammalia; order Perissodactyla; family Equidae; genus Equus; species Equus asinus. The sequence goes on from NC_091813.1 coordinate 22,361,033, forward strand.
TGGGCTTCACTTGCAATAACAATGTGAGAGACTTGCCACACGTTCACAGCAATCCATATACTCCCAACCAGTGACATCCCTAGCATATTTGACACTGAGAGAAGAACATTTTTCCTCTATATGACAAAATTGCTCTCAGTAATAACTATGACATGAAAAGAATAATGTCCAGAAAAGAAATGAAGACTGTGAAAATTTTTCTTTGTTGACCTTCATAGACATAATCATACCAAAAATGAATGAATGAATGAATAAATGAATAAATATTACAGTATTAAAAAGGAAGAAATTAATGGATCACTTTCTCAATATCCTCAAGATATTTTTTGGAAAAAAAAGGGAAAGATACCTATGTTGGCTAGTCACAGTCATGAATAGTTAATATTACAGTTTCTGTTTTTGAGCTTTAACATCTGTAAATTTTAAAATTTTAAATGCAAATAAAAACTCCAAGTGGTCTCATAAAATGACGGAAGTAACTCAAGTTCTGTTTCATCGTATTTACAACCATTATTTAAAACCTACAGATCAAACACAGTAATATGTGAAGATTTAAACTATGGCAGAAAGGAGCTTCATACAAACTTTCTTGAAACAAATTCATGTGGCTGAGTCACATGTGTCAGGGGGCAACTTGACATCTCGCAGTTCTCTAAGGTAACTTCCATGTGGAATACAATGTTCATTGAAGCATAAGTTTTTAAAAGGAGCTAATTTGAAGCACATATATATATTTGAAACATATACATAGGCTTCAAATTAGCTTCAAAAATACATATATATGTATACATATATATATATACATATATATATATATATATACATATTAGGCTTGCAGTGATAATAAATAGACCAACTTTTAATAGGTTTTATTACTATTTTACTCACCCTGTACACAATGCCTTCCTTTTTTGCCTATGTCTGGGGTACGATATGCTGCTTCTTCCAATTTTATGAAGTCCTTTGCAATCTTGATAGATTCTTGTTCATCTTACAGTAATCTTAAAGAGTCCCTCCCCTTCAGCCACAGAGCAAATAATATTATCCACTTTTTTCACAGAAGGCTACTGGCCAAACTTTCCTCACTCAGGACCTGCAAATGTCCCTTTATTGTCAAAGTCCTCAGAACAGAGCCTGAATCCTTGGCCTTGGATGGCCAGCTTGACAGGACATCCTGTTTAGAGTCCTGCCTCTCTCTCATTCATCTCTTTTTCTCTTCCAAGGTTGTGTCAGTGCCTGACTCCCCAAAGGTATCTCACTTCTTCTTTCATGAGATTGCTGAACCTAACACGCAAAGCCTTCATTGTAACTGCTTGCTCTTAATGTTGTACACTTTCCTTCCAAAAGAAATAGAGGGGACCAAGTTTGCTCTTTATTGCCTCTTCTATCCAAGGATCTGCCATATATCTGTTACATCTTAGTATTATTTCATCTCCTTAATTTATCTATGCACCTCCGATGGACTTAAGAGAAATCATTAAGTATAGTCCTTAATCATAACACAATTTTCTACTTTTCATAACTGGTGTTCTTGGTCCATATTTTTGCCTTTATGAAAATGTACTCTCCTGAGTTTTGATCGTATTGTGTTCTGGCTGAGAAAAAGAACTTAAAGCCTTCTTTGCCTACCTGTTGCCTAGAGGTGTTTTCAAGTGGAAGTATTTAGCAATAGAGAGAGTTATCTGGCAGTGGAATGTTAACCCTATCCAAGCCCATGCTGGCTTTGATTCATTGATTTACTGTATATTGCATGTACAATTTGTTTTATATATATGATTTATTGTTTATTATATAAACATTTATTGTATAAAGATACTATATTTATTGTATAAACATTATTAGAGCTTCAGATGTGACACAAACTATGCTAGGTGCTGGGGATACAGAGATGAAGAAGGCAGGAAATCGTTGCTGGCCTCATGAAGGTTACAACCTACAAGTGCCTAGAGTTAACATTCTTTACATTACTTCTAGAATTATCCAACTCCTGAAGTGACCTCAGGGAGCACATCTACGAAACCTTTCATAAAAGACCATAGTTCAACCCAAGACTTTCTGGTCTACAACATAAAAGTGTGTTCAGTTAGAGCACAGAGTGGCCAGGGCAGAGGCAACATTCTATAATGATCGACAGCTCAGGCTACAGAGTCAGGATGTCCTAGGTCAAATCCTGGCTCCCCCCACAGGGTGATGGTGGACACTGGCAATCCACTTGACCTCTCTGTGCCTCATTTTCCTGAGTCAAAGGGGATAAGAATACTGTGTAAGACATAAGAGTTATTGTGAGGATTAAAAAAGACGTGAAGGGCTGAGATGAGCACATGGCATGTGGTAAATTATAATAAAGTTAGCCATTTTTATCATTTACTATTATTATTATTACTATTTTCTCCTACAAATGTTTAAATAAAAGTCCCATTAGGTGATGATTAGCAACAAAATGTAAGACCACTGAATCTTGAAAGTTCAAAATCAATGTACTGATATTTCAGTGTTGAAGTGGTTTGTTCATAAATGTATCATTCAGAATCCAGTCAGGAAAACAGAAACCACACGCTGTATTTCAAATAGAATGAATTGACTACAAAGGTGTTGGCAGGATTAGAGGAGGGAAAAAAGAAGAAGTGGGATATCTGGAGACCAGGAAGCTGCTGACGTGCTCTGGCTTGGTGCCCACCGCCTTGTACCTGCTTCCTTGCTGCTAGAGACACTGCCACCACTGCCAGTATTAAAACCACTATGACCGGGGCTGGAACTGCCAAAAAGTCACAACTGTTGCCAAGACTGGACAACCTGTGAAGATGTGCTGCCAGGGAACCCAAAATCATCCTTCTCCCACCCCCAGAAACTGCCAGCAGCTGCCAGTCCCTGCCATGGAGTTGGGGCCAGAGGCAGAAATCTCTCTTCCTCCCGACTGCTGGTCTCCCACCAGTGCCTCCCATTGGAAGAGCCTGACGGGAAGGCAATTAGCAAGGGAGCCTGAGAAATGTAGTTTGCAGACTACCAAGCCCAGCAGTAGAAAGCAGAGTAGAGAAGTGCAGATATGGAGCTGAGAGCCAATAAGAAAATAACACAGAAAATAAAACATACTCAGATCTATTATCAAATCATAACTGAAGGGTCATCGAGATCATGTAATTCAACTTCAAGTTGGAGGATAAAAATGTAAATGTTCTCTTTCCTGCCCATTTTTTGTTGTTTTGAGAATGGTTTTGTTTCAGCTAAGTGTCATGTTTATCCTGGCATGAAGTCCACCATAGAGTCTATTAGAAGTTTCTACAGATGATTTTTTTTTCAAAGGTTTAAAAAGTGTTTTAAAATTAAGGGACTCTAACATTTGGAATAGAATTTAAAATTGCCACTCTATCTGTCCTACTAATCAATGCGGCGAGATCGCTGTCTTGGTAACGAGCCTGCAGAGATGTCGATATCTCATACCTATCTGGGTCACCGAGCTGGGTGTGGAAGCCTTTGAATAGCTTCCCCAGCAAATAAAAGCCATGCCAAGAAAATGATAATGAGTAATGATTACTGCCCAAAAGACATGGAAAGCAGCCTTTGGAAAGCATGGCTAGGCAGCAAGGCACCACGGCCTCATTATGCAGTCAGGAAAGAAAAACACAGCCTTGGACGTTTCCTACCTAGTTCTTAAATAATTTTTGTACTAAAAGGCACTGAGAAGTAGTGTGAGGAGAGCATTCACTCAGATGGTTAACAGCTATTAGACACACATTACCAAAAGTGTGTCCTGATATTAGGTCTGAAGCAGCTAGTTCTACTAGTTAGAATCTGTGTTAGTAAAAGTAAGATAGTTAATCTCTAATTGGGCTGGTTACTTTCAAATGGGAAATACTGTTCCAGGATCAGGTGCAGCTGGATGTAATTGGATTCAGACAAGGAGGTGCGTCTATCAGCTTGAAAGGAGTTAGCACATAAGTAGAAGTAAGTGACCATTGATGTGGTGGGGACGCATAAATTGATTTGAGAGACTTTGTGGTGAGAGCCTCATAAAATCTCCTCTACCCTCTTGTCAAAGCCCCTCCTCTGTATGACTAAGTTTCATTTTCCTAATAAAATAAAAATCTGCCACTTTCCTCCTCACACCTAGTACTTTAGAATGGGCCATATCAAATCATACATTTGTGAGGTTTTTATATTGACTAGCTAAGAAACAGGTAGAAGGCTTGGGGATGGTTATGTCAAGGATGCTAAGATTGAGGAAAGCACTGGAACAGAGAGATGGAAAGCATTAATTGCAAATTATACCTAAAGGGCAGCTCATGCAAATACACATATCATTTTAGAGGTAACATGAAGTTCTAGAAAGAACACAGGCTCTGGATCACTCAAGGGGGAACTTAAATATGTTTTTCATTTCTCTGAACCTTAGGGATAAGATATGTAAAATCACCCAGCACAGAGCAGACCTTCAGTAAGAGGCAGCGTTCATTTTTGATTATGTCCACAGGAACAGAAAGTGCATGACTAGTCATCGTGATCTCACAGTTGACTTTGTGACAATAAAAATGCAGATACATCAGTGGAGCATGAAGCTTCTCCTCCACACAGCACTTGGGACAGTATTTACATGTGTTTGTACAGCTGGGCCCAGAGCTGCCTGTCAGTGGAGTGGGGAGCCAGCTGAGAGTAGGCCTGACCTCCAGGGAGCCATCAACAGCATGGGACACAATACCAAGAAGTCCCAGAAGGAAATTCTGTCCGTGTGTTACCAGAATTTTATAATTCCTGATCCAAGTGATAATTTGAAAGCTTTGGACCAGGTTGTCTATGATTCCAAAAAAATGAAAAAGGTTTGGAGATAGCACAAGGTAATGGGAAGAACACAGGAAGAGAAATTGGAAAAACTTATCTGGCCTCATCTCAGCCACTAGCTTTCTCTGCCACCTTGGGGAATTCTTTGTCCTCTTTACTATGTGACAAGCCCCTTAAACTGAGCAGCTTGGGAAGGCTTCTCAGAGGAGGTGAGAGTTGAGTTGAAGCTTGAGCGACAAGAAGGAGCCAGGTATGAGATGGTCTGGCAAATGAGCCTGTCAGGTAGAGGAAACAGCAATTGCAAAGTCCCAGAGGCAGGCATACACTCCATGTTTTCAGGGCACAAAGAAAAGGCAAGAAGAGCTAGGGCATAATGAGCAAGAGGGACCATGATTTGAGCTGAGGTCAAAAAGCACACAGGGCCTTGATCATGCTGGGCCTTGGGTTTTATTTAATAATCAACGGCAAACTACTGGAGGCCTTGAGGCATATGGAGGACACAATCTGAATACTATTTTAAAAGATTTTTCTGTGCTGTTCAGGGAATAGTGTAGGGAGCAATAGCAGAAGCAGAGAGTTTACTTAAAGGCTACTGCAGCAATTTAGGCAAGAGATGATGGTGGCTTAGTCTCAGGTGGAGTAGAATCAATATATATAAGACCTGGAAGTGTAGGATGATGGACAGCTGCTCAAATAGCCTTGGCGCAGGCAGAAGGTTGTACTTAACTAGGGTTGCAGTTTCCCCAGGTGAATACATTAGAAGAGGGGGGCAAGAGCAAGGGCTTTTGTGAGAGAGTGATTTTTTAAAAAGTAGCTTAGAATGTTAGGAGACAAGTGAGGATACAGGTAGGTGGGTGATGGAGAGTGAAAAAGCAGCAGAATTGATGGATTGAAGGTCACTATTATCAGTCATTAAAGTGAAGGTGGTAGAGTAATTACCAGCTTTATAACCTTCGGTAGATTATTAAACAGTTTTTCAAAACCTCAATTTCCTCATCTGGAAAATAGGAGTAATAATTCCAACATGACAGAGCAGTGGTCAGAATTCAATCAGTTCACGGTTATAAAGCATTCAGGACAGTGCCTGGTACCCAGTAAGAGTTCAGGAAATGGTAGCTATAATTATACAACCCCCTTCCCCTTTCAAGGTCTCTGGGCCTCAGTTTCCTTGCTTTATGCTTAACTGCAATACCTATGGAGATTAGAGTGTGATTGCGCTTTTGAGTCAATTCTGCCCTGTCTGGGGATGGGGTGAAGGTAAAGAATTTCAAACACACCAAACTATCATCACATTTATTGTTCAGAACACCTGTGACCCCAGTAAGTTCCATTTAGCAGTCTCAGTTGGTTAAAAGTTTTACTTTTAGGAAAATAAGTCAACTCCCTCAGATCCCAAAGTTGCCATACACCAGGAAAGCCCACGTGTCTGCCTCCCAACTTTGCGTTGCTCTCTCTGACTGGTTCTCTAGGGCTGTGCCCCATGTCTGACTTGGAGAACTCTGTTCTACCAGGACAGGCCTCTGGGAGCGGGTCAGTCATTTCCAGAGGCTGCATTAACCTTTCGGGCGCCATTTAGTGGATTAATGTTTTGATGCACTAAATGGTACCCTAGTGGTCCATTCTAATAGGATGTAGCCTTTAAGGAGAAATTGGGCAAAAACTTTGTTGTTTCCTAGAAGAAAAAAAGAGAGTTAATATTTGCATTTATCTTTACAACACTTCTCTAAGGACCTCATGATGCAGTAGAACCCATTAGGATTCTGGTATCAAGAGGCTGGAATAAAACCTGCATAATGGTATCAAGAGCTATAAGGGGATGTGATGTACTGTGTGGTCTAACAGGATAATTTATAATGATGTTTTTCTAAACTGGCAAGAATGGCCCTATTTTACAAATATAAATATGAAAAGATAGACACGTTCAATGATCTAAAGATATAATTCCTCCAAGTAATCGATGATGTACTTTCAATAGCTAACTCTCATTTGAGCACTTTCTTTGTGCCAGACATATTCTAAGCACTTTCTATGGTTTAATTATTTCCTCCTTACAACAACCTTATGGTTCTACTATTATCATTCCTATGTTACAGATAAGCAAATGGACGCAAGAGAAGTAACTTGCTTACATAGCTAGCCAGTAGTAAAATCAGGATTCAAATCCAGACAGTCTAGCTTCATAGCCTGAACTCTTAATTATGCACTATAACCATGCTTTCCAAGCTTTTTTGGTCATAATTCACAATAGGAAATGACTTTACACTGTAAGCCAGCAGAAAGAGTTTTGGAAAGAATACCTATCCTAACAATGGGGAACATGTTTAAGTATTTTCCTTTTTATTCTATTACATCCTGTTTTTAATAAATGCTGGTTGAGACTCAGTGAACTTAATTTTATGACTCAATAATGGGTTGTAGTCCACAGTTTTCTGAACAGTACATTAATTATGCTGCCTCCTAAACAGAGGAGCCTGGGATTCGGAAAGAATCTGCACTAGAATTGAATGGAGCCTGAAACTGGCTTCTCCCTCATTTCCTGCCCATCCTCCAACTCCCACCTGTGCCCAGTTAAACAATCAGCCAGTCGGAGAAAGTCAAGAAGAGGAAGAATTGACTTGCCAAAATGTCCTAATTCCTCCTCAGTTGTTTTCTTTCTTTTGTTATACCATCCAAATTATGCCTGGACCGTTTTAGTAGAGAATAAAAAACATCACTCAGAAATCCGATTCCTTTGGGCCCTAGAATAATGGCATTTTTTACTAATGAAACATGCAAACTACTGTTGAATCCGTTAATAGTCTCAATTTTTAATCTCTCAGATGATGGAACATTAAGGTTTCCATGGCAGCAGATTCCAGCTGTTGGGGGATCCCAGGCGTTCAGTCTTGTGACAATTAGGGTGAAGCACTGCTGAGACTTTCCAGTATTTCGGTGTCTTCATTATGCAGCATGCAGAATTCTAAAAAGCACTGATTATCAAGATGTATTAGTTTGAGGAACTTGACGTGTTGGTACCCATCCTGGGAGAAGATAGTAATTTCTTATAGCCTATCACCAGGAGCTGCCTGACATATCTGGAGTGATGATCTGGGTATGATCATTATCTTCAGTGTTTGGCTTATAAATTAGTAAAAGTCTTGGTGAATTCAATCATAGATAGTTTATGTTCCAGGACTCTCATGATTTTTGATGAGGACAAAGTGGAAGGCTCTAAGAACAAGACCAGGAAAGCCTTCTTCATCTCTAGTGTCCATACATCAGAAGGCTGCAATGAGCATGTGTAGCCTAGTTAGTTTGATGGAAATTAACAAGATTTTTGCATTAAGTATAGCTAACGAAAGAGAGACAGACACCAAGAGAGTGGCAAAACCAAATTTGAATATTGAGTTATAATCAGCTACCATCTAATGCCACTGATCACATGACACACAGTAAAAGATCATCAAATTCTAACTTCACTAATTTGAAGGGAACAGCTGAAGTTACTTTTTTATAGAGAAAGGTGGGGATAGGGAAGAAGGAAGAGAGAGAGAGAGAGAAGGCAGGGGACAGGTAGCATTATCCCCATTTTTCAAATATGGGAAAATGCACCAGGAACTCAAAAGTTGCTTACATAAATTACAGCGTCCATACACAATGCCTTATGAGGTAGATTATCAATGGACCCATTTTATTGATGAGGTGACAGAAACTCAATGATATTGTTACAGAGTCAATGCCCTATGTTAATCAAACCTAATTCTATTTCCTCTTGGGCATAAACAACCAGAGCTAGATCACGTTTCTTCCCCTGCCTTGCCATTAAGTAAGATCACATGATTGAGTTCTGGCCAGTGGAATGTAGCAGAAGCAATGGGGTCTCTCCTCCCACCTGTTTCTTGATGTTGATGCTGAAGATGACCTTGTGAGCCACGTGTTGGAGATGCATCTGTCAATCTGGTTCTCTAAACAGTTATGTGGACTAGATCTCCCTGAAGACCCATATTGGAATGTGACAAGAGCAATTAATATACTTTTAATGGGTTAAGTCACTGAGATTTTTATGTTGGGATTCTTGTTGAAAGTCAACAGCAGTATTGATTACCCTGCCTATTATACAAATTGATACCTTTGATGCAAGATGCTGCTGTAACAAAACTAAAATATATTACATTAGCAAAGAAGCTAATATCAGATTCCAGAAGGATAGCAATCAATGTTATACTGTGGCAAAACATTTGGGAAAACTATAGTAACATGGAAGACAGGCTATGTGCCTTCTCAAGTGGCCATTCTGGAGGGTTGGTTGGAAAGAATAAATGGATTAGTGTGTGTTGGTGACCTTGGCTGAGTTTGGCATACCAGTAAAAGAAAAAGATTTACATAGGAGAGAACTAGGCAGTTTCTAGAAATTTGGCCAGGGTCGGAAAAGCCAACTGCTTCTATATCCCAATTAAGATTTGAGGATTTAAGATGAAAATAGCACTTGAGCCAAAGAAACCATTAAAACTCAGTTGTACAACAACATCAAATTTAAAATGTGGTCTTCCCTCTCAAGATTAATAACCTCAAAATATCCACCTTTTAGGTGGGAAGGATAAGACTGGGGAAAGAGACAAGAAGCCAAGAAATAAAATAAATTTGAGAATCATATCTAGTAAAGAATTTGTTGTGAGGTTATTGGCATATGGAATGACTGGAAGATTATGGGTCAGAACCTTATTAAATTTTTAAGGGAGCTTTATTATCAAAGAAACCATGAGCATGAACTTAGAAAGTCTTTGACTTTTTCTCACTTAAAATAAATCTTGAACCTTCAATCTTCCACATGCACAGAGCTCAATAGCTTCCAATAAGGGCATACAAATGTCCCTTTCAAATGTGGCGAAGGGAGAGGAATAAAAAGGAAGAATCCCCTAGAAAACAAATCCAGGGGCCATGGAGTTCCCACCAGAGAGAAAAATAAAGTTTAATCAGGGGATAATGAGGGACCTCTTCCATCGCCAGGGCAGAGAAACTTCCTGATGCCAGTCCCATGGGATTCCCACATTGTTCTGCACCAGTGGCTGCCAAGTCTTCCATTCGTCCCTTTTCAGAATCGGAGTGTTTATTGTGGCTATCCTTCCCCTCTTCCATCATTTAACCGTGTCTTTAGAGTAAAAAGTCACCATGAAGTGCCATATCGAGACCACCATACCAGGCAAAAGTCTTAGACTTTGAATGGATGCAGGGGCTAGATGGGACTTTGGATTGTGTGGCTTGGGAAGGGTTTAAGTGTGTTCTACGCATAGAAGGAAGAGTAAACAGATATTTGGTGACCAAACAGAGGTACTAAGGCAAAGACAATGCTATGTGTTCACCAAAGCTATTTGCTTTTCTTCCTGGGCATATACAGTCCGGCCTCCCTCAGTTAACAGGGTCATTCGACTGAGCTCCAACCAAAGGAATATGGGCAGAATTGACGCATAGACCACATCCAGGCCTTGCCCATAAAATCTTTGGCACAATCTTCTACTTTTTCTCTTTCCCCTATTGCCACTTGAATGTCAACAACCAGGGAAAACTTGAGCGCTACACATTGAAGATAACAATTTATCAACCTGTGTCCTTAAAAGATTGTATGGAGAAGAGTTCCACCCCACCCCACACACACACATTTCCTCTAACACACAGTGGACTACACAAGAAATTTTTTAGTAGTCTTATTTATAATCCCCTGAAACTGGAAGCAACCAAGATGTTCTTTAATACATGAATGGGCAAACAAACTGTGCTACATCCACAGCAGAATATCATTCAGCAATAAAAAGGAATGAGCTTTCAAATCACGCAAAGACATGGATAAATGGTAAATGTATATTGCTAAGTGAAAGAAGCCAGTTTGAAAAGGCCAGTCCATTTTATGCCATTTATATGACATTCTGGAAAAGGCTAGACTATAGAGATCACTGGTTTTCAGGGGTTCAGGAAGAGGTAGGTTGGGGGAGGTTGAATAGATGAAGCACAGGAGATTTTTTAGGGCAGTGAAACTATTCTGTATGCTGCTTTAATGGTGGATACATGACACAGTGTATTTGTGAAAACCCATAAAATTTTACAGTACAAAGAGTGAATATTATTATTTGAAAACTAAAAAGAAATTGTTTAAGAAGTCAGAGGATCACAGGATGGAATACAGACTATGACAAAAGAATCTAACTGTATTACAAACATTAGAAATTACCTCACTGAAGGGAGAAGAGGTGCTCACTTATGTAATTTTGGAAATAAGGGGAGTCACAAGACTAAAGGCAGAATCAGTACCTAAGGACTATTCTATGATTGATAAAGTTGTTTCCCATAGGGATACAGGTAAATAATTCTAAAATCAGTATATGTGAAATTGAATAATTAAGTAAATGGATGGCAGATTGTGGAAGCCAGGTATCTCACTGTTGGAGTGGGAAGTTACAGACAAGCAAGAGGAGAAATCTAGAATGACCCACGAGGTAATGGACTAGAGTTGGAGATATCAATATGAACTCATGCTTATATTATACAGTTAAGATACATTTGGTCACGTATAGAAATATCTATAGCTATATGAATATACGTGGATTAGTATACACACATATATTTTCTTGATATGCTAGCTTAAAGTGCCTAGAAGCAGCAATACTCCCCCAGCAACAAGCAAAACTGGCAACTAGATCTTGGTTTCTAATACCATTCTCCAATACAAGGAACCAAGATTACTTGGAGAAATGGCTGATTTTAGGACTGGGGCAGGCAGGAAATATGCAAGATGAGCCTGAAACATCTTGTCGTGTCGGAAAGTTAGGAATGTTTAAAAACTAAACAAAACAAAAAAACCTCACAATGATTGAATGATATCAAAAGAACACAAATAATCTACATAGACAACCCATCCTCAAAGACGGGCAGCACAGGTCCCCACTTCGTAAGTGTGGGCTGCACATAGTGACTTCCCCACAAAGAGCACAGTATGGAATGGGGAAATAAGTATAGTTATAGCGAAGAAACCTTACGAACGTTCCCTGAGCCAGGTGATCAAGGTCAACATCAACAGTGTTGTCATGTTGATAGCACATATTCTTGACATGATGTAATGAAAATGGCAATTTACTTCTGCGTCTTTCTCAAAACTCATAACCCCAGCCTAATCATAAGGAAAACATCAGGAAAATCGCAACTGAGGGGCATTCTACAAAATACCTGAACAGTACTCCCCAAAACCATCAAGGTCATCAAAAACAAGGAAAGTCTGAGAAACTGGCACAGTCAAAAGGAGCCTAAGGAGACATGACAACTAAATGTAATGTGATATCCTGGATGGGATCTTGGAACAGGAAAAGGACATTCATGAAATAAAACTAAGGAAATCTGGGAGTTGGCCCCGTGGCACAGCAGTTAAGTTCATGGTCTCCACTTCAGCTGCCAGAGGTTCACCAGTTCGGATCCTGGGTGTGGACCTCGCTCCTCAAGCCATGCTGTGGCAAGCATCCTACTTATAAAAAGTAGAGGAAGATGGGCACGGACATTAGCTCAGGGCCAATCTTCCTCAGCAAAAAGAGGAGGATTGGTGGCAAATGTTAGCTCAGGGTTAATCTTCTTAAAAAAACAAACCCACAAAACTAAGGAAATCTGAATAAAGTATTGACTTTAGTAAATAATTATATATCAATATTTGTTCATTGTGCTAAACGTACCATAATAATTTAAGATGTTAATAATAGAGGAAACTGTATTTGGGTATATAGGGACTGTAATATTTTGCAACTTTTTGTAAATCTGCATTCTAAATTATAAGCTTATGTAATATTTTTAATTTTAAAAAATAAAGGAAGAATAATATACTATTAAGATCATTTATTCTTTTAACTCTCAAGCTAAAACTGAAGGGATTGGACAAGAGAGTTTACAAGGTTATTTCTATTTCTAAGATTCTGTGATTCCATGACATAAATCTATCAAGAAATTTATTTCAAGCAAAAAATCCTAAGAATATTGGCATTAACAAAGGTCCAGTTTCTCAACAAACAGCCCAGTAATCTTACTATTAATTTATTTTTCAATTCAATGCCTATCTGGTAACTAGATAAGAAAAAACTTCAATTAATTTTCATATTTTTTCTCAACAATAATCAATATGCAATATTGCCAAATCTTTTATCATACAATCACCACAAAACCAAAAAATCTTTTCTAATGTAGTGTTTACTGAGGTTGAACTAGCACAGCATGGGAAAAGGGTGGTTATTTTTAAGCAGGCCTGTTATACTCCTCTCGAGAGCAATGGTGTACATATTCAAGTAAATCCATTAGGACGCAGGGCTGATGATGAACGAACATAACTGAAAGGTACTGCTGTGGTTTCATATTAGTAAGCTTGATGATCAGTGGCGGGCTAACCCTCTGGGAACACCAAGTATGGAGAAAGGAAGGGAAAAAAGAACTTTCTGTTTCTTCTCTCAAATGAGAGCTACCATTTCCTCACTCTGCGCTGTATGTAATGGATGGAGAAAAGGCAGGCGGAGCAGTTCTTACAAACGTTCTCAGATGGTGGTTATGAGGAGATGGCTGATCTGCAGCAAGAAGACAGTGGATGAAAGACCATTGAGTCGTTGTATATGACACAAAATATGTCACATATTTAATCAAATGGAAAGCACTAGAGCTCAGCCATGACTAACTTATGAAAAAGGATCCACTGAGTGATGGGGTGAGAGGATTCAGTGCATCCGTGTTTGTAACACTCCAACTTCTGGCAGAAAAGAGGTCTTTCTTTTCTTCAAGAAATTGGTAACTTTAATACCAACATCTTTTTCTTAAAACTTTTAAGAAGAGATTTAAGCAAAGCTGAGAAAAGACTGAGTTGAAATCAGAAGAACCTTGTTTGATTTACGCAGAGTTTTAAAATACCAAACAAACAACACATTTTTATCAAGCACTTGTATGTTCTTGTATTATATTCTGCTCTTTGGAGAGTATAAGAGGAATGTAAAACAAGGTCCCACTACTGTGAAGTAACTTGACTCCAATATAACAGCAGAGCCAGAGCAGGTAGGCAGACAGGAAAAATTAGAGAACCCAACTGTTTGGAAATATCAGGACAATAGGAGGTCAGAGATGCACGAACTGGAAGGAAGGCCAGTAAAAAGTAATTAAAAGTCTGATTTCTAAAATGTGTTTAAAGAAATACATTTTTATTGTTTATGAGTTCTTAAAGTTTTAATGCAGTAAAAGACACGTTTAACAGTGAAGTAAATGCAACTCTGCCAAAATGACCCACTTACCTGGAAGAGCATGCTAGGTAAGTCCACAGTCAGAAAGAACACAATTTTATAAAAAGCCAATTCCAAACATTCCAAATCCAAGAGATAGTCATGAAGTCCCTCACTGTCCTCTTTGGGTCCCTGTCAGGTTGTTCAGTGTTATCCAAGGATGGGCACCCAAAGATCTATTTTCCCCTCCGTCTTCCCATAGAAACTCAGCTTCTTCCAGCTACTGCTCACTGTTATCAAAGCCACGGAATCCATTCCCGAGTCACTCTGGGAGAGCAAGGGTGGATTCTCCATTCCTTACAGTAGAGTGTTTAAAAGACAAAACAGACCTAGTTCTTGCCAATATCTGTCACTTCTCAAGGCAGGGTCTGATGCATTATTTTTCTAAAAAAACCTTCTCACCACTGATAATGAGGGGGGGAAGAATAAAAGAGGTAAAAGGAACATTATACTATATTATGCCTAGAATACGTATGTTTGTGGTGCTAAGGTACTTGAAAATGGTGTGTTCATCATATAGGTTTTTATGTATTCTTCTTGAATTATTATATTTATGCTCTTTACTTACTAAAGAAAAGCCTTGTTTTTCTACAGAAGCACATAAATTATTTTCAGGTTCAATTCTATCAGAATTATCAAAATTCTTTATTAAGGAAGTCATGATTAGTGAGACGTTACACTATGTAAATACCCTTTTCATAGCTCCATTCTTTTGAGTCATTACCATCATCTTGTCTGCTTGCTCTCTGTAAAATTTTTCTCTCTCCAGCAAATGTTTCATATTTCAGTCTTAAACTAAAAATATTTTTTAAAAAGGCATTGTTTTGAGAGGATACGAAATGGTTTTCAAAATATACCTTTTTAAAGATTCTACTTCATGCAAATAAAATGCCCAAATATAGCTTCAATGCTGTTATAGTGAATAAAATGACAAACTCTCACAAAGAAATAAAAATTCCTAGTCCCAAATGCTTATTTGTGGCAGCATAGTGAAAGAATGTGCTCGTGCCCCGGAAATTCTCAGTAACCAGGTTTTAGCTGCAACGCTTTTTACAGATGCTTCCTTCAAAGAAAAGAGATCCTTCTCTAGAAGCATCCTTCACTTTAGAGACGAATCATTCTGCTGTGGGAGGAGCAGGTGGAGAGTTCTGTATTCTCTCCCTCAAGACTTGATTCATCTCATCCCAGGGCCACTTTCTTTCTCTTCAGCCTGTAGTAAGAAGGAAAATGGCTCAGACAGGCATAATGTGTCTTCCATACTGAGGTTATTCCTTTGTTCATATCTTACTGGTTTTACTATTAAATTTTTCTATTAAAGAAATATATTTGAATTTTATTCATATGTTTGTTTGCATTTAGTTGTTCTTGAGATTGTAGAAAAAACATTGAGGTTTTCCTTCCTTCATCTCCATACACAGAGATTTAAAATGATGAATATGGATAATTTAGTGAGGTCAGTCAAGATAAGGGATAAGGAAGTACCTCTTCAGAGGAATCTCAAACCTAAACGACATTTCTCAAATAAATTCACCATTAATTCATTTGAAAAATATTTTATGTCAGGCACTATTTTAGAGAAACAAAGCTGAATAAGATCTAGTGCTTGCCCCTGCTCTCAGGAAACTTATCAGCTGGCAAAAAAGACAAATATATAAACAATTAACTATGATATTATGTGGTGCTTGACATCAGACAGGCATCGACAAATCTCCCACAGTTGCAAAGTGTGACAGGCATGCTGACTCCTGTGTGCCACGGCTGCTGGGCAAGCCGGAAGCCGGGCTGTGCTGACGACAGGTGATCTGAGCTCTTGGTACATGGAAGCTCAATGGATGTTGGTTAATGAATGGATGGAGGCTGATGTTTCCATTAAGGATTATTAATTCATAAAAACAATGTCTGTTGATCCCAGCAAAATAAAAATTATGCTTGCAAATACTCCTTAGCCTAAGAAGCGAAATGTTTTAATGTTCTGAGAGTTACTAATGAGGACAGCTAAGTTTAGAAAGAAAGAGTCATCACGTTAGGTTAAAAAAGTACATAGCATTCTTCGGCTTTGATGGTTATGGCACTAACAGATGTGCCTAAGCAGTCTGAGCAGCAAGAGGCAGGAGGTTCCCGCTTATGCCAAGGAATACTAAAGTCCCACCATTTTCTACAAGAGAGGGCTGAAGAACAACCACTGCTTTCCAGATTTGTGCTTTTGGAAGTATCCTTTTGTGTGTGTGTGAGGAAGACTGTCGCTGAGCTAACATCTGTGCCAATCTTCCTCTGTTTTATGTGGGATGCCGCCACAGCAAGGCTTGCTGAGCAGTGCTAGGTCTGTGCCCAGGATCCAAACCTGTGAACCCTGGGCCACAGAAGCAGAGCACGTGAGCTTAACCACTATGCCACCAGGCTGGCCCCTGAAGTATCTTTTAATTAATGTTTCTGTTATAGACTGAATTGTGTCCCCCCAAAATTTGTATATTGAAGCCCTAATATCTTAGAATGTGACTGCATTTGGACACAGGCCTTTAAAGAGTTGAGAAAGTTAAAATGAGGCCCTTAGCTTAGGCCCTAATGCAATACAACAGGTGTCCTTATAAGAGATTAGGGTACACAGAGAGACATCAGGGGCTCGTGTCAACCCTCTGAAGAAGTAGCAAGACGGCAGCCATCTGCAAGCCAAGGAGAGAGGCCTCAAGGGAAACTAACCCTGCTAGCACCTTCAGCTTGGACTTCCAGCCTCTAGAATTGTAAGAATATAAATTTCTGTTACTTAAGCCATCCGGTCTATAGTATTTTGCAGTCCGTGCAAACTAATACAATTCCCCAGTCACCACCCTCCCCCAACCAACAGGACATTCTGATTCACTTAGGGCTAGGCAGGCACAAATCTGAATTTTTAAAAAGCACACAGGTGAACCTGATGCCAGCACTCCTAGGATTACACCTTGAAAGACGCACAACCAAAGAGAACTATGTGTGTTTCCCAGAGAGACCTTTCTGCTGCACGTCTTTGTGACCAGGGAACCAGGCAAAGAAAGGGTTACTGAGGGTCTGGTCAACAACTAACATGGTCTGTCAAATGTTTTCAGAAGAAATTATGAGTTCTGTTTTGCAGAAGTTGCTGTCCCCATTTTGCGGATGTTGCTGTCTTGCAGAGAAACTTACACGTTTGCCGCAAGACCCCTGCAAAATGTTCCAGCCCCAAATGTCCTAAAGCTACTTTAAACTCATTACGTATCTTAAATTCTCCTCCTCTGGGAGGGCCCAAACAGCCATTTTTAGATCATGCAATGTATGTAATAGCATGTTTACCTGAGACTCATGTGCCCTAAATTAATACAGTTGTCTCACAGTTGTTACAAATAAACCTCATATCTTCTGCTCTCTTGTGTATAGTCTCCACTGGCACTGAGCTCAGAGAGACACTGCGCTGGGAGCTATCGCTGGTGTTCTCCATTGCCTGTGCAAGCAATAAACCTTTTCTTCACCTACTTATGCCTTGGTTGTGCTTTTCAGCTCTGCACTCACCAAGAGACGAACCCACTGAGTTCAGTTACACCTTCACCTGTCCTCTGCATGTGAGCCCAACTGTTGCTGCAGCTGCCTTGGTCTGCAGAGGTTTGGGGCCAAAGATGTCTGCTCAGACTTGACCTCAGCCAATACACAGATAGAGCAGAGAGAAGGAACTGAAGCCTACCCAGACGGCTGTCTATGAGAAGAGACATCCTAAATACTCTCCAACTGTGACCCTGGAATTCAAATCTCATGGATGCACTGCTGCCCCAAAGTTATTTCCCCTTGGCTGCCCCTCTCTCGGGGGGTCCTTTCAGTTCTCTAACTCTGAGTTGTAGTTAAGTTTAGTAAGCACTGCCGGAAGAAAAAATCACTTCCATTACCCGAGAAGTTCCTGAGGAAACAGTTCTTTTATAGATCAAGGTCTTCAAAATCTGACACTAATGATGTAAACTTGTCCCAAGGCACCTGGGCACTCAGTAACATAGTGAGTCCTTAAGCAAAATTGTGGGGTTAGAGAAGTCTGTCTTCAAGGTTTTAGCCTCTTCTATCTGTTTCCGTTATCTCAGTGAGGCCACTAATCCTTGCTCCAGACGTAGAAGGCTCTTCTGAATTCTACTGACATTTGATATGGAGTAAGTTCTTCTAGTATTCATTTATTCAGTCATTCACTCAACAAATATTTATCGAGTTTCCTCTTTGTAGCTGCTAGACACTGAACTAAGTGGTGGGGATACAATACTATTTTCTGCACTAAGGGATTATAGTCTGGGGGGAAGGAAGAAATTCATCAAATACTCCTACCAAAGGGGAAATAGTCACACATAGATAAAAAGGAGCCAGGGAGGAAACAGGGGCCATGAGGGTGCAACCTAGAAACCCAACCAAAAGAACTTTCCCAGAAGAAGGGGAAAAGAAGTCCCCCCTCCAGGCTCATACAAAGGTGGAAGCGGCTAGTTCCAGAAGCTTCAGCTGGTGGGCTGCAGCAGTGGGTGCAGCAAACACAGCTTTGGAAGTGGACCCCTGAGACAGGGTGGGAACCAGACCATGCAGGGGCCTGGTAATGGGGTTGGGGTGGAGGCGGCTCCCTTTTCATTAAACCATCTGGTTAACAGGAAAAAAATCAGTGCACTGTTTGGACTACAATGTGATAATTAATGGCCATAGTAGACTTACTGACCAAGTAAATTTTGAATTCCTCTTGTAGGGGGTGATAGAAATTGGCTTGTTGATATGGCTATTGTTTAGCACAAAAGCAGTATCTGAAATTAGTCCCAAAGCATGATAGGTTTTTCTTTCTTTAGCTATCCACATGAGACTATTTTTTAATTGTATCAAATGTCACCAGGATGATATCCTTTTATCCACCATCCAAATAGAATATTATGTTTTCAACCAAATTTAGCAACCGGAAAATTTTTATATATTTAGGGATGAAATTTATCTGAAATAGCAATACCAAAAGTGCATATGTTCTACAGAGGGCTTTTCTGAGCTGGCCTTTTGCAGAAGACTTGTCTGTACATGGCTGGCTCATCTCCCTCCAGAAGATGAAAATAATATCTAATCCTGGAATAGGAACAGTTTCAGGGCTGACTATACCCCATCCCCGACTCTTTTCTCTTGGAAAGCAAAACTTTACATTTCCACACAAACAACAGCCAGTTAGCAGGCACAAATGCCAAGTGGGAAATTAACTTAGAGTGGGTGAGACAGACTACTAAAATTTTGACTATCCTGCTAAATTTAGTCAAGGAAGATCCATCTATGCCAATTTAAAATGGTGTCCAGGAGCTGCTTGATCACACATTTCAGCAAAAGACTGAAGACTAAAATAGAGAAAGGAAATATAGTTATTCCCTGTATCTAAATGTGCTTCTAATTAAGGTGTCTATCCACAGCCTGCTTTACAGAAGAAATAAATAGCTCTTTTTGGCTGGACAATGTTTACTATATTTTGTGATGAATTCACTCTGGCTGGCTGACTCTCTCCTTCACTTAGCCATAAAGACCCAGATGAGCTGGGGCTGCAGAAGGGGAAGGAAATTCAGAACTGCCATTATGTCATTGGGGAATCCCACCAGGAATTTTTTGTGTGAATTTAAGGTCAATATTAAAATGAATCAGGATAAATTTGTCAAATGTATTAAGCGAGCTCCTTCTTCTACAGCGCTTCTCCCTCGAGCTGTGGTTCTGTTCCAAGGGATGCTTTGTCAATACAATTAACAATTTCTTTAAGCAAATACATTTCTTTCACGCTTCAACAACCACCAGCATAAACAATAATGTTAGAAATAAGTGATTACACAGGTGTGACCTTGATTTGGAGATTTTGAAAATGATATTTGCATTATTCTATTTTAGAAACAATCAGCACATTGAATGTGTTTTCGGTTGTTTTGCACATTGCCAGCACTATACAATGACGGCTTTGAAATCAGGACTCAAATAAATGTGTAGTTCTGCCCCTGACTTTCTACATAACCTTGACAAAGACATTTACCATGTCTTGGCTCAGTACCTCTATCTGTAAAACAGGGATGGAAATATTGACTTTACTAATAGGGCTATGGTTCAGATTAGTTATCCCAGCTTTGCAAACTGCTTTCAAAAATCATCAGGCTGAAAAAATCACACTCAAGCAAAGGATGTACTTACTTATTCTGCCCATCGTTCTAAATACCATCCTTTCCCACTCAAATCATTCCTGCTGCCATATACTAGATTCCCTCTGGTGAGAAAATGGCCCAATGGTAGATATCATGAGGCATCCCTTCTGAAACAATACCATAAAATACAAGGCAATACATAAAATAATAAATAAAATAAAGTTAGATTCTGACACTAACAGCCTGTTTTCATTAAGACTACACTAAGTTTTTTACATTTCCGGTTTTTGTATTATGTCAATATTGTTATCACACTCATCATCATCAATGATGTTTATTGAGTGTTAACCAGGTGCCAGGCACTGTGCTAGGCTCTTTAACATGGACTGCCCCCTTTAATCCTCACAACAATTCAGTGAGTAAAGTATTGTCATTATTATTCCCATTTTACTGGTAAGATAGTTGAGGCTTACAGGAATCCAATAACTTGAAGTCACACGACTTGTAAGAGCAGAACTAGAGCTCACACTTGCTTCCAACCCCAGAGGCTCAGCTTTTCATAACTTCACTACATTCCCATTAGGCTAATCTTCATGACTAAATTACTCAGCAACCAAAAGTGGTATTAAAATTTAATGCAATTATGGAAAGGAAGAAGATGTCAAGAAGCTGATATTATCACAGGTGTAGAAAATTCCCCAAATTAAAGCAGGTTTTTATTTAAAAGAGTCAAATAAACCTATACTAAGCTGAAAGGAGGAAAGTCGACCCTAAGAGAGAATAAGCTACTTCTTCCAATCAAACAGCAGCAGTATGAATAGAATATAGCTTTATATTGAATATATCTGACATATTACTTTTTCACATGCCCCTAAATTATTTAAAAGTATAATTACTGCTTTTAAAATAAATCTTAAATCTGTAAGGGATGCTTAAAAAGATATTGCATTAAGTTGAACATTAAAGTAGATGAATTCTAAATTTCCTTCTGTCTTAAAAGTTCAATGATTCTCTGAATGATGAAAATATAAATGAATTGAACAGCACTGTGCTGGGCATGTACTGTGTGAGGTCACTTCCACATTTCTCATGGAAGTATTTTAAAACCTCTCTACTCTGCATTAGTCCCCTGCAATCACTCAGAATTCCTTCTTCTCACTAGGTAACTTTCATTCATACTTAGATGAGCAGATAATTTGTCATCTACACCAGGGTATTTTTAATACTGAAAGGGGACTCTAAAAATTGAACTTATATATTGTTCTGGAAAAAAATTTATTTATTGACTAAAACTTTTTTTATTATATTGATGGATTTTATAACTAGTTCTGCTTAGAAGCTATGTTCAAAATTAAAATTCTTTATGAAAATAAAAATGACATGGGTATTTAAAGTAAATTTTTCAAAACTTTATATTGATTATCTGAATATTAAAAATAATCTAAGCAGAATAATTAACCAGTGTCTGAGCTACATCTGTTACAAATACTGCATTACTAGTATTTTTCTTTAAAAAAGTCAATATTCTATCATTTCTTTTCACGAAATTACCTGCAATCTTCAAGATGCATAACATTTATTCAGTTTATATATTTGAAATTGTTAACACTTTCAATGGACTCTTCTCTGTCAATCATAACAATTTCCATCTAATAAGTTCTCTAAATTTATGATCCTTTTAAATGTTTCCTCTGATTTAGATGCTGCAAAATTTTAGTCTTCCTCAAGTTTATTCTATTCTGGCAAAGAATGTAAATTCATTGTTAGGAGACAATTCTCCAAGGGTTTCTCACATTATTGCATTCCAAGTGACAAGTGACTGTCTTTTGTTCCAGACAATCTTTTCAAGGATGTTTTTCCTTGGAAGATAGAGATAATGTCTCCTTTCAGAGCAAAGGGCAAGTTGGTTTACAGTCTTAGAAGATAAAGATAGTATCTCCCTCTGGAGCAAAGTTTAGGCATACTTTCTGACCATTATAAAAGATTCAGGTCCTCTAAGGTCAAAGGTTCTCTCCTGTAACACAACTCACTGTGTGTGCAGGTGTCATCTGGTGCTCTTTGCATCAGATATGGGAACTGGGGCTCAGGGAATCCAAGCAAACAATGCCAATACTCTGGCTATTACTATTGCTGCAAGTACAAACTATCCTTCATCTCTGACCCAGGAGTCTTAAATCTACCATCATCCACGAAACTCTGGCAGGCTAACATATGAGCTTGAAAATAAGGTTAAACCTCAGATTTGTCACAGTTCTTGCCAGTTTGGGTGATGAGAATGGGATGCTGATAGAGTCATGAGTTGTGGAACAGAAAGAGGGAGGATCTTCTGGGCCAAGTAAAGGAATTTAAGGGAAGTCCATAATATTGGTAGTGAATGTGCTGACCAAATTGGTCAACTCGGCAATAAGTGGTCCTCCAATTTATCGCCTCTTAACGAGAAAGAATTGAGGAGGTGGTTGTAGACTGAATACTGGGAAATCAGTTCAAAGACAGCTGCCCAAAGTTGCCTAGGTTGTTGTTAACTCTCATCCATATGGGTGGGCTTTCTTACTAATTGGGCTGTCAAGCTAAAGTCCTCCACATTGTAACAACTGGTACTAAGATTGATCCTGGATGTGTAAAAGGTTTCATCCCAACAGTTACAGAGGTGAGCACCCACATGGAGTACGAAAGGAGGCAAATTTTCAACCACTGTGACAGAAAACAGACTAATTGGTAGTGCTCTGGCTGGATCAGCTGGGAGACAAGGCTGTGGTCTGCCTAATGATTGTTAAGGAAGAATGGCAACAGCTGGGACATCCAACGTCTCAGCCCCTCCTGCAGGCTATCAAGCCAAACTTAGGTCCATTCAGAGTAGACAAAGGGCTCAGAGTTTTTTCAGTGGGTATTCGCTGCTATGGGGGACCTTTAACCCTCTTGGAGAGATTTCCCTGAGACAGACAAACTCCTAGGGGAAACTACACCTGAGTCATTGACTAGTATTCAGGCTTTTACTGCCAAGGGTGGGTTTATAAAGCTGATGAAGGTGAATCAATGGAGAATGAGAAACTAACTCAAAAGATTCTAAGTGTATTCCTACGGTCAGACCCATTGTCCTAGAAAACTCCCCTAGCCCTTATGTTAAAACTGGGTAAAAACTTGAGATGTTATCATGATAGTGGGGCAGCAATTGACCCAGATTAAAGCAGACTTCTTTTTAAAAAAGTTATTATTGTGTGAGTCAGCACAAGTCACCAAAAAGCACAAACCCCACAGCCCTAGCCCAAACAAAATGTGGCTGCAGCTGCTAAATCAAGGCATCCTAAGGCAGAAAGGGACAGTCTCGCATGCAAATAATGACCTTGCCACTCAACATGGGACTCTGGAGCGGGGAGAGAGGCAAAGCATTGGAAGTTTGGTTGAGCTACCAGCAGCAGCTACACTCTTTGAAATCAAACATAAATATAAAGCCTTAATTTCATGGAGCTGCTCTCTTCCTATGTGCTCCCTGATCCCTTCCTCTCCCTCTACCCTGACCTTAGTTGTTTTAAGGAGAAAAATGATCAGTGGTGGAGCTGAGGTCTCTTGCTGCCCAAAGGCAAATCAAAGCCTAAACACACCCATTGGAGCATCCTGGGGTATTTCAAGGTGGGAGGGATTTAAAGTTGCATGGCTATCTTGGCTATCGGCAGCCTAGAACTATCCTACTTGACCTACGGAAGGAAAAGGCTCTTAGATTTGGCTAACGGGGTTTGGGCTGGGTGGGGAAGAAAAGAAAGTACTTTGTGGCACCTTGGGGAACTTTGGGCCAATTCAATACACTGTTGCTATTTCTTCTACATCTGAATGTATGGTAAGAATTGAAGTGTTATATGCTTGTACTTCCCTAGCCCATAAATGCCAGAAAGAAGTCATCCAATTGGGAATAGCCACACAGAGAGAAGTGATAAAGGACCTGTAAATTCCTCCTCAAATCATCTCCCTGTCCCCTCCCAGGTGGTCTAACAGGAATAGTATAGTATCCCAGGAAGAAAAGGAGAAATCCCAGCCTCTGAAGCCCTTACTTAAAGGTAGCGGGGGTAGTAAGAGATGCAATGTCTCAATATAACAGCCGTATATGGCCAGTGAAAAAGGCCCCTGGGAGCTTGTTGTTACTAAATTCAACTGTTGTTCCCAAAGCCCTGGCTGTTACAGACATTGTGACTCTCACTGAAGCCACTGCACAAATGATGGCATTTGGCACGATGTCTTAGACATTGCCAACACCTTCTTTTCCAGCACAATGGAACCCTAGGACCAAAATCAATTCACACTTATGAAGCAAGTCCTCCAATATACAATTGTAGTATTCCCCAATGGGTACGTAAACTCCTCTAGCATTTGCACCAGTGCATGAGTCAGGATTAGTACAAATACCTCTACCCTCTGATGTCCAAAGCTTTCACTATGTAGATAATATCCTGTGATTGATAAATGAGAAGGCTCAGTTTTAGCTACTCTAACTGCAATGTTACCACATTTCTGTCAGCAGGGGTGGCTGATAAATCCTGGCAAGATTCACGGTTCTGGGACTCTGAGTAAAGTTTCGTGGGTGGAATTGCAATGTTCAATGCCTTGGTAGTCAAGGAAAAACTGCTGTCTCTGGCCTTCAACTGCCAAAAAAGAAGAACAACGTCTTATTGGACTCTTTGGTATTGGAGACAGGATGTGCCTCATTTGGGCATTCTACTTGGGTGTCCGTCTCAGCTAACTCACAAATTAGTGTCCTTTGAGTGGGAGCCCAAACCCACAGGTTGCGTTGGAAACTGTCCAGCAAACTGGGGCAGGCTCTCAACCTTTGGGGCCTCACAGTCCTAATAATCCTTTTGAGCTGCAGGTCCCTGTGCCTGGTGATTTTTCCAATTGAAGCCCCTGGTAAAGATAGGATTCCAACCAAAAGTTGTCCCTTGTAGTTTTAAATCTGTCACCTCCCTGACATGGCTACCCAAACACTCTAGTTTGCTACTGAGCACTTGTTGAAATTGAACAACCAACCCATGGAGGCCTTGTAATTCTCCAGGGCCTGATATTCTCATTTTGGGGTGGATCAACTCATACTCAATGAACATGAGAAGGGGCTAACAAGCCTTGATTGTCATGTGGAAATTGTATATTCAAAAACAAAGCTGACATCCAACATATATATATATATATATAAACATATATATATATATAAAACAAATCCCAGCTTTATATTAAAAAAATTGATAGCTATTTCTTTGGAGGAAACTTTATCCCCACTCTACCACCTGAAGGAACCTGCTGACTCATTGGGTCCCTCACTCAATTCACTGAGGTTCACCTCAGTGCCTGGGCCTAGTTCCCTAATGGTTTGGCTAAGCTGAAAACTAATAGTATCCGCTGGGCTGCATCGTTTTTCAACCTTTTTCTTTTTTTTTTTTAAAGATTGGCACTTGAGCTAACATCTGTTGCCAATCTTCTTTCTATTTCTTCTTCTTCTTTTCCCCAGAGACCCCCAGTACATAGTTGTATATCCTAGTTGTGAGAGCCTCTGGTTGGGCTATGTAGGACGCTGCCCCAGCACGGCCTGATGAGCAGTGCCATGTCCGTGCCCAGGATCCCAACCGGCGAAACCCCAGGCCACTGACATAGAGCATATGAACTTAACCACTCGGCCATGAGTCCGGCCTCAACTTTTCAACCTTAACACCAGCTAATCAAACTGAAAATGGACATGGTCGTTTCACTCAGTAGGTTGAACTCAAGGCCATTCTCATAGCTTGAGCCAATATCTTTTTGGTGAACTTTGTTGGCTGTTCATCAATTTTGGGTTATTGCCAATGGCCTGTCTGTTTGGTCTATCACTTGAAAAGCTACAGACTGACTGATTAAAGACAACCTTATAGTTTACATTCCAGTTAAATAGACAATTGTGTCATTTACTATTTATTAAATAATCTATCCTTTTCCCACTAAATTGAATCCTGACTCATAAAACGTAAAACTCTCATTACCCTGAGATTTCAAATTATGTGTCTCTCCCTATGCCCATATTGATTAAGGTATGTTGAACATCTGATAAGGAAATTTCTCCATCACTCTCAATCCATTTCATACTTTTTTTCTGGCTATTTTGAGGCATTTATTCTTTTATTTTCACTTAAAGATGATTTTATCTAATGTCCCCAAAATTTTGTTAATGGAAATTCATTAAAATTACACATTTATTTTAGAAAGTTGAGATATTAAATAATAATTAGTCTTTCCATTTGAGATGTTTTTCCATTTGCTCAAATCTTCTTAGTATGTATTTTAATAAAGCTATAGTTTTATTTATATGTCTTGTGTTTTTCTTACCAATTTTTGCCAATTTTTAAAATTATTTTCATCATGTGTATATGAGTGTTTATTCAGTATGTGTGACTGTTATGAGTGAACTATTTCCCCCATTTCCATTTCTAGGTCTTTCTTGCAAGAGTAGAGGAAAACAATCTTGCTTACATTTTGTTCAGTTACCTTATCATATTTCCTTATTAATTTTAGTGGTATTTTACTAGAAGCTCTTTGGTTTTCAAGAAATACAATCTGCAAAATGTTCATTTATCTCTTTTTTTCAACATTAATGTTTCTTTCATTTTCTCATTGTATTATAATTGCTAGCTACTCCAAAAAATTGTATGGTAGTAACAATGATAGTAGGAATCTCTGGTTACAGAGATTTACAGCATAGTGCTAAGGGCATGATTTCTAGGGCACAACTGCAACTCTGAATCACAAGTTCACCACTTGATGTCTGTGTGTTCTTAGGCAAGTTACTTAATCTCTATATATCTCAGTTTTCCCATCTTTAACATGGGGATTATAATAGTATCTATTGCATATGATTTTTGTGAGAATTGTTATCTGTAAAGTGCCTGGAACTGTCCTTGCACACAGTAAGCACTATAAATTGTCAGCTATTATTTTTTTCTTGATTTAATTGAAAGTTTTAGTGTTTTGCTGTTTAGAAGGATATTTGCTGTAGACGTATGGTAAAACATGGTAGTACTTTTTTTTAATTTTTAATTTTTTAAATTGTGGTAACATTGGATTATAACATCATATAGCTTTCAGATGTACATTGTAATATATTTTGAATTCTGTGTAGATTACATCATGTTCACCCCCCAAAAACTAATTATAGTCCATCCCCTCACATGTGAGCCTAATTACCCCTTTTGCCCTCCCCTCTCCTTCCCCTATGGTAACCACCAATCCAATCTCCATTGCTATGTATTTGTTTGTCATTCTTTTTATCTTCTACTTATGAGTGAGATCATACAATATTTGACTTTCTCCCTCTGACTAGTTTCACTCAGCATAATACCCTCAAGGTCCATCCATGTTGTCACAAGTGGCCAGATTTCATCATTTCTTATGGCTGAGTAGTATTCCATTGTATATGAATACTAAAACTTTATCCATTAGTCCCTTGATGGGCACCTAGTTTGCTTCCAAGTCTTGGCTATTGTATATAATGCCGCAATGAACATAGGGGTGCAAGTATCTTTATGCCTTTGTGTTTTAAAGTTCTTTGGATAAATACCCAGCAGTGGAATAGCTGAATCATATGGTATATCGATCCTTAATTTTCTGAGGCTACTCCATACTGCTTTTCATCATGGCTGCACCAGTTTACACTCCCACCAGGAGTGTACAAGGGTTCCCTTCTCTCCACATCCTCTCCAACATTTGTTGTTTTCTGTCTTGTTAATTATAGCCACTCTGACTGGAGTGAGGTGATATCTCATTGTAGTTTTGATTTGCATTTCCCTGAGAGCTAATGATGCTGAACATGTTTTCATATGCCTGTTGGTCATCCGTACATCTTCTTTGGAGAAATCTCTGTTCAGAACTTTTGCCCAGTTTTTTAACTGGTTTGTTGGTTTTTTTTGTTGTTGAGATGTATGAGTTCTTTGCATATTTTTAATGTTAACCCCTTATCTGATATGTGGTTTGCAAATATCTTCTCCCAATTGTTAGGTTGTCTTTTCCTTTTGTTGATGGTTTCCTTTGCTGTGCAGAAGGTTTTTAGTTTAATGTAGTCCCATTTGTTCATTTTTTCTTTTGTTTCCTTTGCCCAGTCAGA
The DNA here is from genome assembly GCF_041296235.1 of Equus asinus. Lineage (NCBI taxonomy): Eukaryota > Metazoa > Chordata > Mammalia > Perissodactyla > Equidae > Equus > Equus asinus. The sequence continues at coordinate 22,389,289 of NC_091813.1, forward strand.
CATGGTACTTGAAAATATGCTGCCCAGACCAATGTCAAAGAGCATACTGCCTATGTTTTCTTCTAGAAGTTTCATGGTTTCAGGTCTTACATTCAAGTCTTTAATCCATTTTGAGTTGATTTTTGTGCATGGTGCAAGGGAATGGTCTACTTTCATTCTTTTGCATGTGGCTGTCCAGTTTTCCCAACACCATTTATTGAAGAGACTCTCCTTTCTCCATCATATGCTCTTGGCTCCCTTGTCGAATATTAGCTGTCCATAAATGTGTGGGTTTATTTCTGGGCTCTCGATTCTGTTCTATTGATCTGTGTGTCTGTTTTTGTGCCAGTACCATGCTGTTTTGGTTACTGTGGCTTTGTAGTATATTTTGAAATCAGGGAGTGTGATAGCTGCAGCTTGGTTCTTTTTTCTCAGCAATCCTTTGGCTATTCTGGGTCTTTTGTTGTTCCATATAAATTTTAGGATTCTTTGTTCTATTTCTGTGAAAAATGTTGTTGGAACTTTGACAGGGATTGCATTGAACCTATAGATTGCTTTAGGAAGTATGTACATTTTAACTATGTTAATTCTTCCAATCCAAGAGCACAGAATATCTTTCCGTTTCTTTGTGTCTTCTTCGATTTCTGTCAACGTTTTATAGTTTTCAGTGTACAGATCTTTCACCTCTTTGGTTAAGTTTACTCCTAGGTATTTTATTCTTTTTGTTGCAAGTGTAAATGGGACTGTAATCTTAATTTCTCTTTCTGTTACTTCATTGTTAGTGTATAGAAACGCAGCCCATTTTTGTATCTTGATTTTGTATCCCACAACTTGACTGTATTCATATATTGTTACTAAAAGTTTTTTAGTGGATTCTTTAGGGTTTTCTAGATATAAAATCATGTCATCTGCAAAAAGTGACAGTTTCACTTCTTCTTTTCCAATATAGATCCCTTTTATTTCTTTTTCTTGCCTGACTGCTTTGGCTAGGACTTCCAATACCATGTTAAATAAGAGTGGTGATGGTGGGCATCCTTGTCTGCTTCCTGTTCTTAGAGGGATAGCTTTCAGGTTTTCTCCATTGAGAATGATATTTGCTGTGGGTTTGTCATATATAGCCTTTATTATGTTGAGGTATTTTCCTTCTATACCCATTTTATTTAGAGTTTTTATCATAAATGGATGCTGTATCTTGTCAAAAGCTTTCTCTGTGTCTATTGAGATGATCATGTGATTTTTATTCTTCATTTTGTTAATGTGGTGTATCACGTTGATAGATTTCTGAATGTTGAACCATCCCTGCATCCCTGGAATGAAACCCACTTGATCATGGTGTATGATCTTTTTAATGTATTGTTATGCTCGATTTGCTAGTATTTTCTTGATGATTTTTGCATCAATGTGCATCAGTGATATTGGCCTGTAATTTTCTTTTTTTGTGTTGTCCTTGTCTCAGTTGGTATCAGGATAGTGTTGGCTTCATAGAATGAGTTAGGAAGCCTCCCCTCCTCTTCAACTTTTTGGAAGAGTTTGAGAAGGATAAGTATTAAGTCTTTGAATGTTTGGTAGAATTCACCAGAGAAGCTATGTGGTCCTGGACTTTTATTTTTTGGGAGGTGTTTGATTGCTGTTTCAATCGCCTTACTGGTGATTGCTCTATTCAAATTCCCTACATATTCTTGGTCCAGTTTTGGAAGGTTGTATGTTTCTAAGAATTTATCCATTTCTTCTAGATTATCCAATTTGTTGGTGTATAGCTTTTCATAGTATTCTCTTATTATCTTTTGTATTTCTGAGGTGTCCATTGTATTATCTCCTCTTTCATTTCTGATTCTATTTATTTAAGCCTTCTCTCTTTCTTTCTTGGTGAGTCTAGCTAAGGGTTTGTTTATCTTTTCAAAGAACCAGCTTTGGTTTCATTAATTTTTTCTATTTTTTTTAGTTTCTATTTCATTTATTTCTGGTCCGATTTTTATTATTTCCTTCCTTCTGCTGATTGGGCTTTGTTTGTTCTTCTTTTTCCAGTACCTTTAAATGTGCTGCTAGATTGTTTATTTGGGATTTTTCTTCTTTGTTGAGTTAGGCCTGAATTGCTATAAACTTCCCTCTTAGAACTGCTTTTGCTGTCTCCCACAGATTTTGGCATGTGGTATTTTCATTTTAATTTGTCTCCAGGAGTTTTTTTATTTCTCCTTGATTTCTTCATTGACCCAATTGTTGTTCAGTAGCATTTTGTTTCATTTCCACATTTTTGTGGCTTTTCTGGTTTTATTCCTGTAGTTGATTTCTGGTTTCACACCTTTGTGGTCAGAAAAGATGTGTGGTATTATTTTGATCTTCTTAAATTTATTAAGACTTGTTTTGTGGACTAATATGTGACCAATCCTGGAGAACGTTCCATGTGCATTTGAAAAGAATCTGTATTCCGCGGTTTTTGGATGGAATGTTCTATAGAGATCCACCAAGTCCATCTGGTCAAATGTGTCCCTTAAGGCCAGTGTTTCCTTATTGATCTTCTGTTTGGATGACCTATCCATTGGTGTAAGTGGAGTGTTAAAGTTCCCTACTATTATTGTGTTACTGTCTATTTCTCCTTTTATGTCTGTTAGTAATTGCTTTATATATTTAGGTGCTCTTATGTTGAGTGCATAGATATTTACAAGTGTTATACAAGTCTTAAATTTTCTTGTTGGATTGTTCCCTTTACCATTATGTAGTGCCTGTCTTTGTCTCTTGTTACAGTTTTTGTTTTAAAGTCTATTTTGTCTGATATAAGTATTGCTACTCCTGCTCTCTTTTCGTTGCCATTTGCATGGAATATCTTTTTCGATCATTTCACTTTCAGTTTGTGAGTGTCTTTAGGTCTGAACTGTGTCTCTTGTATGTAGCATATACATGGGTCTTGTTTTTTAATCCAATTGGCCACCCTATGCCTTTTGATTGGAGCATTTAGTCCATTGACTTTTAAAGTAGCTATTGATAAATATGTATTTATTGCCATTTTGTTACTTTTTTTCCTGGGTGTTTTAGTAGTTCTTCTCTGTTCCTGTCTTTTTCTCTTGTTCTCTTCCCTTGTGGTTTGATGGCTGTCTTTAGTAATATGTTTGATTTCTTTTGTCTTACTTTTTTGTTTACTTATTATAGGTTTCTGATTTGTGATTAACATGAGGATTCTATTTAAGATTCTATGTATATAACATATATATATATTGAGTTGATAGACTCTTTAGCTTGACTGCTTTCTAAAAGCTCTACTTTTTCACTCCCCTCCTCCCACATTTTATGTTTTTGAAATCATTTATAGTCTCTTTTTTAGTGTGTGTCTATCCATTACCCTCTTATCATTGAAATAGGTGATTTTAGTACGTTTGTCTATTAACCTTCATATTATCTTCACAGGTAGTTGATCTGTTACTTTTACTATATTTTTATCTTTACCAGTGATTTTATTGCCTTGGTTTTTTTGATAATTTTTTTAATCTCTATTTGTGGTCATCACTTTCCCACTTAAATAAGTCCCTTCAGTATTTCTTGTAGAACTGGTTTCTTGGTGATAAACTCCTTTAATTTTTGCTTGTCTGGGAAGCTCTTTATCTCTCCTTCCATTCTGAATGACAACCTTGATAGATAGAGTATGTTTGGCTATAGGTTTTTTCCTTTTAGCACTTTAAATACGTTGTGCCATTCTCTTCTCACCTGTAGGGTCTCGGCTGAGAAGTCTGCTGATAATCTTATGGGCTTTCCTTTGTATGTCATTGTGGCCTTTCTCTTGCTGCTTTTAGGATTCTCTCTTTATCTTTTAATTATAATTCATCTTCTTGTGGGCCTCTTTGGGCTTATCTTGTTTGGAGCTCTCTGTGCTTCCTGTACTTGGGATGTCTGTTTCCTTCTTTAGGTTAGGAAAATTTTCAGCTATTATTTCTTCGAATAAATTTTCAGCCCCCTTGTCTCTCTCTTCTCTTTCTGGGCACCTATAATCTGAATGTTAGCATGCTTGATATTTTCCCAGAGTTCCTTTAGACTGTTCTCATTCTGTCTAACTCTTTTTTCTTTTCTCTGTTCCGTTTGGGTGATTTCCTCTAGTCTTTCGTCTAGCTCGCTGATCTGTTCTTCTGCATTCTCTGGCCTGCTATTGAGTCCCTCTAGTGAATTTTTCATTTCCAGCATTGTATTCTTCATTTCTGATTGGGTTTTTTTATATATATCTTCCAGTTCTTTGATGATGTTCTCATTGTGTTCATCCACTCTTCTCCCCATATCTGTGAGCATCGGCATGATATTTTGTTTGAACTCTTTGTTGAGAAGTTCACTTATTTCTGTTTCATTTCATCCTTTATCTGGGGTTTTGTCCTGTTCCCTTGCTTGGAAAGTATTCCTTTGTCTCCTCATTATGCCTCTTTCTCTGTGTTTATTTCTATGTATTAGGTGAGTCAGCTATGTCTCCTGATCTTGGAGAAGTGGCCTCACGTCTGAGATGCCTTATGAGGCCCAGCAGTGTGCTTCCCTCTTGTCACCAGTCCAAATGATCCAGGAGTGACCCTTTTGTGGGCTGCTTGTGTCCTTCTGCTGTGGCAGGGTTGCTCTTACTTCAGGTACTCAGGGAGTCTAGTCTTTCCTTCCCTGGCCAGCTGTTTGTAAATCTGGTTTGGGGAGCCTCAGCACTGTTGGCTACAAAGTCTACCTGCACACTCCTGTTGCAGTTTTCCTCCTAATTGGGTTGGTACCCAGTGTAGCCAGTTGCTAGGCTCAGGGGCTTACAGTTGGTATAGGCCTCAGGCCTACAAGGCTGTTGGCAGTTCTCTTAGGAGTGCAGCTGAGTGGGGCTGGCCCTTGCCACTGGGAGCACACAATTGTTTCAGGCTTTGGAAGGTGGGGCTGACCCTTTTTATGGCTATTTCTGAAGCACAGGTCTGCCACTGATAAGCCTCACCCCCCACAGAACCACACACACCGTCAACACTGTCCTGGTGTGTGCACCCTTCCAAACCCCCTGGAGCATACCCCAATGCCTCACTGCAGAGGCCCCCACCTCTCCACCAATGCCCCCCACAGTTCACCTGGTCCTCACACAGGCCCTGCCCCATAGAGGTGGACACACTTGCCTGCCTGTAGAGGATCAAGGCACCAGTCAATGCAGGCTGAAAAGTAGCTTGAGGGCTTGCTGTTAGGTAGGGCCAGTCCCTGGGGCAGCTGCCTGCCCTGGCTGAACTGGATGAAATCTGTGCTCTAGTGGGTATGGCAGACCCTTGGGCCAACAGGCCAAGGGAAGAATCTCAATGGCATCCACCAGAGTCTGTGTCAGCAAGCCTGGACCAGATCAGAACAATGGCCCCCACCAATATCTCAGTCTGTGGAGAGGTCCCTCCTCTCATGAAGATGCCCCCAGAGCCCACCAGGTGAGTCTCTTTTCACCAAAGCACTGTCAGCCTTCTCTCTGGTGATTTTGGGTTGCTGCAATGAGTGAGTTTGTGTGTGGGCCCTTGAAGACCTGGGTCTTTTCAGCTTTGTCTGATAGCTTTTCTAGGGGTATCCTTGCTGCAGTTAATAGCCAGTGAAGACACACGGTAAGACCCTCATCTCAGTTGGGCTGAGTCTGAAGTATGCTTATAGCAGTATCAGCCCCACTCTGGACCTCACTCCTCCAGGGAGGGCTGCGTACCTTAGGATGGGTCCTGCCTGGCCAGCTGAGAAGCTCTGTTGCTCCCAAAGGCGGCTTTTTTCCTCTCCAGGAGGAATTTCTGCCTCTTCCACCTTAGTCAGGACTGTCCCTTTTTGTGGGGGTTCTTTTCACCAATTTTCAGTTTTCTATCCAGGGTAATTTTTCCAGAAATAGTTGTAACCTGGTTGTGTTCGTGTGAGGAGATGAGTTCAGAGTCTGCTTACACCACCATCTTGACGAGATCCCCATGGTAATACTTTTAAGCAGTTTCTTTTCCAGTTTTACTGAGTTTTTATTATTAAAAACTCCTTTATTTTATTAAAATTCTTTTTAGCAACTTTTTATATGATTACATGGTCATTTTCTTCTTAAATTTACTGACATTAGTAAGGGATTACACTGATATTGAATCACCTTTGAATTTCTGAGTTACTTCTTAGAAATAATGTATTTTTGATACATTATATTTGCCAATATTTTATTTAGAATGTTTGCATGTACTAATAAATGTTTGTTTTGTTTGGGGTACTATATTGGTAACTGACAAAGTTTTGTTATTAAGTGTGTGAGATTTATAAAATAAATTAGGAATGTTTCTAGCTTTTTCTGTGGTTTGAAATAGTTTAAGTAACCTGCAATAAACTCTTCTTTAAAGGTTAGATAAAACTTGGCTGAGAACCCATCTTGCCCTGATGTCTGTTTGAATGGTACATCTTTATTCACCTTTTCAATCTTGTCTTTGGTAATTGGTCTATTCGAGGATCTTACATCTTCTTAGGTCAAATCTGGTATTTTATCTTTTGCTGGAAAATCATCCATCTCCTCTAGGTCTCCAAATTTGTTGTCAAAATATATGTGCCATCTTCAATAATTTTTTTAATCTTTTCTATAACTATACTTGTTCCTGATCATATATATTTTGTTCTCTCTCTTTTTTATAATCAGCTTTATCTGTTTTATTGGTCTCTTCCAAAAATCATTTTTAGACTTATTTTTCCCTTCTACTATAGTTTTATTTTTTATTTAATTAAATCCAGTTCATCTTTTAAAATTTCCTCTATTTTCTTTTGGTATTCCTTTTCTAATTTCTGAAGATGAATTCTTAGTTCCTTTATTTACTATTTTTCTTCAATGTTGAGGGCATTTAAGACTATTGATTTTCTCCTGAGTGCAGCTTTTGCTGTGTTTCATAGATTTTGGAATGAAGTATTCTCATTTTCTTTGCTTCCCAGATAGCATGTAATTCCCTTTTTCATTTCCTCACTGACTCAACACAATATTTTTAGAAATACATTTCTAAGTAGTCAGAGTTTCTGTTTATCTATTTACTATTTATTTCAAATATGATAGATTTATGACAAGAATATGTGACCCATAAGAAGCTGACAATACCATTAAAAATTTTAACATTTTTTGTGGTCAAATTCGTGATCAGTTTTTGTAAAAGTTCCAGAAGGTATAAAATTATTTATTCTCTTCTTGTGGAACATGAAGACCTATTTATACCTATCAGATTAAATGTATTAATTACATGATTGAATTCCTCTTTGTCTTTACTATTTAACCTTCGTCTACCAGAATTGTTAAATTCTGGGGGAAGTATACTGAAGTTGATACATTCGCATGAATGAATGATAATCACCAGATTTGGGTACACACGTATGAATTAGTAAGGATTATTTGTAGAGTGTTGATGGGATTGCATTCAGTAGTCAGTATTAGAAAGCCCAATAAATGGTGACTTAATAGAAACAGGTTTACTTCACTTATGTAACAAAAGGTTGTAGGTAGGTAGGTCTACGGCTTGTACAGGGGCTCAAGGATGCCATCAAGAAAGCAAAACCCTTGCTTTGCTGCTCTGTCATCTGTAGCAGCGGCTGCTACAGTTCTGGGATGGCTTCTATTTTCCAGGCAGCAGAAAGGAGGAAACAGAAGAGACAGCACCAACAGACTTCAACATCTTATGTCTCATTGGCCAGAATTGAGTCACGTGGCCATCTCTAGTTAAAATGGGGTCTGAAAAAATAAGCATTCAGCTTTAGAGCTTCCAAAATGGAGGAAGGTAAGTGAAAATAAATCGAAATGGGTGTTGAAGAAGTGAACTAACAGTATCTGCCAAACATAAGAACTGTTAACACATATATTCAGAATTCAAAGTTTTTAATATTTGAAGCCTCTTGCTTTTGTCAGTGCTGTTCCAACATCCCTTCATCTCCCCTAGATATACCCCTCCTTATTTAAAAACGAATTTGCAAGAGTTATGACATTAATACCTAATTTAGTATTTTCTCCTCTGGTAATTAGAAGGATTGGAAAGGGGAGAGCAATGGAGAAAAGTGGGCATCATTTTGTAGAAGGAAATAGAAACTTAAGAATTTTTTATTCAAGGGATTCTCTAGAATCTGTGTCCTGTAGTAAATACAAACTCAATAAAGTAAACCAGGTACAAAATGTTACTGCAAATTTGGGTATGTAGAAATGTTACATTATTTTACTTTCTTTAAAACAAATGAACTACTGAAAGTTTTAAATTTTTGTCTCTGCTATTTAAATTCTTAATCCACAGAAAGTTGTTTCATCTATAATGTGTGGTAGAGATTAATTTTCATGCTTTTTCCATGTAGATAACCACTTTCCCAGCTGTAACTATTGAGTAGTAACTCCTTTCCCAAGTGATTTTCCATGCCGCCTCTATCTAACATCAAAGTTCTTTATGTGCATGGGTGTTTTGTTGAACTCTATATTCTACTTCATGCACCAATTTATCTCTCCTGTGTGAGTAACACATCTTAATTAATACAGCCCTATAACCCCATATATCTGGAAGAACAACTCGTTTTTCATGTTATTTTTTAAAGAGGTATTTTGACTATTTTTGGACCTTTATTGAGTTACACAAAGAATCCTTTGGGATTTTGACTGGAGTTACGTTAAATCTATAGATCTGTGTAGGAAGAATTAAAGTCTTTATGACATCTTCCCATGATGAACATAGGAGACTTCTCTACTTATTAGTCTTTTTTAACATCCTTCAAAAAAGTTTTATGGTTTTCTATATACAAGTTTTGCACGTCTATTGTTAGTTTTATTCCTAAATATTGTACTTTATATTTTTAACTGTTATTGTAAATGGCGTCATTCAGGGTTATCATTATTCTAATTATTTGTTTCTGGTTTACAGAAGTGTAATCAACTTTTGTGTATTGATCTTATGTTTGGCTACCTTGCTCAACCCCCCTACCATTATAATTTGTTTACTCAATTTTGGGGAATTTCAAGTAGACAATTATATCAGCTGAAAATGACAGGTATTTTTTTTCTCCTTTCCTATTCTTACTACTTTTAATTCATTCCTTTGTCTACAGAACTGGTTAGAAACTCCTATCCAACGTTGACTAGAAGTGGTGATGTGCTGTTGAGATAAAGTTTAAAATTTTAAGAGAAAAATATAGATGGATGTCTTTCTAACCTTATGGTAGAAAATGATTTCTTAAACCATCACAAACACACTTAAAAGAAAAAACAGATTGAAATTTCGATATTATTTATAAGTGAAGAACTCATAAGTCAATAACAAATATACAAAAAGAAATGAAAAATGGGCAAAACACCTGAATAGGCATTTCATGGAATATAAAACATGTAACAACAAAAAGCATATGACATGAAGCTTAAAGCAACCAGTAATCAGGGAAATGTGAAAAAGGAGCAAGAAAGTTATTTTACATTCATTCAACGGGCAAAACCAAAACATTGACAATACCAAGTATTACAGAGATTGTAGATCAATGGGTTCTCACACATTGCTAATGGAATGTAACTTGGAATAATCACTTTGGAAAACAATTTAGCATTATCTATACAGTTGAATATTTGCACACACAATAAACCAGCAATTCCACTCCAAGGTGTTTACCCAAGAGAAGTTTAGCTAATGTGTACCAGAAAACACAGAGCAGCCCTGTCAATGATAGCAAAAGTCTGGAAATAACCCAGATGCCCATTGACAGAAGTATGAATAAACTGTAGCATAACTGCAGAAATATTCAATATCGATGAAAACTAATGAACCAAATTACATGTAACACATGGATGAATCTTATTATGATAGTGATGAGAGGAAGAAGCAAGTCCCAGAAGATACACACATTCTCATACTCTTTTTATAAAACTCAAAAAAGAAGCAAAACTAAACAAAATATTTTAGGACAATGTATGCATATTATAATTTTTCTTTAAGACAGGGTGAAGATAAACATAAAAATCAAAATAATAGCTACTCCAAAGGCAGACAAAGAAAATGGAATGAGGGAGAGCACATAGATGTATATTAAATTCCAGTTCTTACATTGAGCAATGGATTTATATAATTTCATCATATTGATAATAAATACATAAAGTTATATAAATAAAATAAATGCAGGCCATGAATAAACAATGATGGCAGTATGCCATGAACCAAAGATTATGATTAGTCCTATTTGTTGCCCTAAAGTAAAAAATAAATGATAATAATTATAGCAAAAACAACAAGAAACAAAAAAAATGAATAAAATTAATTCCATTCACAAGTTCCATCCTGCCAAACTGATGGGAAATTTAAACTCAACTATTTGGAAGATTCCCCCACCCAGTGCCCTGCAAAGGTCCTGGAGTCTTATGAAGAACAAAAGCATTGGGAAGTCTCCTCCATTCTCACAGGTACTATGGTTATTCCTGAGATTCCCATTGTTCAAGCTAGCTCCATGCCATTCTTTTATCACTCCGTCGTGCTTTGCAGTCTATAAGCAATTTCTTCTTCAACCTTATTATACAATTCCTCCCAGAGGCAAGGGAATACAAAGTCTTTGCTACCTTCTAGGAACTGAGCAGGAGAAGAAAAAAATACAGAGAAAAAATAACAAATTAATATCTCAAAAAATTAATCCAGACACCACCAAAAAGAAAATATGTTCTCTATTACATTTACTCACCTGAGACACACTTTACTAAGGCTACGCTTCTTTCTCCCATTTCACATTTTCCATGTCAGGTGTATTGCATTCTTCTGAATAAATTAAGAAGATTCCCATTTGCTATACGACTAAACATTTGCTTTGTTTCTGAGCTCAACTCTTTGGTGAATGAAGCTGAGGAAAAATTAAATTACAATTTTACACATAACCTTATTTACTTCCAGAACCAGGCACTGTTGCAATAAATGAGAAAACAAGTAAAGGCATAGAAAACAAATTAAGAAAACTGTCCTATCAAGTGGGAAATGGGCCCTTTGGCAAGTTGTTTCTATTGCTTTTTTCCTATTTATCTGAAGTTAGAGTTTATTAGCATTATATTGCCAAATGAAGCAGCTGAGTCTCGTTCAAGTTTATTACTAATATTATCATTCATTAATAATAAATTTATAAGTCAAATAAGTATTTTATAATATTTGCATGATCCAAACTGGCCTACATTACAGCTATTTAATGAAGGGATGATCTTGGGTCAACTGGCTAAAAATCAATACTGTGCTTGCCCTTAGAACTTCATTCTCTCGCCCTGACATGTTTTTCTTACATCAATTAATGAGCTCTTCTATTTTTGTCTTTTCCATGTTTAACTTGCAAAGAGAAGAAACATCAAGTGTCAGGTAGAGAGGAGCTGCTGAGAAGACAGAAAGGAGTTTTGAGTGGAGAATTAAATTTGCAGGGAAGCTGTGGAAAGATAATGGTCTAAGTTATAAGAAGAGAAGAACTCTCCCATTAAGGGAGGAAGCAGGAGAGAAGAAAATAGGGAGATAACTGCTTTCTAGGATATGATCATATACAAAAACTTTTTTTATTTACCCAAGTGTAAGAAATTTCATTTTCGAACCCAGAACAGAACATTAAGAATAGATAGAGATTTTCTTCTGTCTTCAACATATTTTTTCCCTCTTTTTATTATTGTATCTCTCAAGGTGGCAAAGGAAAACTAAAGAGTAAATGTGGATTAAAAAGGTGTTTCTTGGATTAAAGCTACTCTTAAACATTTGAAGAAACAGATTCTAAACCTTTGAATAAATATAAGCACAAAGAATATGTTTTTTAAAGTCTTCGTGTGCAACTATCATTTTTTACGAGTATGAAAAATTATATTGCATACAATACTCTCGGCCTATATGAAGACATGATGTAATCTAATGATATATGGATAATATATCAAGAATATAATACATTACTTATATGTAGATATATGTTTACATATGTAATAAAGAATATATACGTATATACATATATATATAATATTTTATGTCAGTGTTCAAATTTATAGGATTACTGCTCTGACCTTTGATGCCATTTCCAGTGGTATTTAATTTCTTGGAATAATTAAAAAGGAAGACAAACACTCCGAACAATGGCCAATAATGTGTCTCAAGTTGTTTCATGTCCATGCATGCTCAAGCCTCTCCTTTTTGAAGTAACAGATCACTTTTGAATCTAACAGTACAAACATAATTTTATTTCTTTTTTATGCCCACCACCAAGTGTGTGGGGTCCAGGAGATTTTGCCTCATTCATCATGCAGCTCATAAACATAAGAGAGGGCTACAGAGCTCCGAGTGTTCCTGGTCAAACTGACTCTTCCAACTTCAACACTACCTGTCTCACCAGGACAAATGGCATAAAACACTAAACCCGAGAAGGATGCTATGATTAAAACTGATCACACACTTCCCCTAAGAGAGAATGTGAAGGAAACTCAGCATGCCTTAGAACTTTCTACTTCAGCCACTGCTAGAAGTCCAAAATTTTCAGATCATCTTTCATCACTCACATTTTTTCCCTTCATATAGCTCTGTCCATTCCCTAATCCAAAATCTTGTTTGACCTCCCAAACTTCTGCCCTGTACTCCCTGAAACTCACTCTTCTAACTCTTCTCTAGAACTTCTATATCTCCTCTAGATATTAATTTCAAATTTTTAATCCAACATAAATTTAGCTATTCCCTGAATATGCTGCCTCGTCTGTAGCCCTAAGCAGATACTTTTTCCTCCCATGTGGCACCACAGGCTGACAGATAGAACTGCTGTCTCTGATCCTCATTGCTGCTTCTAGAAGATTTCTTTTTCCTCCCTCCTTCCACAAAAACCCGGATCTTTGAAGCATAGGCCATCAGACTGTACCCTAGAATACCATTCTGCAGTGGCGTAGATGGTGATGCTATAGTCACCACCAACATTTGGATCTCTCTCTCTCATTTGTTATCCACTCCACCATTACTTCTGTCATCATTCTTAAAAGTTCAATATTCATACTTATATCCATTCAATACCCTGGCCTCTCATTCATTGACTTCTTTATTTCCAACAATTTAGTTTTTCCTCTCCACCTTAGCAATACAATCCCAAGGTTACGTTTTAGAAATTTTCATTAACAATTACTCACTGCATCACTTCTAAAATCTTCATTCTAACAGTTTACTCTATACCAACTTCTATCTTTCTGGATCATGCATTTTAGTGTTGCAACTCCAAAGATGTTTTATCTTGACTCAATTGGCACAGTTTTTAAAATTCTCTTATTCCCTTTATATTCTCATTTCTCTCATCTTGGATTCCACAAAACATCATTGTAATCACTCCATTTCCTGTACTCTTAACTCTCTTCCCCTCATCTCTTTCTCTGGCATTCTCGGAAGGAAAATGAAAACCGAAAAATTCAGTGTTAGTTAAACCCAATTTTATACTAGCTCTACGTCTGCTCTCTAACAGATGAATCTGGCAGCAGCAAAATACACAATCATTACTAAAGTACTTCTCAATTCGTGAGCCAGATCTCAAATTGTAGTCCCAGGTGCCCAAGCAGTCCTGGTACATTTCTCTTAGGTTATTGCTCTGTCACTTTCAAAAGAACTATTTTCAATTTCTCCTTTCTCCAACATCTACCTCATGCAGTCTCAATTGATTATCTCAATTCTTATTCCTTTAGAATAGAAGCTATCAGATAGAAGCTATCAGATGAAAATACCTCAAAATCACATTGCAAAATTATCAACAACTCTTCTTGCTATTGCTGAAATACACCAAGCTAATTTCTGCCTCTAGACCTTCTGCCTAGAAAGCTCTTTTTCCAAATTTTTACTATGATTTGCTCCTTAACATCGTGCAGCCTCTGTTCAATTGTTACTTTCTCAGAGAGATGCTCCCTGACTATCCCATGAAAAGTCCACTCATTCATTACTCTCTCTTGCTACAGAGCATCATTTCCTTCATAGACTTTATTACTATATAAAGCTATATTGCTTATCTGTTTACTTGTTTGTTTTCTGTCTTCCCTTCTAAAATGAAGGCAGGAGATTCACTGATCTTGTGGCTGAGGAACCTGAAACAGTGCCTGAAACATAGATACTCAATACCTACTTTTGAATAATTAATTAAAATCACATCATTAAAAATGTAATGAAATAACGAAAGTTTCTCAAAACCTCGAGACTGAAAATAACTTTAATGACAGAAAATAAATATCTGAATAAAGAGATACACCACATTCATGGATCAGAAGACTCTATATTGTTAAGATGTTGGTTCTCCCTAAATTGATCTATAACATCAACACAAGCCCAATCAAAAGTCTATGCAAGCTTTTTTAACACAGAAATTGACAAGCTAATTTAAAAATTTGCATGAAAATGTAAAAGACATATAATAGCAAACACAACTTTGAAAAAAAGAATAAAGTTGGAGGACTTATATTACCTGATTTCAGAGCTTGCTATAAAGCTACATTAATCAGGATAGTGTGGTATAGAAATAGGGTTAGAAAATTACATCAACAAAATATATTAAAGAGGGGCTGGCTCGATGGCTGAGTGGTTAAGTTTGCACACTCCACTTCGGTGGCCTGCGGTTTCACTGGTTAGGATCCTGGGTGTGGACATGGCACCACTTATCAGACCACACTGAGGTGGTGTCCCACATGCCAGAACTAGAAGGACCCACAACTAAAATACACAACTATGTACTGGGGGGATTTGGGGAGAAAAAGCGGGGAAAAAAAGATTGGCAACAGATGTTAGCTCAGGTGCCAATCTTTAAAAATACATACATACATATATATATATATATATATATATATATATATATATATATATATGAGTGTAGAAAGAGACAAACACTTATACAATCAATTCATTTTCAACAGATACATTAAAATAATCCAATGACTGAAGGAAATTCTTTTCAATTAATGGTGCTGGAACAACTGCATATCTAGTTGGAGAAAAAGAAACACCCTTATCACACAGTGTATACGAAATTTAACTTAAGTTGGGTCATAGGTCTAAAATATAAACCATGAAGCTTCTAAAAGAAACACAAGAGAATATCTTCACAGCTTTAGGGTAGGATAAATTTCTTGGACAGGACACAAAAAGCGCTAATCAAGAAATATTTATAAATTTGACTTCATCAAAATAAAACTTTCTGCTAATCAAAGACATATTAATAAAAATAATAGGTAAGACACATACCAGGGAAATATACTCCTAAAACCTATATATGAAAAACAAGTACTATCAGGATATATAAATAACTCCTACAAATCAATAATAAAAAGATAACTCAATTAAAAATAAGAAAATTATTTGCATAGATACTTCTCAAAGCAAGAATATAAATGGCCAATAAGCATACGGAAAAGTGCTCAGGATCACTATTCATCAAGAAAATGCAAATTAAAAGAACAATAATATATCTTTACACACCCATCAGAATGGTTAAAATTTAAAAAACTGACAATACAAAAGGTAGCAAAGAATGTAGAGAAACAAGGACTCTCATACACTGCTGCTAGAACTATAAAATTGTGCAATGGCTTTGGAAAAAGATTTGGCAGTCTCTTAAAAACGTATACTTCATCCCGACAGAAGATCAATAAGGAAACATTGGCCTTAAATGACACACTAGAGCAGGTGGACTTAATAGATATATACAGAACATTCCATCCAAAAACAGCAGAATACACACTCTTTTTGAATGCACATGGAACATTCTCTAGGATAGATCACATATTAGGCCACAAAAGAAGTCTCACTAAATTTAAGTAGATTGAAATCATATCAAGCATCTTTTCTACACAGCTGTATGAAACTATAAATCAACTACAAGAAGAAAACTGGAAAATTCATAAATACATGGAGATTAAACAATATGCTACTGAACAACTATTGGGTCAACAAAGAAATCAAACCTGGAGACAAAGGAAAAGGAAAATACAACATACCAATATCTACGGGATACTGCAGAAGCAGTACTAAGAGGGAAGTTTATAGCAATAAAGTCCTCCCTTAAATAAAAGAAAAATCTTAAACAAACAATGTAATATTACCCCTAACAGGACTAGAAAAAGAATAAAAGAAGCCCAAAATCAGTAGGAAGGAAATAATAAAAACCAGAGTGGAAATAAATTAAATAGAGGCTAAAAAGACAATAGAAAAGATCAATGAAAGTAAGAGCTGGTTCTTTGAAAAGACAAAAAAAAAATTGACAAACCTTTAGCTAGACTCAGCAAGAAAAAAAGAGAGAAGGCTTAAACAAATAAAATCAGAAATGAAAGAAGAGAAATTGCAAGGGATGCCACAGAAATACAAAGGATTGTGAGAATACTACAAAAAGCTATACATCAACAAATTGGATAACCCAGAAGAAATGGATAAATTCTTAGAATTATACAACCTTCTAAAACTGAATCAAGATGCAAGAGAGAATCTGAATAGACCAGTTACTGGTAAGGAGATAGAAACAGTAATCAAAAATCTCCCAAAAAACAAAAGCCAGGACTAGATGGCTTCCCTGGTGAATTCTACCAAACATTCAAAAAAGATTTAATACCTATCCTTCTCAAACCCTTCCAAAAAATTGAAGAAGAGAAGGCTTTCTAACTCATTTTATGAGGCCAATATTACCCTGACCCAAAACCAGAAAAGAACAACACAAAAAAAAGAAAATTACAGGTCAGTATCACTGAGGAACGTAGATGCAAAAATCCTCAACAAATATTAGCAAATTGAATAGAACACTCTATCAAAAAGATTAGGTACCATGATCAGGTGGGATTTATTCCAGAGATGTAAAGACGGTTCACCATTCACAAGTCAATGTTATACACCATATTAATAAAATGAACGATAAAAATTACATGATTATCTCAATAGATGCAGAGAAAGCATGCAACAAGATTCAGCACACATTCATGACAAAAACTCTGAATAAAATGGGTTAGGAACCTCAACCTAATAAAGGCCATATATGACAAACATATAGCCAACATCATACTCAGTGAAAAACTGAAAGCTATCCTTCTAAGAACAGGAACAAGACAATGAAGGACACTTTCACCACTCTTACTCAACACAGTATTGGAAGTCCTAGCCAGAACAATTAGGCAAGTAAAAGAAACAAAACATATCAAAATTGGAAAAGAAAAAGTAAAACTGTCACTATTTGCAGGAGACATGATTTTATACCATAGAAAATCCTAAAGAATCCACCAAAAAACTATTAGAAATAATAAACAAATACTGTAAATTTGCAGGGTACAAAATCAACAACCAAAAGTCAGTTATGTTTCTATACACTAACAATGAACCAGCAGAAACAGAAATCAAGAACACAATTCCATTTAAAATCATAAAAAAAGAATAAAACACCTAGTAATAAATGTAACCAAGGAGGTGAAAGACTCATACATCACAAACTATAAAACATTGTTGAAAGAAATTGAACAGGACACAAAGAAATGGAAATATATTCCATGCTCATGGATTGGAAGAATTAACACAGTAAAAATGTCCACTCTACCTAAAACAATCTACAGATTTAATGCAATCCCTAACAAAGTCATGATAACATTTTTCACAGAAATAGAATAGAGAATCTTAGAATTGATATGGAACAATAAAAGACCCTGAACAGCCAAAGCAATTATAAGAAAGAACAAAGCTGGAGGTATTACAATCCCTGAATCCAACATATACTACAAAGCTATAGTAATCAAAACAGCATGGTACTGGCACAAAAACAGACACACAGATCAACGGAACAGAATTGAGAGCCCACAAAGAACCAACACATCTTTAGATAGCTAATTTTCAACAAAACAGCCAAGAACATACAATGGAGAAAGGAAAGTCTCTTTAATAAGTGGTGCTAGGAAGACTAGACAGTCATATGCAAAAGAACGAAAGTAGATCATTATCCTACACCATACACAAAAATTCACTGAAGATGGATTAAAGACTTAAATGTAAGACCTGAAACCATAAGACTCTTAGAAGAAAATATAGGCAGTTCACTCTGACATCGGTCTTAGCAGTATCTTTTCGAATATCACATCTCAGGCAAGGGAAACAAAAGAAAAAATAAACAAATGGGACTGCATCAAAGTAAAAAGCTTCTTCAGGACAAAGGAAACTATCAACAAAATGAAAAGACAACCTACCAATAGGGAGAAGATATTTGCAAATGATGTATATGATAAGGGGGTAATATAAAAAATGTGTAAAGAATGCATACAACTCAACAACAAAAACACACACAACCTGATTAAAAGTGGGCAGAGGATATGAACAGACATTTTTCCAAGGAAGATGCACAGATGGTCAATAGGCACTTGAAAAGATGTTCAACATCACTAATTATTAGGAAAATGCAAATCAAAACCACAATGAGCTATCACCTCACATCCATCCAAATTGCTATTATTAAAAGACAAGAAATAAGTGTTAGAGAGGATGTGGAGAAAAGGGAAACCTCATACACTGGTGATGGGAATGTAAATTGGTGCAGCCACTATGGAAAGCAGTATGGACACTTTTCAAAAAATTAAAAATAGAACTAGCATATGATCCAGCTATTCCACTTCTGGGTATTTATCCAAAGAACACAAAAACACTAATTCAAAAAGATATATGTACCCTTGTCTTCATTGCAGCATTATTCACAATAGCCTAGACTTGGAAACAACTAAGGGCCCCTCAACAGATGAATGGATAAAGGAAATGTGGTATATATTTATATATATATACACCACATATATATATGTACACCACATATATATACCACATACCAGATATATATATATATATATACACACACACACAATGGAGTACTACTCAGCCACTAAAAAAGATGAAATCTTGCCATTTACAACAACATGGATGGACCTTGAGGGTATTATGCTAAATGAAATAAGTCAGATGGAGAAAGACAAATACTGTATGATTTCACTCACATGTGGAAGATTAAACAGCAACAACAACAAACAAACACATAGATATGGATAACAGATTGGTAGTTACCAGAGGGGAAGTTAGGTGGGGCAAGGAGGGCGAGAGGGGCACACGTGTATCATGACAGATAGCAACTAGACTTTTGGTGGTGAACACAATATAGTCTACACAGAAATCAAAATATGATGATGTACATCTGAAATTTATATAATATAATGTCATAAACCAATGTTACCTCAATTAAAAATATTCAAAAGCTTTTCTACACAATAAATAAAATAAAAATTATTTTAAAAAAATTTTGCAATGGGTTGAGAGTTGGTATTTGGCGAAAAAGTTGTGGTATGAGGACATTTTTATGTGTTTGTTCGCAGGAGAGGATTGTGGAGTTCTAGTTTGGCAGGGATGCTCAGTCTGTCTGCACGGTTCAGCTCTCTACTACTTTTTAAAGTATCAAAGTACTTTCATACCAATTAGTAAAGAGTCACTGCCCCAGGCCCCTTCAAGGACTTCCTGTTTCCCTCAGACCCTGTTCCAGACCCCCAAAACTCCCTAGGGTCCAGCAATTCAAAGTTAATATCTGGCATATCACAGTAAGGGGTCTCCAAGCCTCTGCTCCAGCACTATGATGGGTGTCCACTCTAGTTGGTCAATGCCCACATGGCACAAGTTGACTATAACGTAAGCTGATAAGATCATATAATTGTATTCGTTTTTCTGCTAGTCATCTGTGCATACAGAGTCAACTCTGAGTTAGCTATATCAACGGCCAATTGATAATTTAAAATACAGAAAATCATATAAGATGCTTTTTCCATTTTACTTTGGAATGCGTTATGTGATTTTCAGCAAGTTCAAATCCTTAGTTATGTTTTTAGGCTAGTATCAAAAGTCAGTAATACAAACTAAGTTGTCATTATTTCCCAAATATTCAAGATAAACAGCACCCAATGGATAGTAAGGGGATAAACAAGTATTGGGCATTTTCCTAGCCAGGCTCATTTACCTCATTAAATTCTCACAAAATCTCTCTAAGAATCATTATTCCCATTTTACAGATGGGCAACTTAATGCTCAAAGTTGTATCTAATATCACACAGCTCTCTAAGCACTAGCACAAAGATGATCTCTTTTGTGCCTCTTGAAAAAAAAACGTGAGAAACGTGAGTATTCCCATTTTATTTTAAGAAACGAAGACTGAGAAAGAGTAAATAACTTGCTCAGACTACACACCAACAGGCAACATATCTTAGGTGAGAATTGAGGTTTTCAGTCTTTCACTCCAGACTCCCACTTCCTGGGAACATGAACTTGGCATTATCAAAATTGTACTATTTGAAAAACATATTCCATTCAGGCTATCCCCCCTACTTCAAGATACCTCTTGTCTGCAGCAGGGCTCCTGTGTGCTTCCTCTCACCCACCTTGGCATCAGTCCTCATCAGAGCTCATCAGAGCCTTACTGTCTGTCTCCACTTCAGAGACTGGCCTTGACAATCCTTCAGGGCTGTGGGTCTACACACACACACACACACACACCTCTGCCCTCTCTTTACTTCAGCAGGATTTTAAAAGATCTCAGAACATCTTTTGTTTTAGGATGAGGTGTCATTTTTTTTTTTTTTTTTTTTGCTCCAAGCCTCCACAAAGGCAGAGAGGAGAGTTCAATGATTCCAGCACTGGGAAAGGAAGCCTGTTCTTACCAATATGTAAACTCTCATTCTTCCCCTTGTCTGGGTAAACAAATTAATCTAATCATGAAAGGATATGCTAAGAAGAGAGGGAGGGAGAGAGAGAAGGCAGGGGTGGAGAAAGACAAAGTTGAGGAGGGGAAAGGCAAGAATAAAGACGCCAAACAGAGATTGCCATGGAAGGCAAAAGAATGTTTCCCAGAGTAAAGGACTCTTCTTTCAGAAGAAAACTGCTTCTGGCTGCAAAATGAGCCTCCCACTGTTAGACTATTTAACTCTGTCCAACCTCAGGGGTCCCGTCCAAATTAATTTCATCCCTTTGTCAGGGTCCTCCCGTCCTTAGCGACCCGTCTCCATCTGTCCTCTTTGAAGGATCACTGGGCACTCCAGCTTCAATATCCTTCTTCCTGGCTGCCTTGGGCTTTCAAGACCAAACTCTCACACAGAAAAACCTCATCCAGGGAGTCAGGGAGCAAGAACTAATTGGCAAGGGCCATCCTCAATACTACTCAGAAACCCCAAACAAATGGAAAATGCCAAACTAGTTTTACATAAAAAGCTATTCCTGTAACTGTTAATTCCACAATTACCATGTTATGTAGCTCTGGCAATGAATCTCCCCACTTATATTTTTCTCTGGAAAATCTGCTTTTAAGGAAGCACTAATACATGTCAAATTATTTAGTAAATAAAATCTGTATGAAATGCAAACCAGCTAGCTAGCATCCCCAAAACAATAGAATCATCTACAGAGTGTTAGCTCCAGAGGCCATAACTAAGATCATCTAATCAACCTCTTCATTTTTAGATGAGAAAACTGAGGTACAAAGGGCCTGAATGAATTTCCCTGCTACACTATACAGGTAGGTACTGGTGATGCTAAGAATAGAAACAAGAGCTGCGTTCTGGTCCAATGATCTGATCTCCCTCATTGTAAAATTTGAAGATAGATAAAGCCAGAAAGGGTTTACATTTAGAACAATGTGAAGCAGACTTATATTTATAATAAGCCCGCAAGTATAAACACGTGACGACTTTTCAAATGCCGGTTCTCTTTCCCTTCCACCACTCAGGTTTTGTATTAAGAAATAAAAGCTATTCTTCACATAAATTTAGCAAACATTGAAAGGGAAATGTGCTGCCTCAGAAATCAAATACAATGTGCTTTATAGTCAATCCTATGTGTTCAGAGTTACCATTCTTCTGACTTATCTTGACATTTTTCTCTTCCATTACTATGGATAATTGTGTGTTGGTTAAATTTTAAAAAAACCTACAAAAACTTCTTTAAATGTGTTTTTTATGGTTTTCTCAAAATATCTGTTGGAATTTAATCACAGCCCCATGCATATCCTCACTTAATTTTCTTCATCCCAGATTTGAATATTGGCTGACTATAACCCAATACTATCTTGCTGCTTCTATCTTGTTTACACTTCACTCCTTTTCTCCTTTACTGATTTTTTCTTCTGCCAAATACTCCCTAAATGTGAGTGCTGCCCAAGTCTTCACTCTTAACCCACTCTTGACAACAAAAATTTCACCTTCTTTCTTAGCTTTGCCCCTTTGAAAATAAATTCAAGTACTTCATAATTACCCATGATTGCTTCTCCTTCGTTGACATGTATAATTAGTTACATAATCTGAACACTCTGTTTACCTTTTAATTTCAGTTTAAGTCAATTTAACAAACATTTGCAGCCCCTTACTTTGTGTAAAGCATGGTGCTAAGGCACTATGTGCCATAAAAAAAGAGCAAGTTGTATTCCCTCATCTCAGGTAGTCAATTGTCAACCAGGAATGTCCTCTCCAAAAAGGTAAGATGGAGTTGATAAAGTGTCTATAGAGGTATATTGAGGAGTAAGTGAACCACATAATAACTCCTTAGTGTATGTATATTACCTGATATTATGTTACTTTTAGTATTATTGACAAATCATTTCTTTGATACTTCCAGTCCTAAAGTGTTATGATAAAAATATACAGAATCCAAGGCTAAATGTGTTAAGAGCAATAGGAGATCTAGCAGACACCATTTTAAACTAGTGACTAAACATCCCAAGTCATGAGACACACTGACGTCATTTACCTCTTGATATGATGCACTGAGAAGGGCATATCTCCTTTGTGATACGTCTTCCATAAAATGTAACTTGAATCAAATCATGAGAAAACGGCAGACAAACCCAGAAAAAGAAACTTTCTACAAAATAACCGTGCTGACTCTTCAAAAGTGTCAAGGTCATAAAAAACAAAGACTGGAGAGCCGTCTCTGTTTGAAGCAAATTAAAGAAGTATGCCAGATAAAGGACATTAGTGGGACAACTCTTGGAATCCCAATAAAGTCTGTAGATAATGGTATTGAGTCATTGTTAATCTCCTGGTTCTGATCATTACGCTATGGTTATGTAAGTTATTATGATTTGGGGAAGCTGGGTGAACAGTGAACAGAATTCTTTGTACCATTTTGCTGCAAGTCTGAACTTATTTCAAAATAAAAGGTTTTTGCTAAAAAAAATAGGAGCAATATAAAATACAGATGTAGGATAAAGGAAAGAGAGAATTCTTCCTTGATTCATGAGTCGAAGGGAAGGAGGTGGATAGCAGCAGGATTCTGGAAGATAGAAGGATTTGAGCTGGAATTTGATATTGAGGACTGGTATTCTAGGCAAAGAAAAGAACAGGATTACAAGTAGTAAAAAAAGCAAAAAGCAAGATATGGTTTGGATGAAAGTAATCAGGTTCCTTTGGAGCTCAATGTCTTTGAGAGGGAAATAGTGCAAGACAGCAGCCAGACTTGAATGTTCTTGTGTCTGTGTAGTACGCTGAATAATGTGCCTCTCCCCAAAAATATCCATATCCCAATCCCCAGACCTGTGAATATGTTACTTTACACAGTATAAGACTCTGCAGATGTGATTAAGTTAAGGGTGTTGAGATGGGGAGATGATCCTGGATTATCCAGGTGGGCCCAAAGTAATCACAAGCATCCTTATAAGAGGGAGGCAAGAAGATCAAAGGCAGAAGGAGTAGATGGGAGAAAAGAAGCAGAAGTTGGAATGACATGCCTTGAATATGGAGGAAGAGGCCATGAGCCAAGGAATGCAGATGGTCTCTTGAAGCTGGAAAAGACAAGGAAACGGATTTTCTCCTGAAGCTTCCAGAATGAATATAGCCCAGCTAGCATCTTTATTTTAGACTTCTGGCCTCCAGAACTGTAGTAAAATTTATGTTGGTTTAGCCACTAAGTTTGTGCTCATTTGTTACAGCAGCAATAGGAAACTAATACAGTCTATATTATCTTGCTTTGGGCCCATTTCAGCTTCATCTCCACCTGGACTACTGTTATAGTCTCCTACCTGTTCCCTCTGCTTCTATTCTCCAGCCCTCCCTTTTATGAAATGAAGTCGGATTTATTTCTTTCAAGCCCTGGACTGATCATGCCACTCTTCTAAACCAAAGCTCTCAAGGGTCCCCAGTACCTGCTAAAAAACATCCATACTTACTATGCCGGCATTTAAGAATCTGGTCCTGGGGCCTGTTCTGTTGTAGTCGAGTGGTGAAGTTTGTGTGCTCCACTTTGGTGGCCCAGGGTTTCACTGGTTCGGATCCTGGGCACGCACATGGCACCACTCATCAGGCCACACTGAGGTGGCGTCCCACATGCCACAACTAGAAGAACCCACAACTAAAATATGCAACTCCGTACTGCGGTCGGGGGAGGTTGGGGAAAAAAAGCAGAACAAAGAAAAAGGAAAATAAGATTTGCAAGTTGTTAACTCTGGTGCCAACCTTTAAAAAAACAAACAAAAAAAAAGAATCTGGTCCCAACATGCATTTCCAACTTTACCTAAATTTCTCTGCAGTGGTAACTTTTCACCTAGGCAAATGGATTTAGTCAGAGTCTCCAGAGCTCTCCTCCTGTATTTCACAATGCCAGTTTTGAAGGTTCAGGTCATGTCCCCACTCTTCTATATCCAAGCCCACAATGATTCCTCTCTCTACTGATCTTCTATAGTCTTTATTGACTGGGCTCTGAAACCCTCATGCCATCTGTTCTTAGTGCCTGGGCCCAAAGTGAAGGACCCTTAGAACTCACAAACCATCTTAATGCCTGAGAATTAAAACAAGGAAAAATCCCAATGAATGGGGTTGCCATCGGAAGACATGATTCAGAATTTTGTAAATATGTGCAAATCTTGGAGGCAGGTTTAGTAAACACTGAAGTCAAATAAGGTGTATACAATAGAATTCTGGAAGCAAGACTAAAACTAATAAAAAATATTCCAGAAAACATGCTATAATGGTTAGGTAGCTGTGTGGTCATGTTTTCTGGGTTCAAGTCCTGGATCATTAGGCAGTCTTATTCCATAGCTGAGACCATTATTGATTAAAACAACTAGTTGTCCTTGCTCAGGATACTACCATAAGCAAACCTTCTGATTATAGCATTGGTTTCATAGACAGATCTTCATACCAAGAGAGAATATACTGGCATGAACTGTGGCTCCCATTGTAAACTTCTAAATTGGCATTTGGGTTCATACATCAGTCTCTTGTGAATTTTCTTATTAAATTAATCACTAAGCTAAGTCCAAAATCACACAGATCAAGTGAAGGAGCTGAAGCAATTCGCTGCATTGCTCTGGCCAGTGAAAATAACTTTACACTCTCTGCATCTGAATTATTTAGACTGGTTGCTTGTAATGATCAAATGCACCAGATTATTGCTCAACTTTTCACTATAATTTGCATAGATAGCCTCCTTTGCACCTGGCATTGTCCCTGGAAGTGCTGGGTAGCTGAGCCACTGAAAACAATAACAGCTGCAAAGCTTAAATCATTTCATGTTTTAGTAAGATGACAACAACATGACATGCAAGTAGCAATGGGAAATTCCTTTGGGACAATGCTTGTTGAAAATGCAGAACAGCAAAGAACCATGCAATTATGGTTATGTACTTTAAACCATGAAGATAGAAGCCAGTGACATCCTCAAAGAAATTTGGCAATTCACAGTTTCATAGTGTTACCAAGAGCATGCTACCTTAGCACATACCTTGAATCCCCTCAATCTTATGCCTAAACGAAACTGAAGAGAACTAAGAAGGGTTTCTTAGTCTGATTCATGATTCCCTTCAGATTTTGGTACTAATACTCATGTTAACTAATGTGCATATGAACACTTCTTGATGAAGCCCCTCTATATTCTTTTGACTCAAATTCTCTCTTTGGTAAATGACCATAGATTCTCATAAACTCCAACACGTGTATCTAGCAAAACAAAAATTTTTGAAATATCTCATGCTTATTTGCATAATTTCTCATTGCACTATAGTTGTATGCCGCTGCAAATTAGTACAACCAATCACATGAAATCAAACTCATAAAAACTCAGTCTTTAAAAGAAACCTACTCAACTCAGAAACTTTCAGATTACCAGAAATTCAGAGGCAGTGGAGGTTCGACAAGATCTCTAGCTGACCTTTAAATGATGTTGATGAAGAAAAGGGCAGCTCACTTGAGTAGGAGAAAGAAGTGCTCCCCTAAGTGAAAATACTTGGCAAGCACTGGTCCAGCACCTGTCAGAAGGCCTGCACTTCTACTACTTTTGGATTTGAAAGCAAAAGATTTCTGTTTAAATCCAAATATCCCAGCCAGGGCAATACCTCCCTACATATCAGCAGAATCCTTCAAAAATCTGATGTAAAATTCTCTCTGATCAAGTGTAGTAAGTTAACTTCTTGCTTAAAAATCACCAGTGGATTCCCATGTCTCTAGCATGGAATCCTAACAGTTCTTAACAGGGTCTTTCACACTTTGACCTTGACATATCTTTTCTTCTTTCTCATTTTTTTAAAGCTTTGTTTAATAAAGTTTTCCCAGTTATAAAAGTAATATATGGTTATTATAAACATATTGAAATATAAAGAAATATAATATTAAAATAAAAATCAACAACCACTATTATTCATATTTAATTTTATTTCCTGACAGTTGCTTTTTATTATGTGGATATATATTCTCCTCAGGTCCCTCTCTTTCTCTTTTTGTTCTTTTCTATATCAGGCCTTTACTCTAAGCACATTATCGTGAGTATTTTCACTCCCACTACTTAGGAATTCATTAGAAAGGGATCATAATGAAACCATTTTAGTCTACAAGCTATTAAAGATAACTATATGTCAGCCAAGATTTCCCACTATGTTTTCTTATCTTTTTTCTTCTCCCATTTATTCAAGGACATTTATTGCCTTGGGCTATGGTTGTTAGAACAAAATCCAGGAAAAAAGTCAAATTCTTGACTTGTGAAATTAAAAATCCTATTCTTTGAGGACCTTTTTACATAAGCTTGTACCATAAAGTGTGGACCTAGAAGATTAGTGGGGTGACTAAATTGTCCCAGTTTGCCCAGGACTATGCTGGTTTAAAAAATGAAAGTCTCATGTCCTGAGAATACTCTCAGTCTCAGGCAACTCAGGACAGCTGGGCACCCTGGCAAGAGCCAGTTGTTCTTGACCCTTGACCAGCCAAATATTCCTTTGCACTGGAAGGCGAGAATCTTGGAAAGGAAGAATCCTTGAGGCAGGACCCTGTGCTTTACCAGGAGTCAAGCCTTGGAAGGATGGATAGCATGTGCAGGTAGGTTAGGGAATTTGAGAGTAGAGGACAACCTGTCTTCTCTTCTTCTCTTAGTAGTGTCTAGAAAACAGCCAGTAGGACAAGAGAGAGAGAGGAAAAAATGCTGATTATCTATAATTTTTTCCCCTGAGAAACAGAAAATGAGAAGGTGAGGAAGTATGAGGAGAAGTGTAGGAGAAATGGGGGCTAAGGGAAATGTGACAGAACACTGACCAGAGACAGTAACTGGTGGCCCTGCTGAGGGTAGGAGCCTAGACCAGTCAATACAACAGTATCATTGCCTCTAACTATATATGCAACAGCCCAAACCAGAGGCTAATAAGAGGGCCTTTGAAATTGCTGGCCATGGGCTACCCAGAGCACAGTTAAAAACCATTGATCTAGTTGAGCCCCCTCATTCTACAGATGAAGAAACAGTCCTGGAGGAATAAAAAACTTACTGCAGATCCTTCACTTAGTAGTCGAGTCAGAACCAAAAACCAAGATTCTATACTGGTAATAGTCACTAATTGTTTGAATAATATAACCATTATAGAACCTATTTTTTGGGCATAAAAATAAATATTTCCAAAGGAATTGTGTAGAGGCTTGAGATTTTACTCTTCTTACAAACTAATAAATGAACCTATTACTCCTTTCTAGATGCTGACAAAAGGCATGAGACCCCTAGGTCAGAAACAGAGGACTTTTTTACTCACAGCAAAAGCAGTGGCCAGAACTTCACAGTCACTTGCTTTAAGATCTCCATGTTCCCCAAGTTTCATGCGGGCAACACAAAGGGCTCATGACAGATGCGTGCAAACAAAATGAGTTGGGTTTAGAGGACAGAAATCCTGAGCTTGGGGATTCATCGCTTTTGTTGTAAGTGGAAGCAAGCCTGGCCTGGCTTACTGGGGAGATGGAACCTGATGTCTTAAGGTTGCTTGCTTCAGATGCAACCCTGATAAATGGTCTCCTAAAGAGTCGTAAGGGCCTTGCATTCTTGGCTTACCTGGCAAGAATGTGCAGGGACACTCAGGGCCCACACCAGATTGCCTCTCCCAATAACTATCATGTAATCTAAATAGAGAAACAAACCTAAGTGGTTGTATGGTACCACATTGCCCACCAGTTTTCCCATTCCTTCCAAAGATTGAGATTTGACTCACCACATTATAGGAAATAATATGTTTTCCAAACACTGTGGTACTTTCTAAACGGTTTATGTACTTCTATAACCATTTATTCCAAGTATCAGCGTGAAAGTATGGCCGTTAAACAAAGGTGATATTCCAACTATCTAATATGGGCACCAAATATCAATGCGAACAGAATTTGGCTAAAAACAACAAGTACATTGCATGATTGTACCAGCTGCTAAGTTCTACTAAGACTGAGCTCATGCTTAAACTTAGGATGCAGGAAGTTGAATACCAAGAATTTACTGGAGTACACCAAATATGTACAGCATTTGCCTAGGGATAAGGCAGACATGTGAATGCATGTTAGTGATCACAGTGCTAGCCTGTTTGATCTAATTCAAGTGGAAGTCGATCCAGAAAATAACTTTATGGCATAAAAAAAACCCTGTCATTATTTTCCCCATTTTCAAATGAACATGAGGAAATTTGTTTGCACAGAAATTACCTTGTTTGGAAGGCCAGGATAAAGTATGGCTTCAGCTAAAATGAATTTTCTAGGAAGCAGCTGTTTGAGAAAGGTAAAAGAATTCCTTTAATTAAAAAAAACAAGATAATTTAGGGGGATGTTTTATAGGCTTAAGGAAGTATTATGAGTAACTAAAGCTCTGGGGACAACACAGTGGCACTTAAGAGGCTTCTTTTACATATTGTCAATGGAGTCTATCTGGTTACTCTCTCCAGGAGGTAAGATATAATTGACAGTGTGAAAAATTTCCCAAAGAAATTATGTAATTTTCACTCTCATTTGGAAGAAATGTTAAGGCCCATGCATGGCTCACAGCCACTCAATCAGCCACTTACAAACCCAGAAACATCTCAAAGAGAAAGTTCTTGCTTACTTTCCTCTCATCCTCTCAAGGAAAATTATTTTATGATTTGTTTCTTGGGAATCATACCCAACTACATTCCAGTTAGAAAGGTGCAAATGACTTCATCTGGTGAGTGGAAAAAACAAAGTACACAAACGAAGTGCTGTGAGAGTCACTAAGTTCCAGTAGAATGGTAGAATAATATGTGAGCAATGATCTGTAGAACTATGTCAATTCAAATTATCTGGACAATTATCTCGTGTCTCTACTTCACAGACCTGGAACCACTGAGTCAGCAGAGAGAGCCAAGAAACAAAGCAGGTCTCCAGTCTTCATTATACCCTTGCCACCACCCCATCACCAGTCCTAAAATAAAGAGAAGCACATTTACCAAGCGCTGGGCACCAGGCAAGGCATTTTCACATGTTGTATCATTTTATCACCACAATAACCCTATGAAGTGGCTTATTATTTCTGTTCTGCAGATTAAAAAAACAAAGAACAAATCACACTTTATGAACTCTTCAGAATTTTATAATCAGAAAAGATGAAAGGGAACCATTTTAATTTCAGCATGCACATTTGGGTTTTTAAATTTAGAAATGGTTTTATATTAAATTACATATTGCAGCATGGGGCGGAAGAAGACAGACTGTAATCTTTTTAGTATTTATGAGCTCTAAAGATCTTAACCAGCCCTGGTCAACTGCAAAGTATGGTGATAAATTAGTTTCTGTGGTTGCCGTAACAAACTATCACAAACTTAAGGGCCTAAAACCATAGAAATTTATTCTATTAGAGTTCTGGAGGCCAGAAGTCCAAAATTAACGTGTCAGCAGGGCTGCAGTCCTTTCCAAGGCTCTAGGGGAGAATCCTTCCTTGCCTTTTCCAGGAAGCTTGCTGGTTCCGGGCATTCCTTGGCTTGTGGCTGCATCACTCCCATCTCTGCTTCCATCTTCACGTGGCCTTCTCCTCTATGTCTGGTCTTCTCTTCCATCTCTTATAAGGACAATTAATCATTGGATTTAGGGACCACCCAGATAATCCAGGGTGATATCATCTCAAGATCCTTAACTTAGTTACATCTGCAAAGACATTTTTTCCAAATAGGGTCACATTCATAGTTTCTGGGGGTTAGGATGTGGATATACCTTTGAAGGTCCACCATTCAACCCACTACAAGTGGAGTTAGACAAGATAATTTAAAAGTCTCCTGCTCTTGTATTATAGCATTTACAAACAACTAATAAAAGGAAATCTAAAAATATAGTAAGTCATGTAAACAAAAACTCCATGAGGACAGAGGTTTTTGTGTTTTCTTGTTTTGTTTTGTTTTGTTTTTCTCTGCTGTATCCCAAGTGCCTGGCACATACTAGATGTTCAATAAGTGTTTGTTGAATGAAGGAGTTCACAGATCATATACAAATGAGTGTGTGTGTAAGGGGGCAGTTCTAGAAAAGGAAACACTTGAGCTAGTCTTCACTGATGAGTTGCCCATTGCTTCTGAATATAGCAAGATGGGATCTCAATTCTGAGTGCCCAGACTGACAGAATACCAGGAAGACCTGGGTAGGTAAAGAAATTGACTTGCCTGTAAAGTTTGTCCTAAGACAAGCCAAAAGTTAAAATTATAATGCCCAAAGAGGAAGGGCAGAAATCAGAACTGTGATCCACTCATGTAGGTAGTCTGTCGTATGATACTCTCAAGTGAAGATGCCGAAATAAGTTAGGTGTGATAGCATGTGTGGGTTAATTTTTGTAGAATGAGATCCCAACCAGAGGTGGTAATAGTCCTCTAGAGCAGGAGTTATCAAGAATTAGGAAGCAACAGGATCCCAGTCAAGAGAACTGGAGTCTAGGGCTAGGATGCATTCCTAACACGCAACGACCATAGCGCTATAGAGAAACTTACGTGGAATCCCAATTTTGCATTCTGGAGAAATATGGTAAGAGTTAAGAGAAGTCTGCAGTTTAGTAGGCATGCAAATCTGTAAGTTACTTCACATATATCACTCGGATGGGGGATGTCTTATTTTATGACCTGCCCTGCCCAGGATCTTAGCTTAGGAAATGGTGGGGCTGAGCCATGAGAAGAAGGTCCTCCATGTCAGCAGCTATGCTGGACAAGGAAAGAACCGACACCTTTGGCAGATGAGAATGTGGAAGGAAATACATTCCAGTCAGAGAAAATACATGAGAAAATACATGATAAAAAAAGAATCAGGGAAAGACAAAACTTGTTTGAAAAAATGGTAGATAATGCATGGCCAGTAGTTTGGGAAACAAAGCTGTAAAGTTCTGTAGGGGTCCAGTTGTGGATAGGGAAATGAGAACCAACGTTTGTTTGTATACTTTATCTCATTTAATATTATGGCAACCTTTCAGGGTTCTCTCAAAGAATAAAAAACTAAAGCTTAGCTGGGCTAAGCAACTTGCTCAGGTTTAATCAGTGGAGCAGATAAGATACCCATCCAGGGTTGTCTTGACTTCGAATAACAGGCACTTTCCATGGGAGGTGAGACTAAATCTGCATTTCCTTAGCAAACTGAGGGGCTTATTTTAAGAGATTAACAATGGGACCTGTTATGGTTAGTGAGATTTTTCTCTCTCTTCCATTGTCTTGCTGTCCTTGGAGCTGCAGGATGTTGTGGGAAGCTGGCAGTCATACTCTTACTGGGATACCTGCTTTCTAAAGCAATCACTACAAGATCCTCCATCCTATGCATCAGTAGCTTTCTTTTTTCATCTGTTTTATAGACTACAACTCCAGGTAATTCAGTGTAGCTGGGAGTAAAAGTGAGGTCTTGTGTGTTGATTGCATTTGGGATGTGCTGGCCATAGGAGGAAGGAGCAGAAAAGACAGGAGGAGCCACAAGAATGGTAGATTCTGGAGGATTTTCATACACGAAGTTTGACAAGGGAAAACTACAGATGGATTCAAGTTATCAGGAGTAATCTCTCTCCACATATAACAGAATCAGGAAGAAGAAGCGGGAAGAGGTTCTTTTCCAGCCCAGCAGATCCACAGTAGGTACATGACTAACAGGTGTGCTGATCACATGCCCTACAAGAGCTAAGAAGATTCCTCTGAGCCCCAGGTGAATGGTGAGGGTGCCAAGGGAATCCTACACTGGTGTTGGAATACAAACACCAGGCCTTGTTGGCATCCTCTCACGTGAAGATAAGAAAACAAAGAAAGAATAAGCTGAGGCCCATAAAAGAATCTTCAAGATAAGAAAAGAGAAACATTGCCCAATTAAAAAATGAGCAAGAGATCTGAACAGACGTCTCACCAAAGGAGACATACAGATGGCAAATGAGCATATGAAAAGATGCTCAACAGCACATGTCATTAGGAAAATGAAAACTAAAACAACAAAGAAATACTACTACATAGCTCTAAGAATAGCTACAATCCAAAAAAAATGACAATATCAATTGCTGGTGAGGATTGGAGCAACAGAAACACTCATTCATTGCTGGTGGGAATTCAAAACATTACAGCCACTTTGGAAGACAGTTTGACATTTTCTTAAAAAGCTAAACACAGTCTTACTATACAATAAACAATCACACTCCTAGTTGTCCTAGGTAATCACATTCCCAGCTGATTTGAGAAGTGACATCCACACAAAAATCTGAATGTGAATGATTATAGTAACTTTATTCAAATTGCCAAAAACTGGAAGCAACCAAGATGTCCTTCAGCAGGTGAATGGATCAACAAATTGTGGTACAATTTTTCAGTAATAAAATATGGAATATTACTCAATGATCAAAGAAATGTGTTATCAAGCCTTGCAAAGACATGGGTGTATGTCTTAAGTACATATTGCTAAGTGAAAGAAGCAATTCTGAAAAGTCTACATACTGTGTAATTTCACTTATATGACATTAAACTGTCGAAACAGTAAACAGATCAGTGGTTGCCAAGAATTCAGGGGGCTGGGAAAAGGTTGATAGGTGAAGCACAGGGGCTTTTTTAAGGGTGGTAGAACTACTTTGTATAGTATTGTAATGGGGGATACATGACATGCATTTCTCAAGACCCATAGAACTTTACAGTACTAAGAGTGAACCTTACTATATAGAATTTTTTAAAAATCATTTAGAAGGTTGTGGGAATCCCAGGATGAAATACAGACTGTGACAAAATAATCTGACTGTATTACAAATTTATAAACAACCTAACTGAAGAGAGTGGGGGAAAATATGCTGGATAAATAACTTTGAAAATGGATTCTGTAAGAATAAAGGCAAAGGAACTGCACGTAAGTACTATACTCTAGTTGATAAAATTGTTCCTCATGAGAGTTCTGGTGAAGAATTCTGAACCACTATAATGTAAACCAGAACTGAACCATAAAGTAAATGGATTAAGTAAATTAAGTAAAAGCAGATGGTAGGAGTCAGATATCTCACTGTTGGAGTAGGAGATTACACAGAAGCAAGAGAAGAAGTCTAGAATGATTCATGAGGTAACTGATTAAAGTCGAAGTCACCAGTATATACTCATGTTTTAACTTAATATAGATACATATGGGTCCAAAGAAATATATAGACATCTTTATAGATATAGATATAGACATATGAGTGATCTAGTATGCACATTTGTATTTCTTTGTTCTGTCAGCTGAGAAGGACGAGAAGCAATGACACCTTAGTAACAATGAGCACACCTAGTGCCCAGATGTTGTTTTCTATTACCATTCTCATGAAATAGCTGATATAGGACTGGGGCAAGAAATATACAAAATGAGTTCAGAGTAGCTTGTACTACCAGAAATTAAAGAACTGCTCAAAAAAAAAATACAATGTTAGGAGTATGTCAAAAAGACGCAGGAGCCAACTGAAAGAGTGCCCAAAGATGAAACAATTTGAGAGAGAAAAAAACCAGTATTGAAGTACAACCCAAAGTATAAAAGAAATAGTCATGAGTCCATACTGATGGGCTGATTAAATAAATACGTAAATGGAGGAAAGTAGACAAACCTCCCATGCAGAAGAATCCGAACAATCTAGGTAGATACTCTTCCCTCAAGAAGGGGCGCTATAAATTCTCACTCCTGAAGTGTGGGCTGTGCATAGTGACGTCCTTCTGAAGAGAACAGTATGGAAAGTGGAGGGGAAGAGCAACTTTACAGTGGAAAAATCTGACAAACATTACATCAGCCAGGTGATCAAGGTTAATATCAACAATAATAAGCCATGTTGATAGTATGTACCCCTGATACGTTATGATCAAAATGTCACTTTCTCCCCAAAACCCATAACCCCAGTCTACTAATGAGAAAAATATCAGACAAATCTCAACTGAGGAACATTCTACAAAATATCTGACCAGAACCCTTCAAATCTGCCAACGTCATGAAAAACATCAAAAAAAAAAAAAATCTAAGAAACTGGTACAGCCAACGGGAGTCTAAGGAGACATGATGATTAGACGTAATGTGGGACCCTGGATAGGATCCTGCCTTGAGTTAGGCATTTAGCCCCACCTACATCTGTAATCTTTGGAGTTAGAGTTCAGGGAACCTTCTGTGGTTCACAAAACACCCAACCCTTGTGCCTCTGGCTCTGGAGGCTGCCAACTCTGGAGGATCTTGCACTCTGCGCTCTTCACTTGAGACCTAGACAGACAGAGTTCATCTCTCTGTGTTCCTCTGCCCCGACCACATACACACTTACTCTGCTCCAGCGTCTACCACACTTGGCAGCTTTTATTTTATTTTTCAACTCCGAGTTTGAAGTATTTCCTAATTTCATCAAAGACAAGTTTGCTATTTCTCATTCTCCTCTTTTTTTAAAGTTGGTTTTTACATGGAGAGAGGGACAGAAAGATCTTTATTCTAACATCTTTAACCAGAAAGTCCAATATTACTTTAATTTCAAAGATGAGTAGGCATTAAAAAGAAAAGTACATGGCATTGCTCTCAGCACTCTCTCCCCTCCTTCCCACTATCTCATATTCGTTTTGCATTCTAAGACCAAGTAGATTGCAATGGTATTTTGTGGCACCTTTTTGAACTTTAAGGCAGTCATAACAGCAGTGTCCTATATACATTTACTATAACAGCAACTGCTGAAACATAAGATAAAATCAATCTCTGTCCCCCGTAAAATTTTGTCAAGCTTCTGGCTAGCAGCAAGGAATTCTAACAGATTGACATGTGATGTCTTCAAGATTCTACCTAGACTCTGCAATAAAATTTTCCATATTTAAGTGTTTGCATTGCCCAAAATAGTACTTTTCCATTAAGTTGTTTATACCTACTATGTGTGAGGTATTAAGCTTCAGTAACCCATTGAACTTGACTTTTACAATTTTATTGAAAACAGCACAGAAGATTTGATATTGCTGTCAAGTTTTTTCCCAAAATTCTTTTTGTGATACCATTTCTTTTCTTTCCCATGTACCCACTTGGTATACACTAAACAAAAAGTGCTCAAAAAATAACAGTATGCTATAAACACACTGCAGTAAGTTAGTGATTTATATTTATAGCAGTTATCTGCTAAAGATGCTTTGGAAAATAAAAACAGTATCCAGATCCTTTTTTAAGGAAAAGTATACAGGCATGAGGCTCAAATATCTCAACCCTCTGTAAGAAAGATTTAACTGAAAAGGAAAGATGTGAGATTTTCCTATAATTTTCTACCTATTCCAAAATCTTCTATCTCCTTAAATAAATAAAGATAGTTCTATACTAGCCTTCCTCACAATATTTGGCAGCTAATGCCACTGCTGAAGCAGCACTGGTCACATGAACCTCCTCGGGCCAAGGGAGTGTGCATCCTGTGCAGATTGCGAAAGGCTGCGTGCTCTCCTTGGGGAGAATACAAAATGCTGCCCAGGCTCTGCCCTCTGCTCTCAGGCATCTGTGCCCATGCCCAAGAGTTCTCAGCCTCTACTAGTGCCATCATCTTGGTCTTTGTATTCCTCCTCCTTCTGCTTCTTCATTGGAATTTTATTTATTTTAGATACTTTTCAACTTCAGAGGGAGTATGATTGTAGCAGTGTTTATCTTGAAGATTTCCATTTGATCTATACTAAGTCATAGTGTATATGCCAAGTGGTCAAGGGGATGCCAGGATCTGCAGGCAGGTGACTTGAGTTCAGGTCCCAGAGCCACCGTTTCTCAGCCCGTACCTGTAGGGGAGCCTCTCACCTGTGTGCCTTGCTTTGCTCCTGCTTCAGAGGCGGGCAAGGGCATGGACCTCACAGAGTGAGAGAAAGGATTACGTGATTAATGTAAAGTCCCTGGTACCCAATAAGCTTCTAATAAAAGCTGGCTATTACAGTTCTACTTATTACATGTGTTTCTTCTCAATCGTCTTATGCCTTCTTTTAATGTTTAAGCTTCTTGATTTCACCATTTTATCTTCTTTTAAATCATTTTAAATTTTTCTTATTTATTATTTGTATGCTATTGTAATCTTTTATTCTACCCTTTCAAAGTTTTAGGTTTTTAAAATTCCTTTCATTCATTTCTTAAATTTCATCATTGTAGTTAATTTTGATTCATGTCATAGCTGCATTTGTTTTATTCCTGAGACTTCATCCATTTTCTTCCTTTCCTATTTTGCCTCTCACTTTATTGAACCCTTTTAATTGCTAAGCTTCTAGGGGTTCTTTCTAACTTGTTTTTGTTTCAACTATATTCTGTTTGTTTATATCTCAACCTTTTAAATATTCTTTATTTTTCCTTCTTTTATTCTCTCTGTCCTTCACACTTTAGTCTTAATTTCTGCTCTTCTTAACCTTTTGCCTCTATGAGTTCAGCTATTCCTAATACCTTCTGTGTTTTGATGCTGGTTCTTTGACTTCCTTCATTGTTTGTTTCATCCAGGCTCAGGAACACAGACACTAAATGGTGGGAGTGGTTAGTACTTATTTCATTCCAGCCATCACCCAGCTGTTCCCCAGACTCCCATTAATGGAGCCCTTGTTCCCTTTGATGTTGTTCCAAACAACAAAAAAATTACAAAATAGGTAATTTGGGAGACCCACAGACTAAAATTCCTGCCTAGGACCATAACAAATTTTATAGAAATGGTAGATTTAGATTGCTAGAATAATGCTGTTTACTTTTATCTAAAAAATTACTTCTTTTCTTATTATGAAGGTAATAAATACTCAAAAGATAACTGGAAAATTCAAGAATGTATTAAAAAAACTAAAAATTTTCTACAATTCCTCTGGCCAGAGATTGCCACATTTATACATCAATATATTTCCTTCCTTTCAGACTTTTTTGATGCATATATATTTTTTCCTTTAAAATGAGTTATATCATATGTAGTAATGTATTCTGCATTCTTCCACTTATTAACAGATAACGATCATTTTCTTTTGCCTTAAAAATATTCAAAAAATCGTTTTTGATGGCTTTGTATATGCCACTAGATGCACTATGTTTAAGCATACCTCTAAGCCGGTGTTACTTCTTCTCATGCATAATCTGGTCTCTTTATAGGAAATTAAGTGTTCTTGGCCCATAGTCTGTCACATGTAAATAGAGGGGAAGTAGACTAGATGCACTTTTTAGAGCAAGATCACATACAGCCTAACTCTAGTAAGTTAGAAACTAGATGATGTTGGATCCTTGGACTAGGAATCATAAACCCAAGTGGCAATAAGGAACCAGCAGATGCCATAAATTCTTGGGCTGCTCTGGGCATGGTGGCAACAATAGGGAGTGATAAAGACTGTCAAACCAGAAAGCAAAGGCCCCCTTAAAGAGGGCAGCCCTGTCTAGCTCAAGACAATTGTTACTATGCCTGAAATCAGGTCCTAGTCTTCTCATTTTTTCAAGAAAAGCCAGAAATTCAAATTTTTAAAAGCATTATCTGATTGTGAAGAATTGACAACTAATGGAAAGTTTTAAGAAACACTGTGCAGGACAATGCTATGCAAGCAAAACCAAACTGTCCTGAGAGCTAGGCTAAGACCATGGACCACAAGTCTGAGGCCTCTACACTAGCTGGGTTCTCATGGAAGGAGCCAAATTAAGAATTGGAAAACTGGATACTCTTTGAATCATAGAATCTGATTGAGGTTTATTGCACACTGATAATTTTAGTCTTTTACACCCATCTGTTTGAACCAGACATGTACAAAAGGTGGTTTCCACCCTTATTGGAGAGACCCAGAAACACATGCATGGATAGATGTCCAAGTGGGAGGCCGGCCCAGAAGCACCTGTGAGTCTGTGACCCGACTCCTACCTTGAGAAAAACTTTTATATTAAGGGCAATGTGGTGGTGGGGGGGATGTCTCCTTTTCTCTTGGTTCTAATGTCAGTACAGGACACAAGAGAGACACTAGGAACTAAGGTTCACATTCCCATGTACTTCCCCAGCCCTGGTCTACAAGGCATTAGCAGTATGTCAAAATTCCAGTATTTCAGACTGATAAGAGGATGATTCAGGGCCTAGATAAGGCAAAATCATGGAGAAATAAAAGTGGTTTACACACCTGGTTTCTTCAAGGGCAGCTGGATATTCAGTTTCAGGAGCATGGCAAACTCAGACTTGGTCGGGGTAGGGGGTTCAACATTTATTCATTCAACAAGTTTTCACCACTGCTTATTATACGCCAGGCCCTTTTCTAGGCATAGGAATTCAACTGAACATTATAGACGTGATCACTTATAATCTAGGGGTGGAGGTAACAGATAAGTAAGCGGGTAATTATAATCTAGTATAATAATGCTACAATAGGGAAAGTACAAGATGTGATGGAAATACATGGAAAAATACCCATCCCAAACTGCAGTGTTTCGGAATGATAACCTGAAAAACCCATAAACTAGTAGGGTTGTGTATATTTGAGTGGTGGGAGTAGGAAACTGTTCCATATAAAGGAAAATGCACATGAAAATACTCAGACACCAAAGAGAGCCTGATGCCTTAGGAGAACTGAAAGCAGCTTACTATGGCTGGAGAATTGAGTTCCAGGAGTTAGGTGATGGACGGTGAGGTATCTAAGGAGATCCAACATGGTTGGGCACTTCAAGAGGAATCTTGGTAGTAGTTGTGGATTTAAGTGATTGTTCAACCACAGCTATTTGTTGACTAGCGGATTGAGGTAGTACAGGGAGCAGGATTCTACTTCCAGAAAAGGGAAAGGCTAGAGCTTGGCAGAATGCTGAGAGCCACCCAAGTGGGCTTGGTTTGGGAATGGTAAAGAAGGATCAAGGCAAAATCTCTGTATCACGAATTGATCAGAATAGTTATCTAGTGCTCACTGTGGGTACAGGTATACAGCAACATGACTAATTCCCAAGCCCACTAGGTGTGGATGTGGACATGACTACATAATTAGGATTGGTTCATGGCTAGAGCTAACTGGGAAAGATGGAGCCTGGATTGGTAGACATGAGCTAGTAATTTCTCCTGTAGAGAAAAGACAGTAACTAATAAGTGAATTGCTAACCTAGAAGTGTCTTCTCCACTGCGGCCTTAGTTGAACTTGTTTTTAAAACATTTTTAACAAATATTAAGCTGAGTTTCAGGTTCTGGAAGAAGACCTCTCTGAAATTAGTTATACTTTAAGAGAGCCAAATACACTATATAAGTGATATTTCAGAAATTTTACTAAGGAAAAACATTAGTTCAGCTGAGGCATTATAGGGAATAAAATCTCCACTTGGCAATGAACCTTAAATAAACAAATAAAAAAGATGCACACGAAACCAATGAACAACTTTAGGCCCCACTTCTTCACGATGAAAGAGATTTTTCAATGCTTCCATTACACATCCATTAATCAGAAACACATTAGTAGCTGAGAATTGAAGTGAGCTTATGATTCGACAGATGGTGAAGCCCAATAGCTTGAACTCATGAAACAGAAATAAAAATGCGTCTTTGTAAACATCCATTAAGCATTAATCTCAAATTCTACAAACTGGTAACACAATGTGGAAGTTTTTTATGTAAGCCAAGTAAAACAGTGAAATCAGGATTCACCTCTTCTCCGAACAAAAATGAAAAAGTGAACTGTGTATTGGAGGCTGTTCTTTTTTGTATACACAAGCTCAAACAGTTATCTGTGAGCAAATACTTGATGTCATCATACTTTCACCCTTAATGAAGATTTAACAGAAATGTTTAATAGCACTTGTAAAGCAGTGTACCTCACTGCATTCTCACAATGACTTGATGAGGTAAGTGTTATTTAAAGCTTAGAGAAGTTAAGTAAATTGTCCAAGACGATGGAGCTAGAATTCATGTCTAAATCTCATAACTCTAAATACAATATTATTTTCAGACTACACATTAATATATTCTTGTTTCTTTAGCAAATAGGAGTTTTAATTCCCAAGAACTATTCTCTTCCCTTTTCCTCTTTTCTAAAATCTTCACCTTTGGCCTCTATTTTTTCAAACTTAAGCATTAAACCATAAAATTTCTTCCTCCAGCAGTACACTAATGAGTTCATTCCACTCTCAAACAAACATGTATTAAGTGCCAACCATGCTCCTGGCACTGTGCAGAGACCAATAAACAGGACACCTGCCTCTAAACTCATTTTGTTAATGTTAAAAGAACATGTTGAGACCCACATAGACTACCAGACAATATGCCTACAAAAAGTTGGCAAGCAGTAATAAGGAGGAATTAATTCAAGTAACACAGCTAGTTGTTCCTTCCCAAAAGCTAGGATCTGGGAAAACTGGATTGAGTCAGGTCATCAGGTTTGAACTTGCCTTGGCCACAGTATGTGAAAACAGGGCTACCAGAATCTTAGGTAGAACTGTGAAACAAAGAGGAGCAGAACATTTGATGAGCTCATGCTTTCAAGATAAAGGGGTGTGGAAAGGCAAACTAGATTTATTTGAGCAAAAAAAATGAGGAGATATGAGGGAAAACTGATAGAACTTCAAGAAGAAATAGTGAATCCACTATTAGAGTTGCAGACTTCAATACCCTTCTCTCAGTAATGGACAGATCCAGCCGGCAGAAAATCAATAAGGACATAGTTAAACTCAACAGCATCATCAACCAACTCCTAGATCTAATTGACATCTATAGGATACGCCATCCAACAACAGCAGAATACACATTCTTCTCAAGCTCACATGGAACACTCACCAATTTCTGAGCCATAAAAGGCACCTTAACACATTTAAAAGAATAAAAATCATACAGTTTATGCTCTCAGACCACAATGGAATTAAACTAGAAATCAACAACAAAAAGAAAGCTAGAAAATTTCCAAATACTTGGGGATTATACAACATATTTCTAAATAACACATAGGTCAAAGAAGAAATCTCAAGAGAAATTTTAAAAAGTATTTTAAAGTAAATGAAAATAAAAACACAACTTATCAAAATTTGTGGACTACAGTGGAAGCAGTGCTTAGAGGATCAAAATAAGGAAAACTAAAAAACTCTGAAGAAAGAAATCAAAGAACTAAATATATGGAGAGATATTCCATGTTCTTGGATAGGAAGATTCAATATTGTTAAGATGTCAGTTCTTCCCAACTTGATCAACTGATCAACACAATCTCAGTCAAAATCCCAGCAAGTTATTTTGTGGATATCAACAAACTGATTCTAAAGTTTAGATGATGAGGCAAAAGACCCATAATAGCCAGCACAATGTTGAAGAAGAAAGTCAGAGGACTGACATTACCCGATTCAAGACTTACTTAAAGCTATAGTATTCAAGATAGTGTGGTATTGGTGAAGAAATAGACAAGTAGATCCACGGAACAGAGTAGAGAACCCAGAAATAAACCCACACAATACAGTCAACTGATCTTTGACAAAGGAGAAAGGCAATTCAATGGAGAAAGGATAGTCTCTTCAACAAATGGTGCTGGAATAACTGGATTTCCACAGGCAAAAAACAATAATAATAATCTAGACATAGACCTTATATCCTTCACAAAAAATAACTTAAAATGGATCATAGACCTAAATGTGAAATACAAACCATAAAACTCCTAGAAGAAAACACAGGAGAAAATCTTGATGACCTTAAGTTTGGCAATGACTTTTTACAAATAGTACCAAAAGAATGATCTACAAAAGAAAGAATTAATACGCTGGACTCCTGTAAACTTCTGGTCTGTCAAAAGTTTATGCTCTGTGAAAGACACTATCAAGAGAATTAAAAGACAAGCCACAGACTGGGAGAAAATCATTGCAAAAGACATATCTCATAAAAGACTGTTATCCAAAGTATACGAAGAACTCTTAAAATTCAACAATAAGGAAACAAACAAACTGATTTTTCAAATAGGTAAAAAGTATGAACAGACACCTCACCAAAGAAGATATACAAATGGCAAACAAGAACATGAAAACATGCTCAACATCACACATCATTAGGGAATTGCAAATTAAAGCAAAAATGAGAGACCACTCTATACCTATTAGGATGGCTAAAATTCAAAACACTGACCATACCAAATGTTGACAAGAGCAACAGGATCTTTCATTCATTGCTGATGGGATTGCAAAATGGTAGAGCCACTCCAGAGAACAATTTCGCAATTTCTTATAAAACTAAACATGCTACTACAACCCAGCAATTGCACTCCTTGGTATTTACCCAAATGAGTTGAAAACTTATGTCCACACAAAAACCTGACCTGAACATGGATGTTTACAGCAGCCTTATTCATAATTGCCAAAACTTGGAAGCACCAAGATGTCCTTTAGTAGGTGAATGGATAAACTGTGGTATATCTATCCAATGGAATATAATTCAGCACTAAAAGGAAATGAGCTATTAAGCCATGATAGGAGATGGAGGAAACTTAAATGCATATTACTAAGTAAAGAGGCCAATCTGAAAAGGCTACATACTGTATGATTCCAACTATATAATGTTCTAGAAAAGACAAAACTATGGGAACAGTAAAATGATCAGGTTAGCGGGGAGGTAGGGATAAACAGGGAGAACACAGAGGATCTTTAGGCAGTGTACTATTCTGTATGATACTCCAATGGTAGATACACGTCATTATACATTTGTCAAGATCCATAAAACGTACAATACCAAGGGTGAATCCTAACGTAGACTATAGGCTTTGGGTGATTATGATGTGTCAATGTTGGTTCATGGATTATAACAAATGTACCACTCTGGTGCTGGATGTTGACAGTTGGGGAGGCTATATATGTGAGGGGAGAAGAGGTATATGGGAACTCTGTGTAACCTCCTCTCAATTTTGCTGTGAATCTAAAACAGCTCTAAAAAATAATGTCTATTAACAAAAAGAGAGAGAGAGATGAGTAAAGTGATAGGTCCTGGAGGATTCCCTGAGACTCAGGACACAGTCGCAACTTTAGGGTATAGTCCATCTGTCACCACTGCCTGGAGAGGGCAGAGCTGGGGAGGACATGTCAAGGGCACTGGTCAGACTCCTAAATTACATGACATGAAAAGAGACTGCTTGTATCAAAAAGAGCTGGAGATTTGGAGTCAGGAGACCTAGTTTGCCACGGCATATCTGTGACCTTGATGAGTCAGTGAGCTTCAGTTTCCTTGTCCATATAAGGATTACTATGAGGATCAAGTGAGTTAGCAGGTACAAAAGTCCTCAGTAATACAAGTCATCGTTCTTATGGAAGATAGAAACCATAAACAGGTACAGTGCAGAGATGGCTGAAACAATCCAAGTCTGCCAAGAAAGGGATCCAGCTTGCAGGGAAGGATACTGGGAGAAAGAGTCAACTAGTCCTAATGAGTGGTTACTTACGGAGAAGTTGGGAACAGGAAGAAGTCAACAGTGACCTCAGGATTTCCTATTGGTGGTACCAGAAAAATAAAAGGGGGTGGGGTGTCCCTCAGAAACAGGACACGTTAGGAGGGGCAAGCAGTTTTTCATAGAAGGTGGTGAGTTAGGTTTATACAGGCCAAATTTTAGTCTCTAAGTGGAAACATCC
Organism: Equus asinus; assembly: GCF_041296235.1. NCBI lineage: Eukaryota > Metazoa > Chordata > Mammalia > Perissodactyla > Equidae > Equus > Equus asinus. The sequence continues at coordinate 22,433,411 of NC_091813.1, forward strand.
ACTAAACAATTTAAAATGTGCGACAGAGACTCAGAAGAGAGATTGAGGCCAGAGATACGGAGGCAGAAGCAATCTGCTTCAAGCTGATCAGTGAAGACACAGGCACCAGTGAGCAGAGAGAGAAAAGCAGGGCCTGGGAAGGAACATCTCTGTGGCTGCCTCTGCCTGCAGTGCTCCATCTCCTAGATGGCTGGTGGGCTGAAAACGAAGTCCCTGGGCATCCATCACTGCAAGCACTGCTCTTTAAGTCTTTCTCCTCCAATATAAACCTGGGGTAATTAATCAAATGAGACAAAAACTTCCAGAGATTTATTCGTTTTCTATACTAACCAGCTCTCCTCTTAAGGCCCTTCTCCAAAGTCTTCATTGAATAGTTTAATAAGCTGTTTGGAGAGCTTTTACTAGCTCTCACCTTCAGTAAATATCTGCCAAGGAAAGTCTTCAAGTGGGTGATATCTCACAAGCCAGACACATAAAGCAGTTATTGAAACAGGACCCGCGGACCTGACAGCTTGTGATAATTGCTCTGGAATATTACAGGCAAACATTTTAAGGCTTTTTTCAAGATTTTCTTCTTTTTAATTCCTGGATCACTGACCTCATTAGCTCTGAGGCTTTCACGACTGTGTGAGCTCCATTCCTCCCCTTCCATTGTCAGAGGTAACAATAGCCCTGTCATCTCTGGTCCAATTGTGTCTTAGGCTTTCTGTCGTGGACACATTCACCGTCCTTTACATTTCAAGGACAATGGATGCCCAAAATATGACCACTCAGAGAGAAATTTGAATTTTCTTTTGTTACCAATTCTTTTTCCTTATAATTTGGTATTTATATTCATTCTTTGAGCTCCCGAGGCTTTTGGGGTTTGGCTTGGTTTGGTTTGTTTAGCCCATGCCCTGAGCAGATGAACAAAGCAATGCAGTCCATCCATGTGTTTCATTCCCCTGTGGCCAGGCTCACATCTACTATAAGCATATCTCAATACCAGCTGCCCTGCACCTCCCGAGAGAAGATGGGCACGGGACAGGGTGCTCAGGGACTGGAATCAAGCGTTCCCGGCACCCAACAAGGCATCCACATGGGGGCCTTCGTTCAATTGTATGAACTTGGGAAACATTCTCATCCACAGAAATAAACACCAGTTCCCTATGCGGCCCCAGAAATACCCTTATATTTCCTGTAAACTAAAAGCAGTCCCAAAAAGAGGTAAAGAAGCATCATGTGAAATACAAGTTTTATTTTAAGTGACTCAGAGCCCTTTTCCACTTTTCAAACATCGGCTCATTATCCAAGTACATTTAATAATTTCCTGTGTGTAGAGTTGTGCTAGGCATTTTACAAAGCTAATTAAACAGACACGGTGCCTAACCTCTATGCATTTTTGATTTAAGGAAGACGATGCCAGTGGAGACAGAGGAACTAATTCAGGACATAAAGGAAATTGAGCAAGGACCAGACAACTCTATAGATGAACTACAAAAGTAAATACATATTGGGTCTCTACTGGCAGCAACAGGACTATCCAGCCTGCCTGGGGATTCCAAAAGTTTCTCAACTGAGTTTACTAAAGTTCACTGCAACTATTATTTATCTTTTCAGTCCTATATACTCATTGATAGGAGCCAGCTAAGCCCAACAAAAGCAGATAAGTGACAATATATTCCTGTCTTTCCATTCTGCAGAGACAGCTCTTCAGAAGTAGATAGACACTGTTTAAGGCAGGCCTTGCCCCTTTCTTAACTCACTTAAGTTCTGTATGCCTTTGCTTGTTCAGCTGTAGTCTGTTCTGATGATTCCAACTTGCGATGCATTCTTCTTCTCTAGACCTTTTTCCTAGAATTGTCTGCCCACCCACAGAGGACAAAGGCCAGGTTTCTTTACTTCATTCCCAATTATGCATCTATTTCAGATAGGCAATAGCTGGGCACAGTAACTGAAGTCAATGAAAGGGCTGGAGTCGCCAGAGTTGCCACTTAATATCAGGAGTCCCAAGGTCCCCAGAGAACCAAGAATTGTATTTGGACAGGGTAGGTTTGAATAACTTTGCAAAGTAGGTTAGGAAAAAGAATGCATTAGACCTAGGGTCTGACAAAGAGTTTAAAAGAGAAGGGGAAGTTCCCATGACTGCTCTTCAGGAAAGCAGAGTGACATTTCTATTAACAATAGTCAGTCCTATTGAGAAGGGGTTGGTTACTTTAAATTGGCAGACAGAGGGCAGTATCTGAAGCCACTGCTGGGAGTAACCCAGCAGGGCCAGGCAAAGACCTGGGGTCTTAAGTAGGAACAGCTTCAGGAGGCCCCTGAAGTCACTGGTCCGCAGACTGTCCTGGCTAGCACTAATACACACATGGTAGAGTCTGCATGGTCCCTTCAGATCCAGGGCTCTACTGCTTCTGTGCCTGTGTGCAGGCATCTCTGCTGAGGCTAGGAACCTCCCAGCAGGGTTTAGCCCCAAGCCCTGCCCTCTGAATCATGGCCATCTTCTCAGGGGCTACCGCAGAGCAGAATGCAAGTCCCTGCTCTTTTTGAGACTTATGCCCAGATTCCACTAACTCTCCTCTATCCTCTTTTTTGAAAATTCTCAAAGATCCAATCCTTTCCATGCCATAGGCCTCCAACACACCTTGTATATCTCTTCAATGGGTTTAGGCTTTTCAAAAGTCCAGACAGCGTGTGTCTTGCAGGAAACTTTGGCTTTTGGCCCAGAAACATACATGATCCCTGAGATAAAAAGGCCAAAGAGCTCTGCCTATTTGCTTGAAATGGGGAAAGGGAAAAATATAGGGAGAAGAATTATGCTGCCATAAGAAGTACACTGTAGGTGTAATGCAGACACAAAGGGCATGGGTCTAACTCTGCCAAAGGCCCAGAAATGGTTTCAAAGAGAAATGATTTTAACATGAGTCTTGAAGTATATAAAATTTACTCCACATTCGATCTTGAAGAATACCTATTTTGCAAATCTGCATAAATCATTTTTTTTCTGATTCACAAATTGCACTCAAGATGATCCAGAAATGTAGCAAAAATCACATTTTTTACTATGTGGTAGATTTTCTAGTGGTGACAATTACAATGAAAACACAGAATGACATGAACTACTAAAAATTTTCTGATATTCAAGTATATATATTTTTGGGGTTTGCCTAGAGGAATCATAGAGATCAAGTTAGTCCTTATTTTCCCCTAGCCTTACTCTTCATGCCTAATTGTTACATGTATAGAGACTGACATGAGTTTGAGTGATTGAGTGAAATTAGACACATTGAACTTCCCAGGTCCAGTAATTAATACCCTGTCAAATAGGAAGATGGTAGTGCACTCAAGGGGAAAAGCCCAGGAGTAATTATACATTGGCCAGGTTAGGCTCAGTAAGTGACACTGACTTATCGGCCCTGAGCTTCTGACATTGCCTGTCATGATGGATTTATAACAGAAATGACTCATCTACCTTTCTTATTCTGAGATCAAGTGTGTGTCGTCTGCTCAGGGGAGTCTAACTTTCTTTGGCAGACTGATGGAGTCAAAGTCTAATTAACATGATGATAAATCACATAGAAGCCATTGCCTATTACCTGATTCTCAGATAATCCATTCCATGTTCTACACTGTTATTTGCTATGCTCTCTGCCTTGATAAAGGATAAATACAAGAACTTCCCTGAATTAAATTACAGCGTTTCTTGGGGGGAAAGTCAAAAGCAAAAACAAAAACCTGTGTCTTTTTTAAAACAGAACATTGGAAAGGAGGAAGTTAGGAGGAAGGAGACATACAGAGTGTCTTTAAGATAATAATAGGCTCTTTCTCTTACACAACTGCGTGTGTTTTTCACAACTTTTCATGATCCAACCAAAGAGCCAGGCTGCCAAGTAGACTCTGTCTTGGACAGAATTACTCAGGCTGAGAGTGCCTAAGCCTTGGCCAAAAAGAGATTATTTCAAAAGGGGATCCCATACCAGTGGTAAACAGGAAATTGAAATCCAATAAATGTTGCAAAATTGAGAAAACCAAAAGGCTGTGTGGCCAATCTATGCAACCTTGTTCTACCATGTCCCAGCTGGCAGACCTGAGATAGTTTCCTCATCTCTAAAGTAAGGAATTACATGGCATAATATGTATAAAGTCCTTACCTCAGTGCTTAGTATATACTAGGTGCTCCATAAAACATTAGTTATCATCACTACCATCACTAGGATGGAGGGACTCAGCAGAAGCAGGACAGGAGAACAAGAGAGAGCCCACACTTGGAATCCAAGAGCTCTAATCTAAAACTTAAACAACAGGGAAGCTCTGTGGTTTAAAAACTAAAGCACATTTTTCATTATATTTTCTAGGGCCCAAGAGATTTATATCTTATATAATGTTTGGACTAATTTCATTTTTCAGAAATTTAATTACACATTCTAAACCTTCATAAACTCCATTAAACAAGGTGTTTATAATGCTTCTTGGGTGAAGTCACACCTCATATCCTGGTACTTTAAATGTTATTCATGACTTGATTTACTATGTTTTCTGCATGGCACTAATTTTTTTTCTAAAAAGGGGATAAACAAGTCAGTACCTTATATAACAAAGTTAAGCTTATATAAAACAGCTCAGTCTTCAAATATGGATGAGACTCAATTCAATTTCGGCCAGGTAGCATCTAGTCAGTAAATTGCTTCCCAGAACAAAATGGAGAAATAATGGAATAAAGCCCTATCATTGACATGGGCTTTTAAAATAGTGTCTTGTGTCAGTCAAGATCTCAGCAGCATTCCTCAGTAAAAACAGTAATTTCCATGGCTATGGAGTTACTGAGGTTTCAAAATATTTGTACAGCCTAAGGGATGGGAAGTAGCTATCAAAGCTGAAGAACATATGCCAGGTTTAGGCACTGAAGATAACTGCCAAAGAGTGGAGGCAATTAATCTCTCAATTCCTTATCCGGTCTCAAAAATCTAAAATGGGGGTAGAGGCAGGATCGGCTATGTTAGGACTACTTTTCTACTTACATGAAAACATAATTTAAAAAAAATCTCCACTCTGTCCACACCTTCTCATGGGCGTCCACATCTCCAACAGCCTGGACATCTGGGGCCGGGGTGAGAAGAGGAGAAAGGGGGGTCACAAGAGGGCCACTCTGAGGCCATAGACTCCTTAGAAGTGAAGATTTTGTAATAAAACCTTTCAAAAGAGGATCCCAAGAGTGGTGCTAGTCCAATGTTTCTGAACAGAACTAAAGCACCACAGATGCAGCGTTGGTATAGGATTGTCTCAGCAAGATAGAAGGAAATAACCCCAGACAGACAACTTGGCTTATACTCAGCTAAGTCACTATCATCACAGCCACTGTCCTCATGATTGCTACTATCATGTGACCAGGAAGCATAAGCACAGGGCCTCAGCGTACATCCATGGAGGCCGTGCCCTTCAGATTTCTCAGGGCTGGGTGATGAGGACCCTGGCCTCATAGAGCATTACACTTAAGCATGGTTCCCGCGGTAAGAACAGAAACAAATATCTGCCCAAAGTACGAAATCTAAAGTCTCCCCAGTCCTAATAGCAAGGAGAAAAGCTTCCTAGGAGGGACCTAACTTCAGTGTCTCACTTAATTTTCTCCCAGAAATGTCCTTCTTTGCTCATACCCAGGACCCCTCATGAAATACACACTGGCAAAGAAGCCAGGGACTCTGCATTCTCTCCCTAGTCCTTTCTCTACACTGTTTTCTTTACACTTAAATGAACCATTTAACTAGGTTGTGGCTCAGTTCCATGTCTGTCACATGGGTACATCAATTCACTGACAGTCATGAGAAAAAGGCGTCCAACTCAGAAATAAAGTACTAAAATTAGCTCCCAAATTCCACTCTGGGACCTTAATCAGCCAGTTTATCCAAAATGACTTAATTAACAGAAAAATGGACATGGTATCATCTGTCCTATAACATACTTTAGACTACTCAACATATATAGTGTGATATTATGTATATTATTCAAGGTAAGCTCAGCCAGGGCCTAACGAATAACGCAAAGACCGGAGTGATCTGCTGGCGTTACACTCAGGAAGTCTGTCACCCAGAGCCGCTGCCATAATTGGAGTCTTCTACATCTCAGTCAACAACCAACACTTTGCTAATTACTTAATGAATATCAGCAATCGGTTTTCATTGACAGAAATAGTGGCCTGGTGAATAGCATGATAAATTTTAGAAGGGGCTCTTATTGATTAACCTAAAGGTATTCTAGGTATAGATCTGTTGAAGTCATTTTGGAGACACTCAACTCCTCTGCATGAATAGAGTATAAAATCTAGTGAGGCCTAAGCCTTCATCTTTAAGATTGGCATCCAACTAAACAGTCTTGTGTTCAGCCATTGGTTTAGGAGGATTTTTAGTTGCCTGATACTGCCTACAAAGAGACAGGATTCTGCTGCTGGAATATGGTTGTGTTCGTCTCGAGTAAACTCTGCATGCAAGCTGGCAGTCAGAATACGCTAAAGAACAGGGAGCTAGGACTTCATTGGGCTTACACAGCCGGTTGTATGTGCTATTTTCTGCCAGCTTTCTAGTTATTATTTATTTAATAAATATCTGTGTGTGTGGTACAATTTGATCTGAAGATTGCTTTCTTTACAAGCTGTACTAAGGTTGTGGGGGAGTTTTTGCCCTCACCAACTTCAAACTTCTCCAGTGGCTGCCTTTATCTACCAAAAAAAAAAAAAAACTGAAAAGTTTTTGTGTGACCAAGTGGCTTACAATGCACAGCTAGTAAAATTGTTATAAAACACTCCATTTTCATCAAGGAAGACCTGAATTTGATTTAATAACCCAGTGTCTAAAATTCTTTGTATCAGAATATGAATTCAAACGAGAACTTGTCTTAGGTGTCATTCAGGGGTATGCTACATTTGTTTCTTCTTCTCTCCCTCACCTCATTTTTACTTTGGAAGGAAGAGATCCAATAAATAGTTATCAGACAATTACTAAGTGCAAGGTACTATGCTGAGCACTATGGGTACAATGAGATATAACTTGAGGTTTGTAAGCTTAAGGAACTTTTAAGAAGTGATGGGGTAGGTGGAAGTAAAACTTCATTAGGAGTCAGGAGATCCAGGCTCTAGTCCCAGCTAGCCCACTGGGACTTCTTTCAGCAAGGCCACCTCCCTCTGAACTCCACCTCTTCATTTGACAGCAAAGGAGAGAGACTGCATGGCCCCTCCAGTTTCTTCCATTGTAACCTTCTATGATTTTATTATCAAGGGCCATGAACTTATTACTATGGTGTACCAGGCACTTTACTAGTTCTTAGGACTACAAAGATGAGGAAGAAATAGTCCTTCCTCTAAGCAGCTCATATAATAATAGGAAAAACAAAGGAGAATTCATCATCATAATAATATTATAAGGTTCTTGTTTATGCAATATTATTGTTATCATCCCAATTTCATTGAGAAAATATCCAAAGAGCTTAAACCAACACTGCTGCTTTTCCACTCACAGCAGGTGGATGTTATAAACAGAAAGATCATCTAAGACTATAGGAAAGATAAAAACCATCATAGTTGGTCCAAGTAAATTTGACTCAGGTTATAAGGTTGGACTTTGATGTCACTTCCTTTCATCAAGTATCATTTAAAGAATATAAAAAGGCTTTGCCTAAAAACTTAAGCCCTGCTATTTTTCTGAAATTCCTACCATTAGGGTCACTCTTAGGCAACATAACCATAAAGCCTTGGTAATTTTACCTGAAAGGGACAAATCACTGAATCATTAGGAGCCTTTATTGACATCCTCATAGATAACCTTAACAAATACACAAGATAGGTAAGTTTTATCAACCTAAGAAAAGGATAAATAAACCTCTTTTTAGCTCTCATCCTTCCATCTACCTCCATTAGGAAGTCACACCAGAACCTTCAAGTCAACATTTTAGAATCCAAGTTATCATCTCCACCAAATCCTCTTTTCTCCCCCAATCACCTCAAACCAACCTTCTCCATCTGATTTCTCTTTCACTATTAATGTTGCCGTTTTTCTCTTAGTCACACAAACTCAACATTTTAAAGCCAACTTTGATCCCTTATTTTCATTCCTCCTTACTCAAACTCTGTGGATGCTCTCTCTACTATGTCTCTCTTTTTAAAATTGTGGTAAAATACAGATAACATAAAATTTACCACCTGCACCACTTTTAAGTGTACAGTTCAGTGAAGTCCATACATGCTGTTTTTGCAGCCAGCCTCCACAATTCTTTTCATCTTGCAAAACTGAGACTCTAAACCCTTTAAACAATCCTCCATTTTCCCTCCCCCTAGCCCTGGCAACCACCATTCTACTTTCTGTCTCTACGATTTTGGCTAATCTTTAGGTACCTCATGTAAATGGAATCATTCAGTATTTATCTTCTTTGTAACTGGTTTACTTCACTTAGCATAATATTCTCAAGGTTTATCTATGTTGAAGCATGTGTCAGAATTTCCTTCTTTTTTAAAGCTGAAAAATATTCCATTGTATATACATGTATATCACATTTTGTTTATCCTTTCATCCACCAACAGTGGAGTTTCTTCCAAGTTTTGGGTATTGTGAATAGTGCTGCTATGAACAGGGGTGTACAAGTATCTCTTCAAGACCTTGCTTTCAATTCTTTTGGGCATATACCCAGAAGTTAAATAGCTGAATCATATGGTAATTCTATTTTTAATTTCGTCAGGAGCCACCATGCTGCTTTCCACAGTAGTCCACGTCTCTTGTCTCCTGCCCTTCCTCTGCAGCCCCACTATCACCATTCTAATTCAACTTCATTACCTCTCCCTGCACAACTGCAAACCCTCCAAACTCTTCTCCTGTTGCAATCTATTGAGCACACTACTGCCAGATTAATTTTCCTTTTAAATGCAGTTCTGATGTCATTTCTCCGCCAAGAGAAAAAAACAAAAAACAAAAAAGCAACCTTTAGTGGCACTATTACCTGCCAATTGAAGCATTAACTGACCAGATTTTCAAGAGCAGTCAGAATATGACTTCAATCGTGGGCCAACAGGCCATGCTCTAGCATGTCGTTCCTTCTTTCCTTCACCCATGCCTTCCGCCTTCCTGTCCACTTCTGCTCCACCTGCTGAGACATCCTCACCTCTGAGAAATGATTTCATTTGGCACTTGCACTGAATAGTCAAAATGCCTCTGTCAAACCTGAATGTCTATCAGTCTATGATTCACCTACACAGCTCCCATGCATCCACGCACCTGCCCTCGGAAACATTCACCATCCTCATAATTTCATATTCGATGTATTCTTCTCCACTACACTGAAAACCTTAAAGACACGGAAGGAGTCAATTTTATCTGCTGCTAAGATCCCAGCGCTCTACACTGCATACAACAAACAGGGAAGAACTAATTGTTGTTAAACGTTAAAGGCTTCATATTTTCCCAAATATGCATTCTGCACTCTCTTTTGAAATTCCAAACTCTTACAATTGAATCAAGCTCATAAATTGGCCATCTGGAGGAGCTCTGAGGCTCTTTATTTAGGGCCTAAATTACCCAGTTTGACTGTCTGTATTGATCAGACCAAAGAGATAAATATCCGCCTCCCTTGGGGTAATATAGAATCATCATCACTGGAGTTCATGTTGGACTTTCTGCAATTAGCTCTCCTTTCCTTAATTATAGTCATTGCCTTCCAAATGCTCTATGCAAGAAATAAATTAGGATTATCTAATATTCTAAGGGTCTCATGGAACTAGATTGGAGGAATATTATTCAGTAGGCAGAGTATTATTATCCCAGTGAGAAGTTTATAACTTATCTCCTTTTTAATTGGTTTGTTTTATCATTCTTTTCCTGCTATATTGGACAGAATACCATAAAAAAAGTCACTACTTTTGCCAGAGAGAGACAACATAAAAATAAGTTAAAATTGGAGACAACTCTACATGCATGGTACAATTTCAAAGAAAAATTATAATACATAATAAAACTCCAAATGAGTTGCAGCTGTGGTTTGAAAATCTTCAATATATCATTGAAGAGAAAATTGACTAATAAGTAATCTCCCATACACTAACAAATCAGTGTACATATGCAGATAAAATTAATCCATGCTATAAAATGCTAAAAAGAAATCCATAAAACATGTAGCAAACCACCATTTTTCCAGAACATTTGGAGGAAAGAGTGGGAGGAGGTCAAGTCTTGTTGAGCTTGGGGAGGGGAGGAATAGGAGAGGAGGATGAGATCAGCAAGCTAGAGAGGGGAAGGTGGAAGGAAAGCCAGAAAGAGGCACCAAGGTGGGCATCTAGGAGAAACCTAAAGGCCCACCAAAGACTAGACGGAAGGTGAGAACAAAAGGAATTCAGAGAACACAGTCAGGAGAGAGGTTTGTGAATCAAAGCATTTAGTACTTGGGTCTGGGAATTCCACATTTCTCTGACTGTGCCTTAACACATCTTACCGGGCCACAGCAGGATCTTAAAGGAACCAAACGAGGCTGTACATTCCTGTCTTTTACCTCCCACTTGACTGTTAGCTCCTTGAGGCCAGAATCTGTCCTTGATTTGTACATACTACAATGTCAACAACTTGCACACCATAAAGTGTTTAGCGTGTGTTTAAGAAATCAAACAATGTGTGAAGTACTACAATATCCTAGAGCCCACACTGAATTATCAACTCAGATTATTCCAGGATCTATAACCAAGATCTTCATACATTCCAACTTGCCTGGGATAGTTCCAGTAAACAGCTGCTGTGCCTGTGTAATTCTCTCTTTCACTGTCAAAAGTGTCCAGGTTTGAAAGACAAATTTTATGATAACTAGTTATAACACAATCTGAAAGTTGATTTCTAGAATTCCCTGTCAACTTGTTTACTGGCCATTGTGTCTTTCTGATCAAAACAGAAAATAGACCATGCAAATTAATGTTGCAAATACTCTGGATTACAAGTAAACAAATTTAGTTATTATTATTTTGACATTAGCAACATTTTCTAAAGAAGTAGTTTTCTAAACTCAGTTAATATGTAAACCTATGTGTAACAATTTCTATAATCAGTTTTTTCCAGTATGAATATATAGCAGAAATGTTACTACCTTCAACCTTCTGGGATATCAGTATAATAAATAATTAAACATGGAGCCACAGCCATGTTGAAAAAATTAGTTCTGTGTGTGTGTGTGTGTGCGCGTGTATACACATACATATTTGCAGGCATGGAAACACATTTTGATGCTCCCAGGAATACAAGAGACTTTGCATCACGGTTGTGTTACTTGGCAATGACTCCATTGTTGGATTTGTTTAAAAAGATAAGGTGTAATTTTTATCTTTTTAAAAGCATTTTTTTAATTGCTTTTAAAAACATCTTATACAGGGCTGCTGCTATTACATGCCATGTCATTTGTAGGAATTTGGAAAAAACATCACCTGCCTGGAGGGACCAAGTAGAAAGAGGAGCCCCCTCCCCAAGCTGGGCTGGATCACTGGCTGGATTTCACCCCTTGCTGTTCCCTGCAAACCAGAGTGGTGGCCCCCATTGTAAAACTAATTTTTCCCACTTTACAAAATAGATACAGTCATATAAAGGTTGCCTGTGAAGTAAATCACCATATTTTACATCCTACTTTTCATTTAAATTTTCAAAGTTGTCCATCTGAGAGAAAAAAGAAAAGCAAGCTTCATAATATGTGTGTGTATGTGGAGGTGGCAGGGGAGTTCCACCTCATAATGCAGGAAAGCTTTTGAGATCTCAACGTTTAAAGATATGTAGCAAACATTTGATAAGATCTTGAATCTACAATTCAAAGAAGAAAGAACCTAAGAATTAAAAATAGCTATAATACTTTTATTTTCAGGATTTTATGCCAAAGACCAAAACATTGAGAACAAACCAGACAGAGCTTAAAAGTCTCTGGTTTTTGATTAAACCTCTAAAATACTAGAACATGAAAACACGCTGTTCTCTTATATGAATCTCGGGTCCAGCTTCTCAGCAGTTGTTAGAGGAAGGTAGTTAAAACAGTAATCATCAAGATGATGATGAATATTAATAACTGATTGCAGGACTAAAGAGGAACATAAACACAAATATGTGAGAGACGGTGATTCAGAATGAGGCAGAAAGCAGATGAAGGAGATACAGCACATTCCCTAGAATCCACACAATGGTCACTGCTGTAACAAAGCTGAATGGTCACCAAACATCTACAACTGAGGCGGCCTCAAAACTGAAAGCGAGCCTAGGGAAAGTATAGCAGATTGCTTCCCTGATTTACAACCTACCTAGGAGTCTAATTCTGTGCATCCAGTACCTAGGTAAGGAGACATACTGGTGAGCTTTCAATTTTGCCTTATGCTACAATTGTAACAAAAAAACAAAACTGCCAGATGGGCTTTAGCGTAGATGGTGTAATTGGAATGATGCTGCGTAAACAGTATTTTAATACACTCTGAACTGATGTCTGTTCTTTATTTCCACTATCACAATGGCCCCCAAATCTAAATAAAATAAATGTTTAAAATAGTACTGTTTTATCAAAACACTTGCAGTTTCCTAGAACAAGAGAATACCATTTCAGGTCTTGATGCAACATTTTTACTGACTGGCAAACAAAATAATATTCACTGCACTTATCTGTGAGGAATTGAATCCAGAGAGTGCAGTCCTCGAAGAAACATGGCTGATTGAACTAGTAAGAAATCACATCACTGATTGTTCTTATCATGGGATTTTCTTTCGATATCTGACTTTTACATGTACATTCAACCGGAGATTTACTCAACAGTATTTTGAATGGATTTGTTAAGAAAAAATAAATAGGCAGATTGTTTATACTAGTAAGTCCCAATCTCTTTCCATTAAAGATTCTTTTTACATTTTAATATATCTTACAGTTGATGCTTACACTTTCTGTGTAGATTCCATTTCCTTTGGTGTCTCTTCATTCTAGTACTTTTGGACCTTATAGCTTTCCTTCCCACCTCCACGTCTGCCATTATTTGGACAGTCACTGTGCCAAAACCTATTGATTCATGTGCTCTTTCCCCAAATCACTTCAGTCCAAATCATAAATCTTCAAGTCAAAACTAAGCTCCCAGCCCTTCAGCCCACACAATGCCTCAGCACCCTGTCTGGGAGCTGGTTCTGTTCCTTGCGATGTTTGAGACACAGTCTAGGTAGCTTGGACCCGTTCCCGCTGAAACAACTCCCGCAGTTGAAAGAGCACATCCACAGAAACGTTGGTACCAACAAAGAGAGGAGATCAAGAGGACCTTCTAAGGGTCAAGAAGGGGAAGTCATAGCACAAAAATAAAATTAAGTGCTAAAATAAATTTCACTGGGAAACCTATAGTCTCTATGAGGAGTCTTGGACAGAGCAGGGGCAAATGAGTTAAAAGGAAGGGAAAGGGAACAGGAGTATGTGCAAACCCTCTCTGCTTAGAATCTGCAGGTGCAGCCCGTCACTGCTCCTTACAGGGACCAAAGGTGCCACGTTCTGTGTCTAGGGCAGCACAGCTACACTTCAGCTACCAACCCTCCGAAGTGAAACACCTTCTTCACAAAGGAGACTGTTAAAGCAGACAAGCAAAAAAAGATAGCCTTATTTATGAGACATAATCTTGGCTTTCATCTTTTGGTTCAGGATGCTCATTATGTCAGCATGAGTGTGCAACACCAAAGAGTCACTCACTGAGCACAGAGTCAATCTTTTAAATCTAACTTTCATTGAAAATAAGGTGTATGTATTCAGCTGATGATTAAACCAAAAGTCCTTTAAGGAGAGTAACTAATTGTAACGATGGCTACAGGGTGTGCCATGAGTAAATAAAGGCATGAATGACCTTTTCCAAAAGCTAGAATGATTGATACATGGTGGCTAAAAGTGAAAACTAATAATAAAATAGCACCATTCACAGAGTGCATACTCTAACAATGCTATGCTAAGGGTTAAACACAGGAGTTCATGCAATCCCAACAACAATCCTGGGAGGTAGCACCATGTTTAGCCCCATTTTTCAGATGCGATCATTAAGGCTCAAAGAGGTTAAGTTACTTGTCCGTATCATACAGTCGGTTGGAGTAGAGCCACAATTACAACTGAGGTCTGTCGATGACAGAGCCTGAGCCACATGCCTCACAAAAGCTTGAAAATGTAAAAATTAACCTTCTCCTTAGAAAAGTAGTTATACAAAGGATGCTTAGAAAACTCTGGATGTTTGCATAGCACTCATCACTTAATTATTTGTTATTTGTATTTAATCTACCTTCAAAAGAGATTTGAGGCAAATTCCTGAGTATGGATATATATACATATATACACACAGATTATATGTAATCACAGCTATCTGCTTCTACAATGAATGGGTGGGAAACAGAGGTCTTGCTAGAGGGTGGTCATAGACAGCAGATCATGGCAAATGACACAGGCCTCCTTAGCATTGACTTAAGCCTTCTTTCCCCCACAATACAGGGAAGTGTGAGGTCACTAAAAGCCCAAGCTGGGAAGCAATACATCTAGGTTCAAACTCAGCGCATTTCCATGCCAGTTTGTTAGCTTCTTCCAGTCTCAGCTTCCTCATCTTTGAAAAAGGAAAAGATAATAATCATAGTACTTTCCCCAAGGCGTGGTAAATCAGAGAATTCTATAAATAAAGTTCTTTGCACAGCCCTAGTACATAGGCACTCAAAGGGAAGGAGAAGAGTTTTGATAACAGGAAATGCTAAGAACAAAATCATTGAGTAAAAACAAGAAGACTTGTTTCTCCCACCCCCGTAGTTTTGCCATACACACCACCTCGAAAGCAAATGCTCGGATTACAAAAGCTCAGTCCAAGGAATGCTTATTGACGTGCTGAAATACTACATTAGTGCTCTCCAAGAACCTGTTAAAGCCAGCAGAAGCAGACCAGCAAGGAAACAGCAAAAGGTTCCTGCAATAATAATGTCAATGATGCTGATGGAGAGTTAAGGCACTTATTAGGTGTTCCTTTGGAAAACCTTAGGAAAGATTATTAAGAATAACAACAACAACAAAGGATGACCAGATTCACTGGCTCCAGTGAGTGAAAGCCCCAGGCAGTTCCTGAGCCTATTAGAAAGGCTGAGACAGCCAGGTCAACAGAGGGTCAATTTGTATCCAGAAGCCAATAAGTAGACAATAACATAAATATGTGGTTTATGTTTGCTATCATGTTCTGGGGTTTCTTGGCAAATTCGGTTTATAGGTACGAGGATGAACAATCTTTGATGAAACCAAGGTTTATTGCAAACTATACACAAGCCACGAAAGAATCCCTGGGAGAAAAGGTCCATTTCCTCCCCTCAATATCCATGCATTTCTGTAATGGTTTTTGTTTATTTTTCCAACTAGGAACGCTCTTTTAATGAATAACATGTCATTTATTATCTCTTAACATTGTAAGTTTTACAAGTGATATGTCATCTCTCCTTTATTAGTCATATTCTTTTGCTGTGGAGACTTTGGCATTGAACTATATTGGAAACCATTAAGTTTGTCTAAACATCACAGGCAGTGAGGCTAATTCCGCTTCTAAAAGATTGCTTTGGACAGCCCAAGACATGAAACAGAACCACAAGTATATTTGATATCACTAACCTTAGAGACAGGGAATCTAATACAATTCATTAAGTATAATTAAAACAGAAATCCTACAATGAGAACGTAACAAGGAACATTGTGTAAATTGACTTTTTGAAGTATATTCTTCCCTCGGCGCACGTATTTGGCTCCCATTAATTTTAATGGACACAACTTGCTCATATGTCAGCTGAAGGATTCCACCTTCTTCTGTGTAAAACTGGCTCATAAAGAAAAAGACGCCCATGAAGAAAAAGTGAGGCTGCTGCCAAAGATTGCCTGGATGATAGAGTCCAAGGGCATTACAGTTAAATATAAGTTGTTGCAAAGAATAATGAATGAAGAATTATTATGAAATTAAGCAAAGTGTTCTTTTTAAAAAAGGAAAGAACCTAGGAAAATAATGCTGAGGTCAACCCATGTGTATCCTTGTCTGCTTTCTCACTCAAAATCCAAGGTTCCCACCAATATGAACTGTGAGCTAAAGGTAGAGAGTATGTCTTATTCCCCAGCACTATACACAAAAGGCACTTGGCATATACTTAACAAATTGAAATGGACTATCCATTGTTTCCTAAATTCTCTCCAAACTTTCACACCTTTGAGCCTCAGCTCACTTTGATCCCTTTGCCTGGAATATCCTCTCAAACAACCAACCCCCAAGCTTCAAGAGCTAAATTCCCAGCTATTTCTTAAAGACCCTATCAAATGCTGGAAAGTTTTTCTTGATTCTCCTAGATGAATGTTGATGGATCAGCATAGTCTCAGAATCCCAGTATACTCTTAAACTTACTGAAGACCTCAAAAAGGTTTTGTTTAAGTGAATTATACCTATCAATATTTACCGTATTAGAAATTAAAACTGAAATGATTTTTAAATATTTATTAATTCATTAAAACCAGCAATCATAAACTCATTACAAATTGGCATAAATAACACTTTTTTATGACAAGTAACTATATTTTCCCCCCCAAATCAGAAGTAAATTGGCATTGTTTTCCATTTTGAAAATCTCTTTAATGTCTGGCTTAACAGAAGGCAGACAACTGGATTCTTATACCTTCTTTGCAGTTAATATGTTACAATATATTGTCCTCATTAAAACATCTAAAGAAAAACCAGCCTCACGTGATACGTAGTTGGAAAAGGGTGGGGTATTTTGGCAGCCTTTTCAGATAAGTGTGGAGATTCTTTTTTGATACTACACCAAAACTCTACAAATGGTAGTTTCTGAAATGTTAGCTGCAATGCAGAATCTGAAACATTATTAATGAACTTCTCTTACTGTTAAATTATTGTTCTGTTTTTGCACTTTGTTCTATCTATTGCACTATGAGTAAATCTTTTTACCCATGTATGATTTTTTAACATCATGTTTACTGGTCATTTGGAAAATATTGATTCATTGGGTTATGCAGATCTTCCAAATGTTGTCATATTCAATGATACAATATTTTTAAAAATCACATTAATATCACTTCCTATCTCATCATAACAGCCTTCAACTATTGAGAAGCTGTCAAGCTCATGGTGGAAAATAAACGTTTTCCAAAATTCCAATTTTCACTTGAAAGCTTGAATTTTATCATTGGCAACAATTACTGTCAGTTGTTTTCTTTGAAGCAATAAGCTCATTTAATCCATTTTGTGAAAATGTCTGCCAAATACCCATGTCTGAGTAATCAGTTTGTCTGTTAATCATTCCTTCTAGTAAAACCATTGTGCCATGAAAAAAGTGGCTAACTTAGCTCACAACAAAAACAACTGCACAAATGCTTTTCCCCAAGGTGAGCCTCGTACTTCAGTGGTCCAGAGAAACTCTCATTTCATCACACAGGGTATTCAAGGATCAAGACTTCATAAAATTAATAACTTTTACTGCTTAGCCAAGGACACTCAAGTGTCTCTGGCATTTCGTTTTACTGTGAGTATGTGCCTGTTAGGGAATACAGTGATTTCCAGCACTGCTGGGAGCCATTGTCCTGATTTCTGCGAAGGTGCCAGCAATTTTATCCACCATTGCTTTTGCTTCATCCCTGTAAATGTCAACACAGTGAAAGAGGCAAATAATATTTTAGTATTATTCTGAAATAGTTTTAACTACGTGGATCCCCTGAAAGGATGCTGGGGGACCCCAGGGGCCTGTGACCACACTTTGAGAACCACTGTGATAGAGCAAAACAGACTTCAATAACTGACATTGAGCAAATTACTTAACCTTATCTGTAAAATGAGGACAATAAATCCTGGCACACTGGGTTATTGTGAGAATAATATACCATAACATATATAAAGTACCCATATGGTACCTGTCACACAGTCAGTATTGAGTTAATTTTATTCTCCTTTCAGCTCCCAGTAATTACTTTGTATCTATGACTATATTTAGATTATAGCTTACAAAAATGCCATCTTTTGTTTTATTTCTCTATTAGATTGTAAACTTTTCACTGCACCTTACTGAAATTTTCTATCTTGATAGTGGGTCATTGGCACTTTTAAGAATCTAACACGCCTAGAAAAATGTACATGGGCAACACATGCAAAATTTTGTATACAACTGAAAACTTGAAAATCCCATGAAATGGATCTATGGTTCCCCCAGGAAGAGTTTTTCAAAAGTTGATCCTTGAAATGTCTGCTTCAAATTAACCTAAAACATTATTAAAATAATGATTCCTGGGCCCCTCTCAGAGCTATAAAGTCAGGATCTCTGATTGGCAAGCCAAGAATGACATTTTAATGTGTTTCCTATCCCCTTTCAAGATAGATCTCTAAGGGAATCCATGCCTGGATTAAGAAACTCTAGTCCATAGTACGTACCATATGGTTGATACTCAGTAAATACAAATTAATCTGAGTAGTCACTGTAACCTGGAAGTCAATGAAATGGCTAGAGGATCATTGAAATTTAGAAGAGTATACCCAATCTCGATATGTTCCAAATCCTCACTGGTCATCACAATCACTTGGGAGTTTTGTTTTGTTTTGTTTTGTTTTGTTTAATTTGCTCAGGCCCTTTTTCTAGAGGTTATGATTCATAAGGTATGGAGTGGGGTTTGAGCATTTACAGTTTTTTAGGAATTTCCTCTAGTGATTCTGATTATCAGGTCAGGCTTAAGAATCACTTTGTGCTCCTCTGAATGCACAAAGTTTGCTTTGCTAAAAAACACGAGATACCTACCTCTACTGGTTTATTTAATCTAGGATTTAAATGTTTCATAAATCCAGGACTCAATTTCCTTGTTTACATTTGTAAATCATAAGGCCACTCTAGATTAGTGGCTCTCAAACTTCATTGCACACTGGAATAAACTGGAGAGCTTTTAAATCTCTAGACCAGACCCTAATCCAATTAAATCACAATCTCTAGGGACAGATCCAGGCATCAGTATTTATTTAAAACTCTTTGAATGATTCCAACATGCAGCCAAGTTTGAAAACTATTGCTCCAGAATTTATGGCCAGAGCCATAAGGAATTGAAATGTGTTTTTCTCACTTCCTCCCACCAACCCTGGACAAAATAAGACCTCCTTCCTGCTATTTTGGATATAAAACAGAAGGAGAAAAGTTGAAGATTATGAAAAGGAGGCAAAGAAATGGTGAAGCTAGGTAAAGGTAGATGGATCACTACTAATACCTATTGTCTCGTGAATGCCTAGTATGTGCTATACCTGCACAAATACAGAGACAATCTTTTCTGAACTATGTCAGATTATAGTTCAATGCCGCCTCACCTGAAAATAATTTAGAGTATGTTTCTTGAAAACAAGGGCTACACACATATTAGAATGGCCAAAATCCCCAAACACTGACAACACAAAATGCTGATGAGGATACAGAGAAACAGGAACTTGTCTCATTGCTGATGAGAATACAAAATGGTACAGTCACTTTGAAAGACAGTTTCTTGCAAAACTAAGCACACTTTTTTCATACAGTCCAGCAATTGTGCTGCTTACTACTTACTCAAAGAAGCTGAAAACTTACGTCCACACAAAAATCTACACACGGATGTTTATAGTAGCTTTATTCATAATTGCCAAAACTTGGAAGCAGCCAAGATGTACTTTGGTAGGTGAATGGATGAACAAACTGTGGTATATTTCTTTATTTATTGTCCAACTGTGGACGATGGAATATTATTCAGCACTAAAAAGAAATGAGCTATCAAGCCATGAAAAGACTGCTTTCACTTAGAAATAGGCCAATCTGAAAAGGTTACATACTGCATGATTCCAACTATATGATATTCTGGAAAAGGCAAACCTATGGAGAAAGTGAAAATATCACAACACCAAGAGTGGACCCTAATGTAAACTATGGACTTTGGATGGTAATGACGTGTCAACACAAAATCATTGATTGTAACAAATGTACCAGTGTGGTGTGGGTTGTCAATAGTGGGGAAAGTTGTACATGTTTGGGGACAGCAAGTATACGGGAACTCTGTTCTTCATGCCTAATTTTGCTATGAACCTAAAACTGCTCTAAAAAATAAAAATGATTAATTTTTTTAAAAAATAGACAAGGGCGTTCTTTCATATAAGCATAGTTCTGTTATCAAAATCAAGAACTTGTGCATACAACACTATTAACTAATCCACATAATTTAGCCAAATTTCACTAATTATTCCACTCATGTCCATTACAGCAAAAGAAAACAGTTGTTTTTTTCCAGTCCAGGATCACTTCGTTGTCATATCTCTTTATCTCCTTACAGTTCTTCAGCTTTTTTTGCCTTCCATGAACTTGACATTGAAGAAGTGTACTGTTCCTGAGTTTGGTTTGTGTGATGTTTCCTCATAAGTAGATTTAGGTTACACATTTTTGGGAGGATATCCACTGAAGTCGTGTTGGGTCCTCCTCAGTGCATGATAAGAAGAGGCACATGACATCTACGCATCTCATTATTAGTGATGTTTACTTTGATCACCTAGTTCAGGAGTTCCTGCCAGGTTTCCCTAATGCAAACCTACTTCTTCTCTTTGTAATTAATAAATATCTTCTGGGGAGCTACTCTGAGACAATGTAAATATCCTATTTCTCATCAAAATTTCACCCACCAGTTTTAGGTTTCTTTCTTGATTCTTGCCTGATAATATCATTACTGTGGTGGTTGCCAAATGATCTGTCTAATTTTTAATGTATTTTAAGTTCTCTCTTTTCTTCCAACATCATAAAAATTTATGTTATTCTGGAAGTGACATAACACTAACGAAGTAGTGAGTTGTTTAATTTCATTCTCAGAACTGATCAGATTCTAATCAGTCTAACTAGGTGGTATCATTCCATACATATTGGGGCTTCCCTAATAGGGCTGCCATCAAGCAGATATCTGGAAAGTTCCTGTTGGCATGTCTTTTCTGAGCTCACTGAAGATTTTTAACTGTTGTTGGGCAGAGTTAAGAACTCCATAAACTTCCTGAATTTTCCTGAGTTTCAAAGTCCTTATCCCAGAAAAATAGTGGAGTCTTTAAAATGGTAAGCAGTCCCCAGAAAGTCTTTAGAACAGCCAAAACTGTCATTTTTGAGGTTCAAACTATGGACTATAGAGGCAAATTATCTCATTGAATTTAGATGACCTATCTTCAAAATAGATTGACTATATATTTTGTTTTTGCTTTAAGCTTATCCAACAGATTTTTTGTAATTTATTTTATTAACTTATTTTTTAATTTTTATTATTGCAGTAACATTGGATTATAGCACTATATAGCTTTCAGATGTACATCATAATATTTTTTGAATTCTGTGTGAATTATATCACGTACACCACCCAAAAACTAATTATAGTCCATCACCTCACATGTGAGCCTAATCTCCCTTTTTGCCCTCCCCCATTCCCCTCTGGTAACCACCAATCCAACCTCGGTTGCTATGTGTTTGTTTGTCATTCTTTTTATCTTCTACTTATGAGTGAGGTCATACGGTATTTCACTTTCTTCCTCTGACTTATTTCACTTAGCATAACACCCTCAAGGTCCATCCATGTTGTCACAAATGGCCAGATTTCATCATTTCTTATGACTGAGTAGTATTCCATTGTGTATATATACCACATCTTCTTTATCCATTCGTCCCTTGATGGGCACCTAGGTTGCTTCCAAGTCTTGGCTATTGTGAATAATGCTGCAATGAACATAGAGGTGCATGTATCTTTATGCATTTGTGTTTCAAGTTCTTTGGATAAATACCCAGCAGTGGGATAGCTGCATCGTATGGTAGATCTATTCTTAATTTTCTGAGGCTACTCCATACTGCTTTCCATAGTGGCTGCACTAGTTTGCACTCCCACCAGCAGTGTACGAGGGTTCCCTTCTCCCCATATCCTCTCTAAAACTTGTTGATTCTTGTCTTGTTAATTACAGCCATTCTGACTGGAGTGACGTGATACCTCATTGTAGTTTTGATTTGTATTTCCATGATAGCTACTGATGTTGAGCATGTTTTCATGTGCCTGTTGGCTATCCATATATCTTCTTTGGAGAAATCTCTGTTCAGATCTCTTTCCCATTTTTTAATTGGGTTGTTGGATTTTTTGTTGGTGAGCTGTATGAGTTCTTTATATATTTTGGATATTAACCCCTTATCTGATATATGGTTTGCAAATATCTTCTCCCAATTGTTAGGTTGTCTTTTCACTTTGTTGAAGGTTTCTGTGCTGTGCAGAAGCTTTTTAGTTTGATGTAGTCCCATTCGTTCATTTTTTCTTTTGTTTCCCTTTCCCAATAAGACAAGGTACTTGAAAATATGCTGCTCAAACCAATGTCAAAGAGCACACTACCTATGTTTTCTTCGAGTAGTTTCATGGTTTCGGGTCTTACATTCAAGTCTTTAATCCATTTTGAGTTGATTTTTGTGCATGGTGTAAGGTAATGATCTACTTTCATTCTTTTGCACGTGGCTGTCCAGTTTTCCCAACACCATTTGTTGAAGAGACTGCCTTTCTCCATCATATGCTCTTGGTTCACTTGTCAAATATTAGCTGTCCATAAATGTGTGGATTTATTTCTGGGCTCTCAATTCTGTTCCATTGATCTGTGTGTCTGTTTTCGTGCCAGTACCATGCTGTTTTGGTTACTATGGCTTTGTAGTATATTTTGAAATCAGGGAGTGTGATCCCTCCAGTTTTATTCTTTTTTCTCAGGAATCCTTTGACTATTCGCTGTCTTTTGTTGTTTCATATAAATTTTAGGATTCTTTGTTCTATTTCTGTGAAAAATGTTGTTGGAACTTTGATAGGGATTGCGTTGAATCTGTAGATTGCTTTAGGAATTATGGACATTTTAACAACGTTAATTCTTCCAATCCAAGAGCATGGAATATCTTTCCATTTCTTTGTGTCTTCTTCGGTTTCTTTCAACAATGTTTTACAGTTTTCAGTATACAGATCTTTCACCACTTTGGTTAAGTTTATTCCTAGGTATTTTATTCTTTTGTTGCAATTGTAAATGAGATTGCCTTTTTAATTTCTCTTTCTGCTACTTCATTGTTAGTGTATAGAAATGCAACCGATTTTTGTATGTTGATTTTGTATCCTGTGACTTGACTGTATCATTTATTATTTCTAAAAGTTTTTTAGTGGATTCTTTAGGGTTTTCTAGAAATAAACTCATGTCATCTGCAAAGAGTGACAGTTTCACTTCTTATTTTCCAATATGGGTCCCTTTAATTTCTTTTTCCTGCCTGATTTCTGTGGCTGGGACTTCCAATGCTATGTTAAATAAGAGTGGTGAAAGTTGGCATCCTTGTCTGGTTCCTGTTCTTAGAGGGATAGCTTTCAGGTTTTCTCTATTGAGAATTATATTTGCTGTGGGTTTGTCAGATATGGCCTTTATCGTGTTGAGGTATTTTCCTTTTATACCCATTTTATTTAAAGTTTTTATCATAAATGGATGCTGTATCTTGTCAAATACTTTCTCCACATCAATTGAGATGATCATGTGACTTTTGTTCTTCATTTTGTTAATGTGGTCTATCACATTGATAGATTTGTGGATGTTGAACCATCCCTGCATCCCTGGAATGAAACCCACTTGATAATGATGTATGATCTTTTTAATGTATTATTGTATTCAGTTTGCTAGTATTTTGTTGAGGATTTTTGCATCAATGTTCATCAGTGATATTGGCCTGTAATTTTCTTTTTTGTGTTGTCTGGGTTTTGTATCAGGATAATGTTGGCTTCGTAGAATGAGTTAGGAAGTTTTCTCTCCTCTTCAATATTTTGGAAGAGTTTGAGAAGGATAAATATTAAGTCTTCTTTGAATGTTTGGTAGAATTCACCAGGGAATCCATGTGGTCCTGGACTTTTATTTTTTGGGAGGTTTTTGATTGCTGTTTTGATCTCCTTACTGGTGATTGGTCTATTCAAATTCTCTGCTTCTTTTTGGTCCAGTTTTGGAAGGTTGTATGTTTCTAAGAATTTATCCATTTCTTCTAGATTATCCAATTTGTTGGTTATAGCTTTACATAGTATTCTCTTATTATCTTTTGTATTTCTGAAGTGTTCATTGTAATTTCTCCTCTTTCATTTCTGACTTTATTTATTTGAGCCTTCTCTCTTTTTTTCATGATGAGTCTGGGTAAGGGTTTGTCAATTTTGTTTATCTTTTCAAAGAACCTGTTCTTGGTTTCATTAATTTTTTCTATTGTTTTTTTTAGTCTCTGTTTCATTTATTTCTGCTCTGATTTTTATTATTCCCTTCCTTCTGCTGATTTTGGGCTTTGTTTGTTCTTCTTTTTCCAGTAACTTTAGATGCACTGTTAGATTGTTTATTTGGGATTTTTCTTCTTTGTTGAGGTAGGCCTGAATTGCTATAGGCTTCCCTCTTAGAACCGCTTTTGCTGTCTCCCACAGATTTTGGCATGTCGTATTTTCATTTGTCTCCAAGAAATTTTTTATTTCTCCTTTGATTTCTTCATTGACCCAATCATTATTCAGTAGCATTTTGTTTAATCTCCACATTTTTGTGGCTTTTCTGGTTTTCTTCCTGTAGTTGATTTCTAGTTTCATACCTTTATGGTCAGAAAAGATGCATGGTATTATTTTGATCTTCTTAAATTTATTGAGACTTGTTTTGTGGCCTAATATGTGATCCATCTTAGAGAACGTTCCATGTGCATTTGAAAAGAATGTGTATTCTGTGGTTTTTGGATGGAATGTTCTATAGAGATCCCCTAAGTCCATCTGGTCAAATGTGTTGTTTAAGGCCAATGTTTCCTTATTGATCTTCTGTTTGGATAATCTATTCATTGGTGTAAGTGGAGTGTTAAAGTTCCCTACTATTATTGTGTTACTGTCTATTTCTCCTTTTATGTCTGTTAATAATTGCTTTATATATTTAGGTGCTCCTATGTTGGGTTCATAGATATTTACAAGTGTCATATCCTCTTGTTGGATTGTTCCCTTTACCATTATGTAGTGCCTGTCTTTGTCTCTTGATAGAGTTTTTGTTTTAGGGTCTATTTTGTCTGATACAAGTATTGCTACTCAAGGTTTCTTTTCATTGCCATTTACATGGAGTATGTTTTTCCATCCCTTCACTTTCAGTTTGTGAGTGTCTTTAGGTCTGAAGTGTGTCTCTTGTATGCAGCATATATATGGGTCTTGTTTTTTATGCAATTGGCCACCCTATGCCTTTTGATTGGAGCATTTAATTCATTGATAGTTAAAGTAGCTATTGATAAATATGTATTTATTACCATTTTCTTACCTTTTTTTTCTGGGAGTTTTAGTAGTTCTTCTCTGTTCCTGTCTTTTTCTCTTGCTCTCTTCCCTTGTGGTTTGATGGCTGTCTTTAGTAATATGTTTGATTTCTTTTGTCTTACTTATTTGCTTACTTATTATAGGTTTCTGATTTGTGATTGCCATGAAGATCCTAGTTAATATTCTATGTACATAACAGTCCATATTGAGTTGATAGACTCTTTAGCTTGACCTCTTTCTAAAAGGTCTACTTTTTCACTCTCCTCCTCCCACATTTTGTTTTTGAAATCCTATCTCATCTCTTGTTTTGTGTGTGTCTATCCATTACCCTCTTATCATTGAAATGGGTAATTTTAATACTTTTATCTTTTAACCTTCATATTATAGTCACTGGTGGTTGATCTGCTACCTTTACTATATTTTTACATTTACCAGTGATTTTATTGCTTGTTTTTTTGGGAGGTTTTTAAAATAATTTTTGTATCCCTATTTGTGGTCATTGCTTTCCCACTTAAATAAGTCCCTTCAGCATTTATTGTAGAACTGTTTTCTTAGTGGTAAACTCCTTTAATTTTTTCTTGTCTGGGAAGCTCTTTATCTCTCCTTCCATTCTGAATGATAATCTTGATAGATAGAGTATT
Organism: Equus asinus; assembly: GCF_041296235.1. NCBI lineage: Eukaryota > Metazoa > Chordata > Mammalia > Perissodactyla > Equidae > Equus > Equus asinus. Next base: position 22,459,351 of record NC_091813.1, read on the forward strand.
CTTGGCTGTAGGTTTTTTCCTTTTAGCACTTTAAATATGTCATGCCATTCTCTTCTCGCCTGAAGGGTTTTGGCTGAGAAGTCCGTTGATAGCCTTATGGGCTTTCCTTTGTATGTCATTGTGGCCTTTCTCTTGCTGCTTTTAGGATTCTATCTTTATCTTTAATTTTGGACATTTTAATTATAATGTGTCTTGATGTGGGCCTCTTTGGACTTATCTTGTTTGGAGCTCTCTGTGCTTCCGGTACTTGGGTCTCTGTTTCCTTCCTTAGGTTAGGAAAATTTTCAGCTATTATTTCTTCAAATAAATTTTCTGCCCCTTTGTCTCTCTCTTTTCCTTCTCAGACACCTATAATACAAATGTTAGTGTGCTTGATATTGCCCCAGAATTCCCTTAGACTGTTCTCATTCTGACTACCTCTTTTTTCTGTTCAGCTTGGGTGATTTCTTCTAGTCTTCCATCTAGCTTACCAATCCATTCTTCTGTATCCTCTACTCTGCTATTGAGTCCCTCTAGTGAATTTTTCATTTCCAGCATTGTCTTCTTCATTTATGATTTTTTAAAATATTTTCCAGTTCTTTCTTGATGAGCTCACTGTCTTCATCAAGTCTTCTCCAAATATCTATGAGCATCTTTATGAGTCTTTGTTTGAACTCTTTGTCAGGTAGATCGCTTGTTTCTGTTTCATTTAGTCCTTTTTCTTGGGTTTTGTTCTCTTCCCTTGCTTAGAATGTATTCCTTTGTCTCCTCATTATGCCTCTTTCTCTGTGCTTATATCTACATATTAGGTGAGTCGGTTGTCACCAGTGCAAATGATCCAGGAGTGACTCCTTTGTGGGCTACTTGTGTACTTCTGCTGTGGCAGGGTTGCTCTTGATGCAGGTACCCAGGGAGTCTAGTCTGTCCTTCCCTAGCCAAGTGTTTGTAAATCCAATTTGGGGAGCCTCAGCACCATGGGCTACAAGGTCTAACAGCACACTCCTGTTGCAGCTTTCCTGTTGATTGGGTAGGTACCCAGTGTAGCTGGTTGCTCTGCTCAGGGACTTACAGTGGCTATAGGCTTCAGGCCTACAAGGCTGTTGTCAGTTCTCTTAGGAGTGCAGCTGAGTGGGGCTGGCCCTAGGCACGGGAGCACACAATTGTTTCAGGCTTTGGAAGGTTGGGCTGATCCTTTTTATGGCTATTTGTGAAGCACAGGTCTTCTGCCCCTGATAAGCCTCACCAACCCCCTTCCCCCCCAGGACCACACATACTGTCAACACAGTCCTGGTCTGTGCACATTTCCCAACCCCCTGGAGCATACCCAATGCCCCACTGCTGAGGCCCCCACCTCTCCACCAATGCTCCCCACAGTTCAGCTGGTCTTCACACAGGCCCTGCCCCACAGAGGTGGACACATTTGCCTGCCTGTAGATGATCAAGACACCCAGTCAATGCAGGCCAACAAGTAGCCTGACCGCTTGCTGTTGGGCTGGGCCAGTCCCTATGGTGGGCTGCCTGCCCTGGCTGAACTGGATTAAATCTGTGCTCTAGTGGGTCTGGCAGACCCCTGGGCTAACAGGCCAAGGGAAGAATTTCAATGGCATCTGCCAGGGTCTGTGTTAGTATGGCTGGACTAGGTGACAACAATGACCACCACCTATGTCTCAGTCTCTGGAGAGGTCTCTCCTCTCACCAAGATGCACCCAGAGCCCACCAGGTGAGTCTTTTTTCACCAAAGGACTGTCAGCCTTCTCTCTGGTGATTTTAGGTTGCTGAGATGGGTGAGTTTGTGTGTGGGCCCTTTAACACTTGGGTCTTTTTGGCTTTTGTCCAATAGCTTTTCTTGGGGCATCCCCACTGCAGTTAATAGCCAGTGAAGCCAGACAGTAAGACCCTTGTCTCAGTTCTGCCAAGTCTGAAGGATGCTTATAGCAGTATTGGCCCCTGCTCCAGACCTCACTCCTCCAGGGAGGGCTATGTACTGTAGGATGTGTCCCACCTGGCTGGCTGAGAAACTCCACTGCTCCAGAACATGGCTTTTTTTTTCTCTCCAGAAGGAATGTCTGCCTCTTCCACCTTAGTCAGGACTGTCCCTTGTTGTGGGGGTTCTTTTTACCCAGTTTTCAGTTTTCTATACAGGGTAATTTTTTCAAAAGTAGTTGTAACCTGTTTGTGTTCATGGGAGGAGATGAGTTCAGAGTCTGTTTATGCCACCATCTTGATGAGATCCCCAACAGACTTTTGAAACATCAGATAATATATTTTTCAGTTCGAGGATTTCCCTTTGGTTCTTTTTTCTTTTTCTTTGAGGAAGATCAGCCCGGAGCTAAGATCTGCCACCAATCTTCCTCTTTTTGCTGAGGAAGATTAGCCCTGAGCTAACATCTGTGCCCATCTTGCTCTACTTTGTATGTGGGATGCCTGCCAAGTGCTGCATAGGTCCACACCTAGGATCTGAAACTGGTGAACCCCAGGTCGCTGAAGCAGAGCACACAAACTTAACCACAATGCTACTGGGCTGGCTGCCATTAGGTTCTTTCTTATAATATCTATTTTACTGCTAAGATTTGTTACCTTTTAATTCATTATATGAGCATATTTTTCTGTATATACTTGAACAATTTTAATTGGCTTCTTTGAAATCCTTATCTGCTAACACTAACATCTGGGTTATCTCAGAGTCAGTCTCTGGTGATTGACTTTTTTCAGGAGAAAGGTCAAAGTTTCCTGTTGCTTCATATGTCACGCACTTTTGGATTCTATCTTGACACCGTGAATGATATATTATACAGACTCTGGACTCTGTTATGTTCCTGTGAAGAGTACTCAGTTAAGTTGGCTGAACTTAAACTGAAAACTCTTTCTCTTCTGTGGTGAGCAGCAGCTCCAATGCCAGTTCAGTTCCTTCAGCCACAGCTGAACTGCCTGGAGTCTGCCTCACATATGCATGGTCTGTGACCAGCCAGAAATTTGGGCAGAGTTTATGCACAGAATTTTGGGTTCCCCCTCTCTAAGATTTCTTCTTCACTTTCCTCTGAACTCTGTCCTCTATTACTTTAAACAAGTAAGATTGTAAAAGTTACATTTTTGTTGTTTATAAGCCCCCTACATGGCTGACTGGAACCTGTCCTCAGGCAAAAAGGGAAAAGTCTCACCAAATTATATTTCTTTCTTTCATTGTCATCTCCTCTCCAGTATTTGCCTGCTTTTGTTCACTTTCCAGTCCCTTTAGGTTGTTATTTCTCCTATTTTATTCAAAATTTTTAGTTATCTTTGGAAGTGTTGGTCCATTAGGCACTATTTGGGCATTACCAAAGATAGAATCAATCCCTCTCATTGAATTCAGCAGTTATTTGAGATAATGAATTCTTCTTTATCAAAGAACTATTGCATTTAACTTTGTCTCCTTTTTATTCATTCATTTATCTCTTCATTTATTTAACAGATGCTTTGTGCAAGGCACTGTGTTGAGTGTTGACATGGAATCAAAAAAAGAAGAAGGTATGCCTCCTGCCTTCAAAAAATTTGAAATCTAATTGGAAAGATAAGACATAAACACCCTTGGACGTTAAGTCATGCACAAGATGGCATGTGATCTAGTACCAAATGAATGTTATAAATGAGGGCCCTTTTTACTCAAAATGTGCTTCATGGATCAGTAGCATTAGTAATCCCCAAGAGCTTTTCAGAAATTCAAAATCTCAGGCCCCACCCCACATCTGCTGAATTAGAATCTGCATTTTTACAAGATTCCCAAATGACTTCTGTGAACATTAAAGTTTGAGAATTGCTATTCTAGAAGTTCAGAGAGAGGACTCCCTGCAGAAATTTTGGAGGAGTTTTCATGTCGAATATGAAATTTCAGGCTCCGGATGGTCTGAGAAGCCCAGAAAACAGCATTTTAGGTGGAGAATACAGGAACACGATGGAAATTAGTTCAAGTGAGGAGTACTTAAAGATGTTCTTAGAAAAAAATAAGTTGACACTTGTAGAATGCGTTCATCTTCAAACTAGAGAAAAATCAGCCAAAAGAGACATAAAATAGGAGCATCTATCACTTCAGATAACTAGAAGTCTGAAGGGAGGTCAGTTCTAGGGATGGGTAATCCAGTAGTTTAACAATGTCATCAAAAATAGCTTCCAAAGTAGACAATATGAATAGGCTTATATCTATTAAAGAAATTGAATCAATAAATCAATAATTAGCAACCTTCCAAAACAGAAAGCATCAGGTCCAGATGGGTCCACTTGCAAATTCTACTAAACATTTAGGGAAGAAATTATATCAACTCTTTGCAATCTATTTCAGAAGACAGAAGCAGAGGGAATACTTCCTAACTCATTCTAAAAGGCAAGCATTATTCTAATACCAAAACCAGGCAAAGGCATTACAAGAAAAGAAAACTAGAAACCAATATCTCTCATGAACATAGAAGCAAAAATCCTCAACAAAACATTAGCAAATTAAATTAAACAATGTATTATAATTTTAATTGTAATAGAATTATACACCATGACCAAGTAGGATTTACCCCAAGTATGCAAGCCTGGTTCAACATTTGAAAATCAATTAATATAATCCATCACATCAACAGGCTAAAGAAGAAAAAAAGTATGTGATTTCATTAATAGATGCAGAAAAAGCATTTGAAAAAATACAACACCCATTCATCATAAAAACCCTCAGTAAACTAGAAATAGAGGGCAACTTTCTCGTCTTGATAAAGAATATCTACCAAAAGCCTACATCTAACATCATACTTAATGGTAAGACACTCAAAGCTTTCCCACCAAGATCAGGAAAAAGGCAAGGATGTCCTCTCTCACTACTCCTTTCAACATTGTACTGGAAGTCCTAAAAGAAACAAAATTATACAGATTGGGAAGGAAGAAATAAAACCATCTTTGCAGATGACATGATTGTCTATGTAGAAAATCTGAAAGAATATACAAAAAAACTTCTGGAACTAATAAGCAATTAGAGTAAGGTTGCAGGATATGAGGTTAATATATAAAAATCAACTGCTTTCCTATATACTAATACTGAACAAGTGGAATTTGAAATTAAAAACACAATGCCATTTACATTAACACCTCCAAAAATGAAATACCTATTTACAAATCTAACAAAATATTTGTAAAATATATCTTATGAAAACTACAAAACTCTCATGAATGAAATCAAAGAACTAAACAAATAGCAAGATATTCTATGTTCATGAATAGGAACACTTAATATTGTCAATATGTCAGTACTCCCCAATTTGATCTCAGATTCAATGCAGTTCCAATCAAAATCCCAGCAAGGTATTTTGTAGGTACTGGCCAACTGATTATAAAGTTTATGTGGAGAGGCAAATGACCCAGAATAGCTAACACAATACTGAAGGATAAGAACAAAGCTGTTCTCCCTGACTTCATGACTTACTATAAAGCTACAGTAATCAAGACAGTGATATTGGTGAAAGGATAGACAAAACAGATCAAAATAGTCAACTGATCTTTGACAAAAAGACAAAGGCAATACAATGGAGCAAAAATATCTTTTCAACAAATGGTGCTGGAATTACCGGACGTCTACAGGCAAAAAAAATGAATCTAGATAGAGACTTTACACCTTTCACAAAAATTAACTCAAAATGGATAACAGATCTAAAGATAAAATGAAACACTATAAAAGTCCTAGAAGATAACATAGGAGAAAAATTTAAATGACCGTGGGTATGGCAATGCCTTTTTTGACATAATACCAAAGGTACAATCCATGAAAGAAATAATTGATAAACTGGACTTCAAGAGAATGAGAAGACAAACCATAAACTAGGAGAAAATATTTGCAAGAGGCATATCTGATAAAGGACTGTTATCCACAATACACAAAGAACTCTTAAAACTTAACAATGAAAAAACAAACAACCAGATTTAAAAAAAATAGGCCAGGGGCTGGCCCCGTGGCTGAGTGGTTAAGTTCGCGCACTCCGCTCCAGGCAGCCCAGTGTTTCATCAGTTCAAATCCTGGGCACGGACATGGCACTGCTCATCGAACCACGCTGAGGCAGCGTCCCACATGCCACAACTAGAAGGACCCACAACTAAGAATATACAACTACATACTGGGCGGCTTTGGGGAGAAAAAGGGGAAAAAAAATAAAACCTAAAAAAAATAGGCCAAAGACTTTAACAGACACTTCACCAAAGAAGATATACAGATGGCAAGTAAGCATATGAAAAAGTACTCCACATCGTATGTCATCAGAAAAATGCAAATTAAACAATGAGATACCACTACATACTTATTAGACTGGCCAAAATCCAGAACACTTGACAACACCTCCTGGTGAGGAGGTGGAGCAACTGGAGCTCTCATTCATTGTTAGTAGGAATTAGATGGTATAGTCACTTTGGAAGACAGTTTCTTGAAAAACTGAACACACTTTTATACAATCCAGCAACTGTGCTACTTTACTATTTATCCAAAGGAGCTGAAAACTTATGTCCACCTAAAACCCTGCACATGGCTGTTTATAGAAGCTTTACTTATAACTGCCAAAACCTGGAAGCAACCAAGATGTAGTTCAGTAAGTAAATTGATAAATAAACTGTGGTACATCTAGATAATGTAATATTATTCAGCTAAAAAAAAATGAGTTATCAAGCCATGAAAAGACATGGAGGAACCTTAAATGCATATTACTAAGTGAAAGAAGCCAGTCTGAAAAGGCTACATACGGTATGATTCCAACTATATGACATTCTGGGAAAGGCAAAACTATGGAGCAAGGGAAAAATATCAGGGGTTTCCAGGAGTTATGGGGGCAGAAGGGATGAATAGGCAGACCACAGAGACTCTTTAGGGCAGTGAAACTACTCTATGATACTATAATGGTGGATACATGTCATTATACATTTTTCAAAACCCATAGAATGTATAATGCCAAGGGTGAACCCTAACATAACCAATGGACTTTGGATGATTATGATGTGTCAATGTAGGTTCGTCAATTGTAACAAATGTACTACTATAGTGGGGGATGTTGATGGTAGGGGAGGCTATACATCTGTGAGGACAGAGAGATATGGAAAATTGCTGCACTTTCTGCTAAATTTTGCTGTGAACCTAAAACTATTCCAAAAAATACTCTATTAAAAAGAAAAAAAAATAAGCAGTAAAAACCCCATTTTTTTAAGTAGGTTCCTTCCATTTTCTGCTATGCCATCCCCACATATCTCCAGCATATTGACTGTTTTCTTAGGCTGACCTCCACCCCTCCTTAGCTCAAGAAGTCTGGCTCAGTTTCAAGTATTCCATGAGGCATTAAACACATCTACCCTGTCTTTTGTCTGTTTTTAACAGTGAGGGAAAAAAACCTTCTCAGAAGCCCTCGGTAGATTTCCCTTAGGTCTCATTGGCCATACCTTACCTTAGTCGCAGGCACACATTTAAACCAATTACTTTGAAAAGTGAATGAGACCACTATAACTGACTTAGAGAAATCAGGAGTTACCTCCCAGGTTGGGGAAGAGCCTAGCCATCCTTAAAGGAGGAGCTCCTAGGAGGAGGGTGAACAAAAATCAGGCTTCCACTTGCAAAGAAGGAGAATGGCTGTTGATCAGATGTCAAGGGCCTGCCACCTTTCAACTTTCTGTCCTTGTTGAGTCTTCTCTGTAATCAGCCTCCTTTATTTGAAGAAAAGCGTACTTTAGGAACAAACTACAGCCAATAAATCAATAGGTAAACATATAGAAGGATGGAAATGGGACGATTCCTTAATGGTCCTGCTCATCTGACTCATAAGAAACCCTTTTCTACCCTACATCTGAAGACTTTCTCGATTTTACTTTCAAGAGCGTCATTATCACAAAAACCCTAAACTATGCCAAATTAATAAGTATAAAATTCAGGCCTTTTTTCATTGGTTTGCATTTGCTTTTCTGATACAGAGAATAACACTTAAGATTTATTGAGCGACATCTGGTTAATTAAATGTCTATTTCCTTCTGCCTGTTAAAGGGATCATAACACAGAAAGACAACATTGGGAGAATAATTAAAGTGCAACCAAAGAGCAGGACTAACCTTGTAACTCACTGTAATTAAAAACAAAACAAAAGCAGTACGCTAAGAGAATTGCCTGTACTTATCAGGACACCTGTCTGTACATTTGAAACCTTATTCTGGAAGTCTCCATTTTGTTTTTCTCCATTTTTGTGTGCAACTGAATATTCCACTTTCTACAGACATCTCTTTGGCAAATCTTTTTACATTCAGCCTTCAGGAAAATTCACCTCTTAAAAGACCTTCTACATACCTGCCTCTACACAGGAGCAATGACCCTGGTGTGTCACCAGTAAAGGAGCAATAATGGGGGTCAGCCAGGAGAGGGCACCTTGCCTGACAGCAGTTGTTGATAGGGGAGCGCAGTGATCCTAGGCCTTGGAACCCCTCAGACAGCTTTGAGCAAGCTTGAAGGTGACAGCTTAAAAATGACCTCTTAAGAGAGAATAAACTAGGGGCTGGCCCCGTGGCCGAGTGGTTAAGTTCGCGTGCTCCGCTGTAGGCGGCCCAGTGTTTCGTTAGTTCAAATCCTGGGCGCGGACATGGCACTGCTCATCAGACCACGCTGAGGCAGCGTCCCACATGCCACAACTGGAAGAACCCACAACGAAGAATATACAACTATGTACCGGGGGGCTTTGGGGAGAAAAAGGAAAAGATAAAATCTTTAAAAAAAAAAGAGAGAGAGAATAAACTAATAGGAATGGTCAACATAATTGGTAGCAAACCAATACACGTAGCATAGAAAAGAATTTCAAATCCCACATCCCATCACCAAAAAAGAGTCACTTGCATTTTTTCTTTATATTAACATCCCAAGTAATGAAAAGAAACCTCCAAGAGTCATCAATATTTGTGGTGGCGTTTTTTTTAAGTAAACAGTTTAACACTGGCCTAGAGATTAAGGAGACCATCTCGAATCTGATTCCTTCAACAAGCCCCCAGGGTGTGTGGACTGGCACTTAACTTCTGTGGACCACAGTTTCCTAAGAAAATTGGATGAGGTAATCCAGATCACAAGACTTCAAGAATCTACTTTATGTCATTCATTCATAAAATGGTGATTTACAGATATCTTTGGCAGAAAAGAGAGTTCAACTCATTAAGACATCTTAATTCAAATATTTTTGTTTCTGCTCCTATGTTGAAACTTCTTCACTTCTTTAAATCCTATTTATTCTTCCAAGTTCATGTCATACTCACTACCTCCATGAAATCTTTCCCAGTGCTATCAACTCAGGGTTCTACCTTCTTCCTTTGAACTCCCATGGCACTTTGCTTTCATTTCTCTAGGATCAAGTTTGACTTAGTGTCATAATTTCTTTTGTCCTTGTCTTGACTCTCCTGCACTCCCAAAGGCAGAGAGATAAGCTATTCATTGAACTGCCTCTATTTTATGTGCAATTATTGCTCATTGAAAGTGAAAAATGGTTCTACTCATGATATCCTCTGCAGCACTCAGCATAACACCGTCCACACAGCGAACAAGCAATCAACAATGGGTGAATTGAACTGGATTAAAATAAAATGAAAGAGAGTTTTTTTTAATGAGAATATTTCCTATGATGAGGGTTCATTATATTGTTAATAAGTTTCTGTCATTAAAACATCATCTTATCTTAAAGCTATGACTATAATTGTATAACATACATTGGGGTTAAGAGATGTAATATCTGAATAGACAAAATATTAAACATTTAAAAGAATTATTTTCTTTCAGAATTTCCAAGAAGATATTTTTTAAATCTTACATTTCTCCTGTTTGGTGACTCCAGTTGAAATAATGGTTGTGCAAATGTTTTGTAAAAGGTAAATCATTATGTAAACATCATACTTTGGAAGTATTTAGTATCAATATAATGCAGAACATCATTTTCTTGACTGGAACCATAAAACAGAGATATTTCACTACTGAGGATAAAGAGGTAAAATCTATTTTTGTACTTACCCAATCTGACAGATTCATGGCACATCAATACAGAAAAGTTTATAAGCTTTTTCTTTTTAACAAAGATGAACTATACCTTGTAAAAGATTCAGTTTTTAATATCTGGAAAGGGCACATCAGTATTTTTATTTTTGTTAGGTTTTTATGCTTCCCAAAGTGATGATTACAAGATCAGTAATAGACACATAATTACTCAGTCTGAGAATTGCACTAACTCAAACAATTGCACTAGTTTCGACTGGTCAGTTGGCTCTTAGTTATCTATTCCTTTGTAGCCAGTGAGGCTGCTTAATAAATTCTCCATATTAAGGAATGGAATAAGTTTGAATAGTGAATCAAATGTTTTAAGAATATACCATAAAACAAGATAACCTTTCTTAATTTCTCTACATGACCCCCTAGCTTCTCCCTTTCATCCACTTCACATACTCATATCTGATTTAACTTAATCCAGCTCAGGCAGTTTCCTTCTCAAAGCCTCTCTGCAGCGATGTTTGGGTTTCTAAGTATCCCTTCCAACCTAAGTATTGTGAGATGACAGAAACTAGGCAGCAGATGTGTCCCCAGCAGAAATGAGTGCTGTCTACCTAGCAAGAGAACACAGAGAGAATTGGAGGTGCCTCTAAGACCTCTTCTGAAAGTTAAGGTTGGCACTTAGAATTTCACAACATATTTCACCAACCTGGGAATATCTGGCTATTGATGTTGATGAAATGCCGCTAATTACAGCAATAGGCAATGAGTCACATTTTTTGTGAAAGTTTTGTGGAATTATCCCATACTGTCATTCCCGCTCCACACTCCATATTGTATCAATACTTTATATTAATTGTGAACTTTAGAGGTCTTTTTCGGTCTTTTTCAATGGTTTTCTTGTGTTTGTTAATATTAGTCCTCCACCTCTCTGCAATAAAAGTAGCTTCACATTCTGCCTCTAGCATAGTTACAGCACCCAGGGCAAGGCTCACACTGGAAAACATGATCAGTTCTTCCAAAAGCACCGTAGGCTTTCCCAGAAGTACAGTCATTATTTTAGTTGCCTCTCTCTAATGATATGGGAAATTTTTATAATATGTTTGCATTAGCATCTTTAAAAAAAATTCAAATTTTATTTTACTCCAGAAAGACATTAAGCTGTTTCTGCATTCAAACAACTCTTAATGCAATAGTTCAATATACCCCAAACTTATGTTATCTCATTTTATAAGTTAATTTCCAAAATACCACTCACCTTGGTTTTTGTTACTCCCAAAAGGTAAAATTTCATTTGTGCAACCTTACAAAATATCCTTTTGTAAAAGAAATCTTTTTTTGCAATCAGGTAATAAGTATAGCTAAAGCTTCCCAAGGGGGTTTGTTGTACACAAAAACAAAATCTGTACTCCTGATGTGTTGAATGACTAAACTCTATATTTACCTGTCCCATCACTTGCCTTCATAAAGGTAGACCTGATACCCCTAGTTAGCATTCATAGCATCTCAGGTACGCACAGATGTGTTATCTGCTAATGCATACTTATCTATTTCAATGAATCAGGAAGCATGCCGAGAGATTTATTTTGCAGTATGGCCAAATGTGCTTTGCTGCCTACATCTTTATTTTTAAAAAAATAAAAGTAAAAGCGTTTTTCTACCTGAGATTGATCCCAAGATCTCTCTTGAATGCATGATAAATAGAGACTATAGAGGAAAGAAAAGCTTATGCTGGGATTGAACAAATTAATAACTGGATGGTGGATGGTACAACCTAGGGTCCTCACTGTTGAGTGGTTACAGATAAGCAAGGCAGAAGCCAGAAATGAACGGTGTGGTACTGAATGAGACTCAGAAACATGAATATGAACTCCTGGTTAGCTTACAATAGATACAGATGAAAAAATACAGAAACAATTTTGTTTATGTGTTAATACGTGGATTAGTATACATCATATATTTCCTAGCTCTGCCCACTGAGAGGGCCTAGAAACAATAACATGCCAGGAGCAATGAGCACATTCAATGCCCAGACCCTGGTTTCTAACACCATCTTTCAATAAAAGGAACCAGGGTCCTTGGAGAAATGGCTGATTCTAGGACTTGGGCAGAGAACATACAAGATGAGCCTAGAGAATATTGCAGCGCCAGAAAGTACAGAAGTGCTCTGTAAACAAAATGATGGAGGCATGTCAAAGGGACGGATGAGCCAACCTGAAAGTGTGCCTACAGGCTGAAGCTGAGATAAGTTGAGCAACAAAATAAATAAGTAGTAGTGGATTATAACTCAAAGTATAAAATACATATCCATGAGACTATAGTTATATAAATAAATTTTTGAATAAACAAATGGAGAGAAGAGACAAATTTACAATGCAAAAAAAATCTCAAATAATTCATGTAGATACCACCCCTTCCAAGAAGTTTAGTTCCTTACACCTTGAGCGTGGGCTGTACCCACTGACTTGCTTTCAAGTGTGGAAAGGGAGGGAGGGAAGTCAATGGAGAAATATGGCAAACACTAGATCAACCAGGTGATTGAGGTTAACACCACTGACAAGGAATGTTGATAGCATGTACCCTTAATGTAACATGATGAAAAGCGCACTTTACCTCTGTGGTATTATTTCCAAAATCTCATAACCCCAGAGATTATCAGGAGAAGAAAACATCAGACAAACTCACATTGATGGACTTCTACAAAATATCCAACCAGTACTCCTCAAAATTGTTAAAGACATCAAAAACAAGGAAAATCTGAGAAACTGTCACAGCCAAGAAAAGCCTAAAAAGACATAACTAAATGTGATGTTTTCCGTGGTAATGGGATACTGGAATGGAAAAGAGGACATTAGGTGAAAACTGGTTAAATCCAAATAAAGTGTGGAGTTTAGCTCACTATAATGTACCAATGTCAGTTTCTTAGTTATGACAAATGTACCACAGGAATGCAAGATGTTACCAACAGGGGAAACCAAGTGAGGAGGACACGAGAACTCTCTGTGCTATCTTTGCAAGTTTTCTGTAAACCAAACTATTCTAAAAGAAAAGTTTACTTAATTTTTTTAAAAGTGTAAAAGCAAGTTCCAATCTGTTTCCTAAAATAAAAAGCTCTGAATTAAAGTTTTTTTGTTCTGTGACAACCAATACAACAGATCTTTTAGTTATGAAAATACAAAGCAAGTGCACATCTTTTGTTCCTGAGGAAGACCTAACTGCAGTGAACTGACCCAAAGAGCAGATATTTCAGAAGGAGAAGCTGGGCCGTGTGTTTGGTTAGGTAAACTGGCTGGAGAGTAAGTTTGGCGGATTTATGACTCTGCAGACTTTGTTTTTCACTTTAAAAGGAATATACATGAGTGGCTTACATTCTGGAGTAGAGATGAGAAGTTGAGCTGGGGAGGACCTCAGGAAGCACATGCAAACAAGTATTTGCAGATCCCCTGCCAGAACTATGCCCTGATTAACTGGACCAGCACAGAGTGTAGTTACTGTTCAGGAAATCCGAGCAGACTTTTAGGATACTTAGCTTATTCCTCTCAGAATGATTGCAAAGAGGTGCCTTCCTGCATTTTCATTCAAATTCTGCTCCAAAGCCAAGCAAAACTGACCCTATTTTTATATATGGGTGCTGAAAACTGAAAAGATCACCAGAAAAACGTGGTGATCAAAGTCAAATTTATTAGGTAGTCTTTTGGGAAGTAGACAGTCAACAGTCTGATTATTTATTCAGAAGGAAATATTTTTAGCTCATGTAGCTCTACATAATAACGTAGACTTTAAATTCCAAAACATGAGTTACAAATTCAAATATCCACTGGGTTCAAGTAGGTATCATAAAAGCAAGAATCAAGGAAAATAGGAGTTAAATTTGGAGGGACCCTATCTAAAGGAAGTGGCCACCTCATAGCACCAACTGACCATTGCCTAGTAGAAATGCAGATCCAGCATTAATGCCAATTTTTAAGAAAAAGAGCAGAACACCCTTATTTTTGTGTGAAAGTTCCCAACTTTTAAATATTAGTAACCAATTAAAAATTTTTTATTGGCCCAAATTAAATACAGCTGTAATGTAAGTTTGGCCTGAAGGTCATCAGTTTGTAACTTCTGGACTACCTACACTACTATAACTCCGGAGTTTTGTTATTATTGTTGTTGTTGCTGTTATTGAACTTTTTTCAGGACATTCAGATATACAATTAAAATATATGTGTCTTCAGAGTGATGAAAGAATCATTGTTATTAATGGTTTTTAGAGAATGGTGACTAAAAGGGAAATAGGCATAGTCATTTCAGGAAATCAGGGTGGGGGTGAGGATGAATTCCTGTCTTTAAAAATTAGTAGATTCTAAATGATGTTAAATATGGGGAAATTCTAGAATCTATTTCATTAACAATTTTAAGAATAATAGGCTAGATTGTTCAGACTGTCAAACCCAACTGAGGGTGTGGCCAACTCACATGAAAGGTCAGATGCAGATATGGGGAGAGCTGGAAGCTCAGTGACAAGTTGAAAGACAATTAAGCAAGTTCACGAGTAAGTTCAAGAGAAGTTCAAAAGTAATCAGCAAGGCCTACTACAGAAGGATGGATCGAGTTGTGGTAGAAATTAATCAGTGACGCACCAATGGCCAGGTGGTGGGAATGGTCCACCCGAGTGCAGGCAGTAAGGTGGGCAAGTTTATTGAGAGTTTAAAACAATAATAAAACTGACTAAACATCAGTCGGCTTTTTAATATCCCCATGAGTCATTAAGTCCAAACAATATCAGTGACAAACTACTCCTTCCACCAAAAAAATCTTTTCCCACCCCAATTTCTAAACAATGGCTGTGATTATTGAGTTTTAATATTATATACATGAGCTTCAAATGAGCACATTTTTAATTGCATATCCTTTAATAAACATTTTTTACATGGAAACTAATTCAGAGAATTCCCAATTATGCAGTCAACACCCTAAATGTGTTTATCCCACGAGTAAGTTTGTAATGATTCAACATTGCTCAAGCTCACTTCTGGAGCAGTTTATATCTCCAACCCTTTGGTACTACACATTCTCGAATTGAAATCCAGGCAGTCCTTGCTTTGCATGGCATTGTGGGACTAAAAACTGTGCAAGAGGAAACCATGCAAAATAATCTTCATAACCAATGGGGAAAAGAATGATTCTTCTGTGACCTTTAAACTTTTTGGTTGAAACATTAAAACCTCTCTTACTGTTGATTATAAATGAATAGGGCAATGAAAAATAGTAAAATTGATATTTCTTTAGTATGCTGTAATTTAAAACTTAGAAACATTGTGAATTAAAGATGCTTTATTTCTTTGTAAAAAAATTTATCGAGTAATTTGAATAGTGCTTGCCTTCTTGTCTTAGAACTTATCACATGGAATGAGCATTCTTTTCTATGCCTTGACAAATTGTCATACTCTTCTCTAAGTCTGGTTAAGCTTCCAACATTTTTTCCTTTGCTTTCTCAATGTCATGAAATATCTCCAAGTGTTCCTTTAATGTGAAGTTTTTGCTGGCGTCACTTCCTCAGAGACTTCTTTATATTTCATCATAGCCATTTGCCTCATTAATCTCAGTAAATTCACCACTGAGTTCCTCCAGAGTCTCAAACGATGCAGTGTCAACGTTGGGACAGTTAGCTATTTCTTCTATAACCCTGTTCGTGTTAGATTTGATTTTCACTGCTAGCATTATTACTTTTGCTTCTTTGTTGCACTTTCATCTTTGTTGGCCAATTTCCTCTTCTGATTACCCATTTTTGTAAAATGTCACGTGAATTAACACGGGGCAACAAGGATGTAACACCAGTATACTCTCTACAGTCTGTGCATAAACTTACTAACAGACGCACAGCGACCAGTCGCCAACAACTTTTAAAGAAGTGTCTTAATTGGTCACTGACCATGACACACATCTGTTTTTTATGTGGTGATTTGTGGGCTGCAGAGCAGGCAGTGTAAGTTTGTACTTCATGCAATTACTCACAGTTAATAAACCAAACTAGTAACTCAAACATGAACCTTGTGCTTGAGGGACTGGTGTTATTTAACTAAGCTGTGGTAACTGAAATTCCCGTCCATGGGAACCATGCATAGCAAGGACTCATAACAGTGATAGCAGAGTGATTATAAAGATGAAGAAGCAGAACTTGTGTTACTTCGATTTTTGTCATTCTGTGTGACCACTTGGTGTTTTGATATGTGTTTAATATTTCAAACAGTGAAAAAAGTGCAAAAAAAAAAGGTGCTGTTTAGTAAGTGTAAATTTTAGTTCACACATGAAATATTTCATTAAATTTGAATGTTTTTAAAATTGAAATATTCTTTCTAGATTCTTAATTTTTTAAAAACCAAAACTCAAAAATTAATATTTATTACATTATTATTACTGAAAACAGTTTTGTCATATAGAGGAGGAATGTATTAAAAAATAAATGAGGCACTGTGTGTCAAATACGCTAGGCATGCAAATGGATCTTCCTAAAAAGCAGATCTGATCTCATAACTCCCCTGATCAAAATTTTTCACTATCTCTTTATCACCTGTATCAATAATTCTGAACCATTATCACCTGTGAAACTTTTCAAAAACATAGATTCCAACGCAGTAAATCTGGGCTCAGGTCTGGGAAACCGTATTCTTAAAGCCCATAGGTGACTCACCCAGGTGTTCATCCGCTGACCTACAGGTTTAGTTCTAAGATCCTTAGCATGGAAATTAAGGGCCTTTAAGATCTGGAGCCCACTTCTACAAACTCATCTCCTGTTACAATTTTATTTGAAAAAACCCTTGAGGAAACTTTAAGCGGTCAGTAATTGAAAAAATTTTTTAAATTAGATGGATATTCTATGGAATAAAATTCAAAGTTAATAAACGTTTGTAAGAAAAAGCATGATCGGATCAAATAAATTTTAGTTTTGCAACAGACTGCTCCAAAACATACTACCAGCCTCCCATTCTGTCATCCACCCCAAATTTTAGAGTGCTCTCTCTCCATGGCTGCTGGGGATATATTGATGGGAAAGTTTGAGAAGCATTGACTTAATCCATCTTCTTACTGCCAGGTTGTAAATCTAACCACGGAAGGAGAAACAAACTGAGATGCTGTGTGCCTGATGCTGCCACGTTCCTTTACCAACTGGTGTGGTGGTGACACGTGGAGGGCAGGGACAGTCAAGTCACGTTTGTTCTCAGAGGCTATCACACACCTGCCCTGCTAACCTCTCATTCTCACTGCTGAATGCCCAGGCCTCATTTGGGGGTTTTATTTGAGATGGCATCTATTCTTTTTGCCTACCAATCATCAGTCCTTCCTTCTGCTGGTAATAGCTCCTGATTTTCTTCACCCTCCTCCCACTCAGTCCATGAGTCTTGGATGGGACTGCTCCTGACAGTGGACCAGGGTGGCCACACAACTCAAACCTGACCAGGAACTTATTCTTTCTTCTCCAGCTGCTGTTGTGCTTTCTTCCCCCTGAACTTGAAGCTGTGAGGATGGAAGCCTGGAGCTGCCTGATGCCTCTCTCAGTGAGGGAAGCTACATAGAGACACGTAAATTAAAGTCCTTTGTTTTGTTTTTGCCTAAAGTTGAAGGAGTTAAGTTTTCTGTTACATGTATCACTCTCCATTGCTATTTACCTTTGGCTTTTCCACTCTAATCAATTATGAGAATTATCTACCCTTCTTTATCTCAAAGGTTAATCATTTATTCTTTCATATATTTATTTATTCACTCACTTATAACAATTGTGGAATACCTACTGTGGCAGGCGCTGATGGTTGTATACCCAATATCCATTCCCTCTCTTCTTCGTTAACAGAACTGTAACTTTTTTCAGGCCGATGTGCTGAATAAATGTGCGGCCTCCTGCCATCCCATAGACCATAATTGGTCTAAAGTTCTATGTTAATCACACCAATGCCATTCTATGCCAACCACCCCAATCCTGTCCTCTACTTTCTCGGCCTCCTATGTAGCTACTGGTAGCCATGTGGCCCAGTTCTGGCGAATGAGGCCCACGGGAAGTGTGCTGAAAAATTTTGCTCTCCTGATTAAAGAGTGTATACACAACTGGCATAATCCCCTTGCCCCCCCTTCCTGTGGCTGTAATGCGTGGAGTGGTAATAACCACTTTGCAGCCATGAGGCCCCAAGTATGAGGTAAAGGCTAGGAGAATCACAGAGAAGCCAGCCTTGCAATTGCCGAGCTGATGAACTGTAGCCAACAGCCGCTTCCCTCAAGACTTAGCCTATGAGAACAACAAACCTCTGATTAAGTCTCCGCTGGCTTTCTGCTACTTGTGGTGGAAAACATCCAAACAGATACGCCTACAAAAGAGCCAGGTAATGGACTAAATGCTGGAGAAACAGATGAAAAAGACATGGTCCTATTTCAAGAAGTTTGGCCCAGAACTGTTCGGTTATTACAGTGTGATGATGCAGCTGCTACAGTGGAGGTATAGAGAAGGGGTACCTAAACCCATGAGCTTTGACTTAACTCTTAAACAGGAATAGGGATTTTTCTAAGTGGACCTAGGCATGAGATTGTGGACCTAGAATGGTCCGTGGAATTTGAAACAACGTGTACAAAGATACATGGCTAGTTCAGGAGCTATAGCAGTTATAAGTTATAAAATGTGGGGAGAAAATTAGACATTCCTAAATGATGTAGCATTTCATTCACTTTGCACACAGCTACTTACCCCCGGACTATATAGACCCCAGTTCAAGGGGCATGGTATTAAGTAAGCCCTACACATTGTTCCCAACTCTGTTCTCAGGTTGCTGTTTCTGGCAGTGACATCCATCTATTAAAACTCTCATTACAATAAACTTTTATAATAACTGCCATCTATTGAGTACCTACTACATGCAAAGCACTTTTGTGTATTTTCTTATTTAAATCATCTCAGTAACTCCAAAAACCAAATATTATCCTCAAATACACAAAGGAAGTGAAAGTCACAGAAGGTCACTAACTCACCCAAAGTTATAGTCACATACCGGGACTGAAACAGAATTCTCTGGCTCCAAAACCTGTGTCTTTTCCACCATATCTCTCTTCCTTTCCTTTTATATTGCTTCTGTATTCTTCAGGAATATCAACCGCAATTATTAAACAATCCACAAATTCAAGCAGAAAACAAAACACTAACATCATTATCCTACACACCCTGAGGCCTCCAGCACTAGGGCTCCATGAGGAAAAGAAAATAAGTAGATCTGGAATCAGGAGTCCTAGGTTGTCCTGTCAACTCCACCTGTAGCAAACTGCAGGCCTTTGGAAAAGTCACCTCCCCCTTAATTGACTATTAAGTCAAGTCAATAATCCTGGACTTGAGCAGGTTTATTTGCAAAATGAGAGTGCGACTCAGTCACTTTTGCAGTCCTTTCCAATTCCAACATACTATCCTTTCAACACCACTTCCTCAGGACTCAGTCGCTTAAGTGTAGACTAAGTCTCATATGGCTGTTGAATGGAACATGCCCTCCAAGAGAGACCAGAAAGATTCAACTATAGACTCACGCTCAAAAGCAGTATCAGGTGAATGCTAACTCTAATCCCAACTTCCGAGAAAGTAATAATAGTAACACTGATGATGACAACAACTACTACTTGTTTATTGCTAATTGAGTCCCAGTAACTATTCTTATGTAAGTACTATCTCATTTAACCTTCACAATGTCCCTATGAAGTAAGTCCCATTATTACTCCCATTTTATAGGTGAAGAAACTGAAGCACAGAAAGTTTAATTGCCCAACTTGAAAAATATAATTAACGGCAAATCTGCAAGCAAACTCAGCTCATCAGACTTTGCAGTATGACCCCAGGTTATCATGAAACACCACCTCCTTCCTGACCAGGCTGATCTCATTGAGAAATATGCACTTAAAAAGCTTCTTGGAGAAGAAAGTAAGACCTCATCACTAATGCTGCACCATAGATTGAATTTGAAATTCAGAGTGTTTTACAGAGTCACGACAGTCCATTAACATCTAGCTGGTCTTGTTAATCTTGTTGGAGTCTGTGGAGACTGCAGCTGTCAGGTCTGAGAGAAAGACTGCCCTAGTGGGAAGGGGACTGGTTGGGACCAGGAGGCAAAACCCTCACACAGAAGGATTCACTGCATTGCAACCATTTCAATCTTGACGGGAAGGCACCAGTTAGACATGCACAATCATTGGCTTTCAGGTTTCAGTAGAGAATACGAAACTTAATGCACATTCTCTAGTGCTTCCCCAACTCAGCTGAGCAGATAAACGTTTGTTCAGGTAGCCTCCTTTGGGACCAGTGTTCCACGGAACACTGTTGGAAAATTCTGCTCAATGGAATACAGTAAGTTTTGGTCAATGGACCAAAAAAAAGAACTAGTGCAATAAAGAGTTCTTAGGTTCCCATGCTATCCACCCCAGCTGTCCTGCTGCCCCAGACAGCTGAAGCACATGACAGAAGGCAGTTCCTCACTGTTCATCACTCACACCAGAGGCAGAACAGAAATGCTTCCACCGAGACGTAAAAATAATCGCTACACTTAATTGAACATTTATTACAGGTAAGACACTATGATAAGCCCTTTACATACTTTATATTTTTAAAAGTTTGAGCATCTGTATCATTTATAGATGTATAAAAGACAATTTTTGGAAATAGAACACTTGCTGGTAACCCATATGGCTTCAAGAAGACTCCTCTCAAGTTGAATTAGTTGACTGAATTTAAAGGGAAGGAATAAGGGATTGATATGAAGTAATATCCTTAACATGTTCTGTTTACTAGAATTGTTGCAAACATCCTGCCCAAGAAAGGAACTTGCTATCTTCCATTTTTATCTTTTTGTTTTAGTAATTTCAGATTTAAATTCAAAGATGTAATGCATTTTTGCCACTGACTTCTCTAAGAGCCTCTATCAAGAAGGAACTCTTCGGCCAGCCCCATAGCTGAGTGGTTAAGTTCACGCGCTCCGCTTTGGCAGCCTGGGGTTTTGCTGGTTCAGATCCTGGGTGCCGACATGGCACTGCTCATCAAGCCATGCTGAGGCAGCCTCCCACATAGCACAACCAGAAGGACCCCACAACTAGAATATACAACCATGTACTGGGGGGCTTTGGGGAGAAAAAGAAGAAGAAAAAAATAAAGATTGGCAACAGATGTTACCTCAGGTGGCAATCTTTCAGAAAAAATCAATTCAAGAAATTTTTAAAAAAGAAGGAACTCTTGATTAAATAAGTGAATCTCACATATTTATGTCTTTGGAAGAAATAGCTTACCAAAAAGAGAGGGAAAATGAAAGATGGTACCTTTAAGAAATGAACTAAGAAGGAAGAAAAGGCTCCCAACCACAAGAAGCAAACTGAAGGAAACAGCTGCTCCGGAATGTTAATACCATCACTGCAAATTAGTTTTAATATAAGTAATTAATCAA
Source organism: Equus asinus (assembly GCF_041296235.1). Taxonomy (NCBI): domain Eukaryota; kingdom Metazoa; phylum Chordata; class Mammalia; order Perissodactyla; family Equidae; genus Equus; species Equus asinus. The sequence goes on from NC_091813.1 coordinate 22,480,747, forward strand.
CTTTTGTCACTTTTTGCAATACATCGTGAACATTCAGTGTGAGGTCCGTCCTTCACTGTACAACTTCAAGTTTAAAAGCCTGAGGCTTTTAGAATTTGCCTTATGACATTGGCAGGGCCCTTTTTATAGACTAATTAACATGCCAAGAATTTCAAGCCAACAAAAGATACCATGGTACTATTTTTTAGTTTTCAAGAACTTCTTCATGCTCACCTCAAATACCTTTTACACTCTGGCCCTCTCTGCTCTGATACCACCCAGCCCACTGGAGGGACTGCCTTTAAACTTCACCCTGAGTGTCATTCCTCCTGGGACCAGTGATGAGCAGAAATGGTGACATCACATTATGCAAGTTTCCCCGGATGTAACCTCTCCTTCTTCAAAAAGAGCCTTGTTGGTGAAATTATCAGGAAAAGATAAATCCACACTCACTTGGATTAAACTAAGTCTCTAAGCACAAGGCCCCACTGGATTGGAGCAAATGTAACAGAACTTCACATGGATTCCTCTGGCACTCTGAGTCCCCCAACAACAGCCACATTATCCACACAAGGATTTGGGGAATCTGGAACGCTCAGTTCTGGCTTTAAATTAATTATTACTGCTACTAAACTGCTGCCTTTTCTATTAAAGCTCATTAAATTACCAATATATCAATACAGAAGAACCTCTACCCAAAAGCTGTAACTTCTGTTCAAAGGGATGTTTACAAACAATAGGATTTCCTGTTTCTTGAACCTAACTTAGCAGCAAGACAGATTCTCATTTAAGGGGAGAAATTTTAAATTCAATTTATCAGTATTTCCATTATATATGTAAATGCATCCATTATGGAATATAAAGAAAAATAGAAAGGAGTAAAAATATCACCACCCATAATATACCAGTATTAACATTTTTAAGTAGTTTCTTTTGATCTTTTTTCTCCTGTAACTTGAGTTTCACTATCACACTCCCATGGAGAATGAACATAGTTGAAACTGTAAGTGAATTTTGACCAAATATATTTACTAACTATTCCAGGCAAAAGATGTTCTCCCACCCGTCCTCTGAGAGCTAACGCTGGATGAGAGCCACTGTGTCACTCCACCAATTCGGAAACAGGACTCAGGGCCTCACAGGATGCACACTTCTGATTTTCCTCACAGTCAAGTGGTGCAGACGGAAGAGGTAAGGACTGTTAACAAAAGAAAGGAAAGCTAAACTATCAACTCTCTTCCTTCTCTGCTTCTTGAAGAATTCTGTTACCCGCTTCTTTATCCAGAGACAGTCTTCCCTTCCTCACCCAGGGTGGTCCAAACTCTCCACTGAGCTCTCCTCTGCTGCCCTGAAGGGCACGCCCCGGGCCTCACGCTGCTTAAAGCGAACTACTAAATTAGCCAGCCCTCTGTCCTCGTGGCTCTCCTGGGCGAATCTCCCAAGGCCACCTGTGTCAGACAGGAAGCTCTGGGATTCTCTGGACAGGTGAATTCTAAAATCTTTCCTTCCTTCGCAGCATCACATGGAGATTTATCTTGTCACAAAGAGGAAGCGTAAACCTTTCTGCTGTCACTGAGGAACTCCAAGTCTGACTGCCTTTACTGCACTTCTCAAAAAATAAACTCTGCATGAAAAATAAAATTTCAGTCTTAACATCGACTTTAATATGAAATGGGTTGAAATTCTTCTTCAAGAAACTAACTGAAAAATTAACTGTATGAACGTGAACAAGCAGCATCTGAAAGGAGAAGCCTAAATAATGAATAAATATGGGAAAACAGGTTCAATCTCATTAATAATCAAAAGTATGCCAAACAAAACATAAATGTTTATGCTTAATGAGTTAGAAAAGATTTTTTTAAATTATATACTCGGTGTCAGCGTTGGCAAGGATGTGGGGAAATCTGCTAGTCACATACTACTGGTTAGGGGTAGGCTGGTAAAAACAATTTCCCTAATGCAAATTTGGGAATTTCTATAAATAGTGAGAAAGTGCATGTAATCTGACCCAATGATTCTACTTGTGACCCTAAGGATGTAATTGGTGGTATACACGAAGATTTATATCTTCACAGTTGATAAAAACAAAAACTGGAAAACTATTCAACAATGAGATAGTTATGAAATATGGTATAAAATGCTCTGCAGCCAGTAACAAGATGCTGGAGGATGAGGTTTACAAACATGCGGAAAGCTCATTACAAAACAACACATAGAATATAATGCCATTTTTGTGGGAAAATGTATTTGTGGAAACACAAACACCTAAAAAATGGTCTGGAGGAAAGTCAATAGTGGTTATCTCAGAGTGCAGTGGGCTGGAATCAAGGCCAGCAGGATGGCACATAGTTAAGGGTGAGGATCTGGGACATGCGTGGCGCATATTCTAACTCTGCCATTGTGGGAACTGTGGCAACTTGCTTATAGATTCCTTATCTGTAAAAGGGGGATAATGTTACCTCTCAGGGTTTAGGGAAAGGATTAAATGAAATGATGCTAGTAAAGTATATAGCACAACCCTGATACAAACAAGTACTAACTGATACACTTGTAAATTTTTTAATCTATGATGTCCAATTTTCTACAATAAAAACATATTACTTGTATAATTGAAACGCATTTCCAAAAACCATAAACAAATATAGAATTCTAATTAATGATATACATGCTTAAGTACTTAGAAGGGATGTTTACTGATGTCCACAATTTAATTTTGAAATGCATCAAAAATCAGATGGATTTATGGTGGGCATAGAGATGTTAATTATAAAATTCTTCCACTTTGTTATATGTTTGAAAATGTTTATAATAAAATGTTGTGAAAAGAGTATTTCATTTTAAATTTATTACCTTTTTATTTATACAATCATGCTCATTTTTAACAAATCAAAAAGACATATATAAAGAAAGAATTAATAATCTACCCAACACACTCATCACCAATTCCACCTTCTTCAAAAGGTTTTTTACATCCTTCCACATCTTTACATTCATAAATTTAAAGGAAATTGTTTTTTCATAGGATCATATTATTCACATCACTTGGCAACCTGTGTTTTTTACACTTAGAAAAGCAATTTTTATTTAATAAATAAATAATGAGGTCCATCTCTTACTAATGCAACTATGTCACAAATGAATTTTCTTTATAGATATGATAGCAGTGAGAACATAGCTTCTTCACATTTTTGATTTTTACTATTTCTCAAAATTTTGGGAGACTTCATAGCAAGATATAAAAGACACTTCGGTTTTTAAAATTATTTATTTCTGTATTAAAATACAATATAACTGGGGGTCTGTGGATCCCACCATCCAGTTAGGGCATTATTCCCGCCTCCTCCCCCAGGTCCCTAGCTCACTCATCTGGGCCCATGTCTGCGGTGGCAGTATTGCTGCCATTATACTTGAGGCCGTTTTCTGGAGCCACCACTCCAGCCCAAAGTAGAAAGAAAACTTTACCTGAGATTCATGCACTTCTGAAGATGCATGACCACAATTCCTATTCACATTTGTACACAGAATGTGAAGAAAACAAGACAAAATAACAACAGTAACAAAACTGCATCAATATAATTTGAGCAAGGAATGTCATATCCAGCCCCGCAGAAGCAGGATGGATCCTAACCAAAATTTTGTTTGGACATTGAGACTGATGATGCCACACACACAAGAGGATTTCCAGGAAACTTGGAAGAGGGAATACAACTGCTCTAACTTTTAATTAATTTACAGCATCCTTGGGTTGGTAATTCATGAAGGACAAAACTGGAAAGAATTAAAGGACCTTTGTCCAAACATAAGAGTCCCAGGACCTTTGTTATATAACCATACATTCAAATCTAGATGTGAGATGAACAGACATTATAGACAAGTACATCAAAAACATGTAAAGAGAAAAAAGGAAAAGAAAAAGAAAGCAGAAGTTACCCTTGTTTATCAAGGCAAGAGTACTTGACCAAAACCAAGAAAAATCCTGATGAATTTCTGTGAAATTGTGTAAGAGAATCAGTCTATTTCACCATAATCCATGAAAAGATTGAGATTTTGACTGGAATTGCATTGAATCTATATATCAGTTAGAGGTGAATTGATATCTCTACTCTGAATCTTCTTACCCATGAACACAGAATATCTCTTCATTCATTCAGGTATTCATCTAATGTCTTCAATTGTCATTTTATAGTTTTCCCCTAGAGATCTTGCATATCTTTTATCAGATTTATTCCTGAGTACTTGATATTTTCTGATACTTTTTAGACATTTCCCAGGTATTTGCTGCTGGTGTAAAGAAATCTAGATGATTTTTGTATAACAACTTTATATCCATCTACCTTGTTCAGATCTCCTATTATTTCTAATAAATTATCTGTAGATTCATTTTTTATTCTACAAAAATGATCACATCACCTGCTAATAAAGATAGTTTAAAAAAAATACATTGTAACCACAAAAAGGAGCATAGGCGAGTTGCATAGAATATGTCTGGAATATATATAAGCAAGATTGGTAATGCTGGTTGCCAATCTAGGGCATTAAATAATCTTTTCTGCCTCATGTTCCTTTTGAATTTTGAACTATTTTACATATTACCTATTGAAAATAACTAATTTTTTTTTTCAAAAACAATACAAGCTTTAAGGAGGCTAAAATACAGCTGAATAGCTGGGCCAATCACAGGCTCTCTGGGCTCAGCGTCCCCGGTGCCAAGTGCCTTTGACTGGACTAGATCTTGGGTTGTAAACTAGAGGCATGCAGATATGGTATGTCTGGCCCTCACAGTGGGGTTTTTGTTTTTGTATAATCTAGTTGCCAACATTAAAAAACAGGTTTCTGTTACAAGTTTAGGCTCCTAACTTTTTTGTAAATCTGGCAACCTCAGAGCTAAACAGTGGCCTCCTCCCCATGCTGGTCACGGGCTCTCCAGTTTGTCAGAGTCCCATCCACTGGGATTTAGTCATTTCCATCCTCACCTATCTGGGTCCCTGGGGACATTTGACTCCACAGCTGCTTGAGAAGAGGTCTCTGGACCTTTCCTGTTGTAGTATATTACTATGTATACTCTGAGAAACTATACACTTACAGTGCGTGTGTGTGTGTGTGTGTGTGTGTGTGTGTGTGTGTGTATTTCAGGAAGCTGGTAAGGGAGATACCATTTTACTTAAGGGAACAACAGCCCACTGGTAAATGATTTTTTTTAAAAAAGAGGAAAATTATTAATGACTATATTAATAAAGTGTAGTGAGATGGAAAATTTACTTACTTTAGAATTCAGATTTGTAAAACACATAAGCCTGTTATTTTCTCTATAACTGATCTGGTCCTGTTCATGAGCACCACCCGCTGAGTTGCAAGGAGGGAACAAATTGTTTGTTCTCATTCAATAATCTTGATCCAACAATTTAAAATGTGTCCATAAGGAACTCAGACTTGGCTTATATAATTCAGGCAAATGAAGAGTCCTTCAGAGTTTTTTCCACCTCCCCTGCATGATGATGTCTGGGTATGTGGGCAAAGAAGTGTGGCTCAGATAACCCTGTGGCCTTAGGCTGGGAGACAGGCCTGGCCCACTGCCCAATGACCTATGAACTGGCTGTAGAGGCTGCTAAGGTGAGGTTGGTCTGGTCTTGCCTCCCTTCGCATTCTGCTTTCCATTGCTAATGTCAGGGACTGGCATACTTATGGTCTGTTCACTCTCAACCAGCCCAGAACTTTATGATTTTTCCCTGCTGAATCAGCCTCAACTTGGCTCTCACTAGCATGTCACCCCTCAAGTTTGGCCATGATTTCCATTAGTCCCCTTTTCAAGGGTCACTCCACAGCCAATAGTGATTCAATCCGCCTTGACGTGGGAGCTCCCTCTGGATAACTCTTCAGGCAGACCCTTGGCTCCTTTGAGATCCTATCCACACACATGGGAACCAGAGGACTCAATAAACCTCAACACCAAGGTCTCCCTGTGCCAGGATGGCAAGGGTTGCTTCAATGTGGGTGCTCAGTGTGCTACTGGGCAGGTGGTTATTTCTAGACCTTTTCCATAACAGAGATGGGAAAAACATATATATTTGTAAAGACAGTATATATTGTGATTTTATACTGATCTCTTCAATTCAATTCTGATCTATACATTTGTACTTAATCTCACTAGTCTGATAACTGTATCTCTTTTCTCCCACGCCAAAAATCTCATTTCTCAGTAACATCATTCTACATACACAATATATGCACATCAGACTCAGAATAAAAATACAAAATAAAAACACAAAACTTATTACCAAGAATACGCTTACTGAAAACAGTTTTAAAAATTACGTTCTTTTTGTCCTTAGGATATATTATTCTACCAGGATGTATGATCAAATTACTGAGTTATATAGTTAGTTGAATTAGTTTCTCTCTATTACGCCACCTACTCTATAAACAGCTTCATTTGCTTTCAAGTTTTGAAAATGCTTTTCTAATATTTTTTCTTAGAATTACGTAAAATATTTACATAGTTCCAAATCCAATCTACAAACTGCAGCTAAATCAGAGAAGTCTAGTTCCCTCCTCTTTCCCTCCACTCTGTTTTTTCCCTCCTTGCCTCCTTTGTTTTTTAGTTTTTTGTCTTCTCATTTTTAATATAGTACATTAAATATTATATAATAATAATATAATAACTACTTCCCCAAAACATTCTTAAATAAAAGGGAGCATACTATTTTGTGTGTACTTTACACTGAACATTTTAAATACATTTGTAAATAGAATTTTAGATCAGGAAGTCACTCTACAGATTATACAGTCAAACTCTGAATCCTAAAGAAGAGGAAACTGAAGATTTGGAAAGGTTAAATCACTCGCCGAAGACATACAGCTAATTGCTAGAGCTGGGACTCAAATTCATGCTTGACTCTCCACCTTGTGCACTTCACTCTCAGTGAATAGTTATAAATAATCGTGGTGGTTTCTTCATAAACTGATAAGTGATTTGAAGCAAAATTTAAAGAAACATGAACACCTAGATACAACCAGATGATTCATTTTATTCTCCTGGCTTTTATTTGGCTTGATTCAAATTCTATCCCTTTAATAAACATGAGAGAACCAATTCACCCTGTTTTTTTTCTTAGAGTCACCAGCATCTTCCAAAAATGTGACTCTCAAATGCTTTATGCTTTAGCAGCTCTAACAGCAAAACCCCTGCACACTTCTGCTTTTTTTCCATCAAAAATTTGATTACAACGATTTTCCCTACTTAACCCTAGCACTCTCCACCTAATACCTTAATCACTCCATTCCTGGCAGCTTGGGGAGGAATCTGCATCTCTGTTCTGGATTGCTAGGTAGCCTCTATGACAGGAGATTAGGCGAATGTGATGCCCTGTGATTAGTTTTATACTGCTAGAAAATACAGTCTCTTGGTCTTTGCCAGTTTAGAGAACAGGTTGGTAAACTCTGCCACCTGTTTTTGTACTGCCTATGAACTATGAATGAGTTTTACATTTTCCGATACTTGTAAAAATAGAAGCATTTTTTGGAACACGGCCATGCCCATTCATTTACCTATTGTCTATGGCTACTTTTGCCCTACAACAGCAGAACTGAGTGGCTGCAACAAAGGCCCTGTGGCCTGCTAAGACTAAACATTTTGCCAACACTTTACAAACACTTTGTCAACCCCTGCTTTACAGTATTCCTCTTCCTGTCCCTTGTATTACTTTGTAATCTATACACAATCAATTCTCTTTGTCAACTCACCTTCAGGATCAATGTCTTCTAGCTACCAACTTCTTCTAAGAATCTGAGACGACAAAATTTTTGCAGAATCCAGGATGAAAGTTTTACAAGCTTTATTCAGTTCAATTAAGTTTTATAACGGCCATATCTCTTATTTTTACCCACTACAACATCATCCATCTTCATATCAGTGTACTTTCATTAATTCAACAAATATTAATTGGTCACTTAATATGTGCTCGTTGTGTTTTGAAGGCCCTGGGTTTCCTTTTTCTGCCCAGGAATTGTCTTCTTCATAACTCTTCTGTTACCACCTATCAGGAGATCAGGACTTCAGAACTGGCTTCTCCCTCCTGCTCTTCCAAAAAGACAGGGCCTGAATGGACCAACCACAGCTAAACTTCCCTTCATACATGTTTATAACTTTCACGACTGATAGCTGCAAACTCATCTGTGCTTCCTGAAAATTGAAAGAAAAGGCTCCTTTTCTCATTACACCAATTCAGACAACCCAAATTGAAACTGCCTAGCCTTTAGCACCATAGCTTTTAGTGTGAAAGTTCTTCAATTATAATCCATTTTCTCAAAGACATGTCCAAGTGCAATGATGACTGGATTAGATGTGTTTCCAGGATTAACCAGTCCAGACTACCTTCTCTCTAATGGTGAGTTTTCTCTTAGGGCTTTGATGTCCTTTGCTGTAATTTGGCTTCAGTGGACCCTTCCCTCAGTTATCAGATATGTTTTAATAAACTTAAATCTCAAAGGCAAGGAACTAGACCGCTTTATCCCATGTAAATTTAGAGACGATTGTGAGATACCCCTTAATCCCACCCATCAACAGAATGTAAATGTTCAGGCACTTTCCAAGCTACAACATTCCTCCCCACAGTCCCCAAGAACGGGTAGGGTTTTTCCCAACCATGATGACTTGATCAAGGAGCAGAATAAAAGGACAATACACCCCAATGTTAAAGGCTGATGTTTGTCCTAAAGGTAAAGCTTTTTATAGTCTCTAAAAGGGCAAGACTTCATTTAAAAAAATATCTTAGTCTATTTTCTCTAGATGCCATACTCTATAGTTAAGTTTCCATTGATACTTAACATGTAGTTACTAATAATTAGAAGGCTGTTTTAATAGAAAAAGAATAAGACACATAAGAAAAAGCATAAGATATATTTTACTTAAGCATAAACGCCTACGTATTCACTATGATCACAATTCAATTGAGTCTGATAGCAACTCTCAGTTTCTTCTCAATAGGAACCTGGCATAGACCCTTAACTACATAAAGGTTCTCCAACTTTGACATAGAAAGATTTGCCCTGGGAATTCATTTAAAGATACAGATTCTGGTCCTGAACACAAGAGATTCCAGTTCATTAGGTTCTGAGTGGGACCTGGTAATCAACTTTTTTAACAGCTCTGACCTCCCACTCCCCAAAGCACACAAACACATACACACACACACACACACATACATACACACACACACACACAAATGCACATAGACCGCATACATCTGCACCAGCACCACCACCTACACACACTAGGAGACTCTGACACAGGTGGAAGGGGATGAAGAACATTGAAACAAGAGGATTGCCTCTTTAATCTCACCTCTGCGCACCACACTCTATGCCTCCAAGCTTCCCCAAGAAGAGAAAAGATGAGCTCACACTTAAAAGTCCCTTTTTTCTATAGATGGGGCTTCAGCTTAGCTCACTGGCAGTTGTATAACTAGGAGAAGTAGCCTAAGCAGTCAAGCAGAAGCACTGGAGAACAATTTTCATTCTCCCAGGTTTCCAGCATACTTGATGTGGGAACTCAGCAGACTTTTCCTGTAATTGTAGAGTAACTGCTCTGCAGCTCACTTCCAATGTGATGGATGTGTCTATATCAATCCCTATTCCCTTGGGGCCCCTAAAAAGTGGGCAAACAAACATACAGTCCAAACTTTGCCCCTCCATGATTCAGGATCCATGGGCAAATACAGATGGCCCAAGGCAGCAGAACTTTCTGTGATAATGCTCTATGCCTGCATTGTGCAATATGGTAACCTCTAGCCACATGTAACTATTGAGTTCTTGAAATGCAGCTAGTGTAAATGAAGATTGAATTTTTATCAATTTATGTAATTTCAATCAATTTAAATTTAAATGTTCATATGTGGCTGGTGACTACTTTATTGGACAGTTTGTATCTAAGGTCACGCAGTCATGGGCTTCATATAAAAACAATTATAATACAGGTTATAACTACAGATTTATAGTTTTTAAAAATGTTTATTCCCTTTTGGAAGCTCCTTCAGGTTCAAATTTGTTTCTTGGTTATTTTTAAATTCTTCCAAGTAACCGTAGCTTACAAGTTTCCATCTAGTAAATACTCAAAAATTATCTTGTCAAATCAATCTATAACCGAGGTGTGCACATCGCTTAAAAAGTCAAACGGAGCTAAACGAAAAACACCCTGCACTTGATGGCCTTTCTACTCCCCATTCCCAGGCAACCACTTTCACCTGTAAGGGTTTTTCCTATCATTTACCTCCTTATTTTTAAGTAATGATGTATATTACCATCTCTAATTCAAAATATTACACACTCCTATTGACTTCCTATTATGGTAGGTGGGGTTTCTAGCTCTTTTATAATGCCCATCTGCTTCCTCGTCTTCCTAACAGTTTTATCACAGTTTTCAGTTAAATTCCTATTTAATATTTTCATTATTATAGTATCATAATATATAAAATATATATCATTCACTGCTGAGCCATGATACGTACTATGATTACACTTCTCTTGTACTTTCTCTTTTCCCCGGAGTTAACTGCTGCCTCCTCCTCTTCTTCATTTGCTTGCTTTTGTTTGAAACTAGGCTAAATTTCCATACATCCTCCAACAATTCTGTGAAGGCTTCTCATGCAATTGTCCAAATGGCCAAACCTGACAAGTGAACCAGGAACCACCCTCCTGGGGCTCTCCATCCTCCTATTGCAATCTAGTCAGTTTGTTCTCTAGGCTGGATATGTCGCTAGAGACCTGGGAATTACCTTGGTTTCTCTCCTGGGTTGAATTTCATGAAATTCTCTTAGTCAACTCTTTCATTTAGTGGCTCCGGCCCTTCAGGAATTGGTGGGGGAAACGTTGCAAGGGTAGCAAACTTTATTTGGGTGGCTTTGTAGGTCTGAAACAATTTCATTTTATCTTCACACTTGAATGATAGTCTAACTAAGTTAAGAATTGGGAGAGTTGAAAAAGAAAGAAAGAAATGAACCTGCAAATAAGGAGGGAACAATTTTGTCCCCAGAATTCTGAAGATTTTGCTCCCGTTTGCAGTGTTGTTGAGACAGCTGATACCACTCTGATTCATAATTCTTTATACATGTCTGTTTATACTCTCTGGAAGCTTCTAGAATTATACCTTTATTCCTGTTATTCTGAAACTTCACAATGATGTGCTCAATATGACTATATTTTTCATCCATTGTGCTTGGTACATGCTGAACCCTTTTAATCTGGAGACCCATGTCCAAGGAAATTCTCTTTTATTATTTCTGAAAACGTCCTCTCCATCATTTCTAACAAATGAAATTCCTATATGTTAGGATACTGGACCTCCTAGATTAAGTCTTCAATTGTCTTGGCTTTTCTCCCTTACTGGATATTTCTTTATTAACTGTTTCTTCTTCCTGGGTGTTTTCCTTGACTTTATCTTCCAAATTGTGATGAGCATTTTAAATTTCAAGTATCATTTTAAATTTCTAAGTGCTCTTTGCATTTTTATTTTATTTCATTAAAGATATCTACTAGAGTAAATTTATTGTTTTTTTCTTCAGTTTCCTGCATTGCCTCTGTTATGAGTTTCTTTTTAATTTTGGGGGAAGGACCTTTCATGTTGGAGGCTTTCCTTAAATGTCTGGTCATTTGCTCATATTTAAGACCAAGGTATTAAAATGCAGCCTGGAAGCTCTGCTATATGGGCAGGGCTTTGCAACTAGGGAACTTCATTGTGGGTTAATCAAGTGGGAAACTAGCTCTTTCATTGAGATACCCTCAAGATATCTTTGTGTGTAGGTCTGGTCAGTTTCTGAGCTTTCTAGCAGAAGAAACCTTCAATCTCCCCATTGGGATAGGAGTCAGGCTGCTAATATTCTCAAGTCAGACCATAGAAGGGCACTAGAGGCCACCTTGTTAGATATGCCGAGTTTCTCGTATTTTCTTGGTTTTCCATCCAGAACTGAATCACTGCCCTCCTCTGTGCTTGGTATCCACAACTCCAAAAACTGCTTCTGAAATTTCTCCAAGAAATAGATCTCTCACCTCTCACTGGGTACAGGAGGGGTAGTCATCTAGCTTCTCAGAGTGAAGGTGAGAGTTGGGGTCCAATTGCGCCTTAAACAAATAGACCTCCTGTTTTCAGCCTCCTGACTCTCTTCCATCCAGTGTAATACATGGTGCTTCCAATTTCTAAGAATTTGTGCAATCTGGCAGGTAAATCACCCACCCTCTCATTAGTAACCTCCCCCTGACTCCACACACACTCCTTTGGATATGACGTACCTTCAATCTGCTAAATGGTTGGACACTCACACTTTCCATCTTCATATATTATAGGTTGGAGTTTTGGATATTTCCTGGCTAAATCAAAGATAAAGTTGAGCACCTGTAATTTTGCTGCTGTTGTTATGTTTTTGTTTTGTGGTGACTTCTGTGGAGAGAACTGGTCAGAGACATTGTTATTTTTACTTCCCATCATATAACTGAGAGAGTACGAGTAGTCTTCTTAGAACTGGAAAAATTCTTATTTTTTTAAGTGAAGATAGAAAATTATTCTCTTTTAATTACAAAAAGCCTGTCAATTTTGTATTTCTTCATATTCTTAGCATGAATCTTCACCTAAATGATTTATTTCCTTCTTTATATGCCTAATACATAGAAAGTCAGAAAAGCTATAGCAAGAAATCACAAAGAAAATTCTTTTTCTCCTCTTCCTCCCTTCAACAATTTGCGCTTCGTATATTATCTCTATTAGATAAGAGAAAGACACTGAAACAGCATATAAAGCCGAAATGTTGAAGGAGATTATGCCAAGAGAAGCTAATATTTACATATAAGACTGGGCGCTTTCAACTCAAAGTTTGCTTTTTGGAACAGCAAGGAAAAATAACAAGAAAATAAAAATACTTAGGATTCAGTGAGATTGATACTAAACTTTACCAATATGTTTATTCTTCACAACGTTTTCTACGTTATATTCTAGGAACAAAAGAATACATATCTTCACCCAGGTAAGCAGAAGCCTGTTTGATGTGAACGGCTCTCATACATGGCCCCACACCACCGTCCTTCTAAATGCAATTGAGCGTCCATCTCTTCTCATTTGGCTGCCATTCCTCTGAAGCCCCTCCCACTCTTCCTTTGTCTGAGAAAGTTCCCACTTTGGGAGTCCGGCTGAGAGGCAGAGCTATCTCCAACTGTCCAGGCTAAGCCTGTCAGCTTCTCGTTTTCCCAAGCCAATCTTGCAGCTAGGGTGCCAGCACTTGACCAAATCAGATACACCTGCTCCAGCTAGCAATGTAAAGGAGTGAGGATCATGGGAGGGAGGGGAAGCCGCTTTTGCAGCAGTGGCTGGGGCAACAGGATGAGGCTCCCAGGAAGCAGCAGCATGGGCAGCTTGCAGAGCTCTATGCCCACAGGATCCACTTAGGCAACCTAAGTGCAGGGCCCAACACTGCAGCCGTGGCAACAAGGTCCTCATGGACATGCAGCCTGAGCCAGGTCCTCCAGACTTCTGGTAATTCTCTCCATGACCCACCATGCTTTTAATAAATTCCCTTCCTGCTTAGGCTGGAATGAAGACTCTGACTGATACATGCAGGTTTCATATTGTGATGGTTGAAATAACCATGAGAACTAAAGATGCAAATCTTGATCTATGAAATGACAACAAATACTAGAGACAGGCAGGTATATCTATCTGTATTAACGTTATACATAAGTATTTCTTTTGGTACTCACAAACTTTTTCTTAGTTTGAACAACATAAACCTGTGTTTTTAGAGTCCTACGCCAAGAAAAAACTGCTAATATTCTTCTAATCCTGCAGATTTCAGGGACCAAACTCAAGGTTCTTGCTGGCCCCACTAGAAGCTGGGACACATGAGAACCAAAATGAGCAAGCCAGCTAGCCTTGCTCATCATCATAACTGCCTAGACCCATTTCTCAGACGCTAGTGTGTTTAAGGCCCTCCTCGAGGTCTATATGCCTGCATTCCAGATGCACAATCAGGCCAAAAACTGAGGGAGAGAGCACACATAGAGGTAGTTAATAGCTGTGAGAATCATTTGGGCACTCTTTTAATTAAGCAAAGCTAATGAGTGCTGGGGCCCTTTTTTTCAAGCAGTATTCAGGTGGTGGTTTTAGGTATCATTACTATAAATAAAGGTACTGTAAGCTTCAGGAAATCAGAGGTAAATTCCTTAGAGAATTTTATTTTCTACTCAGGATTTAAATAGCAACTCAAAAGAAGAGAGAGGCAAAGGAGAATTTTTTTTCAATAATAAGCAAATTATTTTATAGGAGAAAGTCTAAATCAAGCATTTAGAATTAACTCAATACAATGCAACAAATACTTTCAAGGGCCAATGACATCGATGATACCCCACTAGGTGCTGAAGAATATCTAGGGATGAATAGAGCTTCGGCCCCACCCTTACCTCCAGTTGACAATCTGGGTGAGAGTAGAAAAGTAGAAGATGTATGTGAAAACAAGAAGATATGTAAATATGATAAAAGGAAGACTGTGATAAACCAAAAAATGTGTAGCAGAAAAAATATTTTTCATTTGTTTTACAACATCTGTATTTTTCATTCCCAATCAAACATGCCACCTTGGGGTTCTGCACACAGTGAGACTGAAGTGCTCGTCATTTTCAGGGGGAAAGTAGATCTGCCTAGAATAAGGAAGTCACAGCCACATTATGATTTTTTTTAATTTAGAGGGTTCAACATGGACATAAAAATCTCTAACTTTTAATTGCAAGAGCTAGACACTTTCAAGAGAAAGTTGTTTTCTCAGAAATCCCAAAGATCAGCTTTGAAATACCAATTGTCTAAGCATAGAGGGCTGGAGTGTAGAGTTTTAACTATAAACACAGAGTAGTAAGGTGCAGGGTAGAAGAAAGAGCAGGGATTTGAGAGAAGTCTATCCTGAGGCTGGAGGAGGAAGCTTGGGAAAAAGAGGGAAGGACCAGTGAGTTGAGATACTTCTGTCTTGGGCCGCTCTATGGCTAAAAGCCTGGGGTGGGGAGAGAAGATGCAGAAGCAGGTATGTTGAGAATCCCAGCGTGAAGGAGGCTTGAGCCTTCTTCCTTCAGGCACTCTTTGAGAAGACCTCCTCACTGAGTGAACTAAGTCACCCTGGGTTGGTAGGGTAGAATTGGTAGCAAGTTGTGTTTAAGCTGAGATAGTCTGAGATAGACCCCCACTCTCCACACTAGCACGAAGTGAAACAAATCCAGAAAATCTCTGGAACCCCTTCAGAGGGGCAAGGAAAGAATCTGAGAATGAAGAACCTCGGGGTATGAAGAGTTCTTCAGCCTATTCGAGAATGCTGTGTCACAGGGAAAGGGGACCCTTAGCAGAAGTTGCAAGGCCCGGGGACTATGAGGTCATCAACAAACCTCAGAGGGTCAGCAGCACCGGTGGAAAGAGAGCTGAGAGAAAAGATAGTGGGAGGCGACTAACCATGACAAGAGAATAGATGGAGCAACACCAGCCAGAGAGATCTCCAGAACAGACACAGTGAGACTTCACAGAAGGCCAACAAGGCATAGCTGCTTCCCCTAAACCATGAGGCCCCTGCACTTCCTTTCTGGACGCTGGAAGGGAGAAGGGAGAACACTTATGAAGGGACACCAAGACGTGATAGGGAGCACGAATTCTAACTGACTGAATTTAAATCTTGATTTGACTAGTGATTAAATAAACTTGAAGCAGAAACACCAAGTGTTTTCTACAGCTAATTGGTGGCTGATGAGTAAGTTAGATTCATTTATAGGAATCCATTTATATTTCTACAAATGAGGCAGTATATACAAAGGACCCACAATATAAAAGTACACACCAAATGCTGCAAGAAAATTAAAGGAAGTAGACATTGTATCAAGCTAGGGGGCAGAGGGATTAGGCCAGTATTTTTAACAGGATTTTTTTTTAACTGTGCCTTAGTGAATTTATGGGATTTTGACAAGTAGAAATGAGGTGGAGGCATTCCAGATGGCAGAAAGAGGTTGATCAAAGTCTAGGAAATGGGAGGAGATGGGAAATGTTCAGGAAAAAATGATGGTCCAATTTGGCTGGAGCCTGAGATCCTCTTTTAAAACTGCACAGATGCTCTGCCAGAGCCTGTGCTTTGTGCCTCAGTGACAGGAAGAGTATTGTAAACATCTACAACATTCAATATATTATGAGCCGAGTGATGCCTGGAAATGTACTCCCATTCCTTAGAAGCCCTGTTGTCACTGTCTGCTTCCTGTCCTTGCCTGCAAATGTAGTAGACAGACCTGCCTCCAAAGATGCCTCTAGGAGAGAATAGTCCTCTCCTTCCTATGTGTGAAGCCCACAGAGAAGGAGTTTTCCATTAGTATTTGTCCTTTCATCAGATGCTAGGAAAGCTTTCATCATTCTGCCCACCCTAATTCTACTCCACCCCTTGAATGGAGTCATGGCTGACACAAGGAAGGTACTGGTTCAGTGGATGTGAGGTGGAGGCTAGGCACTTTTAGTTTGACAAATCTCCAAAATTTTTCCAGATATGCAACTTTGACCTCCTTTTTTCCTATCACTTTCCTCTCATTCCCCATAGCAATTTAGAACACTATCTGGTACATATTTGATGTCAATAACTATCTGTTGAATGAATGAATGAATTGACAGACACACCAATCTGTTTTTCAAATCTTAGCGTTCAATGGAATCACCAGGAGGGCTTGTTAAAATACAGATTGCTGAGTTCAATCTGAAGAGTTTCTGATTCAGTAGGTCTGTGAACAACTATTGGATCAATGGAGAAATCAAAAAATACCCAGAGACAAATGAAAATGACAACACAACATACCAAAACTTACGGGATGCAGCAAAAGTAGTACTAAGAGGGAAGTTTATAACAGTTACAGGCCTACCTCAAAAGACAAGAAAAATCTCAAATAAACAATCTTGCACTGTACCTAAAAAGACTAGAAAAAGAAAGCCCAAAGTTAGTAGAAGGAAGGATATAATAAAAACCAGAGAAGAACAAAGAGAAATAGAGACTGAAAAAACCATCGAAAGGATCAATGAAACTAAGAGCTGGTTCTTTGAAAAGATAAACAAAATTGAAAAACCCTTAGCCAGACTCACTAAGAAAAAAAGAGAAAACACTCAAATAAATAAAATCAGAAATGAAAGAGGAGAAATTACAACAGATACCACTGAAATACAAAGGATTATAAAAGAATATTATGAAAAGCTTATACACCAACAAATTGAATAACCTAGAAGAAACGGATAAATTCTTAGAATTATACAGCCTCCCAAAACTGAATCAAGAGGAAATAGAGAATCTGAATAGACCAATCACAAGTAAAGAATTTAAAATAGTAATAAAAGCCTCTTAAAAAATAAAAGTCCAGCATCAGATGACTTCTCTGGTGAATTCAACCAAACATTCAAAGAAGATTTAAGGGGCTGGCCCCGTGGCCAAGTGGTTAAGTTCGCACACTCCGCTTCGACGGCCCAGGGTTTCGCCAGTTCGGATCCTGGGCACAGACATGGCACTGCTCATCAGGCCACGGTGAGGTGGCACCCCACATGCCACAACTGGAGGGACCCACAACTAAAATATACAACTGTATACTGGGGGGATTGTGGGAGAAGAAAGCAGAAAAAAAAAAGATTGGCAACAATTGTTAGCTCAGGTGTCAATCTTTAAAAAAAAAAAAGATTTAATGCCTATCTTTCTCAAATTCTTCCAAAACATTGAAGAGGACAGGATGCTTCCTAATGCATTTTATGAGGCCAACATTACCCTGATACTAAAACCAGATAAGGGCAAGACAAAAAAGGGAAAATTATAGCCCAATTTCGCTGAGGAACATAGACACAAAAGTCCTCAACAAAATATCAGCAAATCTAATGCGACAATACATTAAAAGGATCATACACCACAATCAAGAGAGATTTATTCCGGGGACACAGGGAAAGTTCAACATCTGAAAATCAATCAATGTGATACACTACGTTACCAAAATGAAGAATGAAAATCACATGATAATCTCAATAGATGCAGAGAAAACATCTGACAAGATCCAACATGCATTTATGATAAAAATTCTGAATAAAATGGATATAGACGGAAAGTGCCTCAGCATACTAAAGGCCATTTATGACAAACCCACAGCCAACATCATACTCAATCGTGAAAAACTGAAAGCTAAGAACAGGAACAAGAGAAGGATGTCCACTCTTATCTCTTACTCAACATAGTACTGGAAGTTCTAGCCAGAGAAATTAGGCAAGAAAAAGAAACAAAAGGAATCCAAACTGGAAAGTAAGAAGCAAAACCATCACTATTTGCAGATGGCATGATTCTATACATGTAGAAAACCCTAAAGAATCCACCAAAAAACTATTATAAATAACTAACAAATACAATAAAGTAGCATGGTACAAAATCAAGATATGAAAATCACTTACGTTTTATACACTAACAACAAACTAGCAGAAGGAGAGGTCAAGAATACAATCCCATTTACAATCGCAACAAAAAGAATAAAATACCTAGGAATAAATTTAACCAACCAGATGAAAGACTTATACACTGAAAACTTATATAAGACATTACCGAAAGAAATTGGAGAAGACATAAAGAAATGGAAAGATATTCCATGCACATGGCTTGGAAAAATAAACATAATTAAAAATGTCCATGTTATCTAAAGCAGTCTACAGATTCAATGGAATCCCAATAAGAATCTCAAGGACATTTTTCACGGAAACAGAACAAAGAACGATTCATTAGGTCTGAGGTAAGGGCTGAGAGGTTGCATTTCTAACAACCCCCCAGGCGATGCCAATGCTTTTGGTACACTTTGGTTCTCAAGTGCACCAAAATATGAAATCCTTTGAATACTTCAGCTATAACCCAAAGCTGATTGGTATCTTTGAATGTTTTACCTACCATTTTCCTGGAAGCTTTTACAAAAATATGTTTCCCTATGTTTCCTCACATAAATTATAGAGCAACTTAATAGTGTAAATTATAGGCACTGAAAATTGTTTCTGGAAGATATGGAAGTTTTATTAAGAATTCCAGGAATCAGAGACTTCTGAATAAAATGTGAATCATCTTTTTCCATTTAAGATTGACATTTTAATGACGCAATAAGATCAAAGAGCCATAGGACTTCTATTATTTTACTGTAAACTAGTCTCCTTTAATATCACAACAAAGCAAAAATCAGGCCACCCCTTCTGAAGTAATTGAGAAAGTATAAGGAGGAGTGTGTCTCTGTCCCTTATCTGGAGGAGAATCCATTTTGAGAATCTGCAACCACCTTGTTATCTTTTTATCCCTAAGGAAAAACAAAACAAAATAAAATAACACTGTTTTCATCCTGTGTCAAGTACCCCCAAGGGGCCAGGCTTTTGCCTTCTTTTCCAGGCACTGTAAAAAGACGAGAATTGCTTAATAAGAAAATCTTCTGTAGAAATTTAAGGGTTTTTTACTTTTAAACATTACTGTTTAATATTCATGTTGGGCCATAGCTTTCCTTGGAAAGATTATTCTTAAACTTTCCTAATCTGTATTTCTAATTCTATTAGTTATCTGTAGAGTCAAAGACATCCAGATTTTGTTGGATCACTTTAAATAAAAAGGATTTACTTAATAATGGCGCATATTCTATTTACTAGGTAAACTCTCACTATTCAGAAATTTAAATGGTCAGTTGCCCTTGTTCCTGGAAGCTCCCTGAGAGCCGTTAATTCCAATTACACCTAACTGAATATATATTGTGGAACTGGGATAAACAATATTTGAGCTACAAAGGCATGCCTTTTCCTCTCTCAGAGCCAGACTGCACATGAAATTCCCAATAAAATGTCTGACTCAGCTCTGAACTATACAGCTCCTCAAATTTATCCACAAGCCTGATTTTGATATAGTCTTACAGTGGACAGAAATGATGCTCCTAAGGGCAGAAAATATCATTTAGTCTGTGGAAGTGTTCATTGATCTGGCCTTTTTATTAAAAATCTCACTTATCCAAAGACTGATGCTTATTAATGTTGACATAACTTCTTCCAGACCTGAGACTTCAGCTTCGGATTTATTTTCCTTGCTGTATTTTATAAGACATGAAAAACTAAATACTCCTATATGTAATTATTATTTGTAATCACAAGTTGTATTTTCCATGCTGATTGCTCATTGCTGCTCTAGGTTGAATGAGCATATGCAATTTTATATTATACTCTAATTACATGTTAGAGGATTTCCCATTTATCTGCCAATGGGTTATTTTACCAAAATGCAGCAGGCATAGATATTAAAGGCCTTCATAGCAACAACAAAACACAACTTGATGAAAATCACTTTTGGGAAAGAAAAACTAACCCTTTTTTCACATAATTTAGAAAAAAATTCATAACTTGGTCTCCTGAGCGAATGGAAGCTAGTAAAGGTGGGTAGAGGTCAAGAGAGGGAATAGATACAGAGCTCAGGCTTGAGAGTGGAGAGCACCAGCACAGGTGAGTGCCAAGATAGATGAGGAAGATGTTGGCAAGTGGGCAACAGGAGCAAGAATGGCAAAACAGATTGCAAGTTTAGGAAGCAAGAGTGTAGGATGAGTGGGAGAGCCACGGAAGTAAGGATACCAGATGAGCATGCTGAGGGGGCACAGGAGACTATGCAGGGGTGAAACTAAAGCAGATCCATGTAGAAGGTGAGTAAATGAAAGTTAGAGTCAGGGACTGGCAGCCAAGGCTATGACTGTAAAACTAATGGTGATACAGGAGTGTGAGGATGGAAGCAAAACAGACAATCCATTTTGACTATCCTAACGAGCCTTAATTAATGGCTTTGGCAGAAAACCTCCCTTGACAGAACACAGCAGCCTCCAGAGCAGTGTGAAGAAACTGCCAGAATGCAGATTAGCTGTTAACTGAATGCATAGCTTGAGTTTTCTCTAGCTAGTTGTCTTCCATTGTATGAATGAATGGTCAAAGTTGTGAAACTGAATTCAACAATCAAATGGAATGCAAAAAAAAGAGCTATAAATTGTATTTCTTTTACTAGAAGCAACCCTCCTTAGAGAGGGTTAAAATTAACATTTCAGGAGATCCCATTAATAAATATTTAGTACCATCTCTGCATAAAATTTTGAATTCCCCAGGTAAGCAACTAGGCTAGATACACAAACAACCCACCAGCTGCCCTCTAAGTCATATCCACCTGTTGTCTTCTGAAATTAGTGAATGTTGAATTCAACCCTTAAGGTAGTGGCCCTCACTCAGGCAGGACACTAGAACTAGGTAGGAAAATCTTGATTTAAATTCTGATTTATCTAAGGTGGAGCATGAGCATCAGTATTTCTTAGAAGCTCCCCAGGTAACTGTAAGAGTTGAGAACTACTGCTATGCAGAAGAGACTTCAGGGAGGAAAACACAACTCTAAGTGCCACAATATTAAGGTATGTTCTAGGCTGTAGCTAGGATTTCCCAGGATCCCAAGCAACCTTTGCCTTTACTTCTTCATATAAAGTAAGGCATATGGTGACTTTGGTCAATAGCAGTAACATGGCTGACCTTCTCAGGTCACCACGACTCTTTTTCTTTCAAGAAAAAGAAACATGAGAACTTTTTGCTTAATCAGACCTTGTGAAAATATCTGATAAGTTTAAAATGCTTTGTGGGCTAGTATTGATGGGTGCTGTTCTTCCTCTGTTCATTGAGTTGTACAGCTTAATTTATCCTTTCAGTTCCTGAGTATGTATCCAGTACTTTGAAGTGACAGAAAGTGGGGAAATGTCTCTATTTCTGGCAGAGATCTAAAGCAGTGAGATGTTTTAACCAAGGCAATTGTTAAGAAGCAAAGAAATGGCTTCACATCCAAGAGAAATAGATATTACATCAAAAGTACTCTTTCTAAAAAGTAGTAATGGGAACTGGAGAGAAACACAAACTTTTGCAGACTCAAGAAAGTGATTTTGATACAGCAACAGTTTCTAATGAAAATTTAGAAATCGTTGGTTAATATTAAAACATATAAGTTTATAAGTATGGCTAGAAACTCAACTAAGTTGGAGGTCAGGTGTGCGTATTAGTCGGTTAATGATCTTTAGCCATGACCTATGAATTTAAATAGAAATAAGAATCCTGTCAAATGTTAGATAAAAATAAATCTTAAGTCCTGTAAAACACTATAAGCATCTGAGGAGAGGAGTAGCACGTTAGATGATTATTATTCATTTTGACTTCTGAGTTAAATTGTCTCCAGGTCCTGAGATTATATACCAAAGGGAAGTAGTATTCAAACTTTTATATGGCGTAAAACCCTCGGTCTAATAAAAAAACTCACTGATCTGAAACTAGATTTTATCCCCATCTCTCCCTCTTGTAGACTGAATTCTTTCCTATGAAGTTCTTTGGTTTGATAAAGTAAAGCTGCACCAAATGCCCCCAGAATCCTAGGGAGGAAATAATCTAGATCTAATCTGGGACTGCTGCTACCCAAGAGATGAAAAAATATATATTAATTATTATTTGGCAACAAGATTGGGATACTATTTAAAAAGAGAAGTGCTGAATAGCAGGTAATAGAAATCCAATTTCAAGTAGCTTGGTAAGAAACTCCACACTGAAATTTAAATGAACTTAGTGTAAAAGGACTTAGGCAGAAAACAAAGGAGGTAGAAAAGGAAGAGAAATAAGCAAGGGCCAGACAGTGTGCTAGCCTGTTACATACACCAACTGAGTCAATCCTCACTGCAAGAGCAGCTATTATGTCCTTTATGTGGACGAGGAAACTGACGCTTGAAGAAATTAAACAACTTGCCCAAGTTCCCACAGTTAGTAAGTGGCAGAACTGGAATTTGAATCCAGGAATATCTGACTCCCAAAGTCCATGCCCATCTCCTCCGCCACAATGGCAAATAGAGTGTCTCCTGGGAATCATATTTTGAAATCCGTTTTGAACTTAAAACCTTGTGGAATTGAAATATGAACAATATGGTCTATCTACAAGGAAGAAAACTTATCAAATTATTAAAGAAATACTTCTCACCAATCATCCTGCCCCCTAGGATTCATATACTGAAAATATTCCATTCAACATTAAAGTAAATAATAAGAGAGAAAATCCAGTGGGGACAAAAATCTGGATATTTGGTGAAATTATAAATCCCAATGAAGATATTTAAATTTCATCAACAAAATCAGCCTGGTGAAGGTATTACTATAATAACATGTCATCAGTCATATTGCTCCTACATGAGCA
Organism: Equus asinus; assembly: GCF_041296235.1. Taxonomy (NCBI): domain Eukaryota; kingdom Metazoa; phylum Chordata; class Mammalia; order Perissodactyla; family Equidae; genus Equus; species Equus asinus. The sequence goes on from NC_091813.1 coordinate 22,503,981, forward strand.
CACTTTCAGAGGTCTGGTTATAGGATACCCTTGGATAAGAAACCCCTAATTAACTTCTCCAACAGCATTTCTGAAATGAACCAAAACTTACATATAATAGCCAAGGAAAACCCTAGCCAGTGATATTATCATTAAAAGCCTGAGAAATTCAGAGAAGCTGTCAGTATAATCTAAGGACATAGTTTTCAGGAAACTGAAAGGCCCACCCTAGAATATCTGCAGTTCACTGAGAAATATCAATCTTTGCTCAAAAAGCAGAGTCAAGAGTTTGAGATGCCTGTTAGACATCCAAGTTGAGATGTTGAGGAAGTTATTTATATGCTTCTGGAGTTAGGGGGAGATGTTTGAGCTGGAGACATAAGTTTAGAAATCATACATAGATAACATTTAAATCCTTGGATGAAGGATAACCTAGGCAGAAAAAACGAGGACTAGCCTTACATTATTACAATCTTTGTGAATTGGAACGAGGAGCAGGATCTAGGAAAGAAATGGAATGAGTGGTGAGTAAGGCAGGAAAAAGCCAAGAGATATTTCCCCAAGCCAAGTGGAGAAAATGTTTCAAGAAAGGAGTAATTATGAGTGTCAAACGCTACCAAGAGCTCACTTGAGATGACTCTTCCCTATCCCCACAAACTTGTTCCTTCCCAAGTATTCACTGGCTCAATAAATGGCATCAACATTTACTCAAATAGTCAGACCAAAACACTTGGAGTTATTCTCAATTTCTCTGTCTCCTGTGCTCCACATCCAACCCACAGCAAATACTATTGACTTTAATTTCACAATACATGACAAATTTGATCACCTTTCATAAGCTCCACTTCTACCATTCTAGTTCAAGCCATAACCATCTCTCCTTGGACCTCTGCAGTAGCCCTAAGATGGTCATGCTACTTTGCCTTCTGCTCCTTTATGGCTTACATTCAACATACAGAGTGATCATGTTAAGAGACAAAACAAGGTCATGGGTTACAGCATGGAGGAGCCATTGCTAAAAGAAACAAAGGAATCCAATGTCTCCTGCTCCTTATAGTTCCTGATGGTAGTAAGGACTAGAAATGGATCTAGTCTGTTGGTATATAGGGTCCAAGATGGGACATAGGCCAGGGTGCCTCTTAATTGTGGTAACAAATTACTAAAGAGAAAATTTGAAGTTATACCCTGAAAGAAGTGATAAGGTTAAAGCAGGATAACTAAGCAAAAATATAGTTTCTCGGAGGGCAAGAAACTAAACTGTAGAACAAGGTATAAGGAAGAGCAGTGGGAGTGGGACATGTGCTTGGCGGACTAGATGTGTCCTGCTCTACCCAAAGCAAGGAATGACTACTGGAAAAAAGTTATTAGCAGTTATTCCCAATGATGGCCCCTGATAAACGGCCAGCCCTAGACAGCCATGCTTATTCTATGTGATTCTCCCCAGCAAGATGACTGTTCCAGGGACCATTATGGAGGAGGGTGAGTGGAAGGTAATCATATTCTTCTTCTAGAAACTTGCATTGGGATGCTGAGAGCCTCAGACTGTTGCAAGATGAAGAGATAGGAAAGCTACTGAGGGATGAAGTACTAGAAAGTCCACGAACTGATTGCTGAGCTCCAATGCTGCCCCAGTGTCGGTTCTTTCCAAGGACACATTGTTCTGCATTTTCAGAACTTCCATGAGATTTCTCTTTCTAGTCTTAATGATCACACTTTTTAAAATGGGATAGTTTCAGGGGATGACTTAGTCCATTCAAGCTGCTATAACAAAATATTACAGACTAGGTGGCTTATAAAACACAGAAATTTACTTCTCACAGTTCCGGAGGCTGTAAGTCTGAGATCAGGATGGCAGCATGGTTGAGTGAGGGCCTTCTTCCAGGTCACAGATTCTCCCTATGTTCTCACATAGTGGAAGGGGCTAGGGAAATTTGTGGGGTCTCTTTTTATAAGAGCACTAATCCTATTCATGATGACTCCACCAAAATGACCTAATTATATGTGCCGTTATTCAAGGCCTTACTTCCTAATACCATCATACTGGGCATTAAGATTTCAACATATGAATGCGGGCGGCACACAAACATTCAGACATAGCAGGGGGCTTCTGCTCCTTACAAATAAAATAGCTGACGGAAGCGGATGGTCTGGGTGTATTACAGAAATGGAGTTCTAAGGCCTTTGGATGTTTTCCATGCTCCTAGCATTCAGTGATATGGCAAGCTGGGTTGAGCAGTTTGCTGTCTTTCTTCTTTTACGTAAGAGGTAACACAGGGTTGCAGGAATCCATTGCTTTGGAATTTCCCTCACTTTTGGGATAAGCAGGGCAAGAGTGAGGCCCTTGGTTGACTCTATTCTCGGCTTCTTAGGGTGGCCCTACTCCTGCCTTTGGATGAAAGAGGCTAAACGGAAAGCCTTTAGATATATAAGTCATCCAGTCTCCCTGAAGTGGGAGACCAAGAAGGAATACACAGAAAATATTTGCCTGGAGGACTCTATACCTGGAAATCCCTACAATGATGAGTTATTTGCACATCAAATTATACAAAATGTGTTCATATGAGAGAGGTACACCTTGCCTCAATATTTAAGGCCAAGAGCAACTGAACATAAGGAGCAAGAACAAAGACCCAGCAAATTGAGGTCACTCAACATATATTTAAAACATAATAAGAATAACTTAAAGTAGGAATTCCCAAGGGAAAGATTAGAATATCTCACCATTAAAAATCTTAGCAAAAATAAGTCAGATGGCAAGGTACAAATGGAAGGACTTTTAGGGCAGCTAAGTGATAAAGGGCAGAGAGCGGCCATCCCTAAAAGAGATCCTCAAGGGACAAGAAAAACACAAGGTCAGCCTGCACGAGCTGAGGAAAGACCACAGGCAGTCAGAGAAATTAAAGAAGCACCCGATTTTTATTTTGATCTGGTTTCAGCATTGCAAGACACAAACACTGCCTTGCTGGAGAATAACATTAGGGATCTTGAGGATGAAATCCAGATTTTTTCTTTTGTAAACTCATTTGACATTGAAATCTCAGGGATTTTGTTTATGTAGATATGAATATGAATAAGTGTATTAGTTTTCTATTGCTGCAAATTACCACAAATTTAGTTGCTTAAAACAACATAAATTCATTATGTTACATTTCCGTAGGTCAGGAGTCCAGTGCAGGTCTCATCAAGTGAAATAAAGCGTGGGTTGGGCTGTATTCCTTTCTGAAGGTTCTAAGGCAGAGAATCTGTTTTGTTGCCTCTTCCAGCTTCTAGAGACTGCCAGAATTCCTTGGTTCACAGCCCCTTCCTCCATCTTCAAGGTCAGCAACATCCCATCTCTCTGACCCTTCTTCTGTGATCACAACACTAGGAAAGAGTCTCTGATTTTAAAGACTCATGTGCTTAGACTGGGCCCACCCAGACAACTAAAATAATCTCCCCATCTCTAGGTCCTTAACCTGAGTCACATCTGCAAAAGTCCCTTTTGCCATGTAACATATTTACAAGTGCCAGGGATCAGGCAGGGACATCTTTGGGGGATCGTTATTCTGCTACTGCAATAAAGAAAACTAGATCTTCTTCAGAATGAATGAAGCCCACATCTGTCTAAGTCTTCCAGGTGTCATCAGATGTCCAAGCCTTCTTCTCCGCAAATTGATGAGGCATCTCCCTTTCCCCTTGTGGTTCATAAATGTTGATGTCCTTCATGCTGTGCTCTTTAATTTACTATAGGATATGATGACTTCTCCCTTCCACTGAATAAAAATTTACTCAGTATATCACCTGATGTATTTGCTATTCCTTGTACTCAACTAAAATATTGTGATTTGAGAACTTGGTTTTTGTCCTTTATCTATACGTACACAGAACTGCTACATCGGACACTCTCACAGAGGCAAGTACCATATATTTAACTCTCTTCACATGATTTCCACACAGCACCATGGAGATAAAGGGTTTTACTGATGCTTTTATCATTTAACAAGCACATGGCAAAACAAGTATATATTTTACAGACAGAAAACAACAGTCAAGCTATGAAAACACATCAAATTAGGTGAGGTTGGAGAAAACAACTTTCCAAAACGAGTCACTAAAAATTTCCTTCAAAACTATTTTGGGCATGCTTAAAATACAGTTTTCTGCATGCATGCTTTGCAGAAACTCATTTGCTACTTAAAATGAGGTGCCCCATTGATGATCCCCTTTAGTCCTCTTCCCAGGATAGGCAGCTCACGGATACCAGAGGAGGTTAGAGCTGGAAGGAAACTTCGAAATCTAGTTTGTCCATTTAATAGCTGGGAAAACTCAGGCTCAGTAAAGTGAAAAGAAGGGACACATGGGCATCATACTGGTTTTATGGGGGAAAAGACAGCCTTGGATTGCTAGCGAACATTATTCAGAATTAGGACCAAAAGTGAAAGATTCTTACACCCACAGCCTTCCAACTGACAACACTCTTGTCCATAGTTTAACCTTGAGAATGGATAATGGCCACGAGCTAGTGGAGCAGAAGCCAGAGGAGAGTAGGGTGTCACTCATGCGGATGGAGTGAGTGCACCGACAATAACGGGAACCTGCACACGGTCCCTTGAGCAACAATAGTTCAGCATGGTTCCCCCTAAAAGTCTAAGTTTTAGTTAAACATTTTCAGCCACAACTTGTTTGATTTTTAATAGATAGGCAAGTTGATAACCTTTCTTCTGAGAATTTTACCTCTGGTGCTAAAACGAATTTAAATCAGCATGCTATATAATTGCACATTTTCACCAGAGTATAAAAATATGTGGTAGCAAATAGCTGACCTCCTCCCACAGCCTTTACCCAACTCTTACCTCTATCCCTGCCCCTCTTCTCAAGCACGTGACACCTGTGAAGACTCTAGGCAGTGTTTTCAGTCACGATTCACTTATGCCATGCACCTTCAGTCTCTGAAATCTCTGTTCTCACACATTCTCCAGCCTCAGATCTCCCAAAGCTAAAGACAATGGAAAAATGAGAGAAAAGATATAAGGGCTCACCAGAGAAACATAACATCCCATCATATACAGTGATGAAAGTTTAATTAAATTTTAATTTCAGGGGCCTCCCAGCAAAAGTTTCACACAGAATTTGTTCCTATATCATTTCTCTCCCATTGCCACCATCACAGGAAAATGGTCTAGAAAGTTTTGGGGTTTTTTTTTAGCTTTATTGACGAATAATTGACAAATACAATTGTAAAATATTTAAAGTGTACAATGTGATGATTTGATATACATTGACTTCATCAAAGGATTCCTCCAATGGAGTTAACTAACATACCAATCACATTTTATCCTTTTTCTTTTGTTTTGGTGAGAACATTTAAGTACTACTCTCTTAGCAAATTTCAATTATACAATACAGTGTTACCAACTATAGCCTCCATGTTGTATATTAGCTCCTCAGACCTTACTCATCTTATAACAGGAAGTTTGTACCCTTTTAGCAACCTCTTCCTATTTTCCCACCTCCAGCCCCTGGCAATCATTTTTCTACTCTCTGTTTTTATGTTTCACTTTTTTTATTTTTCAGATTCCACATAAAAGTGATTCCATGCAGTATTTGCCATTCTTTGTCTGTCTTATACCACTTAGAAAAACGTGCTCCAGATTCATCCATGTTGTTGCGAATGACAGATTTCCTTTTTAATGGTTGAACAATATTCCATATATATACACCACATTTTCTTGATCTATTCATCCCTTGACGTACAATTATGTTGTTTCCACACATTTGCTATTGTGAAAAATGCTGCAATGCACAAGGAAGTACAAATGTCTCTTTGAGATAATGGTTTCATTTCCTTCAGATATATACCCAGAAGAAGGATTGCTGGATCATATTGTAGTTTTGCTTTTAATTTCTTGAGGAGCTGCCATACTGCTTTCCATAGTGGCTGGACAAGTTAACATTCCCGCCAACAGTGCACAAAGGTTCCCTTTACTCCACATCCTTGCCAGCATTTGTTACCTCTCGTCTTTTTGATAATGTCCATTCTAACAGGTATGAGGTGATATCTCATTGTGGATTTGATTTGCATTTCCCTGATGATTAGTGATGTTGAGCATCTTTTCATGTGCCTGTTGGCAATTTATAGGTCTTCTTTGGGAAAATATCTACTCAGGTCCTTTGCCATTTTTTAATCAGACTATTTGTATTTTTTGCTGTTGAGTTGCATAAGTTCCTTGTATATTTTGAATATTAACTCCTTATTAGACATGTGGCTTGCAAATATTTCTTCCTATTCTATATGCTGCCTTTTCATTTTGTTGATGGTTTCCTTTGCTGTGCAGAAGCTTTTTAGTTTGATGTAATCCCACTTGTTCATTTTTGCTCTTATTGTCTTTGCTTTTGGTGTCAAATAAAAAAATCATGCCAAGACTGATGTCAAGGAACTTACCTCCTTTGTTTTATCCTAGGAGTTTTATGATTTCAGGTCTCATGTGCAAGTCTTTAATCTATTTTGCGGTGATTTTTGTGTATGGTGTAAAATAGTGGTCCAGTTTCATTCTTTTACACGTGGCTGTCCGGTTTTCCCAACACCATTTATTGAAGAGGCTATCCTTTCCCCAATGCATATTCTTCGCTCCTCTGTCAGAAATCAATTGATATGTATGTGTAGGTTTATTTCTGGACTCTCTATTCTGTTCCATTGATCTATGTGTCTGTTTTTATGCCAATACCATACTGTTTTGATTACTATAGCTTTATAATATAGTTTGAAATCAGGAAGTGTGATGCCTCCAGCTTTGTTCTCCTGCAAGATTGCTTTAGCTATTCTGGAGCTTTTATGGTTCCATACAAATTTTAGGAACGTTTGTCCTATTTCTGTGGGAAATGTCTTTGGAATTTTGATAGGGATTGCACTTAATCTGCAGGTTTGGATAGTATGGACATTTTAACAATATTAATTCTTCCAATCCATGAACATGGAATATCTATTTATTTGTGTTGGCTTCAATTTTGTTCATCAAGATCTTTTCAGGGTACAGATCTTTCACCTCCTTGGTTAAATTTATTCCTAGGTATTTTATTCTTTTTGATGCAATTGTAAATGAGATTGTTTTCTCAATTTGTCTTTCTTATACCTCTTTATTAGTGTACAGCAGTACAACTGATATTTGTATATTGATTTTGTATCCTGCAACTTTACTGAATTCATTTATTAATGCTAATGGTTTTTTTTGTGGAGGCTGTAGGGTTTTCTATATTTAAGATCATGTCATTTGCTTATCAGGGAGAAGCTGGGAGTTGGGAGTTCCTTCCTGATTGTATAGCACTGTGTTGGGGTGGATTTATGACAAAAGTGTGTCTCAGACTTTCCTACTCATTTTGATGTGAGTATTTTCTCCTTCTTCCATTGTGCAGGAGTCACTCAGTTTCTGCATTTCTTTCAGAGGTAATTGCTCTGTGTATAGCTGTCAATTTGGTGTGTCCATGAGAGGAGAGGAGTTCACGAGCCTCCTATGTCACCATCTTGGTCAGCCTCCCTCTCCTCCAGAAAGTATTTTTTTAAATTCCCTGAGAATCTCTTTATTTCCTGGGTCCTTCTCACAACTAAACACTTCAGAAAGTCTGAAAGAGCTGACAGTAAAATTGGGAGAAGGGGCAAAGAAATCCATACAAAGAGCATACTAACATTGCAAAGTGTTTTACGAACAGTGCTCTTTTTCAATAAATGCTTGCTGCTGCTGCTGTATCTCCAGCCCTGTGATGGGCACTGATATACAGTGATGAAGACACAAACCTGGTCCCTGGAGTTTTTAATCAGGTGACAATTGACTAAAAGTAAATCTCCTAATGACAAGAAATTGTCTGGATTTAAGGTTGAAACAAACTTTATCACTTGGTCTGGATTTGAGTTGAAGTAAACTTTATCATCTGATGTGAACCAGAGTTTTCTCGTGGACATACATTTGTAGGATGAGAATGGCCTCTTTTCCAGTTTTCTGCCTGCCCTATAAAGGAGCTAAAGATGTCTTTATCATCTGAATAATTTCCTGAACCTAAAGCAAGACTAGAAATATAGTAGGTAGTCAATAAATTCTTCTTTTTTTTTTTTTGAGAAAGATTAGCTCTGAGTTAATATCTGTGCCTATCTTCCTCTGTTTTATATGTGGAATGCCGCCACAGAATGGCTTGATAAGCAGTGTGTAGGTCCATGCCCAGGATCCAAACTGGCTAACCCCAGGCCGCCGAAGCAGAGCATGCAAACTTAACCACTGCACCACCAGGCCGGTCCCTCAATAAATTCTTGATGCATGAAAAAATTAAGCAACAGCTTCCACTCTAGGATTTATTTTTTATATTTCACCCAGGAAGATTCAGGAGCACTTCAAGATAATAAAGGAAACACAGGATTGGCAAAGGTAAAATAAAGATGTGACAAAGGAACAATGCTGGGAAGAGCATATAGATTATTTGGTCACTAGAACTTTGATTAAAAAGAGTGAATCAGGAGGCTGGTCCAGTGGCGTAGTGGTTAAGTTCATTTGCTCTGCTTTGGTGGCCCAGGGTTCACAGGCCCAGATCCCAGGCATGGACCTAGCACCACTTATCAAGCCATGCCGTGAAGTGTCCCACATAAAACAGAGGAAGACTGGCACAGATGTTAGCTCAACAACAATCTTCGTCAAGCAAAAAGAGGAAGATTGGCAACAGATGTTAGCTCAGGGCCACTCTTCCTCACAAAAAAAAGAGTGAATCAGGTGGTGGACAAGCCAAGGTGAGAAAACGAAGGTCTGTGGCCCCATCCCCTAGTGTGTGACTGCTTACTAAGGCTGCTTAATATGACTTTCTATCTGCCAAGTGTCTGGACCCCTTTTTTCTAGGCCCTTGGGGACTTCCTGATCCCCTGAATAAATTTATTGCTCGCTGAATTCATCCAGTCCTATGCCTCTCTTTTGACTCTGCCCAGTTCCTCCCTTAGGCCCAGATTCCCTTGTCAGACCTCTCCTTGCTGGCGTGAACTTCCCTCTGCATGGAAAGGACACTGAAATCATGAAACAGAATAGAAGACAGAAAAAGAGCCAAGAAGAAAGACAACAAAGAAAGAGTCCTAGAGGTGAGAGAAATAACAATGTACTATCAAGCAAGGGATGTAAAAACGTGTGGGACAGACTTTGAAGGTGCAAGTGGTTAAGCGCAAGAGTTTGGAAACATAGCGTCGGATTTAAATCCAGCTCTGCTGTTTACCAACTGGGTTAAATTGGGCAAATTACTTCATCTGTGTGGGTCCTAGTTTCAACAGATGAATAAGGAGACCACTTACCCTCAGACAGGCTTGTGAAGACTAAGTAAGTTAATGCCTGGCACACAGCATGCACTCAAAGTTGGCCAATATCATGACAATAATGTCACTTTGATCTTTGACCCTTTTGTAAGTGTCTTGAACATATGTAAAAGGCCTCACAGTTCGCATCTACAAGTGCCAAGTTAGTCCCGTTATTCTCACCAAGGGACAAAAAACGCATTGTCTCTGGAAGAGAATATAGGAAAGCAGCCCACTTTCCCCTCTTCATTCATAGTAACACGTGTTCCTTCCTGGAGTGAAAGAGTTTGACAGATTATGACATACAGCTGCTGTCAGGAGGGAAAAACAACCTTGTAGTAAATCAGTTTTTAATTTCTGTTTTTGAAAAATTGAGGCTATGCTTTAAAATTCTCTGAAATTATTCACTGGTGAGGATGTGATTACAGGGGCAAAATGCTTTCCCATTCCTCAGTGACAGAAACTCCCCAAAACAGAGAAAGCAGATTGGTTCCTCACGTTGTGGATGGGGGCCTGCGGAGCCTCATCCTCAATCTGTCAGCTGTGAAGGCTGCCCTTCAGTGGAGTCAGCCTTGTCACATTAAGAGAATCATAACTGTGGCTTCTTGCAGCAGCAGCCTGTGCAGAACATGCCCAGGCTGCTGCTTCTCCCCTCACATTTTCTCCTCTACTCAGTTCATACCCTTGAATGATACCAATGAAAATAAAATGGGAATGGAAAAGAAATTGGTGCAATGGAGGGAGATTAATCAAACATAGTCCGGTTTTAGATTTTTCAAAGTTGATACCAAAGCCAGTAACAAGAAAAGTCCAGATGATGAGTTGCTGGGAGAGGTGACTCATTCTGCAGAGTACAGGAATCTCGAATGGGAGCCTGGAAGCCTTAGACAGTGACAGTGCCAAGGAGAGGATTAATTAATGAAAGAAAATACAAAATCCTCTTCGAAAAGCCAAGCCACCAAAAGCACAAAGACAGACTGAGTGACAGAGGACAAGGGCAGATTCTCTAAGACCCTAGGCTGTGTGCCCAGAAAATCTACTTCAGGGAAATGCTATTGGTAGACAGAAGAGACCTCTGGGGCCAAATAGCTGAACAGTTTTAACCTGGAAATAGAGAAAGGAGCTTACTTGGTAGGTAAGCAGAGTGCTTAGACAAGAGTGCATCAGCTCTCTGTAGATTGGGATCGCTGGTTGTCTGCTCTGCATCCATCCCGTCCTTCTCTCTCCCTAACAAAATCTTTCCATGGGTTTCTTTTTTTTTAAAGAGTGGCACCTAGGCTAACAACTCTTGCCAATCTTCCTTTTTTTTTTTTTTAAGGATTGGCACCTGGGCTAGCAACTGTTGCCAATCTTTTTTTTTTTCCCTGCTTTATTTCCCACCCCACCCTCCCCCCCCCACCCCCCACCAGTACATAGTTGTATATCTTAGTTGCAGGTCTTTCTAGTTGTGGGATGTAGGACACCGCCTCAACGTGGCCTGACAAGCGGTGCCATGTCCACGCCCAGGATCTGAGCCCTGGGCCGCCACAGCAGAGCGCACGAACTTAACCACTCAGCCACGGAGCCGGCCCCTCCATGGGTTTCTTTCCATGGATTTTCTCTTCCCCTATCCAGCCTTAGAGAAAACTTATCACATCCCCAGTTCTCAGGGAGGGTCTTAGTTTTCTAAAAGCAATCCCATCCTCCTCTCTAGAGACAGGTAAATTGTCACATGACCCATTGAGACCAGGGAGAGGCTTCCTGGGGCTTCTGTAAAAGTTCTTCTCCACCTTCTGAAAGACATTCTGGACAGTCCTCAAAAATTGTTCTTTGTGATGAAGGCCCAGTACTGCTGCCAATCTAAGGATGAAGTCAGTCCACTAAGGAGTGAAGAGCTAAAGAAATATGAAAACAGGGAGTGGGGCCATGGGCTTAGGTCACTAGGGAGCCGTCCTGCCTAGGACTTCCAGTTCATCAGCCAGAAAAATCCTTATAGTTGAAGCCAGTTTGACTTGGATGCTTTTGTCATATATAGCTGGAACATCTTGGAAAGGAAGGAGGAGGAGGAGGGGAAATTAAAAGCTATAGTTATATGTAAGACACAGAAAAATTACTGCAACTTGCCTACCTTTTCCCACTGCCATCTCATGTTACCTCTCTATAGTGAATAGCAGAGAGGAGCACAGTCCTAATTTCCTGCCTGAGTAGGGTATGCCGTAGATCTCCACACCAGCTTGTAAAATAGCTTTTGCTTGAGAACAAACGGCTGTATATAAGAGGAATGGAAAGAGTACTAATCCTGGAACCCAATATTGATAGGAGAAAATCAGATCCTATGGAGGTGGGGGAGGCAAAACCTGCTGGCCTTCCTTCTGTTCTTTGGCTTCCCTGGGCTATGTTTCATTACAGTGCAAATTCTGGCAGTAATGGGAAGGAAACTGGTAGAACTCCTATTCTCAAGGGCTTAGCAGAAATAAGATGATGAAGAAAATAAAATGCTACCAATGGAGTCAAATATGTAGAGAAATTTAGAACACTTTTCCAAAAAGAGCAAAGAAAGTTACATCAATTGACTTCATTTGTTCTAATTTTGCTACCCTTTAAGGCAAACGAAATAAGGCATATCTTTCTCCCTTTAAGTTATGGAAATTCAATATCAACATGACTTTTTATGCACTAAGTACTTTTTTCTTGGAAAATGTTTTATTAAGTGCATAAATACCTTGATTATTAGAACACTTTGAAAACCCAACAGAACACTCCATTGTCAGAAATGTAGTTACCTACAATGGAATTAGCATAAGTAACAGTTAGCTGAGATAGTAACAGTGGAAAGAGGCATGAGCATCTAGAATACAGATCCCTCAATGCCCCTCAGAAGGGCACCTCCTCTCCAACTCCAAGGCAACAGAGGACGAAGATTCTGAGTCCTATAGATCCTGATAAGGTAGAGAAGAGTGGAGAGCTGAAGGAAGCTGCATTTGTTCTCAAGCAGTTGTCTGGTTTCACTTTAAATTTGTGATCACAAACCCCAAGCGGGCCCTCAGTGCTTCCTGGCAACCCTGCTATATTTCCCTATGCGACTCATTTTCTCACTCTCCCAGACAATTATTCACTTTTTTCTCCTTTGGCCTCCACCACTCCCTTCCCTCCTCATTCTCAACCAACAGCTTTGCTTCTTATTTCAATAAGAAAATAGATGCAAACAAGAGAATTACACATCCTCCTATTATCAGATTTACGAATTTTCATACATATCAACTGTCCTTGCTCTTATCTAGTCAATCCCTCCCCTTGTACATGGGATTTCACCCCATCTCAACTGCTCTTAATTATGAAAGAGTCTTAATTCTAAAAGAAGGGGTTGGTGAGACTCCTGAAAATATATGCAAAATGGCCTGTGTATTAGTATTTCCAGAGGAAATATCCAAATTATGATTTTCATAAAAATCTCAGAAGGAAACAGAACATTTAGCCCCACTCTTCTAAGAGCTAATAATAATAATAGCCAATGTTTATTGAACCTTTAACATATGCGTCATACTAGCATGAATGAGCTAAACTGATTTTCAATGCAATCTTATGATAAAAGCATTATTGAGATACTTATATCACAGATGGGCAAAGTGATGCTCCAATGCTCAAAGTTTAGATAACATGCTCAAGTTTGTACAGCTCAAGTTGCAGGGCTGGGATTTGAGCCCAGGCAGATGCTCAAGACCATCACACTCATATTGCCTCTACATTGTCCAGGAGAACTGGCCACCAAGATAGAGAATTTAGGATAGGTTTTCCCTTCCTCTCATTTCATCTTTGGAAAACTAACACAAAATCATATATACAAATTCTCTTAAAGAAAATGCTGTTTTGCAATCAAAATTATTCTAATAAAATACAATGCTAGGGAAGTTAATGGCTTTACTTCATAAGCAATTTAAATGATACATCGCTCTCTACATTGTGCATCATTTTTAAATGAACTATTATGAGATATTACACAAATTAAGTTATCAGCCTTCTGTAAATAACAAAAAGTACTTCAAATATTTAATCAGTGATTTATAACTGCTCAAGTGATCAGAGAAGGTAATTTAGCTTGTTCCTTGAACTCTGTATATTTGGACAATTAAAAAATTGCTTGGTTTACATTCTAAAATGCCAAAATGAGTCCCTATGATGCATCCTCACTAGTTATACCTTGGCTGTTATTTCATGCTCACTTCTTTATGCCTGCAAATCAAGGGAAAGTGCTCAGGACACTCAGCTGCCCTGCCTTGAAGCTCATTTGTCCTGGTTCTCATTGAAGAAAACCAAACCTTCTGTCTGAAAATAAAACTGCCAAGATGAAGCCACCTTTTCATTGCTTCTTACTGCCTAGTCTTCATTTTTTCATTTGCAAAAGTCACAAGCAACATATCCGGGTATTTGGAACAGATAGAAGCAATTTTTTGAATTTCTACAATCAGTCAGAATACACAGCGTCTTTGAGAATCCCCATCTTGCCAAGTACTAGGTACATTCCTGGCTATAAGATGATAAGAGAGTGATTTACCCAGGAAAACCAATCCAGGAAGAAATCTCAGCTCACTCTGTCCCTCTTCTGCAGACGGGTTTATATATCCAGGAAATATATGACCAGGAATCCCTGGGCATAGGTGCTCTTCAGTCTCTAGCCACCGCTTAACACTAATACCTGGAAAGTGCCAAATCTCTCTGAAAATTTCTCAAACCTCCCAATAAGTTCCTTTACTCCTTATACTCCATGATCCAGCTATACTGAGTTTTGCCATTCTGCAAAACCACTCTCTGTTGACACTGGATTTGTTGCTGCCTTTGCCTAGAACACCCTTCTCTTCCTCTCTCTCCTCCTTTATTTGGCCAATTCTCCATTCTTTAGATCTCACCTCTGAGATGCTTTCTGACCCTAAATGTGGGATCAGTGGCATCCTATGGCTCCCCTTAGTGCCCTGTTTAGTCTCATCTTAGCAACAAATTCTGTTGTTATGGCCTATTGTCTGTCCCCCTTGCTAGACTCTACCATCCATGAGACAAAGAACCGTACCTGCCTTGTTAAAAGTTGCATGTTTTTTTTTTCTTTTGTTTCCCTTGACTAAGGAGGCATGGTATGCAAAAAGATACTGCTAAGACAGATGTATTTATCCAAAGAACATGAAAACATATATCAAAAAGATATAAGCACCCCTATGTTCACTGAAGCATTATTCACAATAGCCAAGACTTGGAAGCAAGCCAAGTGCCCATCAACAGATGAATAAAGAAGATGTGGTATATATATACAACGGAATACTATTCGGCCATAAAAAAAAAGACAAGACTGTGCTATTTGTGAAAACATGGACGGACCTCGAGGGTATTATGCTAAGAAAAGTAAGACAGAGAAAGACAAACTGTATGATTTCATTCATATGTGGAAGACAAACAAACACACAAATAGATAAGGAGAATAGATTGATAGTTATCAGAGGGGAAGGGGGAGGAGGGGGTGTAAAGGGTAAAAGGGGACATATGTATGGTGACAGGTGGAAACTAGACTTTTGGTGGTGAACGTGATGTAGTCTACACAGAAGCCAAAATATAATGATGTACACCCAAAATTTACACGATGTTATAAACCAATGTGACCTCGATAAAATAATTTTTTTAAAGTTGCATCTCTTTCGTAGCCAAATACCTGAATTAGAATAGATGGTAGATAAAAATTACTTATTGAGGGAATGAATGACTGCCCTCATTTATCACATCCTCTATGTAGGGCTACACATCTGTAGATGCATGTAGGAAAGAGGTATATAGAAATGAGTGATATAGGGACACAGAAGAAAAAAGAGAGAGAACAAAAGCCTTACCTCCCCTCTATATGAAAAAACATATTCATCACACAAAAACAGCCCTCCAATGATGATCATTTCTCCCTTCATCTTTATTTCCATTCCTCCTCCAACACTACTACCTCACTGGTCTTTACAATACTCCCTCCTCCTTTCTCATGATTTTATTTTGCATACCCTCTACTGACAATTCCTGATCATTCTCACAACTTGTCTTTCTCTCTACTGTTTTATAAAGACCACTTTTATTTGATTCAAGTAGTTGTCTATTTCTACTTAGATGTCAAAACAGCATGGAAATAATTTTTAAAATAAATGTGGTGTACAATACATGCCACACGTTGATTTATGCCTTACAATACATAATATGATAACAAGACATGTTTTCTAGATCTGAGCAGTGTATCTCAATACATGATTATATGTCAAAAGATCAATAATAGACTTCCTCCGGCGATGATGGAAGGAATGGATTTATGATCAAACCTGAAACAACACTTTAAAAAAACTGTAGAAAATATATGAAACAATTTTCAAGACACTGGACATCAGGCAATGAAGGCCAGTAATCCCTGACGGATAGGAAACAAGGTAAGCTCTATGACTGTCCAGCTTACAGCCTTGTGAGAATTTCCAGGCTATGGCACAGGTGGAAAGAAACTGTGTGATACCTAGTAGACTCCTTGAGTTTAAGAGACATAGCTGAGAGTCCAGGGAGACAAAGGAGGCTAGGAGTTGCAGAATAAGAACATCACAGAGGAGAGACCTTCACAGAGAAATCTAAAATCTCAAAGCCTAGCATGGATCAGCTCATGCATGGGTGAAAACTACCAGAAAATGAACCACTTGAAAGAATTAGAGAGAATAGCATCCAGTACGCACACAGGACCAGGAATAGGACTTGGTAGAGTACTTAGAAGGGTCTTGCCTCTGAGTGGAGAATAATTAACACTGAACTAAACACAGCTCTGATGCTGCCTAACAATGTTAAAGGCAAGACCTGAAAGAATCAAACTGTTACCAAGTAACTTTACTGCATCTCCAGAACAAAGTTCAAGAATATTTATAGGAAAACAAAAATATCCAGCACTCAACAAGGTAAAATTTGTTGTCTGGCATCTAATCAAAAGTAACAATGCATGAAAAGAAACAGAAAAGTACAATCAACAATGAGTACTGGATAAATCAAGTAAATGAAACTGATCCAGAATGGTCACAGATATTAGAACTAGCAGACAAGAACAGTAAAACAGTTTTGTGGTTTTTTGTGTTCTTTTCTTTTGCTGAGGAAGATTAGCCCTGAGCTAACATCTGTGCCAATCTTCCTCCACTTTATATGTGGGTTGCCACCATAGCATGGCTGACAAGTGGTGTTGATCTGCGTTCAGGATCCAAACCCACGTACCCAGGCCACCAAAGTGGAGCACACAGAACTCAACCACTATGCCACAGGGCCAGCCCCCCAAATAGGTTTTTATAATAGCATTCCTTATATTTAAAAAGGTAAGTAGAGACATGGAAGATATAAAAGAAGATCCCAATTAAACTTCTGGAGATAAAAATTACAAGGAAGGTGTGATGTATTGGTTTTCTAGGGAACAAAGTTTCACAAATTTTCCTAAAACAACACCCATTTTACATCCCTTTTTTTGCTTTTTAATTATTATTATTTTTGTATGTGTGAGGAAAATTGGCTGTGAGCTAACGTCTGTGCCCATCTTCCTCTACTTTATGTGGGGTGCCCCCACAGCATGGCCTGACAAGTGATGGTAGGTCTGTGCCCAGGATCCGAACCTGTAAATCCCTGGCCACCAAAGCAGAGCACATGAACTTAACCACTACACTTCTGGGCCACCCCAAAACAATACCCATTTTTAGTGCACAGTTCTATAGGTCAGAAGACCTATGACCAGGGTCTATGATTAGGGTCTCACGTGGCTGAAATTATGATACTGTCTGGCTGGGACTCTTATCTAGTGGTTCTAAGGAATTCATTTCCAAGCTCACTAAAGTTGTTGGCAGAATCCAGTTCCTTGTGGATATAGGGCCGAGGTCCCTGTTTTCTTGCTGACTGTCAAGCAGGGGTCACTCTGAGAACCTAGAGGCCACCCTCAGATTGTTTTCATATGGCTCCCTCTATCTTCAAGCCATGAACAGTGCACTGAATCCTTCATGTGCTTCAAATCTCTCTGGCTTCCTCTTCGGATACTATACTGAGGAAACTCACTCATTTTAAAGGCTAATATGATTACATAGGCCCACCAAGATAGTCTACTTTTTGATTATTTCAAAGTCAAGTGACTATTAACTTTGACTACCTCTGAAAAATTCCTTTTCCCATGTAACATTACATAATTGGGAGTGTGATATCTCGTCATATTCACAGTTCTGGGAATTATGGCAAAAACTCTTGGGGGGGGGGGATTTCAGAATTCTTCCTAACACACATGAGATGATAAATACTCTAGAAAATATTAAAGGAATATTAGACATTTTAGAAGAAAAGATTAGTGAACTTGAAGGCATAGTAATAGAAAATATGAAAAATGAAACACAGAGAGAAAAATATGTAAAAATAAAAAACCAAAACAAAGCATCAGTGAGCTCTGAGGACAACTTCAAGGAAAGTAGGGAGTATTTGAAGGAAATCATGGCTCAAAATTTTCCAAAATTGATGAAAATATAAACCCACAGAAACAAGAAGATCAGTGAATCCCAAGCACAGGGAACTCAAAGAAAACTACACCACAGCACATCATAATCAAACTGCTCAAAACCAGCAATTAAGAGAAAATCTTAAAAGCAGACAGAGAAAACAGACACATTATGTACAGAGATGTATAAAGAACAAAGTTCTCACTGAAAACAATGCAAAGAAAAAGACAGTAGAGCAGCATCTTTAAAACATATGGCAGGGAGGTGGATCAACCTAGAATGCTATACTCAACAAAAGTTACTTTCAAAAACTAAGGCAATGGCACCCAGGTGAAACAGTGAAGAAGCTCATAGCCTTTCAGGGAATAGAGTATAACAAGCACAATGATCTTGGGATTAGACAGTGGCTGCAGGAACTGCTGACTTCAGAGCCATGTAGCACCTGCTCCATCCACACCAGCAGTGTGAATTGTTCATGTACCACTGCTTCTTTCCCACTTAACTCAGTTCTGAATCTAGGGCACAAGATTGCATGTGTCTCTGCAAGGAGAGGGGGAAGAGGCAGCTCTCCACAGGAACACCTTTGGTCCCTGAGAAGCCGCCCAACCATGAGGAAGCCTCACACAGAGGAGGCCAAGGAATTGCCGGGGTGTCTTCATCAAATCAGCAACCAAGGAGAGCAGATAGCGAGGGCAGGGCAAGAATGCCCCCAGGATCATGCATGTGAAACAAAGTACTCCTCTCCCAACCCAGCACACCAACTCAGCCAGAGCAAAAGACTACCAATAGAGCATATACACATATGTTTGTAACACTGCAGCAGCAAGCAGAGAATCGCAGACGTGCCCTGTCATCGTAGATTCCAAAGGACAGGCACAGACACCAGGGATCATGGTAGGCTCAGAATACACAGCTCCTGCCCCCACCACCCAGTGGCAGCAGGTGGAATCTGTGACCAGATACTTTCACTATGTAAAGGCACAAATCCACCCCATCAAAAAGTATGAAAAGGTATTTTAATACTCCAGACCAGAAGGAAAATGACAGGCACCAAGAAATCAATCCTAAGGCAGAGAAATTTACAATCTAAATGACAGAGAATTCAAAATAGCTATCATAAAAAGCTCGACAAGTTACAAGAAAATTTGGAAAGGCAGTTCAATTAAATCAGGAACAAAGTGAATGAACAGAGGGAATTCTTCACAAAAGAGATTGAAACTATAAAGAAAAACCAATCAGAAATGTTGGAGATGAAAAACACAATGAATTAGATAAAGAAAAATCTACAGTCCTTCAATACCAGAGTTGACATTATGGATCACAGACTTAGCGGCTTGGAGGACAGAAATATAGAAATGCTTCAGATGGAGGAAGAGAGAGAACTAAGACTAAAAAGAAATGAACAAGTTCTCCAACAAACATCTGACTAAATTAGGAAATGCAACATAGGGATTATAGGTATTCCAAAAGGAAGAGAGAGGGAGAAAGGAGCAGAAAGCTTGCTCAAAGAACTAATAGCTGATAACTTCCCAAACCTGGGGAAGGAGCTGGATTTACAAGTAAAAGAAGCTAACAGAACCAAAATTCTGAAAGATAAAAATGTTCAGCCAAGAATACTCTATCCAGCAAAATTATCCTTCAGATATGATGGAGAAACAAAAACTATCCCAGGTAAACAAAAGCTAAAGGAGTTCATCACCATAAGACCCCCTCTACAAGAGGTGATCAAGAAGGCCCTCATAACCTGCCCAAAAAAGAAAGGATTTACAAACCCTTGTGCAAGGAGATAAATAGGCAAACAAAATCAGAAAATTGCAGCTATCAGGAAAGGTTAGCAAACATTTAATTATAACGTTAAGGATAAAGGGAAGGAAAACATCAAAAATAACTATAATCTCATCATTTTAACCACAAACTCACAACGCAAAATGGAGTAAGTTATGACAAAAATAACCTAGAAGAGGAAGAGGAAAGGGATGGAACCTGCTTAGACTAAGGAAATAAGAGGCTATCAGAAAATGGACTGTCTCATCTACAAGATTTTTTATACAAACCTCACGGTAACCACTAACAAACAATCAAAATAGAGACACGAATCATAAATAATGAGAAAACAATCATAGAGAACTACCAAACTAAATTGGCAGCCCAGGGGCCAGCCTGGTGGTGCAGAAGTTAAGTGTGCACATTCCGCTTTGGCAGCCTGGGGTTCGCCAGTTCGGATCCTGGGTGCAGACATGATACCACTTGGTAGGCCATTCTGTAGTAGGTGTCCCACGTATACAGTAGAGGAAGATGGGCATGAATGTTAGCTCAGGGCCAGTCTTCCTCAGCAAAAAGAGGAGGATTGGCAGTAGTTGGCTCAGGGTTAATCTTCCTGAAAAAAAATAAAATAAAATAAATTGGCAGCCCAAAATACACAGGACAAGAAACAAGGGAAATATAGACCAACAGGAAAACAATTGATAAAATGGCAGCATTAAGCCCTCATATATCAATAATCAGTCTAAATGCAAATGGATTGAATTCTTCAATCAAAAGACACAGAGTGGCTGGGTGGTTTAAAAAACAAGACCCAACGTTATGCTGCCACCAGGAAACACACCTCAGCTCCAAAGACAAACACAGGCTTAGAGTGAAGGGATGGAAAATGATACTCCAAGCTAATGGCAAACAAAAGAAAGCAGGTGTTGCCACACTTATATCAAACAAAGTAGACTTGAAATAAAAAGGGCAATAAGAGACAAAGAGGGGCAGTATATAATGATAAACGGACACGCCACCAAGATGACATAACACTTATAAATATATATGCACCCAACACAGGAGCACCAAAGTACATAAAGCTGCCATTAACAAACCTAAAAGGAGATATTAACAGCAACACAATAATAGTAGGGGACTTTAACACCCTACTCACATCAATGGAGAGATTATCCAGACAGAAATTCAACAAGGAAATAGTAGAATTAAACAAAAAAAACTAGACCAAATGGACTTAATAGATGTATACAGAACACTCCATCCAAAAACAGCAGAATACACATTCTCCTTAAGTGCAAATGGAACATTCTCAAAGATAGAGTATATATTGGGAAACAAGGCAAGTGTCAATAAATTTAAGATTCAAATCATATCAAGCATCTTTCCCAGCTATAATGCTATGAAACTAGAAATCAACTACAAGAAAAAAGCTGGGAAAGCGACAAATATGTGGAGAGTAAATAACATGCTACTGGAAAACCAATGGATCATTGAAGAAATTAAAGGAGAAACCAAAAAATATTGAGACAAATGAAAATAATATATTATACCAACTCATATGGGATGCAGCAAAAGTGGTCCTAAGAGGGAAATTCATAGCAATGCAGACCCAACTTAACAAACAAGAAAAATTTCAAATAATCTTTTTATTTTTGGCCCTGAGCTAACATCTGTTGCCAATCTTTTTCTTCTTCTCCCCAAAGCCCCCTAGCACACAGTTATATATTCTAGTTGTGGGTCCTCCTAGTTCTGCTATGTGGGATGCCACTTCAGCATGGCTTGATAAGTGCTGCTAGGTCCATGCCCAGGATCTGAACCTGTGAAACCCTGGGCTGCCAAAGCAGAGCATGTGAACTTAAGCACTTGGCCACAGGACTGGCCTCTCAGATAAGTCATCTTAAACTATATCAAACAGAAGTAGAAAAAGAAGAAAAAATAAAGCTCAAAGTCAGCCAAAGGAGGGGAATAATAAAAATTAGAGAAGTAAATGAAATTGAAAAATAAAACAGCAGAAAGGGTCAATCAAACAATGAGCAGGTTCTTTGAGAAGATAAACAAGATTGATAAACCCTTAGCCAGACTCACTAAGAAAAAAAGAGAGGAAGCTGAAATAAATAAAATTAGAAATGAAAGAGGAGAAATTACAATGGATACCACAGAAATACAAAGGATTATAGGAGAATACTATGAAAAACTATATGCAAAAAAATTGTAGAATCCAGAAGAAATGGATAAATTCTTAGACTCATGCAACTCACCAAAACTGAATCAAGAAGAAATAATCCAAATAGACCAATCACAAGTAAAGAGATTGAAACAGTAATCAAAAACCTCCCAAAAAATAAAAGTCCAGGACCAGATGGCTTCTCTAGAGAATTCTACCAAACATTCAAAGATTTAATACCTATCCTTCTCAAACTCTTCCAAAAAACTGAAGAAGATGGAACACTTCCTAACTCATTCTATGAGGCCAACATCACCCTGATCCCAGAGCCAGACAAGGATAATACAAAGAAGGAAAATTACAGGCCAATATTGCTGATGAATATAGATGCAAAAATCCTCCACAAAATATTGGCAAACCAAATACAGCAATACATTAAAAGGATTATATACCACGATCAAGTGGGATTTATACCAGGGACACAGGGATGGTTCAACATCCACAAATCAATCAGTGTGATACACCACATTAATAAAATGAGGAATAAAAACGATATCATCATCTCAATAGATGCAGAGAAAGCATTTGACAAGATCCAACATCCATTTATGATAAAAATTCTCAAGAAAATGGGTATAGAAGGAAAGTACCTCAACAGAAAAGGCCATATATGACAAAACCACAGCCAACATCATACTCAACAGGGAAAAATTTAAAGCCAGCCATCTGAGACCAGGAACAAGACAAGCGTATCCACTCTCACTGCTCTTATTCAACATAGTATTGGAGGTTTTGGCCAGAGTAATTAGGCAAGAAAAAGAAATAAAAGGTATCCCAATTGGCAATGAAGAAGTGAAACTCTCACTGCAGATGACATGATTTTATATATGGAAAACCCTAAAGAATCCATCAGAAAACTATTAGAAATAATCAACAACTACAGCAAAGTTGCAGGGTACAAAACCAACTTACAAAAATCGGTTGCATTTCTATACCCTAATAATGAACAAACAGAAAAAGGACTCCAGAATACAATCCTATTTACAACTGCAACAAAAAGAATTAACTATCTAGGAATAAATTTAACCAAGGAGGTGAAAGATCTATACAATGTAAACTATAAGCCACTACTGAAAGAAATCGATAATGATATAAAGAAATGGAAAGATACTCCATGCACATGGATTAGAAGAATAAACACAGTTAAAATGTCCATACTACCTAAAGCAATCAACACGTTCAATGAAATCCCAACCAGAATCCCAATGACATTCTTCACAGAAACAGAACACAGAATCCTAAAATTCATATGGGGCATCAAAAGACTCCAAATAGCTAAAGCAATCTTGAGAAAAAAGAACACAGCTGGAGGCATCATAATCCCTGA
Organism: Equus asinus; assembly: GCF_041296235.1. Lineage (NCBI taxonomy): Eukaryota > Metazoa > Chordata > Mammalia > Perissodactyla > Equidae > Equus > Equus asinus. The sequence continues at coordinate 22,527,050 of NC_091813.1, forward strand.
CTTCAAAATATACTACAAATCTATAGTAATCAAGACAGCATGGTACTGGCACAAAAACAGGCACACAGACCAATGGAACAGAATTGAGAACCCAGAAATAAAACCACACATCTATGGACAACTAATCTTTGACAAAGGAGCTAAGAATATAAATGGAGAAAGGAATGTCTCTTCAATAAATGGTGTTGGAAAAACTGGATAGCCACAGGCAAAAGAACGAAATAGACCATTGTCTTTCACCATACACAAAAACTAACTCAAAGTGGATTAAAGACTTGAAGGTAAGACATGAAACCATAAAAATCCTAGAAGAAAATATAGGCAGTATACTCTTTGACACCAACCTTACAAGGATCTTTTCAAACACCCTGTCTACTCGGACAAGGGAAAGAAAAGAAAAAATAAACAAATGGGACTTCATCAGACTGAAGAGCTTCTACAAGGCAAAGGAACCCAGGAAAAAAAAAAAAAAAGACAGCCCACCAACTGGGAGGAAATATTTGCAAATCATATATCCGACAAGGGGTTAATCTCCAAAATACAAAAGAACTCACACAACTCAACAACAACAAAAAACAAACAACCCAATCAAAAGGTGGCCCGAGGATCTGAACAGACATTTTTCCAAAGAAGATATACATATAGCCAACAGGCACATGAAAAGATGCTCAACATCACTAATCATCAGGGAAATGCAAATCAAAACTACGAGAGATCACCTTACACCTGTCAGAATGCCTATACTCGCCAAGATAAACAAGAACAAATGTTGGAGAGGATGTGGAGAAAAGGAAACCCTCAGACACTGCTGGTGGGAATGCAAACTGGTGCAGTCACTACGGAAAACAGTATGGAGATTTCTCAAAAAATTAAAAATAGAAATATCATACAATCCAGCTATCCCACTACTGGGTATTTATCCAGAGAAATTTAAATCAACAATTCAAGGAGATTTATGCACACCTATGTTCACTGCAGCATTATTCACAACAGCCAAGATGTGGAAGCAACCCAAGTGCCAATCAACTGGTGAATGTATAAAGAAGATGTGGTATATATATATACATGTGTGTGTGTGTATATATATATATACACACACACATGCATATATACACACAATGGAATACTACTCAGCCATAAAAAAAGACAAAATTGTCCCATTCGCAACAACATGGATGGACCTTGAGGGTATTATATTAAGCAAAATAAGCCAGACAGAGAAAGACAAACAGCACAAGATTTCATTTATATGTGGAAGATAAAGTAACACACGGACAAAGAGAACTGATTAGTAGTTACCAGAGGGGAATGGTGGTAGGGGCTGGGCATAAGGGGTAAAGGAGCACATTAATATGGTGACTGACAAATAATAATGTACAACTGAAATTTCACAATGTTATAAACTATTTTGACCTCAATCAATTTTTTTAAAAGATAAGTCAAAAAATTAAAAATAGAAATACCATATGATCTAGCTATTTATCCAAAGAATACGAAATCAATAACTCAAAAAGGTTTATGTACTCCTATGTTCATCACAGCATTATTCACAATAGCCAAGACGTGGATGCAACCCAAGCTCCCATCAATGGATGAATGGATAAAGATGTGGTGTATATATGTATATATATATATATATACATACACATATACATATATATATATTACACTGTATATATATATGTATATGTGTATATATATACAGTGGAATAATACTCAGCCATAAAAAAAAGATGAAATCATGCCATCTGCAACAACATGGATGGACTTGAGGGTATTATGCTAAGAAAAATAAGTCAGAGAAAGACAAATACCATATGACTTCACTCATATACGGAAGATAAACAAACATAGATACATAGAACAGATTGGAGGTTACCAGAGGGGAAAGGAGGTGGGGGAAGGGCACATGTGCCTGGTGACAATGGCTATTAGACTGTGGGTGATGAACAAGCTGTAGTTTGCACAGAAACTGAAATATAATGATGTAAACCTGAAATTTATATAACATTATAAACCAATGTTACCTCAGTAAAAAATTAATTAAAAACAATATTAATAATACATGAAAAGGATCATACACCATGATCCAAGTGGGACTTATTCCAGTGATACAAGCATGGTTTAACATTTGAAATGAATCAGTGTAATACACCACACTAACAAAATGAAGGATAAAAATCATATGGTCATCTTAGTAGATGCAGAAAAAGCATTTGCCATAATACAACATCCATGTATGATAAAAATCCTCAACAAAGTAGGTATAGAGGGAACACATGTCAACATAATAATAGCCATGCAAGTCAAGCCCATAGCTAACATTATACTCAACAGTGAAAAGTTGAAAGCTTTTCCTCAAAGATCAGGAATAAGACAAGGACGCCCACTCTCACTCCTTTCATTCAACATAGTTTTGGAAGTCTGAGCCAGACCAATTAGGCTTAAAAAAAATAAATAAAAGGCATCCAAATCAGAAAGAAAGAGGTAAAATTGTCTCCATTTGTAGAAAACATGGTTTTATATATAGAAAACCCTAAAAACTCCACCAAAAACCTGTTAGAATTAATAAACAATTTCAGTAAAGTTGTAGATACAAAATCAACACATAAAAATCCATTGTTTCTATACAGTAATAATGAACTACCAGAAAGAGAAATAAGAAAATAATCCCATTTATAATTGCATCAAAAAGAATAAAATACCTAGGAATAAATTTAACCAAGGAAGTGAAAGACTGTACACTGAAAATTATAAGGCATTGGTGAAAGAAACTGAAGAAGACAAATAAATGGAAAGATATTCTGTGCTCATGGATTCGAAGAATTAATATTGTTAAAATGTCCATACCACCCAAAGTGACCTACAGATTCAATGCAATCCCTATCAAAATTCCAATGGCATTTTCACAGAAATAGAATAATCCTAAAATTCGTATAAAACAACAACAGATTCCAAACAGTTAAAGCAATCTTGAGAAAGAAGAACAAAGCTAGAGGCATCACACTTCCTGATTTCAAATTATATTATAAAAGCTATGGTAATCAAAATAGTACAGTATTGGCATAAAAACAGACATATGGGTCAACAGAATAGAATAGAAAGCCCAGAAACAAACCACACATATATATCAATTAATTTATAACAAAGGAGCAAGAATATACAATCAGGAACGGTAGTAGTGTTAGAAAAACTGGACAGCTATATGCAAAAGAATGAAATTGGACCACTATCTTACACTATAAATAAAAATTAACTCCAAATGGATTAAAAACTTGAACATAAGACCTGAGACCATAAAACTCCTAGAAGACAACATAGACGTTAAGCTCCTTAACTTGGTCTTGGCAATGATATTTTGGATTTGACACCAAAAGCAAAGGCAACAAAAGCAAAAATAAACAAGTGGGTGCCAGAGTGCACCAGAGGTAAGTGCGCATGCCAGGCTCCATAGCCAAGTGACCACAGGAGAATTCCAAAGAAGTCAAAGTGAAAGAAAAAACCAGTAAGAGGTAAAAATCAAATTTTCAAGTTGCAGATCTCAGCAGTGGCATCCTTTCTACCACTGCCCAAACTAAAAAAGTAAAAATTAAAAAACAATGATAATTAAATATTTATTAAGTTCCTACAATGTCTATGTGTCAGGAACTGTTCTAGGAACTTGAAATATAGCAGTGAACAAATTAGAAAAATTCCCTGGCCTCCTAGATTTTACATTCTAGTGGTGAAACAGAAGGAAAAAAATCAATAAACAAGTAGTTGTAATATAATATTAAAACTTCCCTTAAGAAAACTAAGAGAGCAATGGAATAGAGTGTGAGAGCTGTTAACCTATTTTAGACAAGATGGTCGGAAAAGGCCTCTTTGAGGAGGTGACATTTGAGCAGAGATCTGAATGGAGTGAGCGCGTGAGCCATGTAGCTAGCCAAAGTGAAGAGCAGCAAATACAAGGGCCTTGAGTCCTGAATATTCTTGGCAAACTTGGGGAGCAAGAAGGAAGTCAATACGTTAGATGAGAGGGAACAAAGAGGAGAGTGGTAGGCAATGGGGTTGGAGAGGTGGTCCAAGAAGACTCTCCACCCTCACTGTGCCTCTGAAAGACCTGAGGAGCTTTGGAAATTCAAAGATGTCCAGGTCCTAACCCCAGAGATATGATTTCAGTAGGTTTGGGGTGGTACCCAACTAACAGTAATCTTTCAAGACTCTCCAGATGATCCTAATATGCAGCCATGTTTGAGAATACCTGGTGTGAGACCTTGTACCAAATGTGACAGGAAGGCATGGTAGGTTTAAGTAGGGGAATGAAATGATCTGATTTACATTTTAGAAGGATCACTCTGGCTGCTCGATGGCACAGGAAAGAAAGTAAGGGGGCAAGAGCAGAAACAGGGAATACCAATTAGGAGGCTATTGCAACAGTGCTGGTGAAAAAGATTGTGGTGAGTAGGGTGGTGAAGTTGGAAGTGGTGAGAAATAGCCAAATTTGTGCTATATTATGAACATACTACAACAGGATTTGCTGGTGAATTGGATGTGAGATGTGAAAGAAAGAAGACTCAATGAGGTCTCAAAAACGTTTGAGGCCTGAGGAACCAAAGGTACGGTGTTAGTGAGACGGGGCCCATTTGGTGGGGGAATATGAAGAGAGGAGCAAGTTTGAGAAAACATCAGGACTTAATGTAAAATAATTATAAAAATAGTGTTATCAACACTTTTCTGTGTCTTTGTCTTCTTCCTTTTTTGCTTAATTTTCATTTGGCCATATCCCAACTCCCATCCTGTCGAAACTACAAAGTGCATCTCATCTCTTTTGTGAATCCAAAGCCAAAAATGTTTCCCAGCAGTAATATTACATCACTACAAAATAACGTACCTATACACTATTGTGAAGATCTGAGGAAAGACACATCTGGCTATGCTGACAACTCCTGGAAAAGACACTCCAAGCGCATCCACAAGGAAAGTTTTAGCTCTTGTCAATGTACTCCTGGGTGCAAGTTGGCAGTTAAAATTTGGTTTAGCCAAATTCCTGAGAAGGAATGAACCCTGCAGCTTTTAAGGGTCAGGACAACTGCATTTTAAGAAGTATCCAGTCTTCTCCATTAACATTCTTGCATATAAAATGATTGTGAGACTTAGATTTTGCAAAAAATCAGATGCATTTTTTTATTTACATATTATAAGACTCATTAGATGTTCCTATCATTTAAAAAAGTTTTAAATATCACCATTTATTTGAGAAGGGTTTTTTAAATATCCCCTTTTTTAGCAAAGAATTAAACTTCTGACTCCTCTGCTCATTTTTACATGAGGTTTTATAGATTTTGGTAAAGCGATATTGAATGTTTCTAGTGCTGATTTCCATTCTGGAATTAATTTGGCATGTCTCTTTGAAAATACTCCTCTCTGCAACACGTTAGAATAGCTTTCCTTTCCTTACCTCCCGGATGGCACTGGATTACAACTGCTTTAGCAGTGCTCATTTCTTTTAAAAAGAGGTATATTACTTAAGATAAAATGTTTTTTATCTTTATCTTCATAAAATAAACATTTTAAAGCTTAAAAATAAAAGAAAGCCTTTGAAAGGAATCTTAAAATAATAAAATATAAAGACTAATATTAAAATCATTTCACAGATATAATAATAGGTTAGCTAGCTGTAAACATCACTTTTCATGTAAGAATGGATCAATCAAACTTTCTTAGTTAAACAACAAAAGTTAGAGACATCACAACCGATGTATTAGACCAAATTATTTCAGAATTAAGGTAGAGATGCACTATCCTAGGTTTTTAACTTAATAGGGAAAAAAGTGAACAAAATGTCACAACATTGCTAGTTAAAAGAGTTTGCTTACTTGTGCCAAAATGATGAAATGAAGAGACTTTTCATGTACTGGAAAAGGATTGCATGTGTATAAACATGAAAAAAGAAATGTCTGCTTTAGAAAAACTGATTCAGATGTGAGGAAATTGAGCCTATAAATAAAGCTTTAGGAGAACAGAATGTCACTATATAAGCTCCTCTTGACTCAGGGAAGAAAAAGATCAGAAATATATTTTTCCTTTTATGATAGTGAGCTTCTGAACAGTGCTTTCCGTGCCAGAAAAATCGAAAGCAAAGGAAAAAGCATTTCAAAATGACAAAAAGTTTCCTAGCAATATTATAGAGTAGACATCCCATATATAGCAATATTTTCATTTTTGTTGTGTTTTGTTTTGTGAGGAAGATTCACCCTGAGCCAACATCCATTGCCAATCCTCCTCTTTTTTTGCTTGAGGAAGATTAGCCCTGAGCTAATATCTGTGCCAATCCTCCTCCACTTTGTATGTGGGATGCCTCCACAATATGGCTCATGAGCAGAGTAGATCCGCGCCTGGGATCCAAACCTGTGAACCCTGGCTGCTGAAGCGGAGCTCGCGGAACCTTAACCACTTGGCCACAGGCCAGCCCCAGCAATATTTTCTTGAAGACAAGAATTCATCTCATGCTAATAAATTTACTACTTTATTTATTTATTTTTGCTAAATTCCTTTGCCTTTAGTTGTTTCAATGTTTTTGATGCATTGCTCAATTACATAAGTTGTAAAATCAACTCAACGTGAAAAAATAATGATCTTTATAAAATTATGTTCATATACACTGAGATAAGCTCAATATTTTATAAAAATGGAATAGCTTACTAAACCTTTCTTATAAATACATTTGAAAATATGTAAAGGTTCAATTTATCCTAATGGTGTTAAGGCAATATTAATTTGGTCATGTACATACGCAGTAGAATTTTTTTTTTTTTTTTGAGGAAGATTAGCCCTGAGCTAACATCTGCTGTCAATCCTCCTCTTTTTGCTGAGGAAGACTGGCCCTGAGCTAACATCCGTGCCCATCTTCCTCTACTTTCTATGTGGGATGCCTGCCGCAGCATGGCTTGCCAAGTGGTGCCACATCCACACCCAGGATCCCGATTGGCAAAACCCGGACCGCTGAAGCGGAATGTGCGCACTTAACTGTTGCACCACTGGACCGGCCCCTAGAATTTTTCTTCTATTTCAATTTTTTATAAGTTTTTTCCATTTTTATTGAGATATAATTGACATATAACATTAGTTTAAGGTATACATGTGTATACTGTGAAATTACCACAGTAAGTTTAGTTAACATCTGCCACCTCACATAGTTACAATTTGTTTTTCTTGTGATAAGGAATTTTTATCTACTCTCTTAGCACTACAGTTTTGTCAATTATACAGTACAATTTTCTCAACTATAGTCACCACACTGTACATTCTATCCTCTGGGCTCTCTTCTATGAGGGCACAATGCCATTTATGAGGGCTCCACCCTCATGACCTAATCGCCTGCAAAAGGCTCCACCGACTAATACCGAAACATTGCACATTAGGATTTCAGCATATGAATTTTCGGGGGACACAAACATTCAGTCCATAGAAGTGCAGGAATTCACAGAAATTAGAGATTGCCAGACTAGGGGAGTCAGGGCTCAGGAAGAATCCGGAATGGCTACCAGGTTTCTGGGAAATTGATTCTGTTCATTGAATCAGGATAAAATAGTTTTTAGTGGGAAACTGAAGAGTTTCGTTCTGGAATTTTCCCAATTTAATTTTCCAGTTGTCTATTTGACTAGGAACTGGAAACACAGGTCCAAAGTTTAGCAGAGAACTAGGAATTGGACATGTATCAGAGAAATCTTCACCGAAGAGAAAAAGATTTTAAAACAGTGGGCACAGTAAAGATTGCCTTGAAAAAAATACGGAGAAAATTCTAAGGATACAGCCACTGAATACCACATACAAAGGGGAGATTGGATGAGAGAGCTAGAAAAATGAATTAGTCATCAAAGAAGTAGAAGCATGAAAGAGAGTTGTGACCTGAAACCCTGCAACCCCAAAGAAGGATCAAAAGAAGGAATAATTTCAACCTAGAGGGAAGGACACTATGATGGTTAATTTTTTTGCTTTTTTTTAGTCAACATGACTGGGATAAGGGAGGCCCAGATAGCTGGTCAAACATTATTTCTGGGTGTGTCTGTGAGGGTGTTTCTGGAAGAGAATAGCATTCGAATTGGTAGACTGAGTAAAGAAGATCGCCCTCTCCAATGAAAGTGGGCATCATCCAACCCACTGAAGTTCTGAATAGCAACAAAGGATGGAGGAAGGGCGCATTTGCTTTCTTTGCTTCAACTAGGACATCCATCTCCTCCTGCCCTCAGATATGGGGGCTCCGGGTTTTCAGCCCTTCTGACATGGACTAAGTTACATCATGGGATTTCCTAGTCCTCCAGCTTGCAGTTGGCAGATATGGAACTTCCCAGCTTCTATAACTGCATAAGCCAACTCCTAGCAGATCTCCTCACATCTATCTATCTATCTATCTATCTATCAATCTATCTCCTATTGATTGTGTTTCTCTGGAGAACCCTGACTAATACAGGTGGCCTTCTTAGAGTGACAAGATGGGAGCTTGCTGGAGAGGTTTGTGAATCTCTTCAAATCCCCTCACAAAATAGAGCAATATAACAAAAAAGGGGCTGGGGGAGAGAACATCTACGAAAAGTTCACACTATAAAAATAAAAAGTCTTAACCTTGACATCATTGTTTTCTGAGAAATCTTCCATTCCCCCACCCCAAACAATAAGTAATTCAGACTTTGACTGTAGAAGTGACATTTGGCAACTGGTGACTGTTTCTCTTAGAAAAAAATCATAGAAGAAATGGAATAAATGAGACCTGGATGGTGTCAACTTCCTAGCAAATGATGTGGGTTTTAAAAATGAGGGTCAAAAAAACTCTGTTTCAAGTACGTTGAATTGACCTTAAGTAAACAATAATTGGATTAAATGAAGTCCGAATATCGTGTGTAACATAGTTAGCTACTTGTGTTGTTATGTCAGTGACAGTCAGAGAGAGTGGTGGCAGGATGTGGGTTCCAAGTACACCAGCCATTCCAGAGGGGGCGTTCTCTCCCTGAGATCTCCTTTTTCTGTGCACTGTATGGTCTCCCAACAACCTGGCTCTCACGAGGCACAGTACTCCATTGCCAAAATGCAGTACCAAGCTAAAAAGGCTAAGAGAAGTCACTGGAAAAAAAACATATTTCAGCAAATGAGGAAGAATGTCGTTATCCTTTTTATGTAAGAAACATCTTTGATTTTGTAAACCAGATTGTAGAAATCTGAATTCTCCTATCCCTTTCTGCTCTGTCTTGTATTTTTAAAGTTTCCTTCCGAATTTTTCCCTTAGTTAGGGATTTTAGAACTACCCTGACACTCGGAAAGCTATGATGATTTATAAGCACATAAATCTAAGATTAATATCTAAACCAAGAGTTTCGAAGGCCTTACAGATTTTATTCTAAAGACAAGAGCATATCCTCCCAAACAGCTCCCTGCCACCAAGTGGATGAGAGCCTGACCTCTAAGGATTAAAGCTGGTGATGACGAGCTTCCAACTTTGCTCATAAAAATCTAAGCAAAGTTCAGGTAACGTGATCCGACACTGATAAAATAAGATGGCATTTCTGACCACATTGCAGAAGCTGAGCGAGATGCTCAAGGTACTCTGTATGCAGGTTGCAATTGTACTTGCTGCAGATGTGATGTATAAGCCAGGAGAAACCTACTGATTTTAATTTAGTGGGACAAATAATTGTGAGAATGGCATCAAAATCCAAACCAGACAATGGCTCAGTCAGTTGCAGGAGGGGGACAAGTACAATTGGGATGGTTTTATACAGTTCATTTTCCATATAAACAAATTTTGATGTGTGAGGATGTCAGCGCTGACAGACTGTTTCTATAGTAATATCCTAATAGCTTGGAGACCTCCTGGGGAAATTATGTCTCTCTCTGCTCTTTCTGGTGGTATGTGAAACCAATCACATCCAGAATAAAACACTGAGAACAGCACAAAATGTCAGCCCAGAGAGAAGAAATGTGTTGTATGGCTACCTTCTGATCCTAAGGAAGAACTAGAAAATTGAGCCTGTTTTTTGCAGCAGGCTTTGTGCACTGATTTAAGCAGAAGATGGGAAAAACCTTTCTTCTTTTTTTTGTTAGTGAATTTGAGAAAAGGACAAATGCTCCCAACAAGCACAGAGAATGAGAGCTGTAGCAGGTGAATGATTACCAAAAGCTCTTTTTCCCTCTCTCAGCCTCTCCTTTTAGGTTAGAGCTCGAAATGTTTATGTTTGTTCAGATCTTCTTTTAAGGTTTGATAATTATTTTAAGGAGACTAGCTTCTAAAATCTAATATAAATTAATAGGAGCATTAATATATATAATATTCCCCATTGTAGCTTAATTTAACTGAATTCCATTTTGGGTCCCTTAGTTTAATTAAATCAGAACACTGCTAGCAACAAAGCTTTTCCCAAAATAAGAATGGGGATGGCGATTGCTCTGCTCTGCTGCAGCTGTTACAGGTGAAAAGCAAGGGGAACACCCCTCTACCAGAGACTGTTTATTTTGTGTTTAAATTTAATTAAAGCAATTCCTGTTTCCCACTGCCCTGTGACACCCGGAATTTCCAGTATAATCTTATTCTTTTGAACTCAACTCAAGAGGAAGCCCAGAGAGAGTGCAGAGTTGGAGGTGGAGGTGGGACATTTTTGTTTTTAATCAGAATTAGAAAACGCTTCCCGCTTTTCCAATAACCTGGTGACTGAGAGGATGTGTAATACAGATCATCTAGTGGTTAAGATACAGCAGGGGCACATGTGTCTTTGACATAAATGATTTAGTCAATACTAGGTATAAATGTAAGCTCTTCTTCTGATGGTGTAACTATGAACTGTAAGCAGTATAGGAAAAAATGCTAAAGAATGCCTCACTAATTACTTTAAAAATGCAAATACGGTCTTTGTCAAGGGCAGGAAAGACTGTTCTGTCTGAGAGAGACTAAGGGGGAGGAAATGAAGGGACCACTTCAGCCAACACACTGCACATTTGTTTTGTCCTAAACAGAACACACATGAATACATTAACAGCATGGGAGCAAGCTAGCAATGTCCTTATCCACAGGAGTGTAGAAAGTGTGTGAAAACTGTTCAAGTCATTCAGGAAATTCAGGTTACTACAGATTATAAACAACTCTCCCCTCCCCTAATATGCAGAGCATGAGCATCTTTGTACTAATGATCAAGGCATAGGAATACACAGCCTATAAATACGGACTCAAAACAAGATTCATAGGAAATAATTTGTGCAACACAGTTTAGCCTGTCACCAAGTAGAAAACCCAGCTAGTACCTCCTTGCAATTAAGCCATGAGACAAGAAAATCAAACTAAACGGATTTTATAAAATCCTTAAGTGAAAGCTTACGTCCCTTTCTCTGGGAAAGGCAAAGAAATAAACCATTGACTTTTTTTATCCCTAACTTAGCCAGAATCCAAAATGCAGTACAACACAGAATATTTATCTTACTATCCTTTGCACAAATACAGATTTCCATAAAATCAACTAATCTTAGGCATAGCAGGGGCCTTGGAGGTCATGAAGCCCAACCTCCCACCTAATACTCCCACATCCAGGAGATTACCCAGCCTGTGTTCAAAAGCCTCCGCTTGGGGAGCTCACCACTGCGTAAGGCAGCTCCTTCCACTGATGAAGAGCGACAGTTATTAGAATGTTCTAATATTGGACTGAAATCTGCCTCCTGGTAATTTCCACCCACTGGTCCTATTTTGTCTCCTGAAGCATTTCAGCCTAACCCCCGAGCATCACCATGACAACTCTTCAAATATTTGAAGACAATGAGAGCCTTGTGCAACCAGGCTGTACCTTCCCAGCTTCCACACCTCTTCATTTAGACAGACCTTTCATTCTGCCACGTCCATGACTATATCCTGCTTGGCAAGTGTCCATGTTAAAATATACTGACCAGAATATGATACAGAGGGCACATTTAGGCAAAAGCATCTGTGCTTTTCTGGGGCCACACATTCTCCCACATGAGAAGTTTTGCTCAGTTGCTCTCCCTAGGAATGCCTGCTATCAGAAACGTAGGTGGTTGTACTCAACTCTGACATCCCAAGAATAGAAGGTTTTCATAGCAAATGTTACATTATAAGATGGACTTCAGTTTAGTTCAACAAATGGTTTCAAACATTCATGAGATAGAAGAATTTATGCTAGGGGGCATGGAATACACCAGGTGTTTACATCCAGTAGGAAAAATTAGACAAAAGCACAAATAAACTATAAGACAATATAGAAAGAGATAAGTGCCCTAAAAGCTATATAAAAGATTACCGGATGCAGAGGAAGAGGAAATCACTGCCTCGGAGAGGTCTGTGAAGACTGCAGGGAAGATGGAGGAAGAGGTAGGGTTTGAGGGGATCTTGAAGGATAGGTGAGATTTCAATAAGCAGAGAAACACATTGGGGGAGTGAGGGGTTCCAAGATAGAACAGACCCCTGGAAAAAAGGACTAAGGAAGACAAGGGTGTGATGTCTCCAGGAAAACAACAGCCCAATCCGACTGCAGTGCATAAGGCAAGAAGGGAAGGAATAGGGTATAAAGCCCCAAAATCTGTTTGAAGAAGCTGGATATTTTTTAACAAATGTGTACCCATTGAGCTAATTATATAAATTTGACAAATGATCTAGTCATGGCTAGTGACTTTTTTACTCAGATGGGAATCTTTAAGATATTCATTTCCCTACTCTTAATGTATTCAAATAGAATTTTGCCACATAAAAACTAGAAGTATAGTATACATGAATATTTTCCCACATACAATAACAGCTGCCATATTCTACTTTATTTAGGACTATTCATATGCCAGGCACTGTACTAAGTGATTAACATGAATGGATGCATTTAATACTTACAATGTCCATATGAAGTAGGGACTATTCTTTTCTCCTTCTTATAGAAGGAACAAGGCACAGAAAGGTTAAGAAACTTACCCATGATCACGCAGCTAGTAAGTGGCAGAGTCAAGATTTGAACCTGGCGTCTGGCTCCAGAGCTAATTTGCTACACCATGCTGCCTCTCACCTTAAATATGTGGTTATAATGCTAACAACCTGTTTATAACTTTACTAATTCCGGCTTTTTAAAAGTTGTTTTTAGCCTACAGGATGAGCTAAAGCAACTTTTTTGGTTTATATCTATCGGTTCATCTTCCGGAACTCTTACGCTATTTTGGATACTGATTAAGGGGCTTATTTAGCATGCTAAATCCCAAGAACTCTGAATCACCGTAGAAAACAAGTCATTCCTCTATGGCTAACCGAAGGAAGACTTGCCTGCAGTAAAAATATATCTATAGATCATACACAATTCCCCTCATCCCTCCTCTAAAGCAGCTTCCGTAATTAGGGGTGGACTAATGTCTCCTGGCTGCCACCCCCTCCCTGCTTCCAGAATGGCTCACAGCTGAACGACTCCAGACAGATAAAAATGTAACCTGCTGTTAAAATCCCTCAGAAAGAAAATTCCACAGCCACTCCCAAGGTAACCAATCCCCTGCCTGACCACTTGGAGCGAGGCCTACTCATCAAATGAGAGAGTTTATTTACATACTTGCAATGAAACGGCTTTGTCCTGATTTCCTCAGGGGCCCTCAGGTCCCTGAAAACCTGCTTTGTTCTGTGGCAGCTGGTGCCATTTCAGATTCGAGGATCACTTAATTGGGTCATGACTTGTTTTCTGCTCCTGACTCCTCTGCCACCAAGGACACTTGCTGAAGTTAGCAGCAGAGACTTAGGGAAGTCCATCCCTCCAGAGGGAGCTGTTCTTACCATTAACCAAAGAGGTGCGCTGATGAGAAGATCCACCAGGCACCAACCCAGGGAGGCAGCCCTAAGTCCTACAGCTTCCTCTTCAAGTCAGCTGCTTCCACTCTGGTTATCTGAGCCATCTTTTGGGGGGCTCACTTACTCTTCAAGTCCTCAGAAACTTGCTGGGCTAGGCTACTGGGTAAGGGAGGCTCCAAGTCTGAATTTTCAAGAAGCTTCAATACTCTCGTAGGGAGCACTCTTGCACAGATCCTCCAGGCAGGAGCTAGTCCTCTGCCCTCTCCCAGGCAGCAAGGACAGGAGCACAGGATAGTCACTTTTCCCTTCATTTCATACTTACACCCACAATTTTTCCTGGTATTGCTAGATCCAGGAGTAATCATCCCAACACGAATGACTCTACTCAAAACATGGAATCGCAAATCGCCAGCCCCTCCCAACTCCAACCAGCCCCTGGCTGTTTGTTGATTCATGAGTTAGGAGGATGCTTTCACTCCTCTACTCTTCATTCGTGTATTCAGCAAACATTTATTAAGCGTCTACCAAGTTGCCCCAGATACCTCACAAAGTGCTCGGGGGCACAAAGAGGAGTCAGTCACGGCCCATAGCTTCCAGGCACTCACAGTCTAGTGGGACAGGCCAAGCACAAACCAAATTAGGGTGTTATAAGTCCTATACCTGCAGTGAGGTGTTCACATGCTATGGCAAGATACAGCAAGAATAAATAACCACCTGGAGAAGTTGGAGGATGTGAAATTTAAGCAGAGTCTTAAGAGTGAATAAGAGAATGCCTGGAAGAGAAGGAACTAGAATATTCTTGTGAAAGAAAGCAACCTCAACAAGACACTAGTATATTAAAATATAAGCCATATTCAGAGAAGAGTGGGTCTGCTATGGTGGGTAAGGCTGCGGGGAGGGGGAGAGGGCTGGAGAGAGGGACTTGAAACATAGGTTGCAACTAAATTGGGAAGGCCTTGCCAAGGAATTTGATTTCCTTCAGCGGGCCACAGGGATCCAGAGGAGATAGGAGTTTTCTCTGTGTTTTAGAAAAATCCCTCTGATATGGAAAAAGACATGGAAGACCTAAGTTCTGGAGACGGAATAGCTAGTTAGGCGACCATTCTAACAGTCCAGTTGCCTTCCCCCGGTTCACCTCATCTCCAAGTGGGGGGAGATGTGAGGAGAACGTGACAGCAGCTGTCAGAGATTGGAATGCATGTCCCAAGGGAGAGGGATCAGTCCCCTTCTCTAAAGTCTCTGAGAGTAGGACAAGGCTCCTTGGAAGAGTAAGATTTCAACTGGAGAGACGGGGCGGGTAAGGTTGTCGCTGCAAGTGGAAGGTGTTTATAATTGGTGCCATGCTCTGGGACCAGAAGGAATGTTGTTCTATTGTATGTTCCCCTTAAGTCCACTTAGAATCACATATTATGCTAAGGACATACACAAGGATCCCCATAAGTACTGCCCACTACAATCCTACTGCTCTGTATGAGAAATACAATCTATTTTTAAACTTTGGGGTTAACGGACAACACGGAGATTTGTGGCTGATATAAAATACTGCTGAATGTTATTCAACATACTTTGCAGACAAGAAGGAGGCAGCAAAGCAAATATTTACCAAACCCTTTTCATATGCCAGGGCCAAAGCCATAGCAAAGATCAGCTTTTATTTTGAAGCCTCTCTTGATAGCTGACCAGAATAGTTGCCATTACTGATCACCTGCTCAGGGCCAGACTTCACGCTAGCTGCCTTATTACATAATCCTCGCCTGCACAAATGCCATAGGAAGTAGGAATTATTGCCCCTATTTCGTAGCCATTGAAATGGGAGCACAGAGGGCACATGACTTCCTACAGGCACAGTGCTGTAGGGTGGCAGAGATGGATTGGACCCCAAAGCCTTCCACCCCTCAAGCCCCACATCGTACCCTGAGCTGCCGTCTTGGGGAGGGAAGACGGGAGCTGAGCGGTGGTCTGACCCAGAGCACCCAGAGCATTCCGAGGCTGCCCTGGGAGCTGGGATAGACAACAGATGTGGGGTGCGGCTCTGGGCAGCAATAATTTTTAATACACTTTTTTTTTAAGTGAAGCTGCTTTCATTTCAGTATTTTTCCAACTATCTCTTAGGATAGAAAAAGGTTAGGGTCACAGACCCCGAGAGGCCAAAGTGACTCGCTTTCCAGCTCTGCCTTTAGAGCCTCTTTCTTTGGGGAAATAACCCAGGTCAGCACACCCCAAAGTGTGTTCGGGGAAACATGAGCCTCCTGAGAAGGAACTTTTCAAAAAAGTAAAAAACTAATTTTGTGTAACTCCACAATTCAAAAGCTCGCTGGACCACAGAGCCTTTTGCCATACAACGCCTAGCACAGTGAAGAACTGAGATCACAGAACACAGGGTGACACAGGCTAAGGACCTCAGCCACCCCTCACCTCCCCCAGGACAATCCAATATCAAGGTGTGGATTAGCCTCCCAGGTAATGATTCAACCAGAGCCTTCTGCAGGCAGCATGGGTGTGAAGAAATAGAAAGGGGCCATGTTCTGATAGGGGAGTCATTAACTCCTTTGAGCCTTGATTTCCTCATCTATGAAATGGTGGAGGCATAATGTTGTCTTGGGGATTTATGAAATAATGCACTGGATGGGTTTAATATAACCGCTTGACGTAATAACCCTCAAGGAATGTTAGCTATTACTTTCGTAAGTCATATTAAATGCTGGAGGTGAAATTACATGAGACGTGAAAATACTTTATAAACTCAATAATACTATATAAATGTCAATTATTAGTTGTTGTTATTATCAGACACTTTCTAGTCTGCAAAAGGCTGCAGTTCAGTGAAGTCCTCTGTGTGCACAGAAAACACCCAGTTGTCAAAGATGGATTACTCAGCTTGTTAAAGGCTTCATTACTCACATGGCCCCAACCTGCCACGGAAAGAAACAGAAATCCTCCTTTCCCTCCACAAATAGGTATTACTTTTCAAAAGGCCACTTCTTTTTGGAGTAAGAAGGGAAGCAGAGAACGCACTTGGGTAGGAGTGTTTGCAATCCACAAAGTGTAAGGGAACAAAGAACATTTAAGCAGTCTGTAAGAAAGTTTTGATACAGTAATCCACAAGGATCTTTAGGAGTTTTTGTTCAGGTGGTCAATTTCTAGCTAACTGGTCATATACTAGAATTTCAGATATCATGTAAAAACTAAGGTACCGGGAAGTGATCCCTTGTGTGAATATTCCACCGTGTGCCGGGCCTGGAGCTTCTGGGTGCAGCTGTGAGCCTTCTACATCAGTCTCTGATGAACGGGTTTCCTGTGCGAGCAGGAGCTTTGTGAATGTCTCCTTTTCCACGTGGCTTATTCATTCATCTGGACTCTCAGAGGAAGTAGGTGACACCCTTTGCATAAGTCAGGCAGGTTGGGGCCCAGCAGGGTAGGATCCAGACGCTGGGAAGAGTTTAGCAGCCTTCCCAAATTGGCTAACCGCCTACCGAGGTGCCGAGAATGTGCTGGAAGAAAGTGCACTAACACCCTGTGGACATGTGTGCACACCTGACTGTGGGTGCTTGATATGTAAGCATCACCCGCCACCCAGACATTCTATCTCTTGGTCCCCCCAAGTGTGTTTGTAGGGCGTGAACACAGAAACAAGAATGCCTGCTCCTAGGTTTCATCTCTCATCACCTGTCCTCTCTGATCCCCGCAACCTTCCTTGCTGTCTTTCTCCTTTTCCCCAGAAAAAAAAAATGCCTTACCTGTGATAATGCTTTCCAGTTGATAAGGCAATTTTACAGTTGCCCGGACACATGGATTTGGGAGCCCAGGTAGACGAGTCTATGTGTGAATCCAGCTCAGGCACTCACTTGACTATGTGCCCTTGGACAAGGGTGACTAACTTCTCTGAAAACTACACAAGTCAGATAAGAATACCTACCTCCAAGAATTGTTGGGAAAATTAAATGATCTAATGTATTAGAGCATTTTCCACTGCAACTGGCATGGAGAAAGTACTCATTACATAGTAGCAGCTATTACTGTTAGGCCCTTCTTAGTTAGGAGCTAATTGCACAATTTTACACAAGAGAAAAGGAAGACATAAAGGGAGAATGGGATTGCCCAAGGCCATTCCATTAATAAGAAACAGAACTAGACTTTTAACCCAGGGCACTTGACTCCCTGGACACCTTCACCACACTGTCTCACAGCCCTTTTGTCTTTTATTGTTTTACTTATCCTCCATGCAATCCAAGAAATATATTTCGGGGGCCAGCCCAGTGGCGTAGCAGTTACGTCTGCATGCTCCACTTCAGTGGCCCAGGGTTCGCAGGTTTGGATCCTGGTCATGGACCTACACACCACTCGTCAAGCCACACTGTGGTGGCATCCCTCATAAGGTAGAGGAAGACTGGCACAGATGTTAGCTCAGTGACAATCTTCCTCAAGCGAAAAGAGGATGATTGGCAACAGATGTTAGCTTGTTAGCTCAGGGCCAATCTTCCTCACCAAAAAAACCATGAAAGAAAGAAAAGTATTTCTTAGTAACACAAAGTATGATTCTGCTATAAGATTTGCTTTACTTTCTGGCTCTGGTGGCCAAGAACTGACATGGTTCCCACCATCCTACAGTGGCCAGTAAATTATGATCTAACTTGGACAACTCATGGCTTCACACAAGAATAATGTACTTATGTATACATACACATACGTATGTGTACATTTGTATCTTAAAGTACAAATTTTTTTTGTCTGAGAAAATCATAGGTAGGTTAAGAATGGAAAATCTGCAGTGACATTTGGGGGACATTTAAGAACAAAGCAGAGGTCATTCAATGATGTGAGAGGAGAAAGAAAACAAATTCAGCCTCCACGTGATTCCAACTTTACGGCAACATTGCTGACTCAGTCTCTTCATTTCTTCGAAGACATATTTCGCAGTAGCTCTTATATTTAACAAGCCAGCTTGTGCTTAGTGAAAATACAAAATAAGAACACAGGTTTTTTTAAAAAGCAAGAACACAATACTGAAAAGTGCTGAGAAAGCGTCATAATTTGGTACAATATATTTGATGTAGAAGAATAAAATTTTCTGGGTGAAGTTTGGACAGTTACTATCTTAGAACTTGAGAAAATACATATAAACTATGAAGACATTATCAAATACAATCACATTGAGAAATCAGAAAACTTTACCAGAACCTAAATAAACACTCATAAAGAAAATCTACTTTTATTACAACCGGCCTTGCAAACCAGATGGAAAATTTCTTTCAGGTGAAAATTAATAGCCTTTTAAAGTGTATTTTATTAACATCGGACCTTTCAAAAAACCTCAAAGTTGAGAATTTGGAGGGGTTGCAGGTAGTTTCCTTGAGTTCTTGAACCTGGGGGCCCTTATATCCGACTTCCCAAAGTTCCCAGGTCTTAGTGGCTGGTTATTGTAAGGATGGGAAGGCCTGGGAAGTGCAAAAGCATCTCCATGAAACCACTGTAGAAATGAATCATTTTATCCAAAGTAGAATTTTATTCCTATAATAATGTGCTTTTTAAAAAGTTGACTCAATTTTTTTTTAGAGCAGTCTCGAGTTCACAGCAAAATTGACAGGAAGTTACAGAGATTTTCTCATATACCCTCTGCCCCTGCACATGTATAGCCTCCCCCATTATCAACACCCCTCCTCAGAGTGGCAAATTTGTTACAGTTGATGAACCTACATTGACACATCATAATTGCCCAAAATATGTAGTTTACGTTAGGGTTCACTCTTGGTGTTGTTCATTCCATGGGTCTGGCCAAATGTATGATGATATGTATCCATCATTATGGTACTGTACAGAGTATTTTCAGTGCCCTAAAAATCCTCTGTGGCTCTGCCTATTCATCCTTCTTCTTCTCTCCTACCATGATCAGTCACTGATCTTTTTTTTTTTTTTTTTGAGGAAGATTAGCCCTGAGCTAACTACTGCCAATCCTCCTCTTTTTGCTGAGGAAGACTGGCCCTGAGCTAACATCCATGGCCATCTTCCTCTACTTTATATGTGGGACGCCTACCACAGCATGGCTTTTGCCAAGTCACCGGTATTTTTACTGTCTCCAAAGTTTTGCCTTTTCTAGAATGTTATAGTTGGAATCATGCAGTATGTAGACTTTTCAGATTGGCTTCTTTCACTTAGCAATATGCATTTAAGGTTCCTCTATGTATTTTCAGGATTTGATAGCTCATTTATTTTTAGCACCAAGTAATATTCCATTGTCTGGATGTACACACAATTTATCTATTCACCTCCTGAAGGATAATAACATACTTTTAATCACAAACAGTGCAAATAATACGAAAGTAGGATGCAATGTATAAACTCTCAGAGTTTTAGAGTCTAAGACCCAAATCATGTTATAGTAGAAAGCTATGAGGAGATGGGTTTAAACCTTGGCTCTACCATTTACAAGCTGTGTGTTTTTGCACAAAACATTTATCCTCCATGAGCCTTTATTTCCTCACTCATAATCTCGGGCTAATAATAGATACCTCAGAGAAGTTATGAGGAATGGGTAAAATAACATGCATGAGAACACACAGCATGGGCTAGACATACAATAATGTAAATTTTGGTTGAATTAGAATACGAATTGAACATGGAACTAGACATGACCAGTCCTTGAAGGCAAATATATGTGGCTTCCAATCCCTTTGCTACCCCAACCCTACCCCCAATCCCTGGAGCGACATTCAGAGAACAGTGAGTTTCCAATTCATCTGACTGATCTTTCCTTCAGAAAAATCTCAGAATTCATCTTGGACATAATTTCATTCTCATAAAGTAGAGAAGCATGTATTTTCTTTGAAAGCACTAGTTTCCAAACATGAAGAGGTTTTACTTGTTTATTTTATTTCATTTTCAGAAAGGCAATCTTCATTAGACTGAAATCTTACATTGAAGCACAATCTGTGTATATGTGATGGTGAAGGTGTGGATTTGGAATGAGGGAGGGTCTGGACTCCGGCCAGCTTGCCTTCTCCCCAGTGAGTGACCTCCTCCACATCCCCTAAAGGCCCCCAGGACAACTCCCAGAAATCTCTAGGATGATTTGAAGACTTCTGTTCTAAAGGGACAAATAAGCCTTCCCATTCTAGGGTAGGAAAACTGCCAGGAATATCCTGCTACGGCACTCATGACTGTAATCCTGCTCTTTCATCAACCAGATGAAAATATATGTAATCCTGGGAAAATCAGGATGTTAAATACCAACGGGGTCACCGTCTATTGAGAAGTCACAACCCAATAGAGATCTGCCCCCTCATTTCATTTCAAATTCTTGTGATCTTTAAAAGCGTCTTGGGTCAATTAATTAATGAAGGCTCAAGGTGGGATTTAATTTAACCTAACTTGTTAGCCCGTCCTTAGTGTTAGTTTGGTAATAAGTGAAATAAATGGAAGTCACAGGGTATTTCTGATTTGTGCATAAGAGAGCAAAACTGCAAGATGCAAGATTCTGCAGGTTTAAATTCATCTAATGGTTAGCACCTAGTTGCAGACACTCTCCAAAAGACTATAAAGAGAGATACAATCTATTTGGGTCTAAATTGAGCAAAGTAGGCACAGTGACATGAGAGTATTATAGACGAGTCCTTGCCCTGGTGTCGGGTTGACTTCAATTCCCAAGCGGAAGGAATAAAGTACAGTGCTTTAATTTGGGGGCTATTTATACACCTTAGTAATTACACATGTGGAAGCAATGTCTTTTGTAAGAAAGCTCTGGCTAAAGGCAGTTTTAAGGCTCTGGATAATAGCTTTCCAGCAGCTATTCATATTTCTCTTCGGACTGACTATCAGCAGTATCTTTATTTACAGAAATGTGCTCCACACAGTTAAATCTAAGCCTGTTACATTTCAGAAAGGAGAAAGACCCTCTTATTCGGTTGGAAGCAGACAGAAGGATATCTGTGCTAATCCTCTGTAGCCCCAAACCTTTACCCCAGCAACACACATAACACTTAAACCATTTTAGCTATTGAGTGGAAGTGACTACACTGCACTTTGAAATTTAACTTCTTCTTTTAAATAATATATATTACTATTCATTCATAAGTTCATTTCCATGCAAATCCTATTTATACAAGGCAAGTGTTAATAATACACAAGCTGAGCTATTTCCTATACAGAGTGTTATCCATTAATATAGCCTGCTTCAATCTCTTGGAAAATGGGCCTTTTCAAAACAGTAAGTGGCTTCTAATCTAATAAATTCAGATCAGTCTGAATTTATTATACTCCACTCTTTTTTTGCCCTTTTCCATCTTAAAGCTTAAACTAAAGAGGGTTATTTAGTCCTAGACTTTGTGTTTGCTCTTTAGAGAGATGTAAGAAAAATTTCCTGAAAGAATCATGTTTTCCTAGTTGTGAACTGTAGAGAAACAGAACGTGTGGGGTTGTGAGACACTGAGAAGGCTAAGCTGAAAACAGAACCTGCTGCTTGGCCTTATGGCTGAAGATCTGAAAGTGCCAATATTCTTATCTGAACAAGTGGCTGAGTTTCAGAAATATCCATGCTGTTGTGTGATTAGCCACAGAAAGGAGAAACTCTGAGTCACTGAAATGCAAGCAAATTAAAACAAACAAATAAACAAAACTCCAGAATAAATGAAATTGTGCTTCAGTGAAGTATGCAGGGATAACATGCTGTTTCACTACCAATGGGCACAGATTACACTCCCACTCTAGCTGGAGAGTTTAGGAATTCAAAAGACAGGACTCAGATTCAGGATGAAAGACCAAGCACATGCATCAAGCTACCCTTCCTCCTCTTGGGTCCTACTGAAATGGGAGAAAAGTGATTAGTTTTTTAAATGAAGCTAAAACAATGCTGGCAAGAAAAGAATCAAGCAAAGGAACCAGGAATAGAGAAAGCAAATATGATCAAATGAATAAAGAAAACAGTAGGGAAAACAGCACTGCAAAACAACGGCGCTCAACGAAATGGCAAGATGTAGGTCAACTAACACAAAAAGCGAGAATGGGACCTTGAGCACTCATCAAGACAATTAATAAAGAACTGAATGCAGAACAGCTAAGCCAGTTGGCCCCTTGCAATTTTCAGAGTTATAATGGCTAACACATATACACCTCAGTAATTACAGATGTGAAAGCAATGTCTTTTGTAAGAAAGTTCTGGCTAAAATCATAGTTTTAAGGATCTAAGTAATGGCTTTGCAGTAGCTATTTATTGAGGACTTACAAAAAGCCAGATAACCCTAGAATCTTCATAACAACCCTCTGAAGTAGGTATTATTATCCTTGTTTGTTAAATAAAGAAACTGAGGCACAGAGAGCTTAAGCAATTTATTTACAGCCACATGGCTAGTAAGTGATAGAACAGGAATTCAAATCCAGGACCAGCTTGGCTCCAGGAAACATGTTCCTAACAGTCATGCTACACTATACTGCCATAAAAGGCCAGCTGAAGACAGCTCCTTTATGAAATTGGAGGCTTTAGACTTAGGATGGCAGACTGAGCACAAGCTGTAGGCTTACCCTCCAGCACCATCCCAAGAAATAACAGCAACAAAAAATTTTTAGTGTTCATTTCTACAGTGAAAAATAAGAATGCTTTCATAGGACCAGAAACTTTGAGGACTCCTGAAGGAGGTCAAATGGGATCAGATTAAAGAAGAAAACCACAAACCAAAGCACATGAAAAAAGGAGTATTGAAAAAAAGAAGAGGAGGCCAAAGGTGCTTGAAGCCCAGACGTGGCAGTTACTGGGGAGAGGAGTGGGCCTTGGGGCAGCTAAGAGACAAGTGTCCCCCACCCTGCCCTTGGGCTCTGTGGTGAGCAACAGAAATGCTGGCCCCGTGAGAACTATGACTGCAGGCACCTCGGTCACGGACACAGAGCAAAGCTCTGGGTAGAAGGAGGAGAAACAAGTATCCTCCATACCCAGAAGACTGTCCACATCCTCTAGATGTAAGCACCTGCCGCTCCGCCAATCACTACAGAGCATGCCTCATCAGACGGCACACTGAGCCTCTCCCAAAAGCAGGCTTCACAGACAGGCTAACAAGGGAGGCTCGAATCTGAAGAATGCAAAACCACGAGTTACCAATATTTGATTTAGAACATCATCAAACATAACTAATGGAAGCACCTGCATTCTGAGGAAATAGAGCAAACAGAATAAACCTTTAGGATACGTATAAATAATATCCTTAAAGACGCAAAAGTGAAGGTGACAGCCATAAAGTGAACAAAATGTAGATGGAGAAAACCAAAAATTTGATCACTTAAGTCGAAAAATAAAAACTCAGTAACTGAGCTAAGTAGCAAATTGGACAATGGAAATCAAATTTAGTGAGATGAGTAGACTGAGGAATTCTTCCACAACACAACTCAAAAGGACAAAGAGATTGAATGTACAATAAAGAAAGTTGAGGTTCAATGGTTAGACTCGGAGGTTCCAATATTTATCCAATTATTATGCCAGGAAGGAGATTATATAGTATTGAAGGGAAGAAATATTCAAGGCAACAATGGAAGAAAATTTTGCGCACGACGACAGCCATCTTCAAGACGAAAGGACCCACTAAGTGCCAAATAGGATAAATGAAAAAGACATGGTGCACACAGTAGGCCCTCTGTATCCAAGGGCTCTACATCCACAGACTCAGCCACCCCCCGATCAAAAGGCCTGTGATGGTTGTGTCTGTACTGAAGAGGTCCAGACTCGTTTTTCTTGTCATTATTCTCTGAACAATATAGTATAACAACTATTTATGTAGCATTTACATTGTATTAGCTATTATAAGTAATCTAGAGATGATATAAAGTATATGGGAGGATGCACATATGTTACAGGCAAATACGGCAGCATTTTATATAAGGGACTCCAGCAGCCATGGATTTTAGTATGCCTGGGGGTTCCTGGAACCAATCCCTGTGACACCAAGGACAATTATATTCACAATTTGAAAGATAGAGACAAAATCTCAATTGCTTCATGGAGGAAAAATATTCTGATTCCAAATAAAAGAATAAGAATTAGACTGACATAAACCTTCTCATCATTCACAACATGTGTAAGAGTGTTTTGTTGAGGCCATCTCTTAAAAATTCATGAGGGAAAATTATTTTGAACCTAGAATTTCATGCCCAGCAAACCAGCATTCAAAAGTAAACCAGAATAAAGACATTTTTTGAACACACAAGGAATTAGAAGTTTTTTAACCTATGAACTCTCTCTCAATGAATTCGTAAGCTGTACTTCAGCAAAACAGAACAAACAATCAAAAAATGAATCCAGAGGCCAGCCCTATGGCCTAGTGGTTAAGTTTGCTGCACTCCATTTCAGCGGCCTGGGTTCACTTCCCAG
Organism: Equus asinus; assembly: GCF_041296235.1. NCBI lineage: Eukaryota > Metazoa > Chordata > Mammalia > Perissodactyla > Equidae > Equus > Equus asinus. The sequence continues at coordinate 22,552,177 of NC_091813.1, forward strand.
GGCATGGACATACACCACTCGTCAGTGGCCATTCTGTGGCAGTAAGCCACATACAAAATAGAGGAAGACTAGCATGGATGTTAGCTCAGGGTGAATCTTCCTCAGCAAAAAAAAAAAAAAAAGAATCCAAGAGTTTGATCAAAAAAAGCAATGATAAGCAAAAATAATAATACAAATATTATAATAATATAGACTGTCATTATATGTATCATAGTGTACATAATAAATATAATTATAATATATAAATATTATATAATATGTATTACAGTCATGTGCTGCATAATGATGTTGCAGTCAATGACAGACCACACATCTGATGGTGATCCCATAAGACTAGCACCATATAGCCTAGGTGTGTAGTAGGCTATACCTTCTAGGTCTGTGTAAGTGCACTCTGCTATGTTTGCACGAGGACGAAATCACCTAACGATGCATTTCTCAAAACCTATCCCCGTTGTTACGCAATGCGTGACGGTATGTACATATATAGTATATAATATATAGTAAACTATATAGTGTATAAAAATAAAATAACAAAATAAATAAAATAATGTATGCCAAGTATATAAATATTCTTAACAATCTGGAACTGAAATCTTAGGTAATCTCAACAAGGGAAATAGCTGGGGAGAAGAGGAGGAGGAAATATAAGCATTCCAAGTTCTTATCTTCTTTGGAGAAATTATATAAATACTGATTAGCCATGATATTGATAGAAAAATATGTTCATTACTATTAAATTTTTAAGACCAACCCCCAGAAGATTAGAAATGTAATATAAAGACTAAAATTTCTAAACCTTAGGATGGAGGTGGAAATGGAACAGGAAAATGATCTGTCCAAGAAGGAGCAAGCAGAGGAAAAGAAGTTTTTAAAAGTATGGCAACTGGAAAACAAAATAAGATGGCAGGTAGAACAAATCCAAACATATTACTCATCACAATCAGTGTGGGTGAGTTTTAAAAACTTTAAAAGAAAAGACATCAATCAAATGAGGAAAAAAAGAACAGGAAGAGAGATGATAAGATTTTGGAAGCTGGAAACAGAAGGATTAATGGTTACTGACGTAGCATACCTGAGACTAAAACAGCTGAGGATTCAGTTGAGGGATGCGTCACCGTACGAAATACAGAGCAGGAAGTGAAAATCTAGATATATAGAGTATCCTGAGACCCATTGCCCTGCTCCCAGATGGTTCTTAGAATATTTTCAGTGATGCTTTTACCCTCCAGACACACTAGGAGATTCTTCTCTGAGAATTAAGAACAGCCCTGAAGAACAGACCCAAGAACACTGACATTAGGAATTCCCCAATTCAACTGCCTGGTCAGTCTCCCTGCTGGGAGGTCAACAGTCAACAAGCCCCAACCACGTTCACAAAGCTTCCCAGCAGCTTCTTAGGGCCCCATTCTTAAATGAGCACAGAACCAAGGATATTGTCAATATACATCTGAGGAAACCTAACAGGAAAGATCAAAACCACATACAGAAGGCAGAAAGTTGGAGGAAACAGTCAGTTTTAAAGAAAATTTTGAAGAATACTATCATTAACATTCTCAGAGAAATGAAAGAAAATATTATATTCGTAAAATAAGAATAGGATGCTTTTAATAAGGAGCATTCAGAGCAAAAAGATCTCTTCAAATTCAATATATAATGGATAAATATTAGAACACTGGGAAAAAGAGAAAGTTCTAAAAACTTTCAGAGAGTAAAAACAGGTTGTATGCAAAAAACTCAAAATTGCATCAGACTCCTCAATGGCCAAACTGGAAACTTGAAGAGAATGAAGCAATGTCTAAAAAATTCTGAGGAAAATGGATTCCAACACAGAACTAACTTCAAATCTAGTTAATTATCAATTAAATATGAGGGTAGAAAAAAGATGTTTTCAGAAATGTAAGGTGTCACAGATCAATGGCACAGAATTTAAAGTCCAGAAATAAAACACGTCTATGGACAGCTAATCTTCGACAAAGAAGCCAAGAACATACAATTGAGAAAGGAAAGTCTCTTCAATAAATGGTGTTGGGAAAACTGGACAGCCAAATGGAAAAGAAGGAAAGTAGACCATTACCTTATACCATACACAAAAATTAACTCAAAAATAACTATAGACTTGAATGTAAGACCTGTAAACCATAAAGCTCCTGGAAGAAAATACAGGCAGTACAGTCTTAGCAGCATCTTTTCAAATGCCATGTCTACTCAGGCATGGGAAACAAAAGAAAAAATAAACAAATGAGACTACATCAGACTAAATACTTCTGCAAGGCAAAGGAAATCATGAACAAAACGAAAAGACAGCCCACCAACTGGGAGAAAATATTTGCAAATCTCATGTCTGACAAGGGGTTAATTTCCAATATATAAAGAACTCATACAACTCAACAACAAAAAGCAACCCAATCAAAAAATGGGCAGAGGAGAGGTCAGCTCCATGGCCTAGTAGTGAAGTTCAGTGCACTCTGCTTCAGTGGCCCGGATTCAGTTCCTGGGTACAAATCTACACCACTCATCAGTGGCCATGCTGTGGCGGTGACCCACACACAAAATAGAGGAAAAGAGGCACAGATGTTAGCTCCAGGCAAATCTTTCTCAAGCAAAAAGAGGAAGATTGGCAACAGATGTTAGCTCAGAGCAAATCTTCCTCAGCAGAAAAACAAAAGGGGGTGCAGAGGATATGAACAAACATTTTTCCAAAAAAGATATATAGATGGCCATCAGGCACATGAAAAGATGTTCATCATTAATTATTAGGGAAATGCAAATCAAAACTACAATGTGACATCACCTTATACCTGTCAGAATAGCTATAATCACCAAGACAAAAACTAACAAATGTTAGAGAGGATGTGGAGAAAAGAGAAGGCTCATACGCTGCTGGTGGGAATGCAAACTGGCGCAGCCAGTATGGAACACAATATGGACATTTCTCAAAAAACTAAAAATAGAAATACCATATGGCCCAGCTATCCCAGTACTGGGTATTTATCCAAAGAACTTGACATCAACAATTCAGAGAGACTTATGCACCCCTATGTTCACTGCAGCATTATTCACAACAGCCAAGACACGGAGGCAAACCAAATGCCCATCGACTGATGACTGGATAAAGAAGATGTGATATATACACAATGGAATACTACTCAGCCAGAAAAAAGATCAAATCATCCCATTTGCAACAACATGGATGGACCTTGAGGGTATTATGTTATGCGAAATGAGCCAGACAGAGAAAGATTAAAACCACGTGATTTCACTCATATGTGGAAGATAAACAAAAACATGGACAAAGAGAACAGATTAGTGGTTACCAGGGGGGGAAGAGGGTTAAAAGGTGGGAGAGGGTAGTAAAGGGGCACATTTATATGGTGATGGATAAAAATTAGACTACTCGTGGTGAGCACAATGCAGTCTATACAGAAACTGATAAATAATAATGTACACCTGAAATTACACAATGTTATAAACCATTAAGACCTCAATAAAATAACTGGAAAAAAAAAGCAGTCAGAAAGAAAGAAAGAAAGAAAGATACAAGTATATGATATAGAATGAAATACTGCCAGCCTAATAAAAATGTTATTTCAATAGACTATTTAATGCCATAATGCTCACAAAAAAAAGAAAATGGAAATGAATTACTTTATAAAGCATGATGGGTGCAAATGCAAAAGCGAGGTTAAAAAAATCATTTTAAATATGTCTACTATTGTTTTTATTGCTTAATAATCTTCTTTGAACTATAAAAACACTTTTTCTAAGAACTGAACTTTTATTCAAATTCTTATTAGTTTATCCATATTATTTAGATCTTCTTGATTGTTTAAAAAAATTAAACGGTTAAGTATCAAGAGTGAACAGAACACAGAAAATGAAGGGGGACAAATAAAAAGAATGGCAGGTGTCAAAACTTCTATCCCACGCACCGCTTCCCAGGGAGCTGCTGGAGGAGATGTTCCTCCAAACGAGCAAGTGAACCAGGAATAACGCAGGAGATCCTGGGACAGGGGATTCAACCCCAGCGACGCGAGGAAATTTCCAAAATGATGGTGAAAGGAGAGCCTAGGAAGACAGCTATGCGACGAGCCTAGGAAGAAACACGTCCGAATTAGAGAAGCGTGGAAATTTCCAGTAGAAAATTCTCCAAAAAGACAAAATTAATGGCACACTACATGAGCTCAAATATATACCAAAAGGATATTTACACAGTTAACAGAAAGTTTGGATATAAATTACAGATAAATATATTTTAAAAACTAAAACAAAAAAGGAAATGGATAACTCCAGGGAGAACAGAAAGATGTGCAAGAGAGCTTTGACTAAAGTTCACACGGTCAGGATCATTACAACACAGTACTGATCTCACCAAAATTATGTACAAGCTCACTGGGAAGACAGGGGAATGGAAGCCTCGAGAATTGATAAAAGAATAATAAATCTTCAATTTCTATTATGAAAGGTCCATAGATAATGCCCAAATCTACAAAACTAAACAAAAAAAAAAATCAAGAAGTGGCAGGAAAGCATGTTTATTTAATAGGCTTTTCAGAGAGCTATTTGACCCTTAATCAGAAAACAGCAACACCCACGTGGAGGGAATCATGTACTACTTTGATAAAAAATAAATTCTTAAAGGCTCACACCTACCTACAAAGAAATGAGAAATAAACTAGCAACAGGCTTTTCATTAACAGCACTGGAGACTAGAATACGAAGTTGCAACACTTTCAAGGATCCAAGGAAAATATTGTGAGAATAAAATAAAATATTTTCACCTATGCATGGATTCAGAAAGTTTACATTCATGCATCCCATAGGAAAAATATTTCTCTAGAAAAAACTTTAGCAAAACAAAAAAGGAATGCAAGAAAGAATATAACGAGATACAAGGAACCAGTTTTGCTTTTTTAGAGCAAAAAAAGAAAACTTGGTAATGAAGAATATTTTAGTATGGTAAATGTTATTTTCACTTGAGTTTAAATTTTTAGAATCATTCTACAGATAAATCAAGGAATGCTGAATTACAATTAAAGTTCATATTGTAAATGTTATAAACTTTGACTACGAAAAATAATAAAATTTTTTTAAAAGCAGAAAATAGGAGGGATTGTGATTGAGATACAATATGTACTAAATTCCTCATCTTTCACAGTTAAGAATTAAAAGCTGCTATCCAAATTATGAATTATGAATCATACATATTTTATTTATATTATAAAGGAAAGCACTAGATGATACAAAACAGAAGTGGTTAAAAGTAGTACTTGGATTCCCTTTAAGAAATGGACTTAGCAGCAGGGAGAGACGGCAATTATTATTTTTCATTTTGTATGTTTTTTTCCTTATGTTTGAATACTTTTACTATGCTGCCAAGGTCTGAATGTTTGTGTCCCCCCAAAAATTCACATGTTGTAATCCTAACCCCCCAAAGGTGATGGTACTGGTGGGGCCTTCGGGAGGTGCACAGGGCATGAGGGTGGAGCTCTCATAGATGGGGCCAGCGCTCTTATAAAAGACCCCACAGAGCTCCCTCAACCCTTCCACTACGTGAGGACACAGTGAGGAGTCTGTGATCTAGCAGAGGGCCCTCACCCAACCACACTGGCACCCTGGTCTTGGACTTCAGCCTCCAGAACGCTGAGACACAAATTTCTGTCATTTATAAGCTACCCAGTCTACGGTATTCTTTTATAGCAGCCTGAATGGAGTAAGGCACATGCCTAGATAAAACTATAATTTTTATAAAAGACTAGTTTAAAATGAGAAAATAAATGAAAGTGGGCCCTCCCCAATAGGGGATTGGTAGTATATCCTCCAATAGATGGCAACACATCCGTGCAGCGGACTCCTGCCCCTCACAGAATGATGCCTGCAATGCGATGTTGATGAAAATGCTTTCCATTCATTTATTCAATCAGTATTAATCAAGACACTATTATGGGCCTAGGACTGTGTTAAGTACTGCGTATACATTGGAGAACAACACTTCTTATGGAGTTTGTAATCTGGTGGGGAAGACAAACATAGAACCCAAGTGTATAGCTACACTAGGACATCTATACAGAGACTGAGAACTAAGAAACAGCCTCTCAGCTGCAGAGTGCAAACATGTAGTATGATCAGTTTTGTGTTAAGATATCAGATAAATATAAAAATATGCATTACGGAGATAGCTTTACGCATATACAGAAAGAGGACTGGAAGGATGTACACCAAAAGCAGTTAGGAGTAGGGAGCGACAGACGGAGGAAGCAAAAAGTTTCATTTTTTACTTTCCACATTTGTTTCAGGCAAGTATTAATTTTGCAATGCTTATAATTTAAAAATAACACAAATTTATAGTAAAAATAAGCAGAACTGGTCGAGAAAGTGGACAATTGAGCTAGATGCTATTTATCACTTCTGGAAGAAAAAATTCAAACATTTTCACCATGAATAGAGAGTTGCTACAATTATATTCTTATAAAAAGGAAGAATGCTATTATTTATTATAATTTATTAATTAAATTTATTATTAATAGCTATATTAGCAAGCAGTTAGCCAAAAGGGCTTTCTACAGTGTTAATTTACAGTCCTTTAAAAATATTGAGTTACCCAGGCATCAACTGTTATTTCTGTATCATGAGCCTCTTGTGCTTTAATTAAGATAATTTTTTTACAGGACAACTCAGTATTTCACAATTTTTTAAACTCCAACAATTCACTTCACTTAGATACAACAAACTTTTGACTAGAGTCTGAAGACAGGACCTTTGCTAGGACCTGAGGGACACAAAACCAAATAAGACAGGAAAGCAGCGCGAAAAAAATTCCCAGGGGCCTCTCAGCGTCTATATAAGCATCTCACCCTCTATTGAGAGCCTTGGGAATGTTGCACAATTAGCCTGTGGTTCTTTAACATCTTCTCATTTCTGTACCAAGTTATTAGGTTATTTTTCAAGGTAGCCAGGAGTCATGTGGCTCTTTTGGTTAACGGAGGCCTGAAATGCGGCCCTGGAGGCGTAAAACACAGTTTTGTTATTTGATACTGCACTCTTTTCTGGTGAGCGATATCAACTACTGAAATTAGAGTTCCACTGTGCCCCAAACCTGGATGTAACTCCATTTGTGTGTGCCAATGCTATAGTTGTCGCAAGCTCATTCCCAGCTGGATGTGCTGATCAGATGCACCAGCTCTGTGTAGGTGGAATGTTGGCCCTCCCTTCTTAAGGCTTCATTTTGCACTGATTTGATCTCAATTGCAGCTCTCTCTCAGGTGACTGCGAGCAAGTTTAATTGCTCTTATATAGTTCACCACCACTGGAGACCAAAAATGTCCAGCACTCCAGGGTTTGTAACTTTTTTGATGGCACTCGAGTATCGTTTATTAGTTTACGTATTTACACATCTACCTCCCCGCTCCAGAATGTGAGTCCTGTGAGGGCAGCAGACCTGTCTCACTGTTTTTTGTTTCCCCAGTACTGTGCAAAATGTCAGGAAATAAACTTTTGATTTATAAGTTAATGAGTAAAAAAAAGAGTAAGATTATTTGCTGGACAATCCACCCTGCACGTATGATATGAAATATTTCTTGTCTCCATACACATTCATCGCTATTTCCCCAAAGTACTGAATCTTTGGCTCAGTATTTGAAGAGCACCTAGGAGATTCTGGCCTTGGTAATAGTAGCAACATGAACTGAGTCCTTGTTATATTCTAAACCATGTGCTAAGAAGTGCGTGTGAATGAGTTTATTTATTTACACATTGTGTTATTTTATCTTCACAACCATTTTATCACCACTGCACACATGAAGACTCAAGGCCTAGAAGTAAACTGCCCATTCAAGACACAGCACAACAAAGGGCAAACACAGGATTTGAAACCACACCCTTCTGCTTTTGGGTGCCTAAGCATGTCACCACTGTGTTATAGAAAGGGTGGAGTTCCCAGGACTGTGAGAGGAAACAGTAAAGAAATGTGTTAATCTCCCGAAGTGGTAGAAACAGGCGGCAGTTGACCGGAATGCTAATCTTTGGATTAGGCAGAAGTTAATTCCAGTGACATGGAATTCCTTTGCTTTAATAAGAATGACTTGAAAAGTCATTCCATTACATTTCTCAGGGAGCATTTGGTCACTTATAATTTATTTACATCATGGGAATAATTATAACTCATTTCGTAATTTGTACAAATATACCTAATGGATTATTTACAACATTTAGACCCATGAGTATGGCATGTAATTATAGCACAGTGATTTTCTTTTTACAAGGGTTGATAAAATTAATCTTTTATTTGTTTTTTTTCAAAATGCCTTTTAAAAACTCCTAATGTTTAACTAATTATTGGTATTTTCCTGTCATTGTAGGAGTCACTGTAACTCCTTGGTATTTACTCAAATGAGTGGAAAACTTAGGTTGACACAAAAACCTGCACATAAATGTTTAAAGCATCCTTCTTCAAAACTGTCAAAAATTAGGAGCAACCAACATGTTCTTCAATAGGCGAATGAATAAACTGCGGTACCTCCATACAATGAAATAATTTTCAGCAGTTAAAAAAAGAGAATTATCAACCAAAAACGAAATGGAGGAAGCTGAAATGCATATTGCTAAGTGAAAGAAGCCAATATGAAAAGACTACACACTGTATGATTCCAACTAGGAAAGGCAAGACTATGGAGACAGTAAAAAAGATGAGTGGTTGTCAAAGGTTCAGGAGGAAGGAGGGAGGGAAGGATGGATAGGTGGAGCACAAGGGATTTTTAAGGCAGTGAAACTATTCTGTATGATACTGTCTGTAACGGTGGATACATGGCATTATATATTTGTTAAAACACATAGAATGTACAAAGAGTGAACCCTAATGTAAACTATGGACTTGAGTTAATAATAATGTATCAATATTAGCATTGAATCATCAATTGCAACAAATGTTTCGCACTAATGCAAGATGTTAACAGGGAAAACTACCCGTTTGGGGGGTGGGAAGAGTAGTATATGGGAACGCTGTACTTTCTGCTCAATTTTTCTAAAAATCTAAAACTGCTCTAAAAAATAAAATCTGTTAATTTGTAAAAACGTATCATATTGTAAACTTTAAAAATATAGAGTTCTTTCAGAGAGTTAATAAAAATACTTTTTTCCTGAAAAACGTCATTTTAAAAAACTAAAAGTTGTGAATTATCTTACTTAAATAAGATTAGAGGTAATTGGGTTTATTACTATGTTATTAGTTTCTTTTTCACACACACACATAGTCCAAAAAGAAAAAAAAAAAGAAAAGAAAGAAAAAGTTATTCAGAGACTAAACAAAGGGAACTGACTTTGAGTGCCCGCCTCATCCATTCGAGCAATCTGGCACATAGAGGAAGCACCAGATGGGTGATTCCTAAAGTGTGGTCCAGGTAGCAGCAACAGCTTCACCCAGGACTTGGTAGAAATGCAAATTCTCAGGTCTGGCCAGACCTGCTGAATCAGGGGGTGGGGCCCAGCAATCCGGGGTTTAACCAGCCCTCCAGGTGAGTCTGGTGCTTCCTGAAGTGCCAGAGCTACTGCTCTAAGTCAATGGATCTCTACATTTTTGGCAGACACATAAATTCACAAGCAAAAGACTGCCATGTTTAATAATTGGACTTCAGCATGAGACCGGCACTAGGTGCCAAACCATGCAGTAATCAAAATAGATAATACTTCAATGTAATGTTTTAAAAATCAAAATTAATCTGGAAAAAATCCATGATGAACAAAATACCAAAATTTTCAATAAAGACAGGATCCGTGTGACTGTTTCCCTCTTGCGCTGCTTCCACTTGGGGGTGGGGACCCTCAGGGCTAGGGTCTCTGGGGCAGGCGTCCCTCTCTCCTGACTCATGCACAAGTCCTGTCACACCATCCTCGTCCTGGGTTCAGAGTCACTGCCTCCCCATGGCCTGTTTAGACCTCCCTTCACTACACCCATTAAAAAATGACACAAATTGAGTAGAAAATGTTAGCATTTCTAGAAATTAAATAATTGCTGTTCTCTAGAAACTTACCATTTCTACAGGAAGGCTGAGTTTACACACAGAAATAAACAGCAGAGGACCCACAAAGTAATATCTCTACATTCAAACTACAAAAGCGCTGAGTGTTTAAATTCTGCCGAATCACCAAGGAGAAGAGGGAACTGAGTTAGATGAGGTTCATCAGATAATTTCATAAAGGTGCTTTGTGAACCGCACATCCCCACAGGACCGGTCGCTGTGGCCATTACTACCTCCTGGGAGATATCAGCTTCAAGCCATGTTTGGAAGGAAATGAGGTCTATAGATTTGGCAGAGGGATTAGAGCAGAAACAAAATCTACCATAGCCAGAAGAAATGAGAAAACAGGGACGCATGGGAAATGAAAAATGGATTTGCTTAGCTCCTATAGGAATAAAGAAAACTGAGGCAAAGAGGGAAAGAAGGTGTCCGAGAGAAAGGGCAAAGGGGGAAAAAGAGTGTGGGGGAGGGAGGCATGGCTTGTGACAAAGAGCCTAGCTCAGCCTGAGCCTTACCTGGATTCTGGAAGCTGAGAAACTGAGGTCCTCATTCAAGTTAGAAGAGGCAAATAATCAAAAGGAGCTAATGACATTAAAACTGAATTAAATGGTCATTTTTTAAATTTCAAGTGAAAAAACCTGTTGGAGACTTCAGCACAATTCAAACTTGTTCTCTGAAGTGGTGGGTGTCAAGGATTTCCATGGCAACTATTTTTTTAAAGGAATTGAAAAGCAGCATGGAAGCTCAGTTAGGGAGCTCTGACCAATCTCTGGACACCTGAGTCATTTTGAATGGAGACCCTCAGCATTGCAACAGGACTCTACTACCCTGGCGATGTGGGCAGGATTGAACTTGGCAGACTATTTTCTTTTTGGAGAAACATATTTGTCTTTATTGGTAATTGTTGCTGAAGACCTGCAGCTGAGACCCAGCAGCTGAGACCCAGCAGTGGCTATAGGAGCCAGAACAGGACGAGGCTCAGCAGGTTACAGAAATAAGGACTCTGGCTCAAGCTGAGAACGCAGATGAAGGGGAATCAGTCTGGGTGAGGTAAAGCTCATCTTTAACCTGCTGCTAAGAAGTGGGTTGCCAGCAGACATTAGGGTCAAGTAAAAATTGAATGGCACTGTCATTACTTTTTGGAACAGAGAAGGCAAGGAGCTCCTCAAGGTTATCAGCATAACCTGTAAGAACTAGAATTATTTAAGATCTGTTTCCCAGGGATGGCCCATTAGGGAATTCATGGAGAGGTGGATGGCATTCGAACAGAGCCTAGAACAGTAGGATTATTTATCAGGATCAGGGCCTGTCTGTCACCTTTGTTTAGCAAATTGGCTAACTAAAGCCAACACTCAGACTAGAAGTAAGAAAAAAATGGGAAGGCGTGGACTTTGTGGTAGAGGAATGCAGAGTGGTTGTGTTCTGGCAAGCTGGTGCTCACTGTCTCAGGCCAGTGAATGCTAATGAGATGTGGGCTGCCCTGGTCAGAACACGGGAGGTATCAAGTGTGGTCCAGCTCTGGATCTGAGGAGATGAAGACCCTGGGACCACGCCCAGGGAGAAAAAAATAGGTTCTGAGAGAAACAGAGAATGCTACCAGCCAGAAGCCATGCCAACTTCAGGGCTGAAGTGAAGAAAAGAAATTTAAGGCTCAGATCCTGCAAGTTGTATAAATAGATTAGATAATAGTTTTCCTAAAATAAAAAAAAAAAACTCTTTGTTTTGTTTCTCTTTTAGAGTTATTATCTCCCTTGAAAACACTAACTTTTCTCTGATAAATTGGGAGTAAATAATTTTTGTCACTACTTGAAAACAAAGACAAGGCCCAAAAGTTAAGATCTTTGCATTAGAGAGCAGAGAGTTTTTGAAGATTCTTGAGTTATTCAGTGACACGATGAAATCAGTCTTCAAGGAGAAAGATGGAAGCAGCAGGTATAGGAGGAATTAGAGGAGAAGACTGAAGACAGAAATCCTAGTATTTCAAGCTGCTGAAATGATTTAAAATCTAAGCTAACAATTGCTAGGACTTAAAGTTAATAGTAGAAAGGGACAAATCTAAGAAAGAATTGTGCAGAGCTGCGTGTAGATAAAACGACAGAGGAGAGATGGCTCCGTGTCTTCTGAAGCGGAGATTAGGAGAGTGTTGGAGCTCTTGGCAGCAATGAGGAGAGTGGGCTGAAGTGACTGTTTGGGAGGGTAGATAATGAACCGTTTCAATGTTAGATTTTAGAATAAGTCAAACAACCATATTTTGGGCTACTAGAGATATGGTAATAGAGAATGAGTGAGAGGTCAAATAAAATTTAGAAAAGAAAGTATCCAGGCTGAAACTAAGTGCATAGTGGTAGAGAAAAGAACCAAAGTCACAACAATAATAGCAATATAATTACAATTTCTACTACTTATTGAATGGCTACTATGTTCTAGCCACCATACCAGTTTTATCTCTAGACGCTATGAAATAGGTTTGATTGTTCCTATTAGAGACGGAAAATTGAGGCTCTGAGAGGTTAGGAGACTTGCCTAAGGTCACACATTGAAGAACCAGGACTAGATTTCAAGCTTGTCCACTCCCCCTCCAGTGTCTTTCCAGGGCCTGTGTCCTTTCATGTACGGGGCCTCAATCTCTTTGTCACGAAATGCTTGAGGTGGAAATATGAAATATGGATATTATGGAAATACCATTGAAGTCACTTTGAATAGGAGAGAGTAAGGGAAATCAGGGGGTAAACACCAGCTGGCCCTAATAGAGGCACAGTTATGGTATAGACAGAGACGTAGAAATTTGTAATGTCCTCCTACTGAAAAGTCAGTAAAGGAAGCATTTCCTCCCTTGTCCTAAACCTGACACAGCATGAGGACACAACTTCAAAACATAATTTGGTTTTGAAACACTTAATTACCTCCCCTACTGATACAAAGGAAAAGAAGAGATCCAGGCAACAGATTTCGAGAGAAGCAGAAGTTCCAGTAGGGACTTGAGCAGAGAGACCTGAGAGGCTTTATTGTTTCATTAATAAATTCTCAGAACACTATACATATCCACATTCAGTTATAAGCCCCTCATGTCCTTCTCTTCTCCCATTGGCTCCATACATTCCAAAACCAAATGTAAGCAACTTTTATTTATATTTTCTTAGTATTGACTATAATCATTATATGTAAGTTTTGCAATCAAAATGATAAGATCCTGAAACCAGTGCCATTTAATAAGCATTTACTAATCAGTTAATACACGCTAATCTCTGGTAGACACCAGGATATGGAGATGAAGTAGTCATTTCCTGCCTTTCAGAAACTCACCTTCTTTACCTTGGCAACCACAAATCATACCAGGTGATGAAGGCTATAGGAGAAGTATGAATGAAGTACTCTTGGCATAAAAAAAATAATGAAAATCTTGGCCCGGAATGGCCAGACAGAGTCTTATCAAGAGATAATATTTGTTCTGAGTCTTGAAAAGTGAGTAAGATTTTCTGTGGGGCTCAAGGACACATAGGAAAGATGGGAGTATTTTAATTGACCAGACCAGAACTGGCCCCAAAGGGCAACAGCCTGAAACCTAATGAACAGTGTATAAAGGAGCAAGAATACAGCCCAGGAATATCAGATACCAAATCTGGGACAACCAGATTAATCTGAGACTCCACCACCAGCATGGGCTATCTGATTATTTTTAAGATTTCCCCAATTACTACTACAATGATTTACAGGAGAGAAGTATTCAATATATCTTTTCTGAACAACTACATGAATATGTTTTTATGCTACATTAAACTTGTTTTGCTTCCATTTCCTGCAGGACTACAGGGTACATTATCATCATCATCAATCATCATCATAATCATCTTAACTAGCTACCGATTATGGTGGGTTTACCATGTGCCAGATGCAATCCTGGGAGCTGGGGAGTCGCTAATCCTCAGAACAGTCTTATAAGGCAAATACTGTTAGCCCCATTTTACAGACAGGGAAAGCCAGCTTCAGAGGGATTACAGATCTTGCCCAAACTCACATAGAGCTAATACGTGGCAAAATAACGGGGCATCAAAGTCATCTTCTATCTGGTAACAAAATAGCTCACCTCAATGGTAAGTAAGTCATTTTAATCAACTATTTGGAGCAAAAAATCACTGTTCAGTTGGTATTGTAAGAACGAAACAGTTAAGTGACTTTTTCAAAGGTTTAATTAAATTATATAAACAATAAAGTATACAATTTGATGAATTTTCACTAGCCGACAAGACTGATTTTTCACATTTTGGTTGGCTGTATTAGAGTTCCATGGATATAGCACAAAAAAAGTCACATTTTCTTAGCCTACTACAGCCTTCTTAAAAACAAAAGGAGAGATGTAAGTTTCCAATCTACAGACGTGTATGATCTTATTCTGAAATTTACAAACAGCCTTCTGGTACCATAACTCAAATGTCTGGTCTACTTTTCTGCCCTTCACATATTAAAAATTCTAGTTAGTTCATACATGAAATCAATTCCATCACCAAGAACTTCTACACTGACTTGAAGACATTTTTACTCGGGTTGTCTTTCCAAAAGAAAGATCTCAATTCTTCCCACTGTCTCCTAAGGAAACTCAATTCCCCTGAATTCAACTCTGAGTGCTTCAGAAGTTAGAGATCTGGTGGAACTTGAGTAGCACCACTTATTCTCATCACGCAAAACTGCAAAATGTAACAAGGAAGTTACATCTGACTAGCAAAGAACCTTGCGACTTCCCATTTTTAAAGTGCTCCTGTCTGTCAGCACACATGAATTATTATGCTACACCCCCGATCGCTAAATCTGCCCCCTCTCATGGAGGTGCCAGCTGCTGCCTGTTCACTAGCAACAGCTCTGTCACTTTTACTTTGCATCCTAATTAAGAAGACACCGAGAGACACATGCAAGTAGTAAGTACCAGAAGGACTGTGCTATCTGTCATACTGTCTTCCAGATGTTCTAACGATGCCTTTGAATTCGGATGGAGGAGACATGCAGAAAGAATGCTGGTGCCAAGAAACCTTTTCCTAACCACTTGTTGAAGAAGGACAATTAACAACCCAACAGCTGCTAATGGGAACCTTTAGCTGGAGAACTTGTTATGAAGAGCCTTTACCAGCTCTCGGAGGAATTCATACTGATAAACACCTTAGTTATGTTCCGTATTTTGGTTCCTAAATGCACAATTCATCCTTCCTAAATCAGTTTTCTTCAATTGCTAAGAGAGCTCATTAAGATAAGAAAGATTTATCACCAGTTAAAAAAAAATCATTCTGTGAGCTCATGAAAGCCTACAATAGGAATCATTTCCCTGAAATGTTAAAAAAAAAAAAAAAAAAAAACGAAATATTTGGCTGACAGCCCCTAGTATTGCATTACAGGGGAATTGCAAACATATAGTTTTGAACACTGAGCCAAATATTATGATCTTCCTGGTTGGACATATCACTAATTCATTTTCAAAAAGATACTGTGCTCTGGTCAGAACGGCTATAATCACCAAGACAAAAAATAACAAATGTTGGAGAGGATGTGGAGAAAACGGAACGCTCATACACTGCTGGTGGGAATGCAAAGTGGTGCAGCCACTATGGAAAACAGTATGGAGATTCCTCACAAAATTAAAAATAGAACTACCATATGACCCACCTATCTCACTACTGGGTATTTATCCATTACAATTGCCAAGATGTGGAAGCAACCTAAGTGCCCATCAACAGATGATTGGATAAAGAAGATGTGGTATATATAAACAATGGAATACTACTCAGCTGTAAAACAGAACAAAATCGTCCCATTTGCAACAACATGGATGGACCTTGAGGGAATTATGTTAAGTGAAATAAGCCAGATAGAGAAGGTCAATCTCTGTATGACTCCACTCTTATGAGGAATTTAAACCTGTGGACAAAAAGAACAGATTAGTGGCTACCAGGGGAAAGGGGGGTGGGGGTGGGAACAAATGGTGAAGGGTTGCACCTACAACACGACTGACAGACAATAATATACAACTGAAATTTCACAAGATTGTAACCTATCATTAACTCAATACAAAATTTTTTAAAAAAGAACTTGAAATCAATGATCCAAAGAGATTTATGCACCCCTATGTTCACTGCAGCATTATTCACCATAGCCAAGATGTGGGAGCAACCCAAGTAACCTTCTACAGATGAATGGATAAAGCAGATGTGGTGTATATATACAATGGAATACCACTCATCCATAAAAAAGACAAAATTGTCCTATGTGCAACAACACATACTTTGAGGGTATGAAGTTAAGCGAAATAAGCCAGACAAAGAAAGACAAATACTGCATGATTTCACTCATATGTGGAAGAAAACAAATACCTGGATAAAGAGAAAAGATTAGTGGTTACCAGAGGGGAAGGAGGTTCGGGGGTGGGTGAAAGGGACAAAGGGGCACATATGTATGGTGATGGATAAAAATTAGACTACTGAGGGTGAGCACAATGAAGTGTATTCAGTAATTAATAAACAACAATGTATACTCAAAATTATACAGTTATAAACCATTATAATCAAAAACAAAACAAAAAATGTGTATTAATAGATGAATGACTGAACCAAGAATTAAAGAATTAATTAATTAATTAACTTAAAAAAGATATTGTGCTGAGAGTACTGTGACACACCGCCCCAGCCCGATCCTGAGACAATTAAGGCAAGTTCTTGCTTTGGATACACGTGACTGACAGGGCAAAAAAAAAAAAGGGATATAGCCAGTAATTCATAAATTTTCATTCTGGCAGTGGGCCTTGTCTTTGAGGTGACCATACTTCATTATAATAATGGGGAACTATTGCTCTTATACCCTTTATGTCTAAAGGGTAGGGTGGAATTGAAAGGTAAGCTTCTTGTAAGGAAAATGATCGTGAGCAAATTTCAATCGGTGTTGATCTCATCCCGTGAAGGAAGAGAAAGACTAATTAATAAAATGGCCTTTTTAAATAGAAACTCTGACAATTCTGTCCAATTTCATTATTCTAACAACCTCTTTCTCCACCCCCAAAGAAAAATGAACAATTTTTACTAATTTTCATAAATCCTGTACTATGCAATCAGGACATAATTAATATAGAGCTCTTCATCAGTAATGGCGACAAAGTTTCTTAATGAATAGCCTCCCTTTAATTCAATGATGAGACAACTATTACTGGAATATTTATTGATATAAAATCACATCAGGGAAAGAAAAAAAAAGCAATTTCTTTTAGACCAGGTCAAATCTTAAATAAGGTACAGCTGATTGCTTGTCCTTTTTGGCGCTGAAGTAATGAAATTCTAAACAGTACTGGAACTTTAAAAAATGTCTAAATATCATTTTTCTTAAAAATAGTCAAGTTTCTAAGCACTTTTTCTATTATAGTACTATATTAAATGATATGAGAAGAAAAGACTTTTCTCTTAAAAAAATTATCTAATTCAGATATTCTCAACAGCAGTTTAACTGACATTTGGGGCGGATAATTCTTTGTTGTGAGGGCTGTCCTGTGCATTGTAGGACATTTAACAGCATCCCTGGCCTCTACCCAGCCAGTAGCATCACCCCTCACCCCAGTTATAACAACCAAAAATGTTTCAACTATTACCAAATATTCCCTGGAAAGCAAAATCACCTCTAGTTGAGAACTGACTAATGGAAGGATCTAAAGCTCAAAAACCTTCAAGCACAGAGTTTTCATAAGAGGAATACAAATGATAGATCCAATAACCGCTCAGCATCATGAGAGGCATGTAAACAGCTAGATAATTGGCTGATCTAGTGGCTATGAGCTTTGACTGTAGAGTCAGATGGCTTAGGTTGAAATTCTGGTTCTACCTCTAGCTAACAGAGGCAAATTACAGGTCTGCTGTAAGCTTGTCTCCTCCTCTACAAAATAGGAATAATAACAGAATTTACACATAGGGTCGTTTTGAAGATGAGACAAAACAAAGCATAAAAGGACTTGGAATGATACATATCAACTATTCCTATCATGGGGGGCGTTCAAATTTTCGTTGAATTGGATAGACTAGACCAAAGAACATTTATCCATTATTCATATAGACATTAACAAGTACAAAATAACTTGAATGAGTATTTTAGTGCTAAAGGAAAATGTAAGCATTTTTATGCATTGGGAGAATGCTATTTATATTTCAAATACTAATACATTTTATAACTAATATGACATGTCTAATCTCATGAGCTTTTCCTTCAGAGTAAAGGGCATACACTGACCGAGGAATAATTAACCCAGAATGATCAAAATTGAGACATATCCTAGGAAAGTCGTGAAAGTTCAAAAACAAGCTGGAAGTTTGGGGGGAAGCCAGGCAAAAATATCAGGTAATATATGAAGAAAGGACAAAAATAAGTTGATCTCAGATTTCTCCACATCATGCAATGCCAAAACCCAGTAAATCAATAACTATAAGATTTTCAAAGAAAGAATTGTGAGCTGAGGAGTTTATATCCAGTCAAAATATTCTTCAAGTTGTGTAAAAACTTCAGTAAAATCACTTAAAATATACAGAAATTCAGGAAATAGCGCCATGATCCCTCCTTGAGAAAACTACAGGATGACAAGATTCACGCAACCAAAATAGAGCTGGGGAAAGTACAGCAAGAGAAATGATGGTGAACAATGAGTGTACTTCATTGGAAACCAAAGAAAGAATATTTCAATATGATACAACTAACAAAAATTAGTGAAAGAAGGTGATACGTAAAGTAAGTTTTCTGGTTGCCTCGTATTTAATACCTGGAAATCAAAGGATCTCAAAGGTAACAAATTCAAATAATATACATTTCAACATATTGGGGAAGGAAGAGGGAACATGCTTATTTCATTATTGCATATAGTGGGAAACTAATAAGCCCAGTTCAAAAACATGGAAGAACTTAAGATAGTCTATAAAAGTATAATTAAAAGGTAACCAGAACCAAAATGGAGGTTTCTTAATATCAGAAAAACTACACAGAGGTAAACAATGAAAACAGACCATGAAATGAAAGACTCTTTAAAATGGAAAATATGACATAAACTAATCTGACAGAATGAAGACCAAATAAACCTGTCAGATTAGTAAGTCTAAATGGCCCACACTAACTGAAAGACAAAAACTGAATTACAAATCAAAATCCAATTCTATGTATATGAAAATTATAACAAAGAAATTCAGAACGTGAAATAAAAAGATAGCCATCGTTATAACCAGCAAAAACCCATGAAAAGAAGGCAGGGTCTATAATTTTTAAAACTTGTAGAGTGGAATGAGAGCAAAAATCCTTAAATAAGAGAAAGAAACCTACTTATAATGAGATAATGTAAAATATACAATGAAGATACAACTGTTAAAATATTTCTGCACCAAATACCACAGCAGCATCATAAACATAGTAGATATTGTAAGAGATTCAAAGAGAAATACCAAGAAATACATTAGTAATACGAGATTTGAAGTCACTTCTCTCAGCCTACGACAAATTGTGTAGAGGAAAAATAAGTAAGGGCATAGAAGAATAAAATAAAAATTAACATGAGATCTGATTGATAAACATAAAATTCTGTACCCTGAAAACTGAGACTATGCCTTCATTTCCTATAAATATAAACATTCACAAAAATTAGGAACATATTAGACCCCAAAGATAACCTTTGTAAATTCAAAAAAATAGAAATCACAATGCCATTAAAATAGAAATTCCATCTAGAAAGAGGAAAATTCTCCCTCAAACAACTCTCAAGTAAAATAGGAACTGAAAAGCAAAATTTCCAATTTCTCAAAAGCAATGGTTATGGTAATACGACATATAAAGATGAATGAGATCTAGCTAACACAGTGCCATGAGAAAAATTCATACCCTTAAATGCCTGTTTGAATAATAGAGAATAAAGGTAAATGACACAAGCCTCCAACTTTAAAAGTTGTATACAGATCAGCAAAATTAACAAAAGGAAAACATATGAAGGGAATTAATAAAGACAATATAATAGCAATTAATAATTTAGAAACAGATACACAGTAGAACTTACTTATAAAGAAATCCAAAAACTCTTTGTAGCAAGGAAAGGGGAAGGGTGAAATTAGCTAATCTTATCAAGAAAAAAACAGAGAAGGAAAACATACATCCACAAAAGATGATAAAGTGGAAATGAAAACAGAAGAAATTAAAGAATCACAAGAGATTAATTTGCATAGAATTTTGTGAATTCTATGAAAACAAATTTTAAAACCTGCATAAAAGAGATAACTTTCCAAGAAAGATCATTTATCAAAACTAAACACAAAAGAAATAGAAAATCTAAAGTGAAGAAATTCTGTTAAAAAAATAGAGAAATGTGGGGCTGGCCCCATGGCCGAGTGGTTAAGTTTGTGCGCTCCACTGCAGGTGGCCCAGTGTTTCGTTGGTTCAAATCCTGGGCGTGAACATGGCACTGCTCATCAAGCCATGCTGAGGCAGCGTCCCACATGCCACAACTAGAAGGACCCACAACGAAGAATATACAACCATGTACTGGGGGGCTTTGGGGAGAAAAAGGAAAAAAAAAAATAAAATCTTTAAAAAAAAAAATAGAGAGAATTGCATCAAAGAGCTTCAAACAGTAACAGCAAATGCACCCAGTGTGTTCAAAGGGCAAATCCAATAAATCTTTAAAAGCAGTTCATTCCGATGCTACTTAAATTTCTCAGATTATAGGCATTGATAGAAAATTTTAAATTATTTTTGTGAAGCAAGCATAACATTGATAGCTAAACCTGACAAAATAGCATAAAAAGGAATACTACAGACAAATCTCATTGACAAATATTAGTGCAAAAATCCTAAATAAAATATTTGCAAACAAAATCTGGCAGCACATTACAAGAATGATACTACATAACTACATGATACTTATTATGGAAAAGTGTACAAAAAAAGTTCAACAATCATTCTTGAAAGACTAACACTTAGTACAATAGAAAAAGACAGATACCATCTTAACATGGCCCCAAGGCCACCACATGCTGATTGAGGAAACACTAGAGGCATTTTCACAAAAGTCAGGAACAAGCCATGATGCTTGCTATCATTTCTATTATTTAACATTTTACTAAGATCACTAGCCAATAGAATTTGCTAAAATAAAGAGTTAGAGGTACAAAATTTTGGAAAGGAGGAGGTAACGTTTTTGTTTGCAGATGATACGACGTATATCTGGAAAATCTAAGTTACTAGTTAAGTAAACAATAACAGAATTCAGTAAGGGAGCAGGGCAAAAATTAGTAATAGTAATATAATATTAATAAATAGCTTCATATATTCAAAAATAACAGATTGAAGATAGAATAAAAGAAGTGACCCCATATATCATAACACGAAGGAATTAAAATTAACAAGAAATGCACATGAACATTATGGAAAAAAGTTTAAAATGCTACTGAATAAAAACAAAAGAAGGCATGGACAAATGGAAAGACACACCATTTTTTTAGACAGGATGACTCATATTACATGGACTGTAATACTCTCTAAATTAATTAAATGTTTAATAATATCCCAATAAGAATACCAATTTATATCTTAACTAAACAAGTGAATTCTAAAGTCCATATTAGAAAAACAATAAGCAAACACCTCTGAAAATGGAGAGCAATAAGGGGGAGCTAGTATCACTGGGTTTATATAAAATCACAAAGTCTCAGTAATTAAAACAGCTCTGGTATATGAACAGCTAGAGCAAGGAGTTTAGAAATAGACTCAAATTTATTAGATGATTTAGGATGGTATGAAGTTGACATTCCAATAAGCGAGGAGAAAGGGAAATGGTGCTGGGAAATATTGGTAGCCATATGGGAAAAACACTTTGAACCAGTATCACTTCTAGATGTATTAAAATGTTAAAAGGAAAAAATCAAACATAAAAACATCTGGTGAAATGCCAAGAGGGAAGCATTTTTATATAACTCATGATTTTCCAAGTTTAACACAAAATCCAGAAGTCACAAAAGAAAAGATTGAGAACTTAAAATACCTGAAACACAAATTTCCAAATGACAAAGGCAAAATACAAGGAAAAAAATGATTAAAAAAATATTTGCACACATATCCTGATGGCTAATATTGCTAAATCAAAAGGAGCCCCTACAACTCAATATGTAAATGACCAACAACTCAATTTTTTTTTTCTTGATTCTGATTTCCTTTTGCTTTTCAACAACACCTCAATTTTATGAATAGTTTGCAGCAGAGAAAATTAAAATGGCTCTTGAACATATTAAAAGATACTAACCCTCACTCTTAAGAAAATTGCTAAATAAAACAACACCGAGACTACATTTTTCACTTATACTGGCAATGATCAACAAGTTAGATAACACACTGGGCTGGCGAGGATGAGCAACTAGCCATTCTCACGCACTGTGGCTGGGAGGCTAAATGCATACAACCATCATGCAGGAGTATTTAACAATATCTATCACAATTGCAAACATCCTTACTCTCTAACACAGCAATTCCACTTCCAGCAATGTATCCTACAGATAGATAGATACTCATATATCTGATGTATTTGTACAAAGGTACTCATAGTCACACAAAAATATCAAACAATTGCAAATAACCAAAACAGAAGTTAACAGGGAAATGATTAAATAAATGTTAGCACATCCATACAATGAAATCAGAATGAATAATGTACTGAAATGGATGTAATGAAATGAAATGAACTCCAATATATAATGCTAAGAAAAGGAAGGAAGAAAAGAGGGAAGAAAGAAAGGGAGAGAGGGAGGGAGGGACAGAGGGAAACAAGGAGGAAGGGAAGAAGAAAGGAAGGGAAGAAGAGAAAAAAAGTAGGGCAGAACTGTGTACATAAAGCCAGGGTTGGGGAACGGACACAGATTTGTTTACGTACACGAATGCACAGACTATCTCTGGAAGGACCCATGAGAAAATGCTGACAGTTTGGAGGAAGAAGGACTTGTCTTTCAGTCTATAACCAAAGACGTCTTTCGAATTTAAAGAAAAAAAAAATCTATTTTTGAGTCTATAGGTTGGATTTGGCCTGTGGTTTGCTAGTTTGAAATCCCTTTAATGATTATTAAACCCAAATGATCATTTTTTATCAGAAAATTACTTTCTGCCTAAATTTATCTGTCTAAATGTATATAATATTGCATTATGCTATCAACTTTTCCCAGCATGACAATTACTATGATGCAGGCACTGTAACCCCTAATGCCCCAAATTTCAAGTCCATTATAAAAATAAAGTATTTCACTCTGTCGGAGACTGGATTATTTTATTGCAGGCCAAATCATACTAGGCTTTGTCTGACAACCCTACTCCCTCTGACATGAAAACCCTATAGCACAGGTTGATTCATTCAAACTGAAAAAAATGTAACCTGTCCTGTTAGAAATTCAAGGAGGAGAAAAAGGAAAGAGAATAGTGGTTTATTTTGCTCTATTCATTTCTCAAGAGAAAAAAATGCTACATTTGCTCCTATTTGGGGAAGAATTTAAAAGCATAAATGTTGATAAATAGTAAGAAATTACATAAAAAGAGAAAGAAACTAATCACATCTGACAGAATCCCAGAACAAAATTTTTCTTTTTTTATGAAAAGGGTTAAGAAAAAATCACCCCGAGATGACTACCAAATTGCTCTATAGATTCAAATCTCTTTTGTCAGTCCCTGAATGGTCTGAATTTTTCAGATTTGAAGGTTTTTTGACCTTTCGTAATGTTTATATCACCAACCTATGCAATTTCTCCTATATATCTCACTCCCAATTAAATCTGTAATGAGTTTGGACCAAACTGATCCTTCTTAATTCAAGTAATATTTAGTGCCACATCTAAAGAACTTAGTGCAAATGGTATCGACACAGTGATCTCATTTTAAAGTTTTTCTTCCCAAAAGGCTACTTCAGCTTCTCACCATACAAATTGAAATTACCCAGTCTTTATTGGACTGTTTATCTATATACTTTAGGCTATTATTTCATATAAAAGGTTTTCGGTGAAACAAGAAGCGTGTTCTCTTGAACCTTGCCCTTTAATTAGTGTAAGCTCCTTGGGGACTGATGGTCTGACTTCATAGCAGATAATAGAATGGATCTAGGAAACAGTGCTAAAATTAAACATTCCTTCCAAATGTTTCAGGCAATCTTAAGCCCTGAAATGCCTGCCAACCCCCTGAGAAGATCAGTAGAGCAACCACTGGGCATATAAAGCAGAACCACCCACTGGAAAGTCCAGTTAATGAAAATCCACAATGGGCAATAGGTCTGCAACATAAGCACATTCTTACAGAAGAATAGATTCCCTTTATCTGTGCTTCTGACTCCAGTGGATGGTCCAGTGAGCAATGAGACCTGCAAAAACTAACACCCACCAGCCCCAAAGTGTGGAGATGGCTTCACATAAATAAGATTAGATTATTCTGGAGTTTTTGCCTTTAGGATTCGCTAGAGTACCAATATTAAACACAAGCATTCTAGGGTCATCTTGAATAACAAGGCTTTTTCTTTAAGAAATTCAACTCAAATCAGCAAATATTTAGATTAGCTTTTGTAGAAAAAGCACTTTGTCTTTTACTGACCAGCACATCCATCCGTGTCTTTCGCTTTGCTTCATTAAATTTAGTGCACATGTATTGTACATTATTTTTAAGAGCAAAGACATGCTTAAGAGTACAGACTCTTCCTAATAAATCCATCAACACAGTGGGATATGCTGTGCCTACTTTGCAATTCTATACTAGGTTAGAATCTCTCTTTCAACAGCAAGTTATTTATCTTACTAACAATCTATCAAAATAAATATCTCCTAAGGTACAGTATTATTAAATATTTTTCACAGCTGAAATTCCCCAACCCCCTTAGGCAGAATTAATAGCTCTTTGTTCATACATATATCATGATGCGTCTCACATTTTTAATGGGTGCTGTTGTTGATGGATCTTTTATTACTACCAGCTTGGAACCCCCTGAAGGTACAGAACAGGTCTTATTCATCTCTGAATGTCTCAATGACATCACAGAGTCTCCCACATTGCAGATGAATAAATAATGAAAACTTGTAGCCAGAGGTTTATAGTCCTCTCTCTTCTGCCTAATCCCCATAGAAATACTGGCATGGGGGTGGCAGAGAAGAGGGAGGCAGAGTGTTGAAGCACTTAAGACTATTTTTCCTGAGTTCCTCTCAATCCCATAGTCCTAGTTTTCCTTTTTCCTTCAATTTTATTGCTATTATGACTCCTGGATTCACAATATAACTCTCTTCTGAATGTGGCAGTTGCTACACAGAAGAGCAGTTTAGACCCATGACAGTCCAATGCAGGAACAGGCAGCCTGTGGCACTGAAATTACGAAGTGGCATTTGAGGTCCCTGTTGGTGACACACTCTCACACTGTCCACCGCATAGCTCTCATATTTCTTTCTCACACAGCCTCTCCTCCTCCCTTCCTCTGGTTCTATGCTGCTTCTCTCTTTTCTTCCCCCACTCCACTATTTCAGTTCCCTGCTTGTGCTCAGGATAGCCCATGGGCTAAAAATATTGCTGGGTAGGGATGGAAAATGCCCAGCAGAGAACCACCACTCTTCTTTCACTTGCCCAGACAAAAATCATTAACTGATTTTTAAGACTCTTGCGTGCAACCTCAAAATCCAAGACAGCCACCACCAATTAATACAAGTGGTCATGGAAAATGAAATCCATTTGCAATCTCTAGAGAATTTTTACAGTCTTGGCAGTAGAAAGTATTAATTTATTTAAGCCTTAGTGCTAAATTGGCAAAAAAAATCTTCTTCTTTTTCTTAATCCTCCTGCCTCCATTCTGATTGACTGCTGGTGGCTCCTCTGGAGCACTGTGCTTAAAGTGATCAAGAGGTAACATCCTGGCCCAACAAGAAAAGGTGTCATAATGCATTAGCAACGTGTTGCTAAGCATTCAAGAATAGAGAGCAGCAACATACCTGCTAGGTATTTGCCCCATTTGCCTTACTCTCTCATCTTGTAAATTACTATTCCAATATCCTCAATGTAATCATCAGGGCTTCAAAGTTTATTCAATTCATTCAACAATTAACTGAATTAATTAATCAATTAATTGTTGAATTTAATTCAACAATTGAGTATGAATTAAATAATTAGAATTGAGTATGAGCTGGCACTATGCTAGACTCTGGACGTATAAAGATAACTAAACACAGTTCTTAATCTCGGCAACAAATAGAGTCCAGCTTGTAACAATCATGATATTCCCCCATGCTTCAGGAAGACCAGCTAGTAGGCAATGTTGTCCGTGTTCGTGCAGTTTAAGGAAAGGGCTTGCACAGAACCATTCTTTTAATTAAACCAAGAAGCATTAACCTCGGATTTCCAAAAGCCTAAATCAGTCACAAATATTTCAAAAGGTCTCCCCAAATTTTCTCATTACGTTTGAAAGGGGGTTAGGGTCAATGGTATAAGATCAAATAATTAAATATGGAGTCCCACTCCAAACAGTTTGCGAATCTGTCGATTATGCTTATGTGGTGCACGATATTGGTGAGAATAGCTCAAATCAAGACAGGCCTGGAGAAAATAACAAACTAAAGCAATGTGGTTCTGCACAAATATGAGTATACGCCCTGCTAGCACTGACTAACTTTCCATAATAATCAGTTCAGGGTGAGGTATGAAAAGGTGAAAACTGTGACATTGACGCATCCATGATGGGAATAACAACTAGTTGTCTGTGCTAAAAAGAGCTGTTTCCTTGCAAAAGGAGAAACCGTTCACCCTAAGAACCTGGGGCAGCAGCAGGGTGAAGACGACAGAGCAGAACGGAATATGTGCTATTTGGCCCTCTGAGTTGAATCACTGACTGCCATCAGGGTCTCCTCTCTCTATCAGTCATCACGGTGGTTTCAAATCCAGAACCCTCCCAAGGGTTAGGCTGCTGCTGTTTTGTAGATCTCAAAACCTTGTTTGTGACAGGACCGCCTCTGACATCTATTATATGGGCAAATTTAGGGTTTTGTTTGTTTACTTGCCTGGGTTAAATTTGTATATAGGCTTCAGAAAAGTTGCCAAGCTTCTAAGTCTTTAACTAGATATATGCAATATATTAAATACATAATTTTTAGCTAGATACATCCCAAAACGAAATTGGGAGATAGTATGTTTTCCCCAAAACTAGCCAAAAGAAATCCAAGAATTATTTTATTTTCAGCTGCTGCTCTCTACTCAAATGTGAGATACGTACTCTCCCTCCCCCCACCTCCATCCCCTTCATTAAAATGAAAGAGATCCACATGACAAGCTATTTCTCAAAGTGCAGTCCATAGACCACCAGCCTCAAAATCTACCTGGGAAGCATTACAATGCAGATTCCTGGGCTCCACCCGGGAACTATTAAGGGCCTATGAATCTGCGTTTTAAAACAAATTCACCAGATGATTCATAAAGGGGTTGAAGTGTAAGCATCTCTACCATTCTAGGGTAATGGCTCTGTGGGAAAGGGCTTTTCCCATCTAGTCCTTAAAGGCATTTAAAGTATATCAGCAAAATTAGTCACCTCTGTGCAACAGCATGAGGGTAATTCAAGGTCCATGTCACTGGAAATTTTCCGAAGGCTGGCAAGAGGCCCCCACCGTCAGCCTGACGGGCCCAGAATAATCCTGTTCCCTGAGTGCACAATGCACACGGAGGCCGCGGGCGTCTGTTGTGTGGCGGCTCTAGGACTATTTACAGACTGGGCCTAGATCTTCGACCCTCAGAGGGCCCCTGGCAGCCGGTGCCCGCCCTTCACGGGACAGGCAGACGCTGCTGTGGCTCCTTCCCACCGCCTCTGGCCGCCTGCCTTGCTATTTATTGAGGGATATTCCTGGCTCCGGAAGGGCAGCTCCCAAGTGAGTCACGGAGGAATTTCTGCCTGCATCTCTGGCAGGTGCTGCTCAAAGCAGAGCACCCATAACTCCTCCTGCCCCCACCCGGCACCCATAATTCCTCCTGCCTCCGTCGATCGATGGCAGACACAGCAAAACACTAAGCAAGTTTGAAGTTCAAACCCACTGCGGAGGGAAAGCGCATCGAACGCTGATTCCCGGGTTTCTTTTTAAGAAAGAGCTCAGGGATAAATACAGAAAATCGTTCTCTTGCTATTTGCAAATATCTAACCTTTACCTTTAACGTCGATAATTTTCTGTGTTGAGATTACTTTTAAAACCAGGTTCAAGTTAAATTCTAAGTCCCCTACTTGATTTTATTCAATATAGATTTCCTTTCCCAACATCTCAACAGAGCAGTTATTTTGATTCCGACACACATTTCACATCACACATTTCAACACACACCCAAACAAAGCCCACGTGCTAACGTCGGTATAGAATGAAAATACTCAAATTTATGAATTTCCAAAGTATTTGTAAAGCCTTTTGGTACTTTCATCATTCTTCTAGCAAATATACTTCTACCAAGCATATTCAGAACGTGATTTTGCACAGAGATCTTGCTTTGTACAGCACCACACATGTATGAAAGGTCTATAGCCAATGAAAGAACAAAAAAGAGATGAAAATAATTGGAATGTAATCTACAACCTTCATTTTGCATTTAAAGAAATTGGATTCTGTAGGGTGAACTCAAACTTTCCTTCCAGCACTGAAATTGTGATTTGCCTAATATTGCAGAGGCGGTTCTGCCCTGCCTTACCCTTTCACCAGCCAGGGTTCCCACACTTGCCCACAGCTTCCACAGCAAGCACCTCTCCACCAGCCTGAGGGTTTCTCCCGCCACTGTAGCATGCTGAGCTCCTGCATGGGTAGGAGGGGAGTTAACGCCTCCAGACCAGCTCTCAGCCAATGACACAAAGAAGTTAGATTATTAACCAGCTTCTCGCCTTCAGGTAGGACAGCTCTGAGGTGTGCATTACACCATCTCCCAGAGACAGGTAACCTGCACGCTGACACACTGTGTCGGCTTCCCTGTCCCACTTCTCCACTCCCTGGCCAGTGTCCCCTGAATAGTTACCCCACTTGCATGCAAATTCTTGTCTCAAGGTGTGCTTCTGGGGAAGCCCACCCTCACACCCAAGTCCCATGGTTATGGCAGAAAGAGAAAACCAAGCAGGTTTGGTTTTGTATTTTTAAAACAAATATACTGGATCATGTCACAGGAACCTAGAGAGTGAAGTAAACAGTTCTGCTCACAGTGTGAGAGGTGTTCATCCCATTCTTAACAAGCGCCAAGTTTTCAGAATCTTTTTCTCAATTCACACTAGAGAGTTATTAAGAATTGAATAAGAACATGTATCAATCAAACTCAAAACTTATCTGATGGGCAATTTTGAGATAAAACTAAGACAGCAACTGTATTTCCTCTAAAGCCAAAGGCTGCATTTGAGATACTTGCCGTTTGAGGGTAAAGCTAACAATTTTGTAGGTGTCTTCAGAATTTGATCTGAATAAGCCCCATGTCTCTATTTGGCTCACTGGGTTTCAGTTATGCTTTAATCAAGACACTTTTATACCTACATTTCATTAAATTTGTATTGGAGTAACCCCACAAATGCTCGCTTTAAACTTTTGTTTTTTATCTTTTGTTCTTACTGAGCTAGTATTTGATAACACTTTAGTGTCTATAACAATATACAACCTTCATTAAATAGGTTTTGTCAAGTTACAGGTTTTCAAAACAAAGGCTTTGCTCTCAGTTGTTGTATTGATGGATATGTAAAGACGTGAAAAGAAAACTTTAAATTTGAACCTCTGCTTCAGTGAGCCTGAAGTCACTCAGATTAATTTAGGATGAAAAATATAATAATATGGTCTATTCGTACAACTTTCTTCCCAAGCAAAGATATTACATATCTTAAAAACAGTCATTGTCGTAGCCACACTGACAGAAAAAAAAAAAATCTGTTTTCCAGAAAAAACCAAGACACTAAGATTGCAAGTGAGCAAGTGAATTGCCTGAGACCGCTCAGTAAGCCAAAAATATGAGTGAAAACAGTCTGCAGGAGCCTAATTCCAGATCGTGTTGTCTAGATAAAAATGTGGTACTTAATCTCACTGCCAGGCAGAGGTGGATTTACTTCAAATCCAATAAAGCTTAAACTTCCTGCACCTGTGCATGCAGCATTTCCAAAGCCCTGGGCGTTCCTCTCGTATGAGCTCACATGGTCACATGGTTTTATAAAATTTGCAAAAGTGCAATTATTTTAACTGCAATTCGTTAAGATCTAGCTCTTAAAGAGAACCTCCCATAATTTTATGAGCTTCAGATTCTACAAAATCTGAACCCTTTCTTCTGCTGAGTCTGCACGAACATTACCTATACTTCTCAGCTGAACACTTCCCCTCACAACTCACAAACCCACCAAGAAGTTTTCTCTTCCCAAAGAGGCTTTTTATTACAACATTAGCTCGGGCCTCACAGCACCTCCTTGAGTAACAACTTCGCTAATCCACGGACTTCCAGAAAATATTTTACAACTACTCTGAACCTTTGTGAGAAACTTAGGAAGCTTTAGTGCATCAGTGAGCAGTTAACATCTGTGGGTTCCTACTGAGATCTGAGGTTTAAATCAATTAGTGGTAACTAGGACTCTTTGCAGTCGGCTTTCATAGAGAACAAGCATATGCTGATATTTTAAATTAAAAACTTACTCTCCTGTAGAGAATGTCCACACAGCATTCCCCTTCTTTGGCCCATGTAATTCTTATTACATTTTACACTCCAAGAGTGATTATGGGACTCACAGAAACATTGAATCCCAAAAGAAAATATTTCTTTATAAAACCATAACCCTTTGAATCCCATTATTTTGTGGACTTTTAATCATGTACCTTTTTATCTTTGATTTTTGTGAGCCTTTGCAGCTCATTCTTCATTCTCCATTTCCAAACCCTGGCCAAAATACTAAATAAAGAGAGATGAGCCCTAACGTAGTGGCAGGACAGCCTGGTGTTACCATCCGTTAAGGCTGAAGGGTAGACTTGGAGAGGAGCTGGCAACTCACCCTTCTCTTCAACTCTTGATATGGTAACTAATGTTGCCAAGTTTGCCTGAACTAGTTTCACTAACAGTGATGATAGCTCCGACTATGTGCCAGACACTATACTAAGCATTTTACATGCATTATTTCATTTAAGCAGCCAAAAAACTCTAGGACGTGGTACTCTTTAATGTCCCCATTATACAGATAAGGAAACTGAAGAACAAAAATTTTAAGTAATTTGCCCAGAATTACTTTTTGTTTGACCATCTTTGTTCTCACTAGGGACTCCCAGCACCAGCCTCTCCCAACATAGGGTTAGACAAGTGACTCCTCCTGGCTATGGTGATTCGTTCAGGGGTGGGCACTATGTTAATTTTCTTTATTGCATAACAAACTACCACAAACTTAGAAACTTAAAATGACACCTGTTTATTAGCTCGCAGTTTCGTAGGTCAGAAATCCAGACACAACATGGCTGCATTCTCTGCTCAGAGTATTACAAGGCTAAAATCAAGTTGTTGGCCAGGCTAAGTTCTCATCTTGAGGATCGAGAGGGGAAATCTACTTCTGCATCATTCTTGTTGGCAGAATTCAATTTCTTGCTATTGTAGGACGGAGGTCCATGCTCCTTGCTGGCTATTAGCCTTGTGCCACTCTCAGATCCTAGAGCCTGCCCACGTTCTTTGCCACATGACTCCATTCATCTTCAAGTTAGCAATAGTGGGTTGAATGCTTTTCATGGTTCAAATCTCTGACATACCATCTCTGGCAGAGAGACCCAGATTTAAAGAGTTCATGGATTGGATCATGCTTGCCCAGACAATCTCCCTATCTTAAGATCAACTGACATGGAGACCTTAGTTATATCTGTAAAATCCCTTCACAGCAAAAGTAGATAATTGCTTGATAGAACAACTGAGAAAAGATGTTATGTATATCAAGGGTTGGGAGTTTTTAGAACCATCTTAAAATTCTGCCTACTATAGGCATATAAACCAAACTTGACCAGTCAGACTCCTCTAAACAAGGAAGCATTCTCCCTTCTCTGGGATCATTAACTATGTATATGACATATGCCTAGAGCTGTGAAATTGAGAAATTTTAAGTAATTTTTCCCAGAATTACTTTTTGTTTGAAGCCAAACAAAATGAAGCCAAAACAAAGGGAAGAAAAGTTGACAGGAAGAGAGAGGTTGCTGATAACATTATTTGAATATCTGGATACAGATATCTGGTAGCTGGAGTTGGCATCTGTTACTTGCAATGAAAGAGTTCTGATCAACACAACTAAATCTTTCTCACTCCAAAGCCCAAGTTCTTAACTATGAAATTTAGCATTTTCCTTCTGTGTTAATAGAAGTCAAATATAGGCTGGATGTCAAGATGGCAGTGTAGGCAGACTCTGAACTTACCTCCTCCCAAGGACAGAGCAAATTTACAAATTTACCACTACTCTTGGAACAGGTACCCCTGAGAGACAACTGAAAACTGGATAAAAAGAACCCCTGCAACAAGGGAGAGTCCTGACTGAGGTGGAACAGGCAGAAATTCCTTTCTGGAGAGAAAAAAAAGCCACCTTCACAAGCTGCAGTGCTTCATGGCTGGCCAAGAGTAATCCTAAGGTATGCAGCCTTCCCTGGAGGAGTGGGGGACCTGAGCAGGTTAACATTACCACTATAAGCATCTTCTGGACTTAGCACAACTGAGATGAGTGTCATAATATCTGGCTTTGCTGGCTATTAACAACAACAGGGAATACCCCAAGAAAAGCTATCAGACATAAGGGGGTAAAACCAGCACTTAAAGGGCCCATTCAGAAATTCACCCATTCTTTACATCAACCTAAAATCACCAGAAAGAAAGGTGAGCGTCCTTTGGTGAAAAGAAACTGACCTGATAGGCTCTGGGTTAATCTCGGTGAGAGATGAGATCTCTCCAGGGACTGAGACATTGGTAGCACCCATTATTGTGACCTAGTACAGCCATACTGATGCAGATACTGGCAGATGTCATTGGAGTTCTTCCCATGACCTCTTAGCCCAGGGTCTACCCCACCCACTAGAGCAGCAATTTAATAAAGCTCATCCAGTGCAAGCAGCCTGCTTCTCAAACAGCCACATAGGGGGTCAGCCCACCTTCTAAAGCCTGAAAGAACTGTGTGCTCCCATGCCTGGGGCCAGCCTCACTCAGCTTCAATCCTGAGAGAGCTGACAAGAGACTTGCAGGCCACAGGCCTGCAGCAATTGAAAGCCCCTGAGTCTAGCAACCAGCCATGCTGGGGACCTACCCAGTTAATAGAAAAACTGCAACAGGAATGTGCTGTTAGACATTGCAGCCAACTGTGTTTGGGCTCCCCATGCCTGATAAAGTGACTGAAGGGTCCACTGCAGCCACATGCAGCTGAGCGTTACAACCAGTTGGCCAGGGGGACAACCTAGCCTACACACACACCTGCAGCAAGAACAACCTGGTCACAAAATAAGGACAGATGTAGCCCACACAGGGGACATTCCTGGAACATTTGGAACTGGTGACAAGAGGGAAGCACAATGCTGGGTCTCATAAGGCATCTCTTACATAAGTCCACCTCACCAAGATCAGGAGACATAGTAGACCTACCTAATACACAGGTATAAGCTCAGAGAAAGAGGCAAAATGAGGAGGCAAAGGAAAAAGTTCCAAATAAGAGAACAGGACAAAAAGCCAGAAAAAGAACTAAATGAAACAGAAACAATCTACTTGACAAAGAGTTCAAAGAAAAAGTCATAAGGATGCTCACTCATCTTCGGAGAAGAGTGGGTGAACTTAGTGAAATTTCAAGAAAGAATAGCAAAATATAAGAAAATCAATCAGAAATGAAAAATACAATACTGGAAATGAAAAATTCACTAGAAAGACTCAATAGCAGAGCTGATGATACAGAAGAACAGATCAACAAGCTGGACAAAAGACTAGAGGAAATAACCCATGCTGAACAGATAAAAGAAAAAGAATTTAAAAGAATGAGAACAGTCTAAGGTACCTCTAGGACAACATCAAGTGCACTAACATCAATATTATAGGTACCTCAGAGGAAAAAAGAGAGACAAAGGGGCAGAGAATCTATTTGAAGAAATAATAGGTGAAAACTTTCCTAACTTAAGGAAGGAAATAGACTTCCAGGTACAGGAAGTACAGAGAGCACCAAACAAGGTAAATCCAAAGAAGCCCACACCAAGACACATTATGATTAAAATGTGAAGAGTTAAAAATAAAGAGAGAATAACAAAAGCTTCAAGAGAAGGGCAACAAGTTACATACAAAGGAAAATCCATAAGGCTATCAGGTGACTTCTCGGAAGAAATCTTGCAGGCTGGAAGGGAGTGGCATGATGTACTCAAAGTGCCGAAAGGAAAAAAACCTACAGCCAAAAATACTCTACCCGGCAAGGTTATCATTCAGAATGGAAAGAGAGAGAAAGAGTTTCCTAGACAAGCAAAAATTAAAGGAGTTTATCACAAAGAAACCAATCTTACAAAAAATGCTAAAAGGACATACTTAAGTAGAAAAGAAAAGACCACAAATAGGAATAAGAAAATTATCAAAAAGAAAAAGTGATAAAATCACTGGTAAAAGCAAAGATACAAGGAAGGAAGCAGATCAGCAACATATGAAGATAATATGAAGGTCAAAAGATAAAAATACTAAAATTACCTATTTCTATAATAAGAGGGTGATGGATACAAACACACACAAAAAGAGGTTGGATATGATATCAAAAACATGTGGGAGGAGATGGGTAAAAGAGTAGAGCTTTTAGAAAAAGCTCAAACTGAAGAGCCCATCAAGTTAATATAGATTGCTGTATATGTAGCTTAATATATATCAATCTCATGGTAACCACAAACCAGAAACCTATAAACAAATACACAAAAAATTAAGAGAAAGGAATCCAAACATAATACTAAAGAAAGCCATCAAACCACAAGAGAAGAGAGCAAGAGAAGAAGGAACAGAGAAAAACTACTAAAAAACGCAGAAAAAAAGTAACAAAATGACAATAAGTACATACTTATGAATAGCTACTTTAAATGTCAGTGTATGAAATGCTCCAATCAGAAGGCATAGGATAGCTGGTAGGATAAACAAATGAGACCCATATATATGCTGCATAAAAGAGACAAACTTCAGACTTAAAGACACTCACAAACTGAAAGTGAAGGGATGGAAAAAATATTCCATGTAAATGACAATGAAAAGAAAGCTGGAGTAGCAATACTTGTATCAGACAAAATAGACTATAGAACAAAAACTGTAACAAGAGACAAAGGGCACTACAAAATGATAAACGGAACAATCCAACAACATAATATAACACTTGGAAATACCTATGCATCCAACCCAGGAACACCTAAACATGTAAAGCAATTACTAACAGACATAAAAGGAGAAATTGGCAGTAATACAATAATCGTAGAGGACTTTAACACTCCACTTAAACTAATGGAGATCATCCAGACAGAAGATCAATAAGGAAACATTGGCCTTAAACAACACATTAAACCAGATGGATGTAGTAGATATATACGGAACATTCCATCCAAAAGTAGCAGAATACACATTCTTTTCAAATGCAAATGGAACATTCTCCAGGATTGATCACATATTAGGCCACAAAACAAGTCTCAATAAATTTAAGAAGACTGAAATAATACCAGCCATCTTTTCTGACCAGAATAGTAGGAAACTAGAAATCAACTACAGTAAGAAAATCAGAAAAGCCACAAATATGTGATGATTAAACAAAATGTTACTGAACAACGTTTGGGTAAATAAAGAAATCAAAGGAGAAATCAAAAAATACCTGGAGACAAATGAAAATGAAAATACGACATGCAAAATTTATGGGATACAGCAAAAGCAGTTCTAAGAAGGAGGTTTGTAGTAATACAGGCCTACCTTAACAAACAAGAAAAATCTCAAATAAACTATCTAAAAGTGCACCTAAGGAATTGGAAAAAGAAGAAGAAACAAAGCCCCAAATCAGTAGAAGGAAAGACATAACAAAAACCAGAGCAGATATAAATGAAACAGAGACTAAAAAAAAAAAAAAAAAAATAGAACAAAATCAACTAAACCAACAGCTGGTTCTCTGAAAACATAAACAAAATTGACAAGCCTTTAGCTAGACTCACCAAGAAAAAAGAAAGACGGTTCAAATAAATAAAATCAGAAATGAAGGAGAAGAAATTAC
Source organism: Equus asinus (assembly GCF_041296235.1). NCBI lineage: Eukaryota > Metazoa > Chordata > Mammalia > Perissodactyla > Equidae > Equus > Equus asinus. The sequence continues at coordinate 22,588,405 of NC_091813.1, forward strand.
AACAGACACTTCAAAAATACAAAATATTATAAGAGAACACTACAAAAAGCTATATGCCAACAAATTGGATAATCTAGAAGAAATGGATTAATTCTTGGAATCATACAGCCTTCCAAGACTGAATGAATAAGAAATAGAGATTTCGAATAGACTACTCACCAGTAAGGAGATCAAAACAATAATCAAAAACTTCCCAAAAAATAGAAGTCCAGGACCAGATGGATTCTCTGGAGAGTTCCACCACATATTAAAAGAAGACTTAATACCTACCCTTCTCAAATTCTTCCAGAAAATTGAAGAGGAAGGAAGCTTCCTAACTCATTCTACAAAGCCAAGATTACCCTGATACCAAAACCAGACAAGGGCAACAGACAAAAAGAAAATTACAGGCCAATATTACTGATGAACACTGAGGCAAAAATCCTCAATAAAATACCAGCAAATCGAATACAACAATACATTAAGAAGAACATATGCCATGATCAAGTGGGATTTATTCCAGGAGTGCAGGGATGGCTCAACATCCACAACTCTAGCAACGTGATACACCACATTAACAAAAAGAAGAATAAAAATCACATGATCGTCTCAATAGATGCAGAGAAAACATTTGACAATATATAGAACGCATTTATGATAAAAAGTCTAAATAAAATGGGTACAGAAGGAAAGTACCTCAACATAATAAATGCCATATATGACAAACCCAAGGCTAATATCATTCTCAATGGAGTAAAAATGAAATCTATCCCTCTAAGAACAGGAACCAGACAAGGATGCCCACTTTCACCACTCTTATTTGACATAGTATTGGAAGACTTAGCCAGAGCAATCAGGCAAGAAAAAGAAATAAAAGGGATAAAAATTGGAAAGGAAGAAGTGTAACTGACACTATTTGCAGATGACATGATTTTTTATACAGAAAACCCTAAAGAATCCACCAAAAAGCTTTTAGAAATAATAAATGAATGTGGCAAAGTTACAGGATGCAAAATCAACATAGAAAAATCGGTTGCATTTCTATACCCTTACAATGAAGTAGCAGAAAGAGAAATTAAGATTATAATCACAATTAAAATTTCAACAAAGAGAATAAAATTCCTAGGAGTAAACTTAACCAAAGAGATGAAAGATCTGGACAGTGAAAACTATAAAACATTGTTGAAAGAAATTGAAGAAGAAAAGAAGTGGAAAGATATTCCATGCTCCTGGATTGGAAGAATTAACATAGTTAAAATGTCTGTACTTCCTAAAGCAATCTACAGATTCAATACCATCCTTATCAAAGACCCAAGAACATTTTTCACAGACATAGAACAAATAATCCTAAAACTTGTATGGAACAACAAAAGACCCCCAATAGCCACAGGATCCCTACAAAAAAGAACAAAGCTGGACGTATCAAACGCCCTGATTTGAAAATAAACTACAAAGCAATAGCAACCAAAATAGCATGGTAATGGCACAAAAACAGACACACAGGTCAACGGAACAGAATTGAAAGCCCAGAAATAAACACACACATCTATGGACAGCTAATTTTTGACCAGGGAGCCAAGAACATACAATAGAGAAAGGAAAATCTCTTCAACAAATGGTGCTGGGAAAACCAGACAACCACATGCAAAAGAGTGAAAGTAGACCACTATCTTTCACCATACACAAAAATTAACTCAAAATGTATTAAAGACTTGAATGGAGGACCTGAAACCATGAAACTTCTAGAAGAAAACATAGGCAGTACGCTCTTCAACATCGTTGTTAGCAGCATATTTTCAAGTATCATGTCTGACTGGACAGGGGAAGCAATAGAAAAAATAAACAAATGGGACAACATCAAACTAAAGAGTTTCGGCATAGCAGAGGAAACCATCAACAAAATGAAAAGATAACCTAACAATTGGGAGAAGATATTTGCAGCCCATATATCTGATAAGGGGTTAATACCCAAGATATACAAAGAACACTTACATCTCAACAACAAAAAAACTAACAACCCAATTAAAAAATGGGCAAAAGATCTGAACAGACATTTTTCCAAAGAAGATATACAGATGGCCAACATGCACTTGAAAAGGTTTTCAACATCATTAACTATCAAGGAAATGCAAATCAAAACTGCAGTGAGATATCACCTCACTCCTATCAGAATGGCTATAATTAACAAGACAGGAAACAAGTGTTGGAGAAGATCTGGAGAGAAGGGAGTTCTCATAAACTGCTGGTAGGAGTGCAAACTGGTGCAGCCAGTATACAAAACAGGATGGTGATTCCTCAAAAAATTAAGAATAGAACTACCATGTGATCCTTTTATTCCACTTCTGGCTATTTATTCAAAGAACATGAAAACACAAATGAGTAAAGATGTGTGAACTCCTGTGTTCATTGCCACATTATTTACAACAGCCAAGACTTGGAAGCAACCTAGGTGCCCATCAAGGGACAAATGGATAAAGAACGTGTGGTATAGATACACAATGGAATATTAAGCCATAAGAAATGATGAAATCCAGCCATTTGTGACAACATGGATGGACCTTGAGGGTACTGTGCTAAGTGACATAAGTCAGAGGAAGAAAGTCAAATACCATATGATCTCACTCATAAGTAGAAGATAAAAACAACAATCACATAGACACAGAGATTGGATTGGTGGTTACCAAAGGGGAAAGGGGGAGGATGGAGGGGGGAAAGTGGTAATTACACACATGTGTGTGTTGATGGATTGTAATTAGTCTTTGGATTGTGGAGAATATAATCTACACAGAAATCAAAACATAATGATGTACACATGAAATTTATATAATGTTATAAACCAATGTTACCACAATGATAAATAAATAAATAGAAGTACAATATAAAAAGACGTAAATTACAGCATCAGTAACATAATGTGTGTTGGGGGGAGTAAAATTATAGAGGTTTTATATGTGATTGAAGTTAAGTTTTTATCAGCTTAAAACAGACTATTAAAACCGTAAGATGCCTTTTCGATGCCTCGTGGTAACCACAAAGAAAATACCTATACAAGATACACAAAAGAAAAAGGAATCAAAGAATATCACTATGAAAAATCAACAAAACACAAAGGAAGACAGGAAGAGAGAAAAAAAGGAACAAAAGAACTACAAGATAGACAGAAAATGGCAATTTTATGTCCTTCCCTATTGATATTTACTTTCAACATAAATTGATTAAACTTCCCAATCAAAAGATATAGAGTGGCTGAATGCATAAAATACAAGACCCAACTATATGCTACCTACAGGAGACTGACTTTAGATTTAAGGACACACATAGGTTGAAAACAAAGGGATGGAAAAAGATATTTCTTGCAAATGGTAAACAAAAGAGACCAGGAGTGGCTATACTTACACCAGACAAAAGAGACTCTAAGTCTGAAAAGGTCATAAGAGACAAAGAAGGACGTTATACTATTATAAAAGTATCAATTCATCAGGAAGATATAATAATTATAAATATATACACACCCAACATCAGAGCACCTAAATATATAAAGCAAACATTGACAGAACTGAAGGGAGAAATAGATAGCAATACAATAATAGTAGGAGACTTCTATCCACTTTCAACAGTGGATAGAATGCTCAGAGAGAAAATCAATAAGGAAACAGCAGTTTTGAAAAATACTATAGACCACATGGACCTAACAGATATGTACAGAACATTCCACCCAACAGCAGCAGAATACACATTCTTCTCTAGCACACACAGAACATTCTTCAGGATAGACACATGTTAGCCCACAAAACAAGTCTCAACAAATTTAAAAAGATTAAAATCATAACTAAGTATCTTTTCCGACCAAAATGCTATGAAACTAGTAATCAATAACAGGAGGATAATTAGGCAACTCACAAATATGTGGAAATTAAACAACACATTCCTGAAAAAATAAAGAGTCAAAGAAGAAATCAAAAGGGAAATCAGAAAGTGTCTTGAGACAAATGAAAATTAAAATGCTATATATTGAAAGTTATGGGATGCAGCAAAAGCAGTACTAAGAGGGAAGTTTATAGCAATAAATTTCCACATTAAAAAAGAGGAAAAATTTCAAATAAACAATCCAACTTTACACCTCAAGTTGTAAAAAGAAAGAAAAAGAACAAACTAAGCCCAAAGTTAGCAGAAGGAAGAAATAATAAAGATTAGAGCAGAAATAAACGAAGTAGAACTAGAAAAAGAGTAGAAAAAAATCAATAAAACTAATAGCTGGGGGTTTTTTTGAAATATAAACAAAATCGAGAAACCCTTAAGTAGACAAAGAAAAAAAGAAAACTCAAGTAAATAAAATCAGAAATTAACAAGACATTATAACTGATGCCAGAGAAATGAAATGGATGATAAATAACTACTATGAACAATTATGTGCCAACAAACTGGATAACCCAGAAGAAATGGATAAATTCCTAGAAACATACAACCTATCAAGACTAAATTGTGAAGAAATAGAAAATCTGAACAGACTGATTACCAGTAAGGAGATAGAATCAATAATAAAATTCTCCCAACAACAAAAAACAAGACCAGATGGCTTCATGGGTGAATTCTACTGAACATTTAAAGAAGAATTAACACAACCAGTTCTCAAACTCTTTTAAAAAATGAGGAGGAAACACTTCCAAACTCATTTTACAAGGTCAGCATTACCCTGTTACTAAAGCTAGACAGGGGTACCTACAAGAAAAGAAAATTACAGGCCAATATCCATGGTGAACATACATGCAAAAATCCTTAACAAATACTGGTAAACCAAATTCATCAGCCTATTAAAAGTATCATACACCATGGTCAAGTGGATTTATGCCTGGGATACAAAGATGGTTCAATATATGCAAATTAATAAATGTGATACACTACATTAACAGAATGAAGGATAAAATCATGTGATCATCTCAACAGATGCAGAAAGAGCATATTGACAAAATTCAATATCTATCATAATCAAAACTTTCCATAAATTGGGTACAGAAGGAATGTACCTAAATATAATAAAGGCTATATACTGCCTAGCCCACAGCTAACATCATACTCAATAGGAAAAACCTGAAAGCTATTCATCTAAGATCAGGAACAAGACAAGGATGCCCACTCTTGCCACTTCTATTCAACATAATACTGGAATTCCTAGCCAGAGCAATTAGGCAAGAAAAAGAAATAAAATGTATCCAAAGTGGAAAGAAGGAAGTAAAGTAATCTCTCACAGATATGATTTTATATGTTAAAAAACCCTAAAGTTTCCATACATAAAAGAATTATTAGAACTAATAAATGAATTCAATAAAGTTGCAGGACACGATATAGACATACAAAAATCAGTTGTGCTTCCACACCCTAACAACAAACCATCTAGAAAGAAAATTAATAAAACTATCCTATTTACAGTCACATCAAAAAGAATGAAATACATAGAAATAAACTTAACCAAGGATATGAAAGACTTGTACACTGAAAACTACAAAACATTGAAGAAAGAAATTAAAGACATAAATAAATGGAAAGACATCAGAATTCATGGATGGAAGACTTTCTATTGTTAGAATGTCCACATTACCAAAGCAATCTACAGAGTCAATGCTACTCCTGTCAAAATCCCAAAGGTGCTTTTTGCAGGAAAAAAAAATTTCTAAAATTCATTTTGAGCCACAAAAGTCTCAGAATAGCCAATGTGATCTTGAGAAAGAAAAACAAAGCTGGAGGCATCACATAGGCATCAAACTTTGTGATGTTAAAATATGTAACAAAGCTACAGTACTTAAAACAGTATAGTATAAAGACAGACATATAGACCAATGGAACAGAATAGAGAGCTGAGAAAAAACCCATGCATAAATGGTCAACTGATCTTTGATAAGAGTGCTAAGAATAAACAGGGGGGAAAGGGTAGTCTCTTCAATAAATGGTGTTGGGAAAACTGGATATCCACATGCAAAAGAATAATACTGGATCCTCATCTCTACACTATACACAAAAATCAACTCAAAATAGATTAAAGCCTTAAATATAAGACCTGAAACTGTAAAATCCTAGAAGAAAACATAGGGAAGAACCTTCTTGACATTGGATATGACACCAAAAACACAGACAACAAAAACAAACATAGACAAGTGGAACCACATCAAACTAAAAGCTTTGGTACAGAAAAGGAAACAACGGAGGGAAAAGTCAACCTACAATATGGGAGGAAATATTTACAAACCATATATCTGACAAGGAGTTAATATCCAAAATATATGAGAAAATCCTGAAACTCAATAGCAAAAACACAAATAACCCAATTAAAAAATGGGCAGTGGACCTGAATAGACATTTCTCCAAAGAAGACATACAAATGGCCAACAGGCACATGAAAAAGATGCTCAACAAAACTAATCAGGAAACACAAATCAAAACCACAATGAGATATCACTTCAAACCTGCTAGGATGGCTATTATCAAAAAGCCAAGACAAGTGATAATAAGTATTGGCAAGGATATGGAGAAATTTGAACCCTTGGGCACTATTGGTGGGATTGCAAAATGGTGCAGCTGCTATGAGAAATAGTATAGGAGTTCCTCCAAAAATTAATAATAGGACTACAGTATGATCCAGAAATCTCACTTCTGGATATATATCCAAAAGATTTGAAGTCAGGATCTCAAAGATATATTTGCACACCCATGTTTATTGCAGCATTATTCATAATAGCCAAGATATGGAAACAACCCAGATGTTCATTAACAGATGAATGAATAAAGAAAATGTGTATACATACAACGAGATATTACTCAACCTTTAAAAAGAAGGAAATCTTGTCATGTGCAACAAAATGAATGAACCCAGAGGACATTGTTAAAATTGAATATAAAATGTAGATCAGACATGAAAATTCTCTGAGCAGAAAAAACCATTTAAGCCGCATAACTGAAACCTAACTTAGCTTATTCTGCAAAACAAGAAAAACTTAACTTGGGCCACTTCTTGTAAATGTCTCTGATAATCATAAAAGAAACTTAAGTTGTCTTCCTAAAACTGATATAAGATAATCACTTTTTACCAATCCCCTGCCTTCTAGAAACCCTCATTGTTGTAACTGACATTATAATATATATAGTTATAATAACTGAGACCTCCATGACTACAGATGCAGTAGAAAAGGCTGACAGTGGCAGAACTTGAAGAATGCTATTCTTCAAGTTATTCTTCAAGTTATTCAAGTTACTATTCTTCTTGAGTAGATTGTCCTGCCCTCAAAAATTCTAACGTAATTATTCTGTGGTGTAGCCCAAACACTAGGATTTTTTGAAATTCCCCAGGCGATTTCAAAGTGCAGCCATGGTGGAAACCATCTGATGTACAGCAGTGCTTCATATTCCAACATGAATAAACATACACATCACTTGAGGATCTTGTTAAAATGCAGATTCTGACTCAGGAGGTCTAAGGTGGGGCCCAAGAGTCAGCATTTCTAAAAGATTTCAGGGGATCCCAGGGCTGCTTCTCTCTATCTCACTCTTGGAGCAGCAAAGCTCTGGTAGGTAGCAATATGTAAGGGAGGCATTAATTGAATCAGAATAACCAAAAGGGCAATTTGGATACAATAAAAAAACATACACAGTGCTTCTTCAGCTTTGGCTAGTCTGGGGTCACCTTGCACAGAAATCCATGAGTGGAACTCCGTCTTCCTTGTTTTGTTTCCATAAACTCATAAGCAACCACAATGTCTTTAATCTTTTGTAGTGATCTAAGTCAATCATTGTTGGGATAGGGAGAGAACAGCTTCCCTTTGTGAATAGAGACAATCTGGACTGGGAAAGACACACTCATCTTTTTTTTTGCACTGCATCAGCCTGTGACGAGCTGTAAACAACAGGGGAACTCATTTGGCACATTTTCCCTGCAGCCATTTGTCAGGTGTCATAATTCTATGGGAAAAAAGCCCTTGGGAAAGTATAATGAATGTATTCCGTATTATTGAATTTCTATTTATGCTGATATCTCTTAAGAGTCTCAGCTTTTATCCATATGGCAACATTATTTAAAATTAATATCACTAAGCTTTTTGGAGAATTCTTGTATAATGCAAAAACACAAGGCATTTTTGGTAAAATAACACAAGTATAACATTTCAAAATTTTCATTCTCCACAAATGTTTATACCTAGAAATAACTATAAAAGACACACTTTTCACAGTTATGACACCGTTAAAGATTTTTGTGGCTATTTTTCCACATCATAACACTATGAGTGCTGGTTTTAATTTCCATATTAGTAAATAGAAGTAGCATAATGAAAGGATTAAATGTGACCTCAGAAGCTGTCTTATAGTCCATTTGTTCCCCAAATTTTTTTTTTATTAAAGATTTTATTTTTTTCCTTTTTCTCCCCAAAGCCCCCCGGTACATAGTTGTATATTCTTCGTTGTGGGTCCATCTAGTTGTGGCATGTGGGACGCCGCCTCAGCGTGGTCTGATGAGCAGTGCCATGTCCACGCCCAGGATTCGAACCAACGAAACACTGGGCCGCCTGCAGCAGAGCGCACGAACTTAACCACTCGGCCACGTGGCCAGCCCCAGTTCCCAAAATTTTTTGACCCAGGACCCCTTTCCACCCTTAAAAATTATATATATATATATATATATATATATAAAATTATATATATATTCCAAAATAAAAAATATTTAGCAAGAAGAATATACTTTATTTTTACATTTTTAGAAATCTCTTTTGATTCTGTCTTCCTAGAAGACAATAGGATTCTCATATCTGCTTCAGCATTCAATCCAGTGTAATATGTTGCATTTGTTAAAGCTATAAGGAAAATCTAGCATTTTAAGATATATGATCTGGAAAGTGTAAAGTATTTTAATATTCATATAACTGTGGTTATCCTTCTTTGATAATACAACAAACTCCCTTAATTTGTCCTAAAGCATGAGCAATTTCACCCACCATTGATTTTGCACCATCATTACATGACCAGAGGAATTGTTTATTTATTTCTTGAAACTACTACTATCTTCTGCAATAGTGTTCCATGGAACACGTTTGGAAAAAGCTGTGTCAAATACCCTGTTTAATCCTTTCCTACTTCCAGATCTATGAAAGAGTTTATGATTGCATCTATATGCCATATTGTCTCTTTGAACTGACATATATTTAGGGGTGGGAAAATTTTATCAATTTTTATTAGGCTTCAATACTCTTTTCTATAATTTACTGATCAATTTTTTATTTATGTCTGTAGTAACTAACACAGCACCTGAAATAGAGTTTGTATTTTGAAACTACTTCCTCCTTTATACTTTATCATTTTTAAAAGAGGTTTTGAGGCATTTTGCAAAAACACATACAATATGACAAATGCATTTTAAAAATCTGATCAAAAATGTGCAGCATAAACAATTACAAGAAATGGGTTGAAAATTTGAATCAGTGTTTCCTGATGGTCAAAGAAACATGAAATCTCACTCAGAAAAATCATATTATGAATTTAGGCTTTAATAAGAATTGGGCAGAAGAGAATTCAGGGTCATAGAAAGTGGTCCCTACATGAAGAAGGGAATTATATAATGATAAAGGGAACAATCCAACAGGAGGATATAACAGCTGTAAATATCTATGGGCCCAATAGAAGAGCACCTAAATACATAAAGAAAATATTAACAGACATAAAAGGAGAAACTGGCAGTAACACAATAATAGTAGGGGATTTTAACACTCCACTTACATCAATAGATAGATTGGACAAAAGATTAATAAGGAAACATTGACCTTAAATGACACATTAGATCAGACAGACTTAATAGATATACACAGAACATTCTATCCAAAAGATGCAGAATACACACTCTTTTCCAATACGCATGGAACATTCTCCAGGATAGATCACATATTAGGCCACAAAACAAGTCTCAATAAATTTAAGAAGACTAAAATAATACCAACCATCTTTTCTAACCACAACAGTATGGAACCAGAAATCAACTACAAGAAGAAAACTGGAGAACTTATAAATATGTGGAGATTAAACAAAATGCTACTGAACAACTATTGGGTCAACAAGGAAATCAAAGGAGAAATCAAACCTGGAGACAAATGAAAATGATAATATAACACACCAAAATATATGGGATACAGCAAAAGAGGTACTAAGAGGGAAGTTAATAGTAATACAGGCTACCTTAAGAAACAAGAAAAATCTCAAATAAACCATCTAACATTATACCTAAATGAACAAGAAAAAGAATAAATGTAGCCCAAAATCAGTAGAAGGAAGTAAATAATAAAAACCAGAGCAGAAGGGGCTGGGCTCCGTGGCTGAGTGGTTACGTTCATGCACTCCACTCCTGCAGCCCAGGGTTCAGATCCTGGGCATGGACATGGCACCGCTAGTCAGGCCATGTTGAGGTGGCATCCCACATCCCACAACTAGAAGGACCTGAAACTAAGATATACAACTATGTACTGGGGGGATTGGGGAGATAAAGCAGAAAAAAAGAAAAGATGATTGGCAATGGTTGTTAGCTCAGGTGCCGATCTTAAAAAAAAAAAAAAACAGAGCAGAAATAAATGAAATATAGACTAAAAAGACAATAGAAAAGATCAATGAAACTAAGAGCTGTTTTCTTGAAAAGATAAACAAAATTGACAAACCTTTAGCTAGAGTCACTGAGAAAAAAGAGAAAAGGCTCAAATAAATAAAATCAGACACAAAAGAGGTGAAATTACAATGGATACCACAGAAATATAAAAAGTTACAAGAGAATGCTATGAAAAACTATACACCAAAAAATTGGATAATCTAGAAGAAATGGATAAATTCCTAGACTTATACAATCTTCCAAAACTGATTCAAGAAAAATAGAGAATCTGCATACACCAATCACTAGTAAGAAAATAGAAACAGTAATCAAAAACTTCCCAAAAGTTGAAACTCCAGGATTAGATGGTATCCCTGGTGAATTCTACCAAACATTCAAAGATTTAATACCTATCTTTCTCAAACTCTTCCAAAAAATCAAAGAGGGGTCACTTCCTAACTCATTCTACAAGGCCAGCATTGTCCTGATACCAAAACTGGACAAGGACACACAAAAAAGGAAATTACAGGCAAATATTGCTGATGAACATAGATGCAAAAATCCTCAACAAAATACTAGCAAATCGAATATAACAATACATTAAAAGGATTATACACCACAATAAGTGGGATTTATTCCAGGGATGCAAGGATCATTTAATATCTTCAAATCAAGCAATGTGATACATTACATTAACAAAATAAAGGGTAAAAATTACATGATTATCTCAGTAGATGGAGAGAAAGCATTTGACAAGATCCGACATCCATTTATGATAAAAACTCTGAATAAATAAGGTATAGAAGGGAAGTACCTCAACATAATAAAGTCTATTTGTGACAAACACACAGCCAATGTCATACTCAACAGTGGAAAACTGAAAGCTATTCCTCTAAGAACAGGAACAAGACAAGGATGCCAACTCTCACCAATCTCATTCAACATAGTATTGGAAGTCTTAGCCAGAGGAATTAGGCAAGAAAAAGAAATAAAAAGTATTCAAATTGGAAAGGAAGAAGCAAAACTGTCACTATTTGTGGATGACATGATTCTATAGAAATCCCTAAAGAATCCACCAAAAAACTTTCAGAAATAATTAACAAATACAATAATGTTGCAGAATACAAAATCAACATACAAAAATCAGTTGCAGTTTTATACATTAACAATGAACTAGTGAAAACAATCAAGACAACAATCCCATTTAAAATCACAATAAAATGAATGAAATATCTAGGAATAAATTTAACCAAGGAGGTAAAAGACCTACACACTAAAAACTATAAGGTATTGTTAAAAGAAATTGAAGAAGACACAAAGAAATAGAAGGATATTCTGTGTTCATGGATTGGAAGAATTAACATGGTTAAAATTCCACACTTTCTAAAGCAATCAACAGATTTAATGCAATCCCTGTAAGAATCTCAGTGACATTTTTCAAGGAAATAGAACAAAGAATCCTAAAATTTACATAGAACAAAAAAAGACCCAAAATAGCCAAAGGAGCTCTGTGAAAAAAGGACAAAACTGGAGGTATTTTCAAAATATACTACTGATTTCAAAATATACTACAAAGCTATAGTAATCAAAACAGGATGGTGCTGGCACAAAAACAACACACAGATTAAGAGAATAGAATTGAGAGCCCAGAAATAAAGTCACACTTCTATCTATGGACAGCTAATTTTCACAAGGGAGCCAAGAACATACAATGGAGAAAGGAAAGTCTCTTCAATAAATGGTGCTAGGAAAAGTGGACAGCCACATGCAAAGAATGAAAGTGGACCATTATCTTACACAATACACAAAAATTAACTCAAAATGGATTAAAGACTTGAATGTAAGACGTGAAACCATAAAACTGCTAGAAGAAAACATAGACAGTATACTCTTTGACATCAGTCTTAGCAATATTTTTTTAATATCATGTCTCCTCAGGCAAGGGAAACAAATGAAAAAAATAAACAAATGGGACTACATCAAACTAAAAAGCCTCTGCACAACAAAGGAAACCATCAGCAAAATGAAAAAGCAACTCACCAACCGAGAGAAAGTATTTGCAAATCATACATCAGATAAGGGGTTAACATTGAAAATATATAAAGAACTCATATAACTCAACAACAACCAAATAATCTGATCAAAAAGTGAGCAGAGGCAGACAGAGAAAGACAAACACCAGGTGATTTCACTCATATGTGGAAGATAAACAAACACACGGACAAGGAGAACAGTTCAGTGGTTACCAGAAGAGGGCTAGGGGTACGGCAAAGGGGATGAAGGAGAGAACCTATATGATGACAGACAAGTAATAACGTACAACTGAAATTTCACAATGATGTAAACTATTATGAACTCAATGAAAACAAATAAATATAATAAAAAAGGAAACATAAAAATTATATGTAACCATAAAATAGATTTTATTTACTAAACTGAACCTAAAAAAAAATGGTCAGAGGATATGAACAGATATTTTTCCAAAGAAGATATACAAATGGCCCACAGGCACATGAAAAGTTGCGCAACATCACTAATATTAGAGAAATGCAAATCAAAACTACAATGAGATATCACCTCATCCCATCAGAATGGCTGTTATTAAAGAGATGAGAAACAACAAGTGTTGGAGAGGATGTGAAGAAAAAGGAACCTTTGTAAACAGGTGCAGCCACTATGTTCTTTTCTTTTTTTTTTTTTGAGGAAGATTAGCCCTGAGCTAACTACTGCCAATCCTCCTCTTTTTGCTGAGGAAGACTGGCCCTGAGCTAACATCTATGCCCATCTTCCTCTACTTTATATGTGGGATGCCTACCACAGCATGGTGTGCCAAGTAGTGCCATGTCCACACCCAGGATCCATACTGGCAAACCCCAGGCCGCCAAAGCAGAATGTGCGAACTTAACCGTTGCACCACTGGGCCAGCTCTGCCACTATGGAAAATAGTATGGAGAGTTCTCAAAAATTAAAAATAGAACTACCATATGATCCAGCTTTTCCTCTTCTGGGTATTTATCCAAAGAACATAAAAACACTAATTCAAAAAGATATAAACAGCCTTATGATCCTTGCCATAGTATGCACAATAAGCAAGCCTTGGAAGCAACCTAAGTGCCCATTGTTGGATAAATGGATAAAGAAGATGTGGTATAGATATACAATGGAATACTACTTAGCCATAAAAAAGATGAAATCTTGCCATTTGCAACAATGTGGATGGACTTTGAGGGTATTAGGCTAAGCAAAATAAGTCAGATGGAGAAAGACAAATACCATCTGATTTCACTCATATGTGAAAGGTAAACAAACATAGATATGGAGAACAGATTGGTGATTATCAGCGAGGCAAGGGCGGGAGGAGGGTGAAAGGGATAACGGGGCACGTGTTGTGGTGACAGATGGCAACCAGACTTTTGGTGGTGAACACAACACAGTCTATACAGAAGTTAAAATAGACTCATATACGCCTGATACTTATATAATGTTATAAACAATGTGGCCCCAGTTTAAAAAAAAAGACAAGAAATAACAACTGTTGGACAGGATGTGGAGAAAAGGGAACCCTCATACAATGCTGGTGGGAATGTAAACTGGTGCAGTCACTGGAAAACAGTATGGAGATTCCTCAAAAAGTTAAAAATAGAACTACTATATGATCCAGCTATCCCACTTCTGGGTATTTATCCAAAGAACCTGAAAACACTAACTCAAAAAGATATATACACTGCTACGTTCATTGCAGCATTATTCACAATAGCCAAGAAGTGGGAGCAACCCAAGTGTCCATCAGTGGATGAATGGATAAAGAAGATATGATATGTATTTGCAATGGAATACTACTCGGCCATAAATAAAAGATGAAATCTTGCCATTTGCAACAACATTGATGGACCTTGAGGGTATGATGCTAAGATAAATGTCAGACAAAGAAAGTCAAATACCATATTATTTCACTCATATTTGAAAGACAAAACAACAAAAAAACACATAGATACAGAGAACAGATTGATGGTTACCAGAAGGGAAGAGAGGTAGGGGGAGGGTGAAAGGAGTAAAAGGGCACATTTGTACCGTGATGAATGCCAACTAGGCTTTTGGTGATGAGGTGAACATGATGTAGTCTTTACAGAGGTTGAAATATAATGATGTACACCTGAAATTTCTATAATGTTATAAGCCAATGTGACCTCAATAAAAATATAAATTAAAAAAAAGTGATCCCATCTACGTCTAGAGGTGGGCTGAGAGAATTTAATATTAGATGTAGATTTCTATTCTAATTTATGACTAATAAAATATTACTTCTCCATACTTTTATTTCTCTCATAGTTGTAACAAAATCTAATTATTTTTTAAGTAAAATCTACTCGTGCTTATATCTGCGAGGAGTCAAGTTTTCGAAGTGTCCTAGGGAATTATCTCTCCCATTTATTGAACAAGTTAAATCATCTCAGATTATTCACTATGAAAACTCCAGAATAACACAGCAGCATGTGCCAATCATTCTAGAAAGATTAAAGCTTGTAAAGAAGCCTAAATGTATTTATTAATCTATTCATTTATCCAGAAAATATTTATTATCTTCTATGTGTAAAACAACTATGTTTGAGGTATAAGCATCTACATAAGACCTTCATATTTCCTTGGAGTCAGGTATCCAGATACTATAACTCAGACAAATAAATTTTTCCTAAAAACATAAATAATAATACTAAAGTGGCTAAAAGCAATCAACGTTTGCATTTACTAGGATCATCTTTGACCATTGTATACAGGGCTTCATAAGAGTTTGTATTAAGTAGCTGTGGTAATTTAAGTTTTGGTCTACACGGCACAATGTGAGGTGGAGACTTATAGAAAATATAAATGGATTTGATCTGGATTTGGGGGACAGATGAGTGATACGTGGTGGGAGAGAAGAGGAAGATTACGTGCTAGAGTAAGAAAGAAGTTACTAGTGGTGTAATCCTGAGTGAAACTTTTAAAATTTTTCTCCCACTCTTCCTAAATGTGAGTTCTTCACTACAACCTGGTGATTACAACCATGGTTAGAAAGTCAGATTGATTCTACCTAATCATGGTGACTTCATTTAAGCTGTTCTCCACCAAAAAAAAAAAAATTCTTTTCCTTTCTTTTCCTCCCACTCAAAATTCTATCTGTTCTCCAAGATACAGTTTAAATTTTATGTTATACATGAAAACTTCTCCAGCATTCTGCCTCTCATGGTAGTCTCACACCTCTGAATTCTTAGAGCATGTATAATACGTAAATCATAGATTTAGAAAATTATTCATGGCCTTTCGCTCTTAACTATCTGGTCATCATATGTCAGATCTCCCTACCTAGCTCTTGTGTGTGCTAAATTCTAGCTTCTCAGTCCCTGACACAATACTAAATACTGATATGATAGGTGCCCAATAGATACTTGTAGAATTTAATGGAATTTCACTGACCTGTGAAAAAGAAGATGCACTATCTAGCAGTGATAAAGAGACATTTCTGTTAATAAGACAGCTACCAGTTACCAAAGTGATCCTTAGAGCATCTGATCCTTGAAACTCTCCTCCCAGCTGGCTCCATGGGTATCCTTAAAAGGATGGCTCCCTCAAAATACTTGACCTGGGCTTTCATAGTTTTTACTTTGTATTTTCATTAAGCGGATCCATTAGGCTTTCTTGTCCTATGAATGCCCTGTGTTTCATTTTGCACGGTATGATAGAGCTGCACAGATCATAGTGAGTAAATAATAATTTTATTTCCCATTTTTTTGGTTTTGGTACTTCAGGAACTCATACAAGAACATAATTTTCATCCTTACTTACTGAGCTCTTTCCAGTTTATAGTTCCAGTGTTAAAGAAATGAAGATGGGCCATTATTGTTACAGTGTGTTTGCCAAATTGTCTTCTCATGGATCTTAACATGATTTTGAATTGCCTCTTTTAGGACCAAAAGAATAAAATGTATATAATGCCAGGAGACCAATTATTTTACTAAGTCAATGAAGGAGCTAGTTGATGTCATGAAAATCAGTGTGGAATCTTGCTCACACATGCAGCTGTCCAGGTAGATTAAGTTTGGTCCTAGGAAATATACTTGGCACACATCACCAGAGTACCTGGAATCATGCTTGGCAAATTGTCTTTTCATGGATCTTAACATGATTTTGAATTGCCTGTTTTAGAACAAAAATAATAATAATGTATATAGTGCCAGGAGATCAGATATTTTACTAAGTCAATGAAGGAGCCAGTTGATATCATGGAAATCAGTGTGGCATCTTGCTGACACATGCAGGTGTCCAGGTGGATTAAGTTTGGTCCTAGGAAATCTACTTGGTGCACATCACCAGAGTAACTGGAATCACCGTGCATCAACTGTGTCACCCTATTAATTCTTGTTACCTTGGCATGATGGTGTCTATTAGTTCTATTCTAATTCTTCCTTAAATTTGTATCTTAGAAGATAAAAAGGAAGAAAGCTCTTTTTAAAGAACAAAGGCATAGGCTTCATTTGGTATCCCATATGTCAATGGTCCTTTAGGACAATATGTTTCAGCTAGCTTTTCTAAATACGCATCATCCAAAAGATTAACCTGGGTTAGACATTAGATAAATAATAGACCTGAAGATCCTGGAATACATTTTCTCAAGCTTGAGATAATTTGAGTAACATGAAATTTATATCCCCGTTATAATACCTTGAGAGCTCAGGTAATTGATCTAATTAAATCCCCCATATAAAACATCTACACTCTCTTTTTATGGTGTAAACCTAAATTTTAATGTTTTCTCCATGCATCATCAACTATAGGACCAAATTGAAACCCAGGAGAGCTACTGAATATCAAAATCTCCAACTCTTCAGCTAACTGACCAAGGAGGATTTACACAAAGAACCCTTAAGAATGTGTCTTCCTTGTCCTGAGTAGCATTTTGAGGGGCTAGAAGGAATTACATCTCAAGGATCTGCCTATAATGCCTCAGGAATTACATTTCTTATCATAAATGAGCCTTCAAGAAACATTGATGACAGATGACTTGCAGCATGGTGTTTTGTGATTTGTATTGAACAATCTATTTGAACAGGAATTTAAATTCAGAAAGAATTAGAATTGCTGAAATTCTCTAATAATTACTAGAAACTCACTAAAATTGATGTTACTGTCATCATTTTACCAAAAAAAAAACCTGAAAATCAGTGAAGTTAAATAACTTGCAACAGCTCATACAGCCAAAAAGTAGAAGAGGTAGGACACAAACACAAGTCTATCTAATTTCAAGGTCCATGCTCATAAATACTCTGCTGTGTAGTCTCATTCTTTTAAAAAAAGTTTTATATTCTGCCAATTTCTGAAGAGGACTTTATTGGTGGTTCCCAATAAAGAATTAAATGTAATAAAGTCATTAAAACAATGGTAAAACAAAAGTAAGCGAGAAAGTGAGATCATTATCCCAGTTGAAATATGATATCCTAGATGGCCCTCAGAGAAAAAAGGAGCTATATGTTATATATTTCTCTGTATCTAATAATATGAAACAGAGCAATAGTTTGAGAGTTATCAGGTTTCCTAGCACTAAGTTCTAAGGAAACGTCATTGTGTCTATGCATTGAACAAAATTTCTTCCATACACAGCTTTATAAAAGATGTATAAATATTCCTTGTGTGACTAAGATCAGTCCTCAAAAAATGTTGAGGATGTAATATTAAATCACAGTCGTATGAAGGAATTTCTACAAGTGCATAAATTTTTTAGTGATCTGGCATAATGCAGGTATAAAGCTTAGAGTATGTAGAAGTGGTTGTTCAAAATGTCCCTTGCATGGAACTTTCTCTAGCTTTGAAAGATTTACTGCTATAAGAATTGCTTCCCACCACAAACAACTTGAAAGCCAGACAAAATATGGGAAACAACTATTTTCAGCCATTGGACATCAAGCAGTGCAGACCTATGATCTTAGAGAGAAGATAAACAAATGAAGAGCATCCTACAATTATCCCAGCTTACAACCCAAAGGCAGTTTCCAGGGCATAGGATAAGGAGAGGAACCCAAACAGAGCCTGGTGATCACACCGGCTGTATTGGAAGGCCCTAGTCAGTGCTGTAAATTAAAAAAAAAAAAAAAGAAAA
Source organism: Equus asinus (assembly GCF_041296235.1). NCBI lineage: Eukaryota > Metazoa > Chordata > Mammalia > Perissodactyla > Equidae > Equus > Equus asinus. The sequence continues at coordinate 22,607,121 of NC_091813.1, forward strand.
GTAAAAGGCATATAGATTGGAACGGAAGAAATTAAATTGTCTTTATTCACAGATGACATTTTTATCTGTGTAGAAAATCCTAAGGAATCTACTAAAAACTTCCTAAAGCTAACTAGTAAGTTCAGCAAGATCACAGGTTACAAAGTCAGTATTTTGTTAAAACTTGCATTTCTCTAATTTGCAATGAACAATTCAAATTGCAATTTTTAAAAATACAATTACAGTAGCACCAACAGACATGAAATGCTTAGAGATAAATTTAACAAACATGATCACAACTCGTACACTGAAAACTATAAAATATTTCTGAAAGAAATTGACGGAGGCCCAAGTAAATGGAGAGAGAGACTGTGTTCATGGGTTAGAAGACTCAATGTTATTAAGTATCAATTTTGCCCAAATCGATCTCTAGATTCAATGAAGTCTAATCAAAATCCCAACAGTTTTTCTATTTTGGTAGAAATTAACAAGTCAATTCTTAAATTTATACGGAAATGCAAAGGATCTAGAATTGCTGAACAGTTTTGAAAAAGAAGAAAATGTTGGAGGGCTTACAGTATCTGATTCCAAGACTTATTCTAAAGCTACAGTAATTAAGATGGTGTGGTATTGATGTAAGGAAAGCATAGGGATCAATGGAACAGAATGTAAAGTCCAGAAATAGATCCCTGTGTATATGGCCAATTGATTTTTTTCTGCATAGGTGCAAAGGTGATTCAACAGAGAAAGTATACACATCTCCACAAATAGTGCTGAACAATTTGATATCAGTAGGGAAAAAAATGAATCTCAAACTTTACCTCATACTATGTACAAAGATTAAATGGATCATAGACTTAAACATTAAAGCTAGAACTAAAAAACTTCTAGAAGAAAACATAGGAGTAAAATTTTATGTGCTTTCATTAGGCAAAGATTTCTTCCAAGGAGTCATAAAGCATGAACCATAAAAGAAAAAATTGACTCCCTTTAGCAATCTTGTGCTGATCTGTTAGTAATGAACTCCTTTAGCTTATATTTATATGGGAATGTCTTAATTTCTCCTTCATTATTGAAGAATAATTTTGCCAGTTTAGAATTTTTGGTTGACAGTTTTTTTCTGCATTTACCATATGTCATCCCCTGCCTTTGGGTCTCCATGATTTCTGATGAGAAATGAGCTGTTAATGTTAGTGTGGATCACTTGTATGTCACACAAGTCATATTTATACATGTCTTTCTTGCTGCTTTCAAGATTCTTCCATTGTCTTTGTCTTTCTACAATTTGATTATAATATATGGATACCTTTGAGTTTATCCTTCTTGGAGTTTGTTGAGCTTCTTGGATGTGAAGATTTATGGCTTTAATCAATTTTGGAAAGGTTTCAATCACTATTTCTTCAAATATTCTTTTCATCTTATTCTTTCTTGTTTCTCCTTTTGACACTCCCATGGTGAATAAGTTGTATATTTGATGGTGTCCCATGGTTACCCTGGGTTCTGTTCATTTTTCTTCATTCTTTTTTTTTCTGTTCCTCAGACTGGACAATTTCAATTGCCTTATCTTCAAGTTCACTGATTTTTTCTTCTGCCTACTCAAATATGCTGCTGAACCCCTATACTGAGTTTTCTAATTTAAGCCATGATAGTTTTCAGCCACACAATTACTATTTTATTTCTTTTGATAATTTTTCTCTTTATTAACATTATCTGTTTGTTCATGCATTATTCTCTTGATTTCCTTTAGCTCTTTGTCCATATTTTCTTTAGCTCATTGGGCATATTTAGGACAGTTGATTTAACATTTTTGATTAGTAATTCCAATGTACAAACTTCCTCAGAGATAGTTTCTGTCAAATTCTTTATGTCCTGTGAATGAGTTGTATTTTCCTGTTTCTTTATAATTTTTTTCTTGAGAACCAGACATTTTGGTATCATAATGTATTATAATGTAGTTAACTCTGGAAATCAGATTCTCCCTCTCCTCAGGGATTTTTTGGGTTTTTTGGTGAGGAAGATTGTCCCTGAGCTAACATCTGTGCCAATCTTCCTCTACTTTATGTGTGGGACACTGCCACAGCATGGTTTGATGAGAAGTGTGTAGGTCCATGCTGGAGATCTGAACCCATGAAACCCGGGCTGCCAAAACAGAGTGCACAAACTTAACCACTACACCACCGGGCCAGCCCTGGGGATTGTTTTGTGGGTTTTCTGCAGTTTACCATTCATATAATAACTGTTCCAAACTATTTTTGGAAAGTCTATATTCCTTGTGTGTATGATCACTGATGTTTTTGTTCCATTATCTCTGCAGTCAGCCTGTAAACTAACAGAAATTTCCTTAAATGCCTGGATTAAAAGTTTTAAAAGGTGTGCATATCACTTTAAATCTTCCAGTGGACACTATAGGGGAAGCCTGTGCAGCCCAAGGGGACTGAAACAAAGGCAGATGTCTGTGCTGGTCCCTCAGCATGCTGCCAGACCAACTGAAATTTACATCCCCAACTTTCTGGAGGGCAAGGTCCTTAACATCCACCTGGTACCAGCCAGACACTCTAGGAATGTAAGCCATCATCCCCATAGCCATGAAGGGGATGAGGCATGGGAATGGTAGCTGGTTCACATCTTACTCTCTTACCAAAGTTCAGCAGCCTCTCTCTTCTTCAAGCACTCCCTCAGTAACAATTAAGTGCCTAATCAGGTCTTAGAGTTCCAGAAAAGTTGTTCTGATCTTTTTGTCCAGCTTAATGGTTGTTTCAGTAGAGGAACTGACCTCTGGGCCCTCCTACTCTACCATTTTTTATGACATCATTTTCTAATTTTTAACTGTGAAAAATATTTAGGTGTCATTTTAGTTGAGATAAGATACTAAGTTACAAATTTAAGATATAACTTGATAACCTTTAGTAATGCCTAAAATACTCATAAAGTTGGCTTTTTCTGTCATGATCATGAAAGAAGCCAGATATACAAGGCAGTTGAATGATAGAAACATTCTTCACTAATAGGCACCAAGCACAAAACTCTCCCTCTTCTATAGGTCAGGTTCAGCTTCAGCAAGGATGGAAATATACAAGTAAAAAAATTGTTTTGTCATAGTGTGGTTTCTGTAGTGTTAATAAACTTTTATCAGCTTCTTCTACATGAATTAAAATGGGCTGTTGCTGCAACTTCTTAGCTCCACATACCTTGGAGTCTCCTCAATGTGTTTCTTACCCTCTCTGTATCCATAATCTTCCGTTCCATCTTCCCAACCAAACACACACACATTTCATTTTGCAGGTAAAATCTAGGTTACTTGGAGAGTTGACCTAATTTTAATTTACCTTCCTCAATTTCTTTTCCTTTGTGGAATCCAAATAATAATCCCCTCTGAACTTAAAATTATTTATCCTAACATTTGTAGAGCCTTACTTTGGTGATGAGTCTTCTGCCCAGGATTTAAAGCAAGCAATTTAGCTATGATTGTGCTAGAGAAATCATAGAGAAGAAAACATGACTAACAAAAAGATAATTTTTTCTTGTCATTCATTCATTCAACAAATATTTATTGAGAATTCTTCTTCATGTCAGGAGCTGTTATAATGCACTGGGGATACAATTGTAGGTGAATCAAAGGGTCTTTGCTTTCAAAGAACAGTGGGCAAAAAGGACATTTAATAAAAATAATCATATGAATATGATTGGGAATCATTTCATATGTGAATATCATATGACTATACCAAAAAAACTAACAAAGGGGCCCTACGGAAAGAATAGGAATCTGTGAAAGCATATAACAACTGAAGACTCAAAATTCAGGTAAGGATTCCCTGAGGAAGCGACCCTCGAGCTAGGATCATAAGCATGATACAGTATTAACTACATAAAGAGATGAGGGTGGAGAGAGAGTTTTCCAGAAAGAGAGACTTGCTTGTACAAAGGCCCTGGAGTAGCAAGCAGGATGGCAGTATTGGGAACCTGAAAGAAGACCCTGTGTCTATAGGGAAGATAGCAAGAAGAAGAGTGTGAAGTGAGTTGTAAGAAGCAAGAAGGACCAATCTATGAAAAGTGTCATAAGATCATAAGGATTTTATTCTTTATTCTAAGAACAATGTGAAGCTACTGGAAGGTTTTAAGAAGGAAGAATGGGATGACATTCTAGAGAATAGATGTGGATAGTTTATATGAGAGGCGAATGTAGTATTCCAGACAAGAGTGGATAGTGGGTTGGACAAAAATGATGCTGGTGGGAAGCGTGAGAACAGAAACATTTTGAGGGACATTCAGTATGATCAAATTGACAAGGCTTGGTGATATATTGGATATAGAGAGTGAGAGAAAAGTCAGCATCAAGGGTTTCTGGCTCATACAAATGGACTTATGGGAGTATCATGAGATATGAAATGCTGAAAGAAGCCCAGGTTTTGGGATGGTGTATGGCAAGATTCTAATTCAGAGCTGGACATGTTGAGTTTAAGATATGCTTTAGGTACTCAAGAGAAGTCAGTGGGCAGTTGGACATTTGAGACTGCACTTAAAGGAGACGTCTTGAATGAAGATAAAAATTGTCAATCATCTGGGCATCCACAGTAATTGAACCATAGTTCTAGCTGAGATTCTTTAGGAAAGGAATACAGCATGAGAAAAAATGAGGGGTAGAGAGGAAGCCTGGGATTGTGCTTTGAAGGAGATGAGTATGTTTAAAGGACACAGAAGAACTGGCCAGAAAATATGAGAGAAACAGAAGTATATAGGAGGATATCAGGAGGGCTGAGGGAATAAATTATTTTAAAAGAAGGGTGTGGTCACCAGAGTCAGCTCAGGTAATTGTGTTCTAAGACCATCCATTGAATTCAGCCACATGGAGGACATGGACATTGACCTTCACAAAAGGTATTTTGGTGGATTGTTGAGGGCATAAATTAGATTGTAGCACTTTTGAGAGGAGTAAAGAATAGAGTAATGATTATTGACTTCTCTTCAAGCAATTTGATTGTGAATGGGGAGAGGAAAAATAAGATAGAAACTTATGGGGATATATGAGTTTCAAGAATTTATTTTACCTAGGAGAGACTTCAACTAGTATAAATGTGTATAGAAATGATCCATATTCATGGTGGAGGTGAAGACTGTGATTCAGGTGCCAAAATCATCAACAAATGAAAGAGACCCAGGGGCTGACAGATGACATGAACCAGGAGAAAATGGAGTGATAGAGATGAATGGCATGGGCTTCAAAGGAAAAACTATTATGAGAGCATAAGGGAGTAGTAAATGGGAAGAAGCAAAGTGAACACCAATTCCATCTCCAGCCACAAGGTATGGAATTTGAGGGATAAAAGAATAAATAACACCACTTTGAGATGGCTGCAAAAAATGCCCTGTCCTCAGGGAAGAGCCTGGTTTCAGTTAAGGCAAGAAGGTCTTGGGAAAATTGAGAAGAGGTTAGGAAGTAAGGACATCCGTCTATTAGAATTTGAGATCAGGGATTATGTCTGTAATGACAAGTTTCAATATATGTTTCTCAAACTTTAGTGTACATCAGAATTACCCAGAGGGCTTATTAAAACACAGATAGCTATGTCCCATCCTCAGAGTTTCTGATTTAGAAGACCTCAGGTGAGCTCATGGATGTGCATTTCTAATAAGTTTCCAGATGATGCTGATGCTGCTGCTCTGTAAACCACACTTTAAAAACCACCAGGATAGTCCATGTTGTGATAACAAACCAACCCTGAAATCCCAACAGGCTAACAAAATAAAAGTTTATTTTCATTTATTCAAAGTCTAAGGGGGCTTAGTAGCTCTCTAGGGCCTTCTCTTCTAAGCAGAAACCCAGGAACCCAGGTTGGTTCTACGTTGTAGTGATGGCATCTGGAACGTGTGACCACCAAGGTCACATGGCAAGGGAATAGTGAGCTGTAGAGTCATGTGATATGTTTTCAGGGTCAGATCCAGAAGTGGTTTACATCATCTCCGCTCAGATATCATTGTCAGAACTTAGTCACATGGTCCAAACATAATAATAAGGGAGTCTGGGAAATGTAAAGGAGAACATGGATGTTCTGTGAGCTGTCAAACCATCTTCTGTCTCTAACCTCAGCAGAGACAACAATACCAGTCAAGATCAGGAGCTCAATACATGTTGACCGGTTCAATAAACTGAATAGAATTTAAGTTATTGACTGAAACCTGGGTTTTAGTTTTCCTTTAGACAGACAAAGCATGCCTTAAAACTAACAGTTGTTATCCACACGCATCTTCCAACACACACACACAAATCATGGCCTTCTCTGAGTGACATTTTTTGACCTTGCCAGATTCAACTTTATACTGCTACACTCGGGACATTCACAGATTGAAGTGATATGAATATGCTTACATGGAAAAGAAAATTATACTGATAAAAAAAGAAAAAAAACAAGGCTGTATCACGCTCAGTCACCTTTGCTATGAATTCAGACGTGTGATGTAGAGTATTTAGTTCAACAAGCAGCCTCATTTTTGAGAAAGTTATGCCCTTGGGATGTTCCACTTCCCATATTACCTTCAAGGCATTTATTATATTCAAGGGCTGGTGATGGCCAAGTGACAGGAGAGCTGACAGTTCTATTAACTGTAGAAGCAGGACAGGTCAATCAAGACTTCTCTCATCTCTAGGTAACGAGCTGAGTTTCCGAAGGCAACCCAGATTCCAGCAGGATGAGCTGCAGAATCTTGTTACAAGATGAAATGCTCTCTTGAGGGCTGCTTTTACCTCTAGGATCCTCAATCACCACCACTTGAAATGGAAAGCATTAGTCCTGTTTCAAACTTGCTTCCTGCCAGCGTTTGGCAGTACAGAGTACATGAATACAAACTGAGGGGGAGAAAGCAATTTTCTAGGCTCCAAAGCATCAGAAGAAAAGCTTCGTCCTCCATCACTTGTGATCTTTCCGGAAGGAAAAGATCCGGTGATAGGTACTTAAGATAAGCAGACCTTTTGGTTCCAATCTGTGAAGATAAAAGAGGCTATGTTTTAATAATTTGCATCTTATTTTTATCTCCAATTGAAACACAAGTCTCACAATGCTAAAGAATAACTTTGTTTAACAAGCACATTGATTCAGGGGAAAATAGCAAAAGTTTATGAAAAACATAAAGAAATTCCAATGAGGAGTAAAGAATGTATTATTTGATGTCTCAATACAATTGGTGTAATGGGGCATTTCCAGTTAAAAAGTAGTTAGATTGGTATTTTTTAGAAATATAATTTTTGCAGTATTTCATAGATAGAAAATACATGAGGACACGTGGTATCTAGCTGCTGCTTTGAATCTTTGCACAGTTCAAACCTTATCCATCTTCAAGTTCTCATGACAGTGACCAAAGGAACAAAAAGTTCGTTTCTTAATTCTTGACCTTGGGGAGGTGCTTTCAAATGGAAGCTGACATATTTGTAGTGACTGTCACTGAGCCCACTTTTCAAGCAGAAAAATATACTGAGGTTTGCACAAACATGATCTGCATTTAGATCCCCACACATCCCAGGAACTGGTCGGCTAAGTGCGAGTGTATTTGTAAAATGCCGGTGTGGCCTATGAGCTACTCCATGGGGAGGAGTTGCTGTTTTTCAGGAGAGAATGTCTTATTTTTTGATGTGCTGCTGTAGAGATCTGGGAGCCAGAGCTGACCAAGGTCTCCAACCACACACAACTCTCCACAAGTCAGTGTTTATTAGTGTGCTACTGTCCTTTAAAAACACAAAAATGATAATGCTCTGAAATCAACTCTGCACTCAATCAATAAATACTTATTAGGGGCCTATTATGTCCAATAAAAATAATTCTACATAATTTTTACTGAGTATACAGAAAATTGAAGGCATGAGCCTAGGAATCAGAGTTCATGTTTCAGTATGTGGAAAGTGAGAGCGATTCTAAGAGAGAAATATATGTCAAATTGCATTGTAACTTGTTCAGGGACTGTGTGATGTAATGGAAAGGGTTTTTGTGGATTTTTTTTCCCTCCCCAAAGCCCCGGTGCCTGGTTGTATAGCCTAGTTGTAAGTCCTTCTAGTTCTTTTATGTGAGCCACTGCCACAGCATGGCAACTGACAGACAGTTGGTGTGGTTCCAAGACTGGGAAATGAACCAGGGCTGCTGGTGAGAATGATGAACTTTAACCGCAAGGCCATCAGGGCTGACTCTTTGTGGATTTTTTATTAGTGAGACTTGGGTTTCTCTAGCACCCCATCATTTTATATCTGGGGGATCATGGGAAAATTACTTAAGGCTCGTTGAGCCTCAGTTTCCTCATCTGTAAAAAAGATATAATATTATTTACCTTGTAGAGTTTCCATAAGAATTAAATGAGAGATATATGAAAAAGCCAAGTATATAGTAGATGCTCAATAAATGCTAGCCATAATTGAGCTATAATTATTACTATTCAGCCTTCTGTGAATAGTTGACTGCATTAAATATTAATTATCAAAAACAATGATTTCTAAATAAAAAGTGCTGTAGAATGAATGTCTATAGCAAAATTCATATCTTAAAACCTAATCCCCAATGTGATGGTATTTGGAGTTCGGGCCTTTGGGAGGTGATTAGGTCATGAGAGTAAACCCCCTCATGAATGGGATTCGTGCCCTTATAAATGAGAATCCAGAGAATTCCCTCACCCCTTCTGCCATATGAGGATACAGTAAGAAGATGGCCAATCTGTGAGCCAGAAAATGGGCCCTCATCAGATACCAAATCTGCTGATGCTTTGATCTTGGACTTTCCAGCCTTCAGAACTGTTAGAAATAGATTTCTGTTGTTTATAAGCCAGTATATGGGATTCTGTTAGAGCAGCCTGAAGGAATGAAGACAAAAAGCTCTCCTTGTAAAAATGTTAAAAAAGGATCTAAATGCATGATAACATGTTTTTATAACTGCTAACATCAAATATACATTAGCCTGTAAATTCCTGTTAACCTAAGGAGAACGTTTATATCTCAAAATAAATGAAAATGAAAAATAAGAGGAAATGAATTCTGACTTGCTATTTGATTATACTTTTTATTGTGTATTTGGATTTTTAAATTTCCATTGACCTTTAAATTAAACTATTTAAGTGTCATAGAGTATATTTTTAGCATTCTTTTAGACACATTCCTAGACAATTTAAAAGAATTAGGCTAATGTTGGATATCAGCTACAATGTACACACTGAAGTTTATCAAACACCATATGAGAGAAAGGTGATTCCTGACTCACAGAGTCCAGAGAATTGCAGAAATAGGAAGTTATTTAGAAATCTGCTCATTTTTAATTAGTTACCATAACTAATGTTTATGATTTATCATAAACTTTAAGAAACCTGTTCATAAATATTAGAATTTGAAGGTCACATTTATAGATAATATACCTGCTAAGCCTTCTCTATCTGGCCAATTGTCCAGAAGTAGGTCATTTTTCTCACGGAGTAGACACACATTTTTATAGTTCCCCGAAAAATTCATTTCTAGGAGGTTATGGTCACAGTTCCCAAAAGAAACCCTCAAAAGACATGTATTGTAAAAAAATCAATATGTCTTTTTACCAATATAAAGTGCCTGGGATTCATCTTCCGCACTGTTCAACAGAGCAAAATGTCAGAAATCAGTAACAAAGCTTAAATGTTCCATGCCATCTCTGACAACAGTGTCAAGCTATTTAGTTTAGAAACAAAGGTAGACTTCCCAGCAGTCACGTTTTTCAACGACTGATGACGCTGACCATATCCAGAGAGGACATGAACTAACAAAACCAAGATAGGCAAGGAAGGAGAAGGACAAAAGGAAGTAAGAAACATAATGAAGGAAAGAAAAATGGAAAAAGAATAGCTTCAAAACCAAGAATAGAAATAAAGTTATTCTTCCAACTGCCTCAAATACAAAGAGAATTTAAGAAAATTGGAAATATTTTCTCAGGAAGATGTGGTAAATAAGAAGAAGAAGGCATCCCTTCAGTATCATGTGTTTTAAACTTAGATGCAATCATGCTTGTGTGGGGAGAGGCGCTCTAGGCCAATGTTTTAAAATTGCATTCTAAATACAGATTGTATTTCACATTTTAGTTTTACAAGTGGCCATACAAGCCTGTGAGACATTTGGCTTTCCTATCAAATCCAAGCAGTGCACTCTGATAGTAACAAGTCGACATCTCTGATGAATTAATTTGAGGAATGAAAGCAGGATTTGGAAAACTAATTCGATTTCTTGTCTAATTTGCTGGGTTGGAAATAAATGAGATTCATCTCTTTCCCAGAAGTAAATTCTAGAACTAGGATTCATCCATGCTAATTTCTATATAGGTACCTGATTGTGTTCTTTTCTATATACATGTTACTATATCTGTATATTCTTCTATAAAAATACTAAAATGAACAACCACATAGAAAAGATTAGTGCTAATCTGTTCAGATGACACAATTCTATAGAAGCCAAGGGTGAATAGATAATGGTATTTATATTGTTACAGTAGGATACCGTTAAAACAGATGGTTTGGGACATACGTTGTTAAAATATACCTAACTACAATTCCTCACTGAAAGGAACCAGGGCTCCTTGGTTAAATGGTTAAGTCCAGGCCTGGAAGAGGCAAAACATAAGATAAGCTTAGAACATCCTGTGCCCAATAGAGGCTACTGCACCAGAGGATCCCAGAGGAAAGCTTACAGGGAGCAGAGTTGTAGCTCACTGATGATGGACCTGTACATACTATTAATGTAGTGTGGATGAAAAATACATCTTTGGGGTTTAAGTTTGGATTTGTTTGTTCATCTAGCAAACCTAGGCCATACTAATTAATACAATATCCAATTACCCAGTATCATTTCATAAAAGCAAAAAGTTTATTGCTCTAATAAGTACTTGGAAAATATTTAGATAGAATTTCATACATGTGGTCTGGTATTTTCGAAAATATCCTTCAAAAAGCTGTGTGTATTGCTTTGTATCTATGAAATAATCATTTCCTGAATAGCTAAAGGTAACACAGCTCTAAGGCCACGATTAAGGGTCACAAATACCACCTCAAAAGTACCCATCTAAGCAGGGACTTTCTCTCAACCTGCCAGTCAGAGAACACGTGTTTTTTTGCCTTTCCTTTGTATGACACGTTACATTGTCCACATACCCTGGAAACAACTGTCCCCCAACTACAAGTACCTAAGTGGTCATAAGATTCTCCATCAACTAGAGACCCATGATCCCAATGATTCAGTCTCAGGTGAGCTTTAAAGCAACAGAACGTTCAAGCTGTATTTCTAGCCTCCATCTGAGAATGTGGCATTCAAAGGCCCCTTTCTCGGGAAATCACACCATCACAAGCAGGAGGAATGTGGTCTGAGCTGTGTACCCCTAGATTTGACCAGAAGAAAGATCTGACTCAGACAATTATCCTCCTGGAAAATGCCTATTCCAAATGATAATAAAATTCATTTCTAAAACTCAACACTTAGATCTAGACAGTGTGCTACTCTTTTAGTGATTTTTTTAAAAATTAATAAAAATAAGAAAAATATGTAACCATGACTATTTAACAGAATAGCTGGAGTTCTTCCATTGAGAATAATTTATTTTCCTTACAGTGGACTAGATGTTAATTCCCAAGGGAATCATTTGGAAATTTAGCACAGGAGGTGACAGAGTATCCCCATTGGCTCAGAGAGATAATTGCCTAATATAAACTTGTAAATGAAACTGGAATTTCACCTCAAAATAACAGCTCAGCTCTGCCAGGAATTGATGGAACTTTTTTTTTAAGTCAAAAGGTCAGGCTAAGTTTTTAAATTTCTGTAAAACAATATTTCTCAAATTGTACTCCTTGGAACAGAATTGTCCTACATGTTATTAATAAGAATTATGTCTGAAAAGGATAGTAATAAGTATCCTGTGAGAAATATTCAAATAAATTTATGAAATGCTGAGTACTACCTCATCTTCTCTTTTTTTTTTCCCAATTGACATTAGCATATTAAAGACCCTGAAAAGTCTTGCAGTAAAAAACCCTGCATAACACCATTTTAACCGAGTGATTCACAAACTTACAGGGAGCATCTTATAACATCCCTGGGAAATAATAATTTTCTGGATGCACTAAAAGATCAAATCTGTATAAGCACCAACAGGGTAGTCCCCAGGTTAGAATGAAATTCTTAAAATTGTCTCAGGGTCCCAAGGTGATATGACTCTGTGACCAAAGACATACTAGTCTGAAGAGACACAGTTCAGAGCAAGTGCACTCCACACCCTATCAGGTGTGAAATGGTTAAATAGAAATGTTCCTAAACTATTCCTGAGGCACTGCAAGTAGGGAGTGGTCAGTGGTGTCACAAGGAAGTGTCATCCAGCTAGCCAAGTGGTGGATCCATTTGCAACTCCCACTTCAATTTGCGAGTGGTTCTTCCAATCAAGAGATTTCCAAAGGCAGGGAAACAGATTCTCCCCTTAGAGCCTCCAAAAGGACTGCAGCTCTACCATCATGTTTATTTTAAACCCTTAAAACCCATTTTGGACTTCTGAACTCTAGAACTATAAGATAATGGATCTGTGTTGTTTTAAGTCACCAAGTTTGTGGTAATTGGTCACAACAGCAATAGAAATGATAAGTAAATAAATGAATGGAAGATGAAAAAAACAAAAAGAAACAAAGAAAAAAAGAGATTTCCACCCTCTGCTACTACACTTAACCCACCAGCACAGTATGTAGAAGAATGCTGATCCCACAGAAAAAGCATAGTTGGAGAGCACTCAGATTAGAAATACAGACATCAGCAGTATTACAAAGCCACTCCTGGGGTTATTAGGCAAAATTAATCATATAATCTGTGATCGGCAATCAGAAAGCCAGTGACCTCAACTGGTCACCATCTTCGTCTCTGCTGGCCTCTGTGGTTCAGAACTATCACCCATGCCATCCTAACTATGCCACCTTGGCTTCTGCTAAGCCAAGTACAGATTCTTGAAGCTCTCTCATCAACTTGTGTCTTAGGAGGTCAATAGATTCTTCTGAAGTGAGAACACAAGTGTTTCCTCCAAGTAGCACTCTCACTGGCTGGAGAAGAACAGATTCAAGTGTGTGTGACACCATTTATCTTATATCTGAAATCACCACTTCCTCAGACCCTTAACATCTCCACTGTCCCTTCATGAAAAGTGAATTCCATTGTCTTCCACCCTCGTTATCCATAAAACACGTCCATATGTAACTGAACTTCCCTGGAAGTCACAGTTCAAGATAGATTGTTTTTATTGTTGTTGTTTCCAGATTCCCAAACCCCTACATATATCACTGGATGCAAGCTGTTCCTGGAGGGAATTCTATATTTCCCACATTGCACTCAGTCAAGGCTCAGTTCCAGACCTTTTATGATCCCTTGTGTATATAATTTTAATTTCTGTGTATGGGTTCAGGTAGTCTCAACAATTTGTTATATGGAGATACCTGGATGGGTTGAGTACCTGCTTGGCCAAAAGAGCCAAGACTCTGAATCACTTTATAGAATGTTCTCTGAGTATGCTGAACATCACACCACACAAGTACAGTTGACTTGCTGTCTTTTTCTTTCCTGGGGCATGTACACCTGCACATAACTTAACTTTCAGGTCAAAGGACAACATCAAGGAAGCAAATACCCTTCCATAAACCTTGCTATAGTCACAGTTCAATCTTGCTACTCCCTTTCTCCTTCTAGTACAGGGAGTCCACTTAAATAAATCACTTGTATTCAGACAAGTACGATTTTTTTCTACCTTCTTGGAACCTGAAGATTTTCTCTCCTGACTGCCTGGACCTGAACTTTTATTCGCAGGTCCCCAGTTCCCATTCACATGTGAGGTTACTGTCTTTGGGTAGGTGCTTCTTCCCCTTCTCCGAGGCGATGGTTGGCCTCCTGGAAGGTTTATGCTACTAAAACGACTACCAGCCTTTCAGCTGAAAATTCTGACTGGAAGCAATAACACATTTAAAGCACTTAGACCAAACTCTTGACAAATAATTTAAATATAATCAATTGACTTAAAAAACACTTTTCAAATCATTACTAGGCGACATCTTAATGTTTTGGCTATAATATGTTGTTCCTAAAATTTTTTTTTCAAAATATTACTGTGACTATGTATAGCAGAGATTCCTTAATAGTTTTAACTATATTTTATTAAGCACTTTATACTACTTATACAATAACTATTTATTGTTCTAAACATATTTAACTTTATAAATTTTATCTATCTATGTTTTATTTTATTTATACATATTTTAACTACATTTAGTGCTATGTTCCTTTTAAGTCAAAGAGCTTCATAGAACATAAATCTTTGATGTAACTTTTCTTGACATAGTAACCTTATCAGCAAGAACTATGCATTTAAATTCAGGTTCTTTTGACTCCAAAACAATAATGGGGCAAATCCATTTGGAAGTTATCACTTGCATGATACTGGAGTAGCATTTAGTGAGCCCAAAGAATGATATTCTAAGCACTGAGGAATGGCTTAATAACTGCCATTTCTATGTGGTGAAGAGGACATTTACAGGTTAAAAATTTCAATAGGGAGAGTGACGTCAGCAACGTGGTTGAGTGAGCAGTTTTCTTTGTCTCTTCCCCTTCAAACTACAACTAATTGGAAATTCATCGGTCAACAAAGGATATCCACACAGCATCTTGGGATGCATGAGAGACCCACACTGCAATACATCGGAAGTTGGATGGACTTCCCTCCAGGAGGAGGTGGAGATAGCTGAAAACTCTTCCACCCCCAAGCAACCTAGCAGCTGCAAGCGACTTTCTACCAGTGGACATGCTCATAGTATCACCACAGCACCGAGGGAGGGCATGAGTGCACATCAGCGGCACAACGGTGGAAACAGGTGACCACAGCCCTACCTAAGCCCCCTGCAATTGCTCCTTAGCACAGTGGGAAAACCCATGTCCCACAGCAGCTGCAGGGAAACCCTCTACTCAGCGCTAGTGGAGAGGCCCTGCCCAGCATTCAGAACTCTGGAAGGCCCTGGGGCAAAAGGACCCCAGCTGGAGCAGCAACCCGCCAGCCATCTCTAACACACAAAGTCCTGCTGTGGCCCCAAGGGGGCAAGGGAGACCCAGAGAGATCACGTGAATGGGTGGTGGCAAGTTGGAGCCCCAGTGAGACTCCTTCATGGTCCAGGAGGAAAATCCATGGTCCCACAGCAGCAGCAGGGAAAGCTTCTAGGCAGCATTAGTGGAGAGGCCCCACCCGGCAATCACAAGGCTGAAAGGCCCTGGGGCAGAAGACACAGCTGGGTGAGCTAACAACAGTATGCAGTAGATACCCATAGCTCTGCTGCGGCCCATAGTAGACAAGTGAGATCTTGCGGTCCCTGATAGTGGCAGAGCTGTGAGTCTAGGTGAACCTGCTCCCAGCCACTGTGAAAGCCCATAACACTGCTGCAGATCCTAAGGAGGGAACGTGTCTAGGCAGTCTGTTACAGTAGGCACCAGCAACCCGAGGCCCCATTGCGATTGTCCCCACAGCAGATGAGAGACCCCACAGGGCCACTGTGATCATGAGGAGGGGCCCAGGTCCGGTCAGCAACAGGTGACAGGGATCCTGGTTGGTGCAGATTACACAGCTGCTGCCCGCAACGCCCCCCCCCCAGTAGAAGCAAGTGGAAGCAGTAACTAAACTATATCTCTATGTGGAGGCACAATTCCAAGCCATCAAGCAGCATGAAAAAATATATTAAATCTCCAGAACAGAAGGAAAATTACAAGCAACCAGAAAATAATCCCGAAGACACTGAAATCTATAAATCTATAAGTGAGAATGAATTCAAAATAGCCATCATTAAAAAACTCAATGAAATAAAAGAGAATACAGAGAGATAACAAGTTCAGGAGCTATGTCACAAAAGAGCTTGATACTATAAAGAAGAACCAATCAGAAATATTGGAGATGAAGAACACAATGGAGGAGATTAAGAAAAATCTGGACTCTCTGAACAGTAGGGTCGATAACATGGAAGACAGAATTAGCAGTTTGGAGGATAGGAATATAGAAATGCTGCAGATAGAGGAGGAGAGAGAGCTAAGACTAAAAAGAAATGAAGAAACTCTCCAAGAAATATCTGACTCAATTAGGAGATGCAACATAAGGCTTATAGGTATCCCAGAGGGGGAAGACAAGGAGAAGGAAGCAGAAAGCCTGTTCAAAGAAATAATGGCTGAGAACTCCCAAACCTGGGGAGAGAGATGGAACTCGATGTGACAGAAGCTAATAGATCTCCAAACTTTATCAATGTAAAAAGACCAACCCCAAGGCATATAGTAGTGAAGCTTGCAAAAGTCAATGACAAAGAGAAAATACTAAGGGCAGCAAGGCAGAAGAAAATAACCTACAAAGGAACCCCCATAAGGCTGTCAGCAGATTTCTCAGCAGATGACTTACAGGCTAGAAGAGAGGGGAATGATATATTCAGAACTCTGAAGGACAAAAACTTGCAGCCAAGAATACTCTATCCAGCGAAAATATCCTTCAAATATGATGGAGAAATAAAAACTTCCCCAGATAAACAAAAGTTAAGGGAGTTCATTGCCACAAGACCTCCCCTACAAGAAACGCTCAGGAAGACCCTCATACCTGAAAGATCAAAAAAAGGAAAGGGGTTACAAAACCCAGAGCTAAGGAGATAAGTAGAAAGACAAAATTAGAAAGTTGCAGCTCTCCATCAGAACAGGTTAGCAAAGGCTAAGTATAACATCAAAGATAAAAGGAGGGGAAACACCAAGAATAAATATAATCTTGTCATTTTAACCGCAAACTCACAACACAATAAGGAAGAAAAAAAGTCTGACAATAACAACCTAGAAGGGGAAGAAGAAAGGGATGGAATGGCTTAATCTAAGGAAATAAGAGGCTATCAGAAAATGGACTATCTCATCTATGAGATGTTTTATACAAACCACTTGGGGACCACTTAACAAATAACAAGAATAAAGACACAAATTACAAATAAGAAGAAAGCCAACATAGAAAACTACCTACCTGAATTGGTAGTCCAAAAATCATGGGACAAGAAACAAAGGAAATGCAAGAGAACTGGAAAACAAGCAATAAAATGGCAGCATTAGGCCCCCACATTTCAATAATCACTCTAAATGTAAACGGATTGACCTCTCCAATCTAAAGACAAAGAGTGGCAGGATGGATTAAAGAACAAGACCCAACAATATGCTGCCTCCAGGAAACACACTTCAGCCTCAAAGACAAACACAGACTCAGAGTGAAGGGATGGAAGACAATACTCCAAGCTAATAACAAACATAAGAAAGCAGGTGTCACCATACTTATATCAGACAAAGTAGACTTCAAAGCAAAACAGATAAAGAGAGACAAAGATGGGCAGTTTATAATGATAAAAGGGGCACTCCACCAAGAAGACATAACACTTATAAACATATACACACCAAACACAGGAGCGCCAAAGTATGTAAAGCAAGTATTAACAAATCTAAAAGGAGATATCAACAACAATACAATAATAGTAAGGGACTTCAACACCCCACTAACACCAATG
Source organism: Equus asinus (assembly GCF_041296235.1). Taxonomy (NCBI): domain Eukaryota; kingdom Metazoa; phylum Chordata; class Mammalia; order Perissodactyla; family Equidae; genus Equus; species Equus asinus. The sequence goes on from NC_091813.1 coordinate 22,624,650, forward strand.
GATAGATCATCCAGACAGAAAGTCAACAAGGAAATTATAGAATTAAATGAAAAACTAGACCAGATGGACTTAGTAGATATATATAGATCACTCTATCCAAAACCAGGAGGTTACACACTCTTCTCAAGTGCACATGGAACATTCTCAAGGATAGACCATATCTTGGGAAACAAAGCAAGCCTCAACAAATTCAAGAGGGTTGAAATAATATCAGAGCATCTTTTCCAACCATAATGCTATGAAACTAGAAATCAACCACAAAAATAAAGATGGGAAAGGGGCAAAAATGTGGAGAATAATCAATATGCTACTGAACAAACAGTGGATCATTGAAGAAATTAAAGAAGAAATCAAATATTATCTGGAGACAAATGAAAATGAAAACACGCCATACCAACTCATTTGGGATGCAGCAAAAGTGGTCCTGAGAGGGAAATTCATTGCAATACAGGCTCACCTCAATAAACAAGAAAGATCTCAGATAATCAATCTCAAACGACTCCTAACAGAATTAGAAAAAGAATAACAAACAAAGCCAAAAGTCAGTAGAAGGAGGGAAATAATAAAAATTAGGGCAGAAATAAATGAAATTGAAACAAAAAAGACAGTAGAAAGGATCAATGAACCAAAGAGTTGGTTCTTTGAAAAAATAAACAAAATTGACAAACCCTTAGCCAGGCTCACTAAGAAAAAAAGACAGAGGACTCAAATAAATAAAATTAGAAATGAGAGAGGAGAAATCACAACAGATACCACAGAAATACAAATGATCATAAGAGAATACTATGAAAAAGTATATGCCAAAAAATTTGACAACCTAGAAGAAATGCATAAATTCTTAGATTCTTACAACCTCCCAAAACTGAAGCAGGAAGAAATAGAGAATCTGAATAGACCAATCACAATTAAATAAATTGAAATAGTAATCAAAAACCTCCCCAAAAATAAAAGTCCAGGACCAGACGGCTTCTCTGGAGAATTCTACTAAACATTCAAAGAAGATTTAATACCTATCCTTCTCAAACTATTCCAGAAAGTTGAGGAAGATGGAGCACTCCTTAACACATTATATGAAGCCAACATTACACTTATCCCAAAACCAGACAAGGACAACACAAAGAATGAAACCACAGGCCAATATCACTGATGAACATAGATGCAAAAATCCTCAACAAAATTTTGGCAAACTGAATACAGCAACACATTAAAGAGATTATACACCATGATCAAGTGGGATTTATACCAGGGACACAGGGAGGGTTCAACATCTGCAAGTCAATCAACGTGATATACTACATTAACAAAATGAGAAACAAAAACCACATGATCATCTCAATAGATGGAGAGAAAGCATTTAACAAGATCCAGCAACCATTTATGATAAAAAAAAAAACTCTCAAGAAAATGGGTATAGAAGGAAAGTACCTCAACATAATAAAGGCCATATATGACAAACCCACAACCAACATTATACTCAATGGGCAAAAACTGAAAGTCATCCCTCTGAGAATAGGAACAAGACAAAGGTGTCCACTCTCACCACTCTTATTTGATATAGTACTGGAGGTTTTGGCCAGAGCAATTCCGCAGGAAAAAGAAATAAAAGGAATCCAAATAGGCAATGAAGAAGTGAAACTCTTGTTGTTTGCAAACGACATGATCTCATATATAGAAAACCCCAAAGAATCCATTGGAAAACTATTAGAAATAATCAACAACTACAGCAAAGTTGCAGGGTATAAAATCAACATACATAAATCAGTAGCATTTCTATACTGTAACAAAAACTAACAGAAAAAGAACTCAAGAACACAATCCCATTCACAATTGCAACAAAAAGAATAAAATACCCTGGGGTAAATTTAACCAAGCAAGTGAAAGACCTATATAACTAAAACTACAAGACTTTCCTGAGAGAAATTGATGATGACATAAAGAGATGGAAAAACATTCCATGCACATGGGTTGGAAGAATAAATATAGTTAAAATGTCCATACTACCCAAAGCAATCTACAGATTCAACACTATCCCAATCAGAATCCCAATGACATTCTTCACAGAAATAGAACAAAGAATCCTAAAATTCATATGGGGAAACCAAAGCTCCCAAATTACTAAAGCAATCCTGAGAAAAAAGAACAAAGCTGGAGGCATCATAATCCCTGACTTCAAAACATACTACAAAGCTACAGTAATCAAAACAGCATGGTACTGGTCCAAGAACAGGTGCACAGCAATGGAACAGAATTGAAAGCCCAGAAATAAAACCACACGTCTATGGACAGCTAATCGTCAACAAAGGAGCTGAGGGCCTACAATGGAGAAAAGAAAGTCTCTTCAACAAATGGTGCTGGGAAAACTGGACAGCCACATGTAAATCAAAGAAAATTGACCACTCTTTTACACCATTCACAAAAATAAACTCAAAATGGATCAAAGACCTAAAGATTAGACCTGAAACCATAAGGCTTCTAGAAGAAAATATGGGCAGCACACTCTTTGACATCAGTATCAAAAAGATCTTTTTGGACACCATGTCTTCTCAGACAAGGGAAACATTAGAAAGAATAAACAAATGGGACTTCATCAGACTAAAGAGCTTCTTCAAGGCAAGGGAAAACAGGGCTGAAACAAAAAAAAACTACCCACTAATTGGGAAAAAATATTTACAAGTTATATATCCGACAAAGGGGTAATCTCCATAATATATAAAGAACTCACACAGCTCAACAACAAAAAAATCAAACAACCCGATCAAAAAATGGGCAGGGGACATGAACAGACATTTCTCCAAAGAAGATATATGGATGGCCAATAGACACATGAAAAGATGCTCATCATCACTAATCGTCAGGGAAGTGCAATCAAAACCACACTAAGATATCACCTTACACCTGTTAGAATGGCAAAAATAACCAAAACGAAAAGTAGCAAATATTGGAGAGGTTGTGGAAAAAAAGGAACCCTCATACATTGTTAGTGGGAATGCAAACTGCTGCAGCCACTATGGAAAACAGTATGGAGATTTCTCACAAAATTAAAAATAGAAATACCACATGACCCAGCCATCCCACTACTGGGTCTCTATCCAAAGAGCTTGAAATCAGCAATTCCAATAGTCCCATGCACCCCTACGTTCATCGCAGCATTATTTACAATAGCCAAGACGTGGAAGCAACCTAAGTGCCCATCAACTGATGATTGGATAAAGAAGATGTGGTATATATACACAATGGAATACTACTCAGCCATAAAAAAGGATAACATCATCCCATTCACAACAACATGGATGGCCCTTGAGGGTATGATGTTAAGTAAAATAAGCCAGATAGAGAAAGACAAACTCTGTATGACTCCACTCATAGGTGGAAGTTAAACATGTAGACAAAGAGAACTGGTGGTGGTTACCAGGGAAAAGGGGGGATGGGGGTTGGGTCCCAAGGGTGAAGTGGTGCAACTACAACATGACTGACAATACTGTACAACTGAAATTTCACAAGGTTGTAAACTATCATAATCTTAATAAAAAGTAAAAAAGAAAACAAAACACCTCAATAGGTAAAACCAACCAACAAACCAAAAGAAAAACCCCATGCCATTTCCAGTAATGGGGAAAAGATGACCCATCCTTCCTTCCCTTGGGCAGCAATACTGCGATACTTCCTTTTCCTGTGGAAGTGAGTTTAGCCATCTCTGCCTTTCTCCAGGTCCCAGGGTCATCCTCTGGTCTACATTGCCAGAGACATTGCAGAAGAGGAGAGGAAGCACAGAGAAATACCGGGACAGGAGCGGACAACACAAAAGATAAGAGTTGCTTCTTTTTTGAGTCACAGACAAGAAAAATAGCCATTGGGGGAGGAGAGCAGCAAGTACATGCTATTAGGGGAAGGTGGCTAGGGTGATTTTTTAATTATTAAGCATTTGGGCTGCTATAACAAAAATACTATAGACGAGGTGACTTAAACAACATTTATTTCTCACAGTCTGGAGGATGGGAAGTCCAAGGTCAAGGTATTGGCATTTTAGGTGTCTAGTGAGAGTCCACTTCTGATTTCATCGAAAGCTATCTTCTCACTGTGTGCTCACATGGTGAAAGGAGTGAGGGAGCTCTGTGGGCTCTCTTTTACAGAAGCATTAATCCCATTCATGAAGGCTCCACCCTCATGACGTAATCACCACCTAAAGGCCCCACTGCCTAAGACCGTCACTTTGGGGGATTAGGATTTCAACATATGAATTTTAGGGGGCACCCAAACATTCAGTCCATAACAAGCATATTTAAGGAAATATAGGTTCATTGTTTTCAGGTACGTACTACCAGGAAGTAGGGCAAGGAACTATAATTTAGACAAAGTTTCCTAAGGCGATTGCTTTCAATAAAATCTGAGTGACTAGCAATTAGTGAATCAATTATTTGAGGATAAATGAGTATTTCTAAAGTGCTTGAGGGTACTTAAACTATTTTTTTCCCCTCCAAATATCAGTAATGCCCACAATTTTTTTTATACCATCGATTACCTTAGTAAAGCTTCCTTCATAGTCTATCTTTCTTTACAGCAATGGCCTCCGCTTGACGTGACATGGGCTCTGACACACCAGGATGCCAACTATGAGCTCCACCTCATACTTCAAGTTGTACCAACACTAAGGTACTTTATCACAGAGTTCTGTTAAAAGTTTGAGGCCTGTTGTTTTCCTTGGCCATGACTCCAAACAGATGCAACTCTTATCTTCTGTGTAGTCCACTCATGTTCCAGTATTTCTCTGTGCTTCCTCTCCCCTGCCCAGGTTTCACTGTTCCCCTCCTTCCCAAAGTTTTCCACTGAAACATGGTAAACAAGCTCCCCATCATCTAGCTATTCACAGAATAATCCTTCCATCTCTTTACAGTGGCTAAAACCTGTCTCCCCTAAGAGTGTTTCTCTCTAAGACTGTCAGGCTTCAAAAGACTGTTCTAGCTCATTTTCTTACTCACTCTGTGCCTGGCTGCTTGGAAGTGAGATCAACATTTTCTTTAATCACTCATGCCACTTCCAGACAATTATTTTTTCTTACTGTGTAATAATCTCTGCTAATTTTAGAACCCTGCCATTTGGCTATACCACTTTTTACCCTTCCTCATCTCTGTCGGTTCTGATCTCCAGTGACTCACCTCATTCTGAACAGTTTATTGACCTGGCTTAAATTATTCCTCCTCATTCCTAGTATAGCCATCATCCTGTGTGACTGACTTCACATGGATGACCATCCAAGGCCCTAGCCTCACAGTTCCTCAGAGTTTTATTAATTGTAGCCTTTGTCATTCCATCCAGTCCTTCCCACAGTCACACTGGAGAACTTGTCATCACTCAGAACTGCTCCTCTTTTGAATTCATACTCTATATTCTCCTTAACCTTCTGGCTCTCCCTTCCATTACTCCCATATGGTAGTTCAGCAACCTCAGCAAGATGTCTATTCCCCCAACACCTTCCTCTTCTAATGTATCAGTCTTTAGTGTGTTCATTCTCTTCCCCGTCTAGAGTCCCAGGACCTATGGTCTATCACTACTCCTTTACCTTCCTTTATATTCTTCATTATAATGACTACTGTCAGAAATCATATTATTTCTTTGTTATATGATTCTTCCACTAGGAAATAACCTCTTTACGAGTAGGAACTCTAGTTCACTGAGGCATCCCCAGAGTCTAATAGAGTGAACCTCTAATGAATTTTGCACAAACCATAGCTTCATTAAATATCTGTGGAAGGAAGAAAAAAAAAAGAAAGAAGAAAAGATATAGACTTTTCTTCAATCCAGATACTGAGTCTCTTCAATAAGACACTAAGACTAAATCCCTTAATTTGCCCAAGTTTTAGCCTGAAACAACTTTTCAGAAATGTGTATATTGTAAAGATTCGGGAAATCTAAAAATATATTATTCAGCATGAGAGGGTTGATTTAATACTTGTTGGTCATCTGTATAAGAAAATGCTGAGCAGTTGGTGCAAGGACTCCCTAGAAGACTATTTAACAATATGAAAAACGTTCACAAATACAAAGCTTAAAAAGCAAGTTACATCAGATTCCACAAACCCACTGGCTACTCATGGCTGCACTCAGATACTGATTGTTTTACTAGAAAATGGCATTAGAAAGCAAGATCTGGGTGTTAGGTATTTTCATTGATACTGGGGTGTCATTGCTTTTAGGCCCTTTCAGCTGACAGAACAAGGACATCACGGTTCAGTTCTAGTATACGCATATAGCAGAATCAGAAATGTTAACCAGTGCTCCCAGAGGAAATAACTTTATTGACTAGACTACAGTACTTATATGCAGTTTCTTTGCCTTTAATCTTATTGTTTTCACTCATTTCTAAAGTTACTCAGTCAGCACCTTTTCCCTTCACTCCTTTCAATGAAGTTGTTTCACACGTTTGTAACACAATTAGATTCTTTTGTCACATTCTGCATTCCTTGCCAGGATCTCCAAGACCAACTAAATGATTTTTTTTTTAAGTGACATGGCTCACTCTTGTGTTGTAAAGTTCCATAGGTTTTGACAAGTGTGTTATGTACCCACCATTGCAGTTTCACACAGAATGGTTTTACTACCCCAAAATCCCCTAAATTTCACCCATTTCCTACCATTCCCTCAAGCGTCTACCAACAGCTGTTCCTTTTAGATTCCCCACTCAGTTAACTGTACATTCTCTTCAGTTTACTGCAAATGCTGGCTACTAAAACCAATGGGGAAGACCCTTAGAAAAGCTATCTTATGTTTATACGAGAAAGAAGAGCCTGCTTTTAAAGGGCCCACACACAGATTCACCCATTCCAGAAACCAACACAAAATCACCAGAAAGAAAGGTACATAGTCCTTTGTTAAAAGAAACTCCTCTAATAAGCTCTGAGCATATCTCAGAGAGGCAGGAGGCAGCTGGGCCCACCTCCCTGGGGACTAAGACACTGGCAGCAGCCATTATTGCACCCTAGTGCAGGCATGCTGACACAGACCCTGGCAGATGCCATTGGATTTCTTCCCCTGTCCTGTTAGCATAGAGGTTTGCCCCACTCACTGCTGCACTGATTTAATCCAGCTCAAGCAGGGCAGGCAGCCCACCCTAGGGACCAACTCCACCCACCAGCAAGCTGGCAGGGCACTTGTAGGCCAACATAGGTGGGGTGTGTGAGACCTCTGCAGCAGGGTGAGGGGGTCTACTTTGGCAATGTGGGGCATGCATGTGGAGCAGGACTGCATTGATGGAGGGCACGGGTCTGTGAGTGTGGGGCTTGTCAGCTGCAGCAGACTTGTGCCATTGGCCTTTACAAGCAGCCACATAGGGGATCTGCCCCCCTTTCCAACTCCTGAAATGATTGTGTGCTGCCATGCCTGGGGACAGCTCCACTCAGATGTGCTCCTGAAAAAGCTGACAACAGCCTCATAGGCCAGAGGCTTACATCAACTGTGAGTCCTTGAGCCCAGCAACAAACCACACTGGGGACCTGACTTAGCAAACTAGGGGCCTTAACAGCAAAACAGAAGCAGGTATGTGCTTTAGACCTTGTATTCAGCTGTTCCAGGGCTCACAACACCAAAAAAAAAAACACAGAGCTGAGCCTTAAAACAAGCCAGCCAGGCAGCCAGCCTAGACTACACATGCATCTGCAGCAAGAGCAACCTTGCCACAACAGAAGGACACAGGTAGCACACACAAGGGAGACTCCTGAACATTTGGAACTGGTGAGGAGAGGGAAGCACATTGCCAGACCTCATAAGGCATATCTTGCATAAGGCCACTTCTCCAAGATTGGGAGCCATAACTGATCTCTGTAAAGCACAGATATAGGAACAGAGAAATAGGCAAAATGAGGAGACAAAAGAATATAAAGACAATCAAAAACAGAAAGTAAAGTTGTGAAAAATATATTCCATGCAAATGGCAATAAAAAGAAAGCTGGGGTACCAATACTTATATCAGACAAAATAGACTTTAAAACAAAAGCTGTAACAAGAGACAGAGAAGGGCATTACATAATGATAAATGGAACAATCCAACAAGAGGATATACACTTGTAAATATCTATGCACCCAACATGGCAACACCTACCTATATAAAGCAATTTTTAACAGACACAAAAGGAGAAACAGACAATAACACAATAATAGTAGGGAACTTTAGCACTCCACTTACATCAACAGATAGCTCTTCCAAATAGAAGATCAATAAGAAAACATTGGCCTTAAATGACACATTAGACCAGATGGGCTGAGTAGACATAGACAGAACATTCTATCCAAAAATTGCAGAATACCCATTCTTTTCAAATGCACATGGAACATTCTCCAGAATAGATCATATATTAGACTACAGACAAGTCTCAATAAATTTAAGAAGACTGAAATAATACCAAGCATCTTTTCTGACCACAACACTCTGGAACTAGAAATGAACCACAAGAAGAAAGCTGGAAAAGATACAAATATGTGGAGATTAAACAAAATGCTACTGAACAAATTTTGGGTCAACAGAGAAAACAAAAAATACCTGGAGACAAATGAGAATGAAAATATGACATGCCAAAATTTATGGGATACAGAAAAAGCAGTACTAAGAGGGAAGTTTATAGCAATACAGACCTACCCTAAGAAATAAGAAAAATATCAAATAAACAATTTAACATTACATCTAAAGGAACTATGAACAAAACAACAAATAAAGCCCAAAGTCAGTAGAAGAAAGGAAATAATAAAAATCAAAACAGAAATAAATGAAATAGAAACTAACAATACAATAGAAAAGATCAATGAAACTAAGAGCTGATTCTTTGAAAAGATAAACAAAATAGACAAACCTTTAGCTAGACTCACCAAGGAAAAAAGAGAGAAGTCTCAAAAAAATAAAGTCAGAAATGAAATAGAAGAAATTACAACAGATATCTCAGAAACACAAAGGATTGTAAGAGATAAAAAGCTTTACACCAACAAATTGGATAAACTACAAGAAATGGATAAACTCTTAGAATTATACAACCTTCCTAAACTGAATCAAGAATAAATAGAGAATCTGAGTAGACCAATCACCAATAAAGAGATCAAAACAGTAATCAAAAACCTCCCCCAAAATATAAGTCCAGGACCAGATGGCTACCCTAGTGATCTCTACCAAACATTCAAAGAAGACTTAATACCTATCCTTCTCAAACTCTTCCAAAAAATTGAAGAGGAGGGAAAGCTACCTAACTCATTCTGTGAGGCCAACATTACCCTGATTCCAAAACCAGACAAAGACAACCCAAAGAAAGAAAATTACAGGCCAATGTCACTGATGAACATTGATGTAAAAATCTTCAACAATATACTAGCAAATCAAATACAACAATACATTAAAAAGATCTTACACCATGATCAAGTGGATTTATTCCACGGATGAAGGGATAGTTGGACATCTGCAAATAAATCAAAGTTATACACTACATTAACAAACTGAAGAATAAAAATCACATGATCATCCAGTAGATGCAGAGAAAGTATTCGACAAGATACAACATCCATTTATGATAAAAAAAAACTCTGAATAAAACGGGTATAGAAGGAAAGTATCTCAACATAAAAAAGGCCATATGTGACTAAACAGCAACTAAATCATAATTAATGGCGAAAAACAGGAATCAGATAAGGATGCCCACTTTTACCATTCTTATCTAAGATAGTATTTGAAATCCTAGCCAGAGCAATCAGGCAAGAAAAAGAAATAAAAGGGATCTAAATGGGAAAGGAAGAAGTAAAACTGTCACTATTTGCAGATAACATGATTTTTTATATAGAAAACCCTAACAAATCCACCAGAAAACTTTTAGTAATACTAAACGAATAATACAGTAAAGCTGCAGGATACAAAATCAACATACAGAAATCAGTTGTATTTCTATACACTAACAATGAAGTAGCAGAAAGAGAAATTAAGAATACAATCTCATTTAAAATCAGAACAAAAAGAATAGAATATCTAGGAATAAACTTAAGCAAAGAGGTGAAAGCCCTGTACATTGAAAACTATAAAACATTGTTGAAAGAAATCGAAGAAGACTCAAAGAAATGGAAAGATACTCCATGCTCATGCATTGGAAGAATTAACATAGTTAAATGCCCATAATTCCCAAAGCAATTTCGATGCAATTCCTATCAAAGTCCCAATGGAATTTTTCACAGAAATAGAACAAAGAATCCTAAAACTTATATGGAACAACAAAAGATCCCCAATAGCCAGAGGAATCCTGAGAAAAAAGAACAAAGTTTGGAGGTATCACACTCCCTGATTTCAAAATGTACTACAAAGCTATAGTAACCAAAACAGCATCGTACTGGCACAAAAACGGACACACAGATCAATGGAACAGAATTGAGAAATAAACCCACACATCTATGGACAGCTAATTTTCAACAAGGGAGCCAAGAATATACAATGGAGAGAGGAAAGTCTCTTCAATAAATGGTGTTGGGAAAACTGGACAGCCACATGCAAAAGAATTAAAGTAGACCATTATCTTACACCACACACAAAAATTAACTCAAAATGGATTAAAGACTTGAATGTAAGACCTGAAATCATAAAACCTCTAGAAAAAAACATAGGCAGTACACTCTTCAACATTGGTCTGGGCAGCACCTTTTTGAATACCATGTCTCACCAGGCAAGGGAAACAAAAGGAAAAAGTAAACAAATGGGACTACAACAAACTAAAAAGCTTCTGCACAGCAAAGTAAACAGTCAATGAAACAAAAAGACGTCCTAACAATTGGGAGAAAATATTTGCCAACCATGTATCTGATGAGGGGTTAGTATCCAAAACATATAAAGAACTCACACATCTCAACAACAAAAAACCAAGCAAGTCAATTAAAAAATGGGCAAAAGATCTGAATAGACACTTTTCCAAAGAAGATATACAGATGGCCAACAGGCACATGAAAAGATGTTCAACATCATTAATTATTAGGGAAATGCAAAACAAAACTACAACAAGATATCACCTCACACCCATCAGAATCGCTATAATTAACAAGACAAGAGCTAACAAGTGTTGGAGAGGATGTGGAGCGAAGGGAATTCTCAAACACTGCTGATGGGAGTGCAACCTGGTGCAGCCACTATGGAAAACAGTATGGCGATTCCTCAAAAATTAAGAGAACTACCATACGATCCAGCTATTCCACTGTGGGGTATTTATCCAAAAAATGTGAAAACGTGAATGTGTAAAGACATAAGCACCCTTACATTCAATGCAGCATTATTCACAATATCCAAGACTGGGAAACAACCTAAGTGCCCATCAAGGGATGAATGGATAAAGAAGATGTGATTTAAATACGTGATAGAATACTATCTTGCTATAAAAAATGATGAAATCTTGCCATTTGCAACAATATGGATGGACCTCGAGGGTATTATGTGAAGTGAAATAAGTCAGAAGGAGAAAGTCAAATACCATATGATCTCACTCATAAGTAGAAGATAAAAACAACAACAACAACAAAAACACATAGATACAGAGATTAGATTGGTGGTTGATTAGATTGGGGAAAGGGGTAGGGAGGAGGGCAAAAGGGGCGACAGGGCGCATGTGTGGGGTAATAGATGGCAGTTAGTCTTTGGGTGGTAAACATAACGTAGTCTACACAGAAATCAAAATATAATGATGTATACCTGAAATTTATATAACGTTGAAAACCAATGTCACCTCAATAAAATAAATAAATAAGTTTTTTGAAAAAAATGAGCTTATTCAGGATCAGCAAAGAATTGCAATCTGGGATCTGCAACCATAGTGAGCCACATGCAAGTCCCCCTGCAGGAAGGGAGCAGAACTCTTCTAGAGAGAAGAAGAGGAAGTTGAGAGGGCTGTTGTTAACAAAGGGCAGACTCCCATTGGCTGATCTTTCTGCTGGTCAAGAAGAGGAAGTCTTTCTTCTTCCTGTTGGCCCCTGCTATTGATGTAAGGCATGAGAGCTCCCACTTTTGGCCTCCAAACTCCAACTTAACGAGGTTTCTGTTTTATTAATTTCCACAGGACTTTGCCTATATTATTCTTCACACAATGTCTCTACATCATAGGTGCTCAAAAAATATTTGTTTAATAAACCAATGATGAATGAATGAGTGTGTAAATAAAGGTTACTAGAAGTGCAAAAAAAGCAAGTTATGGTACAGTAAATGCAGTATAAGCTCATGTTGATAAAATATATAGGCATAAAATAATACTGGAGAGAAAATCTTATGTGACCTTGGATTTGGTGATGACTTTTTAAATATAACACCAAAATCATAATCCATGAAAGAAAACGTGATGTTTGACTTTATTAAAATTAAAAAACTCTGTTCTGCCAAAGACATTGTTAAATCAAAAGAAGAGCCACAGACATAGAGAAAATATTTGCAAAATACATGCGTGATAAAAGACTTGTATCCAAAACATGCGAAGATCTCTTAAAACTCAACAATAAGAAAACAAACAACCCAATCAAAAAAATGGGCAAAAAATCTGAACAGGTATCTCACCGAACAAGATATGCAAATGGAATATAAGCATGTGTAAAGATGCTCAACATCAGCTGTCATGCAGGAACTGGAAATTAAAACAACGAGATACCATCACACAGCTGTTATAATGGCTAAAATCAAAAAACTAAATATACCAATTGCTGTTAAGGATGTTGAACAGCAAGAACTCTCATTCATTGCTGGTGGGAATGCAAAATGGTATAATCATTTAGAAGAGTTTGGTAGTTTCTTGCAAGGCTAACAGTTTCACTCCTAGGTACATACTCGAAAGATCTGAAAATGTATATCCACACAGAAACCTGCATGTGAATTTTTATAGCAAGCTTAAAGTGAAAATTGAAAGTAGTCAATTTATCCTTCATTAGATAAATGGATAAACAAATTTTGGTACAATTACTCAACAATATAATGTGGAATGCTATTCAATGATAAAAAGAAATGAGCTATCTGGGGCCAGCCCAGTGGCACAGTGGTTAAGTTTGCACATTCTACTTCGGGGGTCCGGGTTTCACCAGTTTTGATCCTGGGTGCAGACCTACGCACTGCTTGTCAAGCCATGCTGTGGCATATGTCCCACATATAAAGTAGAGGAAGATGGGCACAGATGTTAGCTCAGGGCCAGTCTTCCTCAGAAAAAAGAGAAGGGTGGGCTGTAGACGTTAGCTCAGGGCTAATCTTCCTCAAAGAGAAAAAAAAAACAGAAATGAGCTATCAAACCATAATAAAAGACAGATAAATCTTTAGCCAGCCCTGATGGCCTAGTGGTTAAAGTTCGGTGCACTCTGCTTCAGTGGCCCGGGTTCGGTTTCTGGGTGCAGAACCATACAGCTTGTCTGTCAGTAGCTATGCTCTGGTGGCGGCTCACTTAGAAGAGCTAGAATGACCTACAACTATGTACTGGGGCTTCAGGAAGGAAAAACAAAAGAGAGAGAGGAAGATTGGCAAGAAGTTTTAGCTCAGGGCCAATCTTAAGAAAAAAGATAGATGTCTTAAATGTATTTGCTAAGTGGAAAAAGCTAGTCTGAACATGCTACATATTATATGATTCCAATTACGACATTCTGAAAATGACAAAACAATTCTAAAAAAAAGAGCGGTTGTTGGCAGAGGTTTGAGGAAAGGGTAGGAGAGTTGATAAGTGAAACTTAGGGGAATTTATGACAGTGAAACTATTCTGTGTGAAACTGTAATGGTGGATACATAACACACTTGTCAAAATCCACGGAACTTTACAACACAAGAGTGAACACTGCCACTTAAAAAAATCATTTAGTTGGTCTTGGAGATCACAGCATGGAATGCAGAATGTGACAAAAGAATCTAATTGTGTTACAAACGTGTGAAACAACTTCACTGAAAGGAGTTGGGGGAAAGGTGCTAAGTAACTTTAGAAAGAAGTGAAAACAATAAGAGTAAAGGCAAAGAAACTGCATATAAGTACTAGTCAATAAAGTTATTTCCCCTGGGAGCACTGGTTAACATTTCTGATTCTGCTATATGCAGAATACTAGAACTGAACCGTTATGTCCTTGTTCTGTCAGCTGAAAGGGCCTAAAAGCAATGACACCCCAGTATCAATGAAAATACCTAATACCCGGATCTTGCTTTCTAATGCCATTTTCTAGTAAAAGGACAGTACTCTTTAGAAAAATTGCTGACTGGAACTGAGGTCATGAAGATGAGCCTAGATCATCTTGCAGTAACAAAAAGTAAGGTAGTAGTAAAAAAAAACAAACAAAAAGTCAACTACTTACAATTATGGGGATATCTCAAAGGGCGAGAATACAGGAGCTACATGAAAGAGCTCCCCATGGCCAAAGCCAGAAAAATTTGAGCAAGAAAATAAAGTAGTATTGTATTATAACCCAAAGTATAAAACATCCATGAGTTCATACTGGTATAAATAAATGATTAAATATATAAATAGGGGAGACAAATTTCCCATGCGAAGAATTCCGGATAATTCACGTAGATACTCCACCCTCAAGTGGGTGGAGCATAACTCCACACTTCATAAGTTTGGGCTGCACATAGAGACTTCGTTCCAAAGAGCACAGCATGGGGCAAGGGAGGGGGAGAGAAAAGAGTCACTTTACACCACTTCATGTAGGCGATCAAGGCCAACATCAACCAGTGATAAGTCAAGTGTATATAGTATGTACCCTTGATACAATGGGATCAGAATGGCATTTTCCTTCAAGGTACCTTCCTTCCAAAAGCCCATAATCGCAGTCTAATCATGAGAAAAATATCAGATAAGTCCCAATTAATGGACATTCTACAAAATTCCTGGCCAGTAATTCTCAAAACTGTCAAGGTCATCAAAAATTAGGGACGTGTGAGTAACTGACACAGACAAGAAGGACCTAAGGAGACATGATGATTAAATGTAATGTTATTCTGGATGGGATCTTGAAACAGAGAAAGGACATTAGGTAAAAATTAAGGAAATCTTAATAAAGTACACTAGTTAATAATAGTGTATTAATAGGGGTTCATTAATAGTAACAAATATACCATACTAATGCAGAATGTTAATAATAGGAGAAACTTGGTACAGGATATATGGAAATCTCTATACTATCCTTGCAACTTTTCCGTAAATCTAAAACTGCTATTTTTTAAAAAAAAGTATATTGAATAAGGAAAATAAAATGGAAAGATTTGCCACACAATCTTATCAGTGATTGAGTTTTAGTAACGGGATTACAAGTGGTTTTTCTTTTTGCCTGTCTATGTTTTTTAAATAATGCTATTGGATTTTGATTTTTGGCTCTCGAAGGCTTAATATTAGCCTAATAGTTCTAGCATTTGGTCGCTTGCTTCTTTAGACGGGTAGAGTTTCAGCCCTTGTCAAGCAAGAGACTTATGTACCACCTCCAGGGGAGGAGTCCCACTGCATGGAAGGACCTACTATTAGGAGCAGCAGTCTCAGGATGTCAGCTCATTGCATGGTTTGCAGGTGTCAGGGTCACTAAGAAAGACATGACTCCCACAGACAATGAATAGAACAATGCTTTACTCACACAGAGAAGAGACAGAGCAAGATCAGCGTCAATAGTGAACGCTGGTCCTCCGTGGCCAGTATGTCTCACCCCATAGCTGATGCAGGCAGATAATCTGCATGCACTCCTCTTGTGAAGAACTGCGGGTGAAGAACGCCTTTCCTTTCCTCCAAGTTGGGAACAGAGATAGCAGTGGGCTTGGCCAGGTGCCATATGGTGAACACGCTTTAAGCAGAACAAAGTACACATCAAACCCAGAACAGAGAAAGATCATTCCAAACAAGTCCACGTGCCCAGCACAGGCTGTGAGGGATCCTTATCTCCATGTAAGGAGACTGCTTAGACATGTGAAATCCTTCCTTCATTTGGAAAATCATGGACTTCCTCAAATGTCATCAGTGTTCCTACAATCTGGCACCTCAAATGCATGATTGTTTAATTTTCTTTCTCACAGATAATTTACAAATATTCAACAAGGGAAGCAAATGGAAGTATAAAAATTTTTATAACTGCTTTTTCATCAGAGGAATTATGTTTGCTTGCTACTTTGTAATTTTCCCACTAGAGACTAAAGGAAAGTCATCTGGATACGTACCATATAAGAAGTAGATTGCAACTGGATAGGGGCTGGCCCCGTGGCCGAGTGGTTAAGTTCACGCGCTCCGCTGCAGGCGGTCCAGTGTTTCGTCGGTTCGAATCCTGGGCGCGGACATGGCACTGCTCGTCAGACCACGCTGAGGCAGCGTCCCACATGCCACAACTAGAAGGAGCCACAACTAGAAGGACCCACAACGAAGAATACACAACTATGTACCGGGGGGCTTTGGGGAGAAAAAGGAAAAAATAAAATCTTTAAAAAAAAAAAAAAAGATTGCAACTGGATATAGTAATTGCCCATAATTTATCTTATTAAAGAGGCATTAAATTATTCATGATAGCCAAAAGGTGGAAGAAACCCAAGTATCCACTGACAGATGAATGGATAAACAAAATCTGGTGTATGCATACAATGGGACATTATTCAACATTAACAGGAAATAAATTCTGACACAAGCTACAACATGGATGATGTTATGCTTGAAGACATTACGCTAAGGGAAGTAAGGCGGGCACAAAAGGATAAATACTATATGATTCCACTGATATGAGGCATCTAGAGTAGTAAAATTCATAGAGACAGAAAGAATGATGGTTTCCAGGGGCTGGGGGGTAGGGAGGAATGGGGAGTTAGTGTCTAATGAGCACAGAGTTTCAGTTTTGGAAGATAAAAAAGCTATGCAGATTGTTGGTGGTAATGGTTGCACAACAATATAAGTGTGCTTAATGCCATTCAATACACTAAAAATAGTTAAAATGGTAAAATTTTTATGTGTATTTTACTGCAATAAAAAAAGAGGGATTAGGTAGACTCCCTTCTTTGGAATCAACATCTGTGTGTGTTAAAGGGATTTCACTGTGGGTGACTTTCTATAATAAAACTCCTTCCATTCCCATCTATTTTATTTTAAAAATTTTCTCAGAATTTACATCTTATAAAACAGAAAATACAAATACAATTACTGCTGAATCTCGTGTCTTCCTAGCAACACTTGGGTACATGAACTATTTGAAACCAAGCAGCACTAACTGTCTCAATAAGGGATGCATTTGCAATAAAATTTTACTTTGTTTAATTATATTGATCAAAATGGGGAATACATGTGCTGTTTTGATCAATTGTGCATTAATAGTAAGTGTAATGATAGCTAAATTTGAAAATTTAATAAAATAGATAGGTATATTCATAGGAAATAAAAATTGTTTTAATTTATATCCATAATTTTGTGGAAATAACTGTGATGGAGTGATACTTCCACAACGAAGTATATTATTATAACTTTCGAAGGAAGAGTGAAATGGAAGTTTGGCTTAAATTGGAAACGATATAAATTTTCTGGCTGATAATGACAACCTTGTTCTTTTATTTTTTCAATAGACGATAGTGTATCTCAAATGCTATCATATTTTGATTCCACACTAGATACATTTATAGCTAATGTAAACAATTTTATTATAAAATCAAGCTCTAAGTTATGCTCTCTTTCAGATAGTTATACTTTCTGTTAAAATTTTATACTGTTTATTTCTATTCTTGTAGGAGTCGTCCTTGAAATTTTACCATGAATACCTAGCACAGTGCAGTCCATAGTCATCCCACTGACCATCCTCCAGATGATACTAAGATTTAAAAACACTTTAATTCAGTCACCCCTCTCAATTTATGTAACATTAGTTCTCAGGTATTTTAATTCTGCCATTTGTTTAAGCTCTCACAAATTAGATATTATTTTATACAGATAATGTTTGTTTAGACTTATTTACAAGTTAATCAGTTTCTTTGTTCATCATTCCTTCTTACGTCTCAGACTTTCCTTCTAGAATAATCTTTCTTCTTTCTTAAATACTTCCTTTAGAAGTTCCTGAGTATAGATCTGTTGATAAATTCTCTCTTTTTGTTTATCTGAAAACGCCTTTATTTTGCCTGAATAATTTTTCTTTTTGAGGAAGATTGGCCCTGAGCTAACACCTGTGCCAATCTTCCTCTGTTTTATGTGGGATGCTGCCACAGCATGGCTTGACGAGTGGTGCTATGTCTGAGTCCAGGATCCAAATCTGTGAAGCCAAGGCCACTGAAGTGGAGCACACAAACTTAACCACCATGCCACCAGGCCAGCCCCTTGCCCTTATTCTTAAAAGATAGTTTTGAAGGATATTTTCGGACACCATGTCTTCTCACTCAAGGGAAACAATAGAAAGAATAAACAAATGGGACTTTATTAGACTAAAGAGCTTCTACAAGGTCAGGGAAAACAGGAGTGAAACAAAAACACAACCCACCAACTGGGAAAAAATATTTGCAAGTCATATATTCAACAAAGGGGTAATCTCTATAATATATAAAGAACTCACACAACTCAATAACAAAAAATCAAACAACCCGATCAAAAAATGGACAGGGGACATGAACAGACATTTCTCCAAAGAAGATATACAGATGGCCAATAGGCACATGAAAAGATGCTCATCATCACTGATCATCAAGGAAACGTAAATCAAAACTACACTAAGATATCACCTGACACTCATTAGAATGGCTAAAATAACCAAAACAAAAAATAACAAATGTTGGAGAGGTTGTGGAGAAAAAGGAACCCTCAGGCACTGCTGGTGGGAATGCAAACTGGTGCAGTCACTATGGAAAACAGTATGGAGATTTCTCAAAAAATTAAAAATAGAAATACCTCATGACCCAGCCATCCCACTACTAGGTATCTATCCAAAGTTCTTGAAATCAGCAATTAAAAGAGACCCATGCCCCCTTATGTTCATTGCAGCATTATTAACAATAGCCAAGATATGGAAGTAACCTAAGTGCCCATCTACTGATGATTGGATAAAGAAGATATAGTATATATATATATATATACAATGGAATACTACTCAGCCATAAAAAGGATAAAATTGTCCCATTCACAACAACATGGATGACCTTGAGGGTATTATGTTAACTGAAATAAGCCAGATAGAGAAAGATAATCCCTGTATGACTCCACTTATATGTGGAAGCTAAACATGTGGACAGAGAGAACAGATTAGTGGTTACCAGGGGAAAGGCGGGGTGGGAGGTGGGTACAAAGGGTGAAGTGGTGCACCTTTAATATGAGTGACAAATAATAATGTACAACTGAAATTTTACAAGGTTGTAAGCTATCATAAGCTCAATAAAAAATAAAATAGAAAAAAAGATAGTTTTGATGGGTACAAAGGAGTTATTTTTTTCAGCACTTTGCAGATATTATTCCACTATCTTCTGCTTCTATTGCTGCTGTTGAATTCACTGTTACAGTGCTAATTGCCAGCAGTCTAATTGTCATTTCTCTCTAGGTAATTTTTGGATTTCTTTTTGGTTTTTGATGTTCTACAGTTCCATCACAATCTTTCCAGGTGTAAAATTCTTTTGATTTATCCTTCCTGGTATAAATGGATTTATGTCTTCCATCAGTTCTGGAAAATGTATAATCATTGTCTCTTCAATATTGCTTCCTCTCCATTCTCTTTATTCTCTCCCTCTGGGATTCTGATTGTACATTTGTTCACCTGATGCTGCTCAAATCTTTGGGTGCATATGGATCGCCTGGGGAGTTTATCGGCCAATGTAAATTCTGACTCAAGGGATTAGCAGTGAGGCTGAGTCTGAATTTATAGCAATCTCTCAGGTGAGGCTCTTGCTACTGTTCCAGGCATCACACTCAGGTAACACGGTGTTAGACCTTCTCTTTCTTTCCTCCACATCTCTTAACATTTCTTTCCTATTTTCCAACTCCTTATTCTCCGTATTGCATTTTAGTTAATTTCTTCATATCTGTCTCCCAGCTAACTTATTTCTCTTCCCTTATATCTAATCTGCTCTTGAACCCATCTGTTCATTTTTCAACAACTATATTTTGCATTTCTAAAAATTGTGTTTTGTACTTTTAAAAGATAGACCCAGTCATTTTAAATACTGCCTTCTAGCTTGCACATTTTGGTTATTCCATCTTCTATTTCTTTAACAATTTCATAAAATGTCATTTATGTTCTATGTCTTATGGAACTATATTTTATGATTTCCATATCTGAAGTCTTTGAGGGTCTAGAAGTGTTGTAGGTTACCCATGCTAACTCTCACTCATTGTTTAGTTCCTTTGCATGTTTGGTCATCTTTGATTGTGGGCTTGTATTTGGTTGATCTTACTTAGTGGAAAATCTGAGACCCTAAATCAAGGATCCTTTTACCAAAGAGGATTTGGTTTTCCTCAGCCATGAGCCAGGATAGACTACCAACTTATGACCACCTATGCCATCTTCAAGATTCCTAGACTCAATCTGGGACACTTAGATTTAGCAACTTCCCATCCCCACCTTGTCACCAGGCCAAGGCACAGTTTCCAGCCAGTAGTGACAATTTTGTTCCTGACTTTGGAGGAATCCCTCCTTTCATGTGTGTTAATTATTTCCTGTCTCCTCACAGCTTTTCCTTTCTTTTTTTGTCCTGGCCCTTTCAAGATTTCCCTTAATTTCTTTAAGCTCAAAAATACCCAAAATGATGTCTCATGAAGTATCTAGATTTTTTTCCTCAGTGAGAAGACTCCCCCAACACACACACACACACACACACACACACACACACACACACACACACAGACATAAGTATTCAACCCATTATACTCCCAGAGCTGTAAGTTATAAAAAGACTTTTCACCCTTTTCCCTCACGATTGGCTATGTGTAACCCTCAACCCATTAAATGGTTATTTCTTCAGGTCGTGAACATAATGTTTGAATACATTTCAGCAGCTAGAAAAATACTCACGTTAGATTTCCAATTCACAGAGTAAGAGCCATAGAAAAATAGGTCCAAATGAAGCCTGCGTACCTCTCTTTTTGTACAGACTGGTAAGTCAAGAACAATACTACACCCCTGGGAGAAGCACAGAGATTATTGCTACCATCGAAGACTGGAAAATTCAGGGTAGTAATTCCAACAAGCCCAATTTAATTCTCTAGTTTAGTTAATGCAAAAGATCATTGTTCTCAGAATATAATAGTAAATTTTCATAACCTGAGGTAGTTGATGATGCCAACAAAAGATGCTGTTCTAGATGTAATCTTTTTAATGAACTAAATTAGTATAGCCAATGGCATCTGGTAACCAGCTATTGATCCAGTGATCTCTCTATTTTTTTTTTAAACTTCAACAAGCAGAAAACACCAGAAACCATTAGACTCCTCTGGAAGAAAGAATAGTACCTCTTTGTTATCCTGCCTCAGGATACATCAGCTCCCAACTCTGTACTGCAACTTCGTTCTCAGAGATCTTGACTGTTTCCCACTTCACAAGAAATCTCACTGTTTCACCACATTGATGATAACAATAATCCGACCTGAAGAGAAGAAAGTAGAATGTTTCCTAGGGTCCCCAGTTAGACATAGGCTCATCAGAAGGTGAAAGGTATGCTCCACAGAATTAGAGGGATCTGATACCTCAGTGAAACTTTTGGCAGTTTAGTAGCCTGGCACAAGTCCAAAATTAAAAATAAGTTACAATGTCTTGTACATAGAATCCTTGGTGAGATCTTAGCATTTTGGAAGCTATATATACTGTATTTACTGGGTAACTTACTTATTTGGTGATTTGAAACTCTACCTCATATAAATAAGACCAAAGCAAGAGAAGAGTCTTCATCTTGTCCAAGCTACACTGAAAACAGTTCTGCCCTTTGATCCCCAAGAGTCAGCCAATTCAATGGGAAAGTAGATTAGATGCCTGTGGTAGATTAAGATAATGCATTAAGTGGGGCAAATCCTAGTAGAAGAGTCACCGTGAAGGCTCCCAACAATTTGGAAGAAAGCTACATCCTCTTTGGTGGGTAACTATTATTCTTTTGGAAAACAACAGTTTGTTTTCCACTGAGTCCTGCTAACCACAGGACATCCGTGATCAGGTCGATCATTGCAGACGTGGAGTTATCAGATCCACCTAGTCCTAAAACCGGCTGTAAGCAAATTACTCCACAATCAAGCAGAAGTTGGTCTATCAGAGACCAGCCTTATGAAGATCCTCAAGGAAAAACTTGAAAAGGAAACATTGTCCACTCTTCTAGCAGGACTACGCTTCCCAGGCTGCCATCTCTTCCTCAGCTCACTTCAGGGGCTCACACTTCTTCGTGGGAAGTTCCCTTTGACTAGATGATATGGAAAAGAGATCTGTGGCTGACAACAGGCAGAGGTAGATCACCATGATATTAGAGCTCAGTCCAGGGTGGCTTTGAATAGAAGTGAAGTGGAAGGAGAGAAATCTTCCCAGTGGGCAGACCTTCAAGTACATATTTTTTGTCCACATCACCCAAGATAAGGTCCTGATTGGTTAGACTGAATGAGCTGTCAAGCTCTTAGAAGAGACAGGATAAAAGGATTGATGACAAGGAGAATATCGGTGTCTCACATTGATGCTGATTATAATGCCTTCACTGCAGAGAAGGTTCTTTGTAACTAGAAGGGGCTCAACTAATCTGTGGTATCAATTAACCTCTTTCTCCGGCCAGCCTCTCTTTGTTCAATGGGCTTCTGAACAACCATCCGTATTGGCAGGGACAGAGGTAATGCACAGACTCATCAACAAGGACCTACTTTCACTATGATTTACTTGGCCATTGTCCCAGGCAGGTGCCAAATCTGCCAACAACAGTTACTGAACCTGAACCCTCCAATATGGTAGAATATTCTAATTGGACCAGGAAGCTATCTTGTGGCAGATTGATTATGCTGAATCCTGCTATATCCTCTGGAACAAACATTTATTCTGGATTTGGATATGCCTTTCCTGTTGGACAATTTCTTCAAGTAACACCAACCATGGACTTACTGGATGGCTTTTTCATCCACGTGGAATGCCACACAACATTGCTTTTGGCCAAGAAAGTCCTTTTAGTATAAAAAGAAATGAGTCAATTCAATAAAAATTCACTGTCATATCTGTTTCCCTATCACCCAGATGTAGCTGGAATTGCCTATTAAATACTCAGCTACCATGTCAACCAGTACATAACATTTTGCAAGTTTAAAATGATGTCCTACAGGATATGGTAAATACTCTGAAGGAAAATCAACTTATGGCTGGAAGACATAGGTCCTAGCACCAAAGGATGAATGAGACTGGCACCTTTTACAGTTATACCTGATGACTTGTTCACAAAATATTTTCCCCAATCTCTATGACTTTTTACTCTGCTGACTTAGAATTTTAACCTCCAAGGAAGAAATGCTTCCATCAAAGGATTTAACAACAATACCTCTAAATTAGAAGTAGTAACTGCCATCTGTCCATTTAGTCCTCCTGGGGACATTCAATAAAACAGCAAACAATTGGTGTTTGGTCCTGGCTCTCTAGGGGAAATAGAGTAACTGCTACCAAATAGGGGCATGAAGGAGTATGGCTAGAACCCAGTTGATCCCAATGTTCCTCTATTAAATCAAGAGGTAAAGATTAATAGAAAAGTCCTGCAATGAAGACAGATTGGACACCAAGAGCTCAGATTCCTCAAGAATGAAGATTTCAGTGAGAAATCCAACAATCTGAGGCGCTTACTGAGAACAATATCAACTATGACTCATGGCAGTTGCATATTTTCTTCTTGCTATGTTACGTATACACTCAAATAACTAGACAAAATGCTCTTCTCTTTTCTTTCCTTTTCCCTCAGGATAGTTAACTTTACTGTTTGGTACTTGTATTGCAGAATTTGTGGTGGTAAACTGATTGAGATCCTAATTACATTTTAGTTTCCTCCCTTTGAGAGTTTCCAATTATTCAAAGCATGATTGCACAACATTAAACAATTTTTTTTGGAAGTGTATGTATGGAATTAGATTTTTTCATTTCTGTGTACAAAGCACATAACATAATGTAAAAGATAAAGTATATACTCAAATAAAAGTTTACTGAGTGGACATATGAAAGGGAAGGATTAATTAATAGGTGAATGAATGGATGGATGGATGGATGGATGGAAGGATGTGTAATAACAGCAAAGAAGAAATGTGATCTCTTCTTTTAAGGGGAATTCTACTCTATGTCTTGCTTCTGGAACTTGTATTAGACATACATGTTAGAGCATCTCAGTCTATTATTTATGTCTATCTCTAGTTCATATCATCCATAATTTTATATGAGTTAGATTACAAATAGTTTTCTTCAGATCTATCAGTTCATTAATTCACTTTTCAACTACGTCTAATATTCTGTCTAATACGCTCACTGAGTTTTATTTAAATAGTTACATTTTAAGTTTCTAGAGGTTCTATTTCATCTCTTTGATATTACCATGTCTTGCTTTTTTATACGTCTTCTTTTATCATTTTAATACACTTTTTTTTTTTTGGTGAGGAAGATTGAGATAACATCTGTTGTCAATCTTCCTCTTTTTGCTCAAGGAAGATTGTCCCTGAGCTAACATCTGTGCCAATCTTCCTCTATTTTATATGTGGGATGCCGCCACAGCATGGCTTGATGAGAAGTGTGTAGGTGTGTGCCTGGGATCCAAACCCGCGAACCCTAGGCTGCCAAAGAGGAGTGTGCAAACTCAGTGACCATGCCACTGGGCCAGTCCCTAAATACACCTTTTTAAAGCCTACCAGATCAATGTAATATCTGAATTTCTTGAAGTTATGGTCCTAATGTTTGTTTATTGTCTTTGCTGATTCTAGTTCAGGGTGAATTATTTCCGTAAGTATTTTGTAATTTTATATTGTGAGCTTATCTTTAGAGTGTCTGTTTCTGTGGGAAACTTCTGTGGCCTGGGCTGGATGTTTGCTTTTCTCAGGTGCCCCTGGATTTCACTGACCTGTGACCACTTCTTACGTTGATTCACAAATTCCTGGGTTCATGAATCATATAGGGTAGTATATATTTGAACCACAAACCCATGAGATGACAAGTCAGTGATTATGAAATTCTCTAGGAGAGACTTTGTCCTTCAGGAACCAGGCTTAGCTGAAAAAGCCTGCATGTGGTCTCTTTGTGTGGGTGAGCTGACTTATTTTCTAGTCGCGCTTTTTATGGAATGTGTTCCCCTTCAAGAGTCCCAGCTTTACACATGGGTCTCATTTCCAATCCCTGCCTCTTACAGGCCCTAAGCCTCGTCATTTGTCTCTTCATGGTGTTACAACCTAAACCCCCAGGTTATCATGACTACTGACACCCATCCCCCCCCGCCAACACACAGCAATAGCAGTAGTCACTATAGTGTCAGATATGGCTTTTTATTCATGTGCTCCCTAGAGATTATGTTTTGTGAACTCATCTGTGCATTTAAAGGGAGGTTTAAAAAATTGTTCATTCAGAATTTCTAGATGTTTTGTCATGGGAAGATTTGCAGGTTCTTTCATATAAAATATTCTCTGAAAAGAAAGTCTCAGGTAGGAAGAAATTGAAAGGTCTGTGAGACAATGAATCTTAGAGAAGGGTTTAATTTGCTGAGAATGGGAAAGAGAAACATGCATGAAGGGAAGGAGGGAAAAGGCACCTCAGGCAGGACAGTAGCAATTGTAAAGAATCCACAACAGGAAAAGGTAAGGCAGTTGGCTTCCAAGACCAAAGGGAAAAACACTGACCCAGGCAGGAAGAATCATTAGATAAAGGGGCACAGGGGGGTGGAGCATGCAGGATTGTGTGTTTTCTAGGAAGTGACTGGAATTCTATATGGAAGATCTATCAGGCCATCGTTAAAAGAAGTAAACAGTACATATAGCTGTAAGAATCAGAGTGCATTCCCACTTCCATGGGGAAAGAGACATAAGAAAAACCCTGACAGTTTTAAGATGAAAGTTCATTTGACCAAAGGAGATATAACGGAGCTAGGAGGTGACTGTTGAAATTCTAAAGGAGACTGAACCCTCTGATACAATTTGACCTTGAACAAGCATTGACAGATTAGCATCCGCAAGCATTTCAGACAAGATATAGTTCCCTCAGGCTGTGGGCAAACCAGGAAGTGGGCAACTGACTACCTGCAATACACACACCACTTTACGCCACCTCGTCCGCATTTTATGATTACGAATCAGTTTTCTTTGACGCGCCCCATTTTTCACTGCAGCATCTTCGTCTTGGTGCCTTTATCAGTTATAACTTCATCAGAGCATTTGAGTGCACCATTTACAAAATGGCTTTTTTGCTGAAAGTGAGAGAGTACCAAGCATAGCAATTCTACAGAACAAAAGGGAAGAAAGAACTACCTAGAGACTCCAGCACAGATGGCCTTCATTTCTCTAACAAAACACCCCTGTGAGGTGTTTTGCCAACAAATATCTTTATGTTTTACAGTAAGATGAAATTACCATTGAGTTGCTAATGCATGCAGGTTTTCTCCATAGGTGAATAAGAGAAGAAAGTTAAAGGCCTTCGATGTAACTCACGCATGGTGAAACATTTGAGTATGCAGATTATCCTCGCGCAAGCTGCTCTCTCAAGTCCTCTAACTCAGAATATAGTCAGCTATTGCTGCTACAGGTGAGAAGGCAGCTCTCTTTACAGGCAGCTCTCTTTTAGCCCTTTCCTACCTGTGTTCTCAGCCTTCCCTAATAGACTGCAAGGCCTAGAGTAGAGGACTGGAAAATCTTCTAATTTCTAGAAGCTATCTGTACTGTCTGTTCAGTTTTGGCATCCTCTATTGATAACATTTGCTTGTATTCATTCCATCATCCCATGTATTAATGTAATATTAATCACCACAGCTTGATCAGCTCCAACAGCTTCGTTCACAGTTATGACCTGTGAATAATCTATAACCCATGAATAAATAACCTGGTAAATATTATTTATGAAAGCAACATCATGGCCTTAAAGTCACAGATTTCTCCAGATAACCATCACTGCAGCAGGGGTTGGCATTTGTGATGTAGCTTCTGCTCTGACTCAAAGGTCAGGTCCCTGGGACCAGAGGAGGTTCTGTGTATTCCAATCCCAACTGTGCCACGAGCCACAAGTCCAGAGCAGGTCGTTCACTCTTTCTGCCTTCATTTTTCAATCAGCAGACTGAGGAGCAGGCTACTATTTGCAGCTGGGCTAACAGAGTTCAATAAATGTCATTAAGCCCATGACTATAAATTTTCTTGAAATATGCCTGCAAAAGTACCAGGTGTTATTGTCCTAACAACCAATTATTTAAATCGCAAATATTTGGTTTAAAAGTTGAATCGAGGCCATTTTTATATTCCAGGGCCATTTCATACAACAAACTATCTTAGCTTAACACAAAATAAACACCTGTCACACTCGGGCATCCACTAAATCCATCCCCCCTGCAAATATGACCCACGTAATTTATTTAGCCAAAAAAAAAAAAACAAAAACCAAGAAAAAAACCTCCAGCTGCCCTCATGGAAAGTTACTGCTTGGGTGAGTGTTAACTCCCAAGAGTCCTATGGGTGGCTAACCCTTTCCTGAATCTGCTTTGTATCCAGTCCGGCAAACAGGAAACGGCTAATGATTATTGAATTCTGACAGCCCTGCAGCGACCAGAAGCAGCAAGGTGCCCATCTCTCCCCCGAGGGGCGGGGTTGGTCAAGTGAGTCACAAACCAGGCTGCTGTAGTTCAGTGGTTGTGCTTTTTCTCCTTTTCTTTCCTTTTTTTTTTTTCGGCAGATCCAACAGATGGGTCAGTCAAAGCCCAGGAGTCCTGTGCCCCTGAAAAGAGAGCCCTTTTCAACCCAACGTGTGAATGAATGCCTCCTTCACTGATGCTCATTTTGTATCAGCAAATAGAACTGTTGAGCAGATGGTTGTTAAGCGAACTCTTCTCTGGCTTTCACCAGCGAGGATGTCTGCATAAGCTATGACTTATTCCATTTTCACCTAGCTTTCCCCCTTCTTTCTCCCTCTCTCATCATGTGCAGATTCAATGTTAACATTTTTTGTAGACAAGTCCACAGTAACAGCTCTCTCCCCATCATTTACATTTCTCCCCCAGCAACTTTCTCATCACAGGATGCTGCTTGGCGGGGTACGGCGTCGCTGGCTCTCATCCACCTGTGTACTTAGGTGGTCTGGCACACCACATCTTTGTCTGGTAATAAAGAGGAAAATATACGTCTCTTTTTAAGTAGCCAAGGCCGTTGCCTGTTACAAATAAACTGTATGCCTCATTCTTGTGAGGGATCCTGGAGTTTCTCCTAAGGTAACTCCTTTTTCCCACCTCACTGGCTGGATCTCATGTATCATGGCCTTTGTATTTTCAGATATTGATCTTTGAAGCACAATTTCTGTAAAAATCTAGAAAATTAATTTTAGTGAAACTAGTACTCATCAGTTCAAATATCACCTCGGGTCTTTAAAAAAATATTGTTACAAAGAATTTTGCTCTACTGTCTTGGCCATTCCATCATTCTTCTACTTAGAAAGCAGCCAAGGGTTTGTGTGGCCCCCCCATAGGTTTTTCGATGGTAATGAAGTTTGGTGCACACGTGGGCTGTTCTCTTTCAGCCTGTCAGACTGGGGCCCTGCTGCTGAGCCAGCTCTCCCCTGGCTCCCACCAGCCCGCACAGCCTCAGGGGTGTGCTTACAATGTCCATCCAATCCCAGGCCAAGAGTGTCCCCCAAAGTCTTCAGCCACAGGTTCAGTTCCTCCCACCACAGTAGCACCACGTGGCCATATCCCACAGCCCTTTCCCCCTCCTCAGGAGCAAGCAGGAATTTCTCTGTCTCCCCAGGTCCCACAAGGACCCCGGATTTCTCTCAGGAACTCAACTCAGACCCTTCCTCCTATCTGCAGGGACCTCAATCAATGCACCTTTATGGTCAAGTCCACTAGGCCTTGATACATTAATGGTCATTAAAACAAGCAGAAAATTCCTTTGTCTTAAAAAGTCTCGCTTTTAAGAGTTGCGTCTTCTTGAAAATCCTATTTCAGATTTCAGGAGCTAATTTAAAACTTTCTTGCTTTTCTTTTTTGCTTTTTTTAATCTTGTTCTCCCTCACTCCAGCCCCATCCCTCCCCCAACCCCCCACTCCCACCTCCATTCACCCCCTTCCCCTCTGTATTCCTGCTGTAGCAACCTTCAACCTCCCCAGAGCCAGGAATGCTTTCCAGAATAGTGCGGGTGAGGCAGGGGTGGGGACAAAAGAGAAAGCACATATATAGTTTAAAAGTTATCCCCCTCACAAGCACCCTCCATCTGCATCCCAGTGAAGCTGCCTGACCTCTACAGCTCCCTGCTTTCTTTCCCTCAGATCCTCTTAACGGCATATCCTCTGTACTTCCATCTCCTGAAACCATTCCTGGTGCCATATTCATTTTCCCTCTTTCTCTCTTGAAATCACCGCCCTCTTTTCTCTTCTCCCCCTTCCACACTCTGGGGATGGGATCTTTATTGTTGCCTGGACTTCTCTTGCTTCTCATCTCCTTGGCTCTATCCAAACTTCTCACTTCTACTTTAATTTTCACTGTTTTGACTTAAATTTCATCACCTCCATCCAACCCACCTCCTATCTCAATAAACGCTTCTGCAGCTGAGAAGATACATTTTAATTTTTGAAGTCCTCTGATTTATTTTGTCCCCAAGTGCTTCTGGAACACAGTGTGGGTATTTAATACTGTGGTTCAGGAAGACTTAGAACGGTGTAGTGGACATCCATTTTTATCTAAGACGCAAAGAAGAGAAATCCCTTAGCAAGAAGAAACCTCCACCATCAAAATGGAGGACCCAGGACTGGCCAGCTAAAGAACCCTCAGGTTAGAGAGAGAGCTACAGCAGGTCTAACAGCAGCAAGAGGCAATTTTTCAAGTTACAGTTTTCCAGTAAGGCAGGCAGCCAGCATTTGGCAGAGCAAAGTGAAGGAAAAACCTCTATAAAGACTGCACTTAAAGTGAACAGTTATCACTTGCATATTCATTGCCTGGAGGCAATTTGCAACTAATAAGAACCCTGAAAGAACAGAAAAAACAAACCCTACCTCTATTTATTGAGTGTTCACCATGTGTTGGGCAGAATGCAAACTATTTTACAGCACTATCTTAATTAATTTTCACACCAACCCTATGAAATTGAACTATTATTTTAGCAATCTCACAGAAGAGGAAACTGAGGCTCAGAGAGGTTAAGTAATTTGCCCAAAATCATTCAGTATATATGTGACAAAATCCATGTGGTTTTAACCCAAAGCCTTATACGCTCGGCCCAGAATTATGTAAAACAAGAAGCAGTCATAGGACACAAGGAGGATTTGGACAACATAAGGACAGGAGCAATCCAAAACAGAGACCCATCTCTTGGACATCTGTATAAGGATGATCATCCAATATTAATAAAAAAGAACATGATATTGACATCAGAACCCACTCAATAGTATATATAGCTAATATATATATTAAAGCTTTTAAAAATGTATAGTCAAATCTATGTTACTCTCTTTACAGAGGGTGGACTCAGACATTCTGAATGAATTATTTTTATATCTTCATAAAATGAGATGTTAAAGAACCCCTCTAACTATTGTCAACAATAGATACCTGAATATTTCAGTCAATAGTCTGGTAGCAAGAATGGAAAACCAGATGAATAGTCCCCTTGTTACAGAATTATGTCTTAAATAGTGTTTTAATCAGTTGTGCCAATTAATTCTCTCTTTATTTCGCATTGTGTTACGCAACATCATTCTATACTATCTTGAAAAGAGACAAGAGGTTCTTGCCTTTAACCATTTTAAATCATTTGCTAAAATTTTCTCTTGTTCAAACAGGAGGTTTTTTATCCTCCATGTAGTCTCTGGAAGTATTCCAATGCCTGAGACATTATTTCAGTTACTGCCGAAGCATGATCAGAAAGAGCAATCATTTCACACTCTATTTCATAACTCAGTTCTTCTAGTTCACAATCCTATTCATTCTTTTGGTCTACTTCCTCTTTTGTAAATATTTTTCCTCTGGAGTGTCAGCAAACATCCCTAAGTAAACACCTTTCCATTCTGCCTTCTTGCAGTCTGATTAGAAAATGTGATGGCATCGCTACATCATAAATTCCTTGAGTTTACACAGCTCAGCAGCAGTGTCCAGCAGAGGGCTGGGTGCAATAAAAGGTGCTCAGTAAATACGTGTTTACACATTTTGGGCTGCTTCCTGACTTAATACCAATAATAACAAAAGTAGTCATAATTAACGTTTCCTGAGGGAAAGTAACAATTTACTATGTGTTTGGCATTGTGCTAGGTTTCAAATTACTTCCCTCATGTGAGCCTCATAATAACACAGTATTTCTGTTCACAAATGAGGAAACTAAAATTTGGAGCAGTCAGGCGCCCATCCCACGATCACATATCCAACAGTGAGAGAGCCAGGTTCTGTCCCTGGTGTACCTGATTCCAAAGCCCACCACTCAAATAATATATGACACGATTATCTCACCACCCTTCCAACTTTCCTAAAAAGCTGCTGAACAACCTTTTAACCTCACCATTTCCTTTCACACTTTCTTGGAAGACATTTATATTTACGAATTTCATTTCCCAACTCCCCTCCAATTCACATCCATGCTCCAGCAAGGCAATGTCAGATCTTATCATGTGTGCTCATTATTTATGGTTCTTCCCAGTGGTGTTGCTGGCAAATATTTAATAATCGACTCTGGAGGTGGGGTTTGCAAGAGAAGCCCTGATCTGTAGTGTTTGTCTGATTTCCACGGATAAATTCTGCTACCATGGATGATTCCAAGCCTCCAAGATGACGTCACTGAACACAGAGTCGGAAAGAGGCGTGTACAGTTGACTTTCTGTGTCTGGTGCTGACGTCCTTCAGCATACCACTGGCTCCTCCTCGTGTTGACTAGTGTGAAGCTGGAAAAAACATTAAAAAAGAATCCTCCCTGTTAGGATTAGTTGTGAATGAGTACCTAGTACACACTCACATACTGTTTGATGAATTAAACTGATTTTTTGCTCTTCTGGAGCAGTGGTTCTTAAAGTGTGGTTCCCTGACCAGTAGCATCAGCATCACCTGGGAACTTGTTACAAACGCAAATTCTGGGCACCCCCCCCACCAGACCCACTGAATTGGAAACTCGTGGGTAATAGGGGGAGGTCAGCAATCATTGCTTTCATGAGCCTCCAGGTGGATTCTGATGCAGCCATCCATTCTGATGCTAAAGTATGAGAACCACTGTTCTGAATTTCAAAATCTCTCTTCCATTTCAGCCCACAAGGTAAAGAAGCTAAGAGAGAGAAAGCTAACGAGGGGAACTCAAGGTTGATTTAAAAAGTAGGGGTGATCATAGGTCTGGCAAGTAAGTGGGTGATGCAGACTGTAGCAAAGAAAGGTCTCACTCGCTTACCACTTACCCAGTTACCACTCACATCTGAGTCAAGGGAAGGCAATGTAAAACCTATCTGCAGAAGATCTCTCCAAAACAGAGGAGAAACGTTTGGAGACACATCCAGAAGACGTGTCTCAGCAGGTATCCAACTGGAAAACCTTACTCCTTAGCATACAGCTGGGGAACCTGTGCACTTCATGTGAGTTAAAACATGTTTCCTACCACATGGGGTTACCTGGGGTGAGTTTTTTCTGCCTACCTCAGTAGTTGACCTGCAGCAGATTCTCCTGGAGGTCTTGTTAAGACATAGACTTCTGACTTCTCTCCCTCTCTCCACTCCCACCTCCACCCAATTCCTGACTCAATAGGTCTGGCGTGGGGCCCAGGTTTGTACCATCTGTAGCAAGTTCCCAGTGACACTGCTGCTGCTGGTCTGAGAACCACACTCTGAGAACTACTGCCCCGCTACGTGCTCAAAGTTCTCTCCCCCTCAGGAGAGCATTCTTGAGTTGTTAAGGGGCTGTTGGATTTTACCCAGAGGCTGGCTTGATGGAGTGGTAGGTGGGGAGAGGTGTGCAGTGGAACTGGCAATAGCAAAGCTTTCATTTCGGTTGAGCCATCACTGCAAAACACAGACACAGTTCAATCGGAGCCATAATTGGTACATTGCATGAGGATTTTCATTTACTCTGCTGCATCTCATTTTGCTCTCAAGAGGCACTTACCGCAGACAGTTTTTAAAGGAAAATTTTTATAATTAGAGAATACTTCATAAGTGTAATCAATTTTGGCTTATGGAAAGGCTTTTCTAGAAATCAAAATGCATACTGGCATCAATGTATAAATATTCTAGAAACAAACATTGTCCGATTTACAAAGTATTCATTAATATTCTGATACACTATTTCCAGCATCTCATTCAGGAATGAGCTGTTGCTTTCTCTGTGAAGACTCAGTGTTCCTATTACTGACATGACCCAAAGGCAACAGAGTTGTCAGTACAACCTGTCTGCTCCTAACCACATAAATAACCAAATAGCATTCATTAAGCCTGCAGATGGCATCAAGCTAAGAAAGAAATTACCCTAAAGGAGAGAAAAAAATTTAAATACAGCAAGACCTTGATAATTTGGGGCAAAGGAGGGAAAATATAACAAACATTATCTGAACAAGTTACTACGTTGAAAGAGAAAATCTCAATTGCAAAATAAAAAGGAAGGTCGGTATACATGCAAGTTTGCCAGGCTCTGGGGACAGAGTCTGAGCAAAACAGACATCGTCCCCCACTCACGGAGCTCACAGACAGGAGGGGAGAGAGACCTTAAAGAAGAAAATAAACAAACAAAAACTTAATTTCTGACTGTGATAAGTGTTTTAAAGGAAGAGAAGAGAGTAATATGAAAAAGAACAGCTTGGTGTGTGAGAGAAGGGCCCATTTAGGTCGGGGGATTGGGGAGGCTTCTCTGAGGAGCTGGCGGGAGCTAGAACGTAAAAGATGAGAAACGGTCAGCTTTGGGCAGGAGACTTCCACATAGAGAGGACTGTTCCAGTCCAAGCAAATATCCTGTGGTGGTTCCCTGGGCAGGAAAGGTCTTGGTGCATCCTAGGAGCCGAAAGAAGGCCAGTGCGGCTTGAGCATAGTGAACAAGAGAGAGATGAGGTGGGAGAGAGGCGTCAGCAGCGTAGTAACATTTTAAAGCAGGAGTCAACAAACCTATCCTGTAAAGGACCAGAGAGTAAATAGTTTAGGTTTTTGCGGGCCGTGAGGTCTTTGTCACAAGTACTCAACTCTCCAGTTGTAGCAAGAAAGCAGCCATAGACAATACTTAAATGAATGCATGTGGCTGTGTTCCAATAAAACTTTATTTACAAAACAGGTAGTTTAGCCTGCAGGCCAAAATTCTTTCCGTTGCCAACCCCTGAAAGAATAAAAGCGGACATGGAACTGTTCTAGGAGACATAAGTAGGAGCAGGAAATTCATCTTCTAAGTGAATCAGCATTAGTCAGACCATCACTCAATAAAATGTCTTCCTTGGGCTCCACACTGAAGCTGGATATGATAAAACATGCGTAGGCTTAAAACAGTGATGATTATAGCTTTGGAAAACGCTGACCGAGGGAAAGCTTTAAACGAGTTGATTTATTCAGCCTGAATGACAGAGAAAAGGTGATAAAATGGTTTTCTCACGTTTGAAGGGTTACTGTGCTGAGGATGTGCCCAGCTGTTTTCAATGTTCGAGTAGAAAGACATGGAAATCAAAAAGGAGGGAAAGTGAGAAGTGAGCAGGAACTGAACTGGAGGAATACAATGGCCTGACAAGGTGCAAACTTGTAAACGATCGTCCCTGCTGGCTCTCCTCCCATTTCTGCGGCAGACAAGTCTATTCAGGAGTAAAGGATATTTTAATCAATATGTCTTAGATATATACTGTTTAAAGGAATGCCATATTGTACACTTCTGTCAAGTGAATAGTTGCCCCATAATTTATCCTCTTTAAATACCACATTTTCCTTTTAAAAAAGAAACCAGCATATTGATCAATTGCTATATGCCAGGAGTGCTGAGTACCTTCCATGCATTTTCTCATTTATTCCCAACAATACTCCTATGAAGTCAATACTATTCTCATCCTCATTTTACTAAAAACTGAGTCCTTGCTATTATTATCCTCATTTCACCAAAAATTTAGACTTAAAGATACTAAATAATTTTCCCAAGGCCAAATAGTTAATAAATGGTAGACCCGATTTACTTTATTTTTGAAGTGAGGCAGATTAAGTGAGGAACAGCTGTATTTACATTTCTTTTTAAAATAGCGCTGAGCAATATAAATCATGAAATTTCCACTTCTTTTCTTCAAAGGATTAAAGGTTAGAGAGAATGTACTTTTGACTATAGCCAATTTAGCTCATGCACAACTCTGTAAACATTTTAGAAGATCAATTATTTCTACGTGTTTATGTGTGTGTATCATGTGAAGAGGCTCAAATCTTGGAATAGTCTCAGATGTTGACTCATTTTTCTAATCTCTCCTAACATCTTTTGTAGTAACTAGGGTTTTAAATTTCTTTAAACATAGGAAGCATAGTAGTTGTTTTATCATCCCTCTGACATATCCAATATCTGAAGTATTTGTGAGTCGTTTCTGCTGTCTCTTATTCTGTTGGTTCTTACTCTTGTGTCTTCCTTATGTGCTTAGATATCTTTTACTATAAGATGCTCATTTCCTTCAGAAAATTATTTGTGAGAACTCTTTGAGGCCTAGGATGAAGGTGCATTCCTCCAGAGAGGACTGGAACTTACTTCTGCCAAGTGCTTGGAGACACTACCAGTTTAAGGCCACTTTAAACAAAATTCACAGCCTGAGTTTTATTGGACTGCAAATCTGAGAGTTTGAACTGCAAATCTGTGTCGGAATCAATTTGTCGTTACTTCTGTGTTTGCTTCCTTCCATCGCTGCTTGGTGCCAAGGTAAATATCCTTGCATTCTCTTGGAGGAGGGTGTGAGGTGAATATTTCTGGTTTACTCTTTCACTTTGAGGTCCCAGCACAATGAGCAAAAGGTCCACTATTAGATTTCCCCTCTTGGGCTTTGTCTTCTTCCCCACACTGTTGAGGCCAGCTGGACAAGCCCACCAGGACTGGCAATTGTTGCCAAGGCAGGAGTGGATTCAGGGAGTTGCTTACCTCTCTGGGTCCCACCTTCACTTAATTTTGGCTTAATAATCTTGTAATCTTGTCAATTCTTTGATGCTCTTAAAAAGAGGGCTTTTGAATATTTTGTAGCATTTTAGGTTGTTGTAAAGAATTAACCTTACTCAAAGAAAGGTCTGGGCTTTGCTTGGCTCCAGGGAGGTGATCTCTAAGCCCTTGGAATGTACTGCCTGATAAGAGTGTCTTGGTTTACCTAAGGGCCTTGGGCCACACCAATAGTCTAACAACGTGATTTAGAGTGGGGGCTCTGAGTCACTTGGCATCAGTTCTGGAGGGGTGAGCCACGCAGGCTGTCCATCACATCTAAGTGATGAGCCCAACAAAAACTCTGGACAACAAGGCTCAGGGGAGGTTTCCTTTTTGGCAATACTCTGCATATTGTCACACGTCATTCTGGGAGAAGTTAGCTCTATCCATGACTCAACTGGAAGAGGGCAATGGAAATCTCATACATGAAACCTCCCTGGACTCTGCCCCCTGTGTCTCTGCCCTTGGAGGATTTTAATCTGTATCTTTCTGCTGTAATAAACCGTAACATGAATATAAAAGCCTTCAGTGAGTTCTGTGAGTACTTCTAGCAAATTACCAAACCTGTGGGTATCTTGGGGAGCCCAAAACTTGCAATTGGTGTCAGAAGTAATGGTGGTCTTCGGGACTTCCCTAACTCTGCAGTTGTTTTCAGTGGAAAGTTGTTGCTTTCAGTGGAAAGGTAGTCTCATTACCTAGCCAGCCATATTATTGGAAATGGAAGAGTCTGTAATAATTAGGAAATGTAGCATTTTCATGCATTTAGTCCATGTTTACGTGCACAACAGTTTACTTGAGTTAAGCAGTATGACTGAACTAATTTTATTCACAATGTCAGAACAGATTTTTATGAATCAGACTTAGTCAAATCCTGACTGGATGGTTTTTCAACAAAAGAAATGTCATCATATATGTTGAATACAAATATGTGACATATTTATATATGGCTATGTATGTACAAATACACCTGACTGACAAAATAGCATTGGATTAGGAGTCAAGAGACAGGGGTTATACTTTTTAGTTTTGATTTTACTACTGTTTAGACAAGTCAACTTTGGTGATTCATTGGTCTTCTCTGAGTCCACTTCTTCATAAACCCAGTGACCTAGGTCAGGCGTTCTCGTTGGAGGTGACTATGCCTACCAGGGCCCATTTTGGAAATTGATGGGGCTACTTTTGATTGTCATAACATTTGGGAATGCTATTGGCATTTAGGGCGAGCCATAGATTTTAAATGTTCCACAACAGAACTGCCCCAAAAAGAATTGCTCCACATCCTGCACAATTTCTGGATGTTTTAGCGGACATTTGTTTAGGTATTAACATCTTTCTGAGCCTAGAATCAGACTCTATCTTATACATAGAAACAATGTATGTTTTTCATGATTTTAATACACGTGGAATTTTCTAGGTATGTGTTATGTAAGTTGAGGGAAGATTGCGGGTTGTCTCGTTTGGCACTTTCCCAGCAATGCCACTCATGTGTTTGAGTCACTGAGACCACCCACCTGCATGAGTCTCCATGCGTGGCTGTCACAGGCATGGTACAAGCACAGACAACTTCACTAGGTCTCCTAGTGTATTCCTAAGTTGAGCATTCACATATTGAAATGTTGCTTATTAGTATAAATCATTTTCTTTCATTTCTTCTCTGTATTGCTTGTAGCGGAATATTTTTAAATTATGTGTGTATATAGGTTATAATATATATGAATTTCATTTCTATGTGGAGTCCTAGTCTGCCTGTCAAATATTGCCCTATGACAATAGTGTACACACACAAAAGAATAGAGAATGACTTTGGATCTCCCTTTTGTATGAAAAAATATTCCACATTAAAAATATGCCAAGGCAAAGAATTCTGTAAACTCTTTCTTCTTCCCTTCATTTCAATGACTTAGCCTGTTTTGGGCTTTGTGTGGTGAAAAATTTTGGATATGTTTCTAAGCCACCCTGCTCCACGTGGCTTCATAACCACCTACTCCCTCAAGATGTGGTCTATTATCAAGGATGATCCTCTGGTTCAGAGAAGAAGAAAGGGATCTGCCAAGTCCAGCTCAAAGGTAACCCCTTCTCAGGACCAAGTGAGTGGGCCTTTATTTCAGCATCGTTTCAGTGAACTTACTACTAAGTAGAAGAATCACACTGATGAATAAGGCAGTGCCCTTCATCAGAAAGGGCTTGTAATCTAACTGGAGAGAAGTCTTAAACCCAAAAAGCTATGACATAATGCATGGAATGGAAATCTGAAGGTCTAAGCAAAATCCTATGGGAGAGCTCGTATGGGGAGTAACTAATTTGACCTGAGAGAATGAAAAAAGGTTTGAAGGAGTGGGATGGAGGGTTTCAGGCAGGGTGCTCTCCATTAACAAGGGGTGTAGTGGAAGCTAGACAGTGTAAGGCAGGTCTTGGGAAAGAATGGTCAGTGGTCTCTGAAAGTGAACATCAGTGAGGAGTTATGGAGAAGGTAAGTCTGGAAAGGCAGGTTTTGATCCCATTGTAGAGGGCCTTGAAAGTCACGGTGAGGAGTCTGGACAGAATTCTGCAGGCAATTCTGCAGGGAGCCATGAAGTTTTGAGGAGAGTGATATGATTGAAGCCCTGGTTTCTGAAGATTTTCTAGCTGGCCTCTGCAAGATGCATTGGGGGCCAGAAGGAGACAGAAAGAAAGGAACTTCCCTTAGTAAAGGTTGTACTAGTCCAGGTGAGACTAGCGAGGGTGGGAAACAGTAGCTGAACTGTAACAAGGGGGCGAAGAGAGAGACTTAGAAAGGAGGAGGATGGTGAGGGAGGGGGTGCCTTGTCTTCAAGGGCTCCAGCCTGGGTGCCTCAGTGCATGGTGACGATGCCGTAACCCAGATACCGATTGCCAGGGGATGGTTGCCCAGGAAGACGGAGGCAATAATGAGCTTGGTTTTTAGACCAGTTGGGTTTGAAGGGCAGATACTATATTTATGGGGAGATGTCCAGCAGGCTATTAGGGAAAGAGGCTGAGTCTCCACCATTTCCAGATTATCTGTCACTTCTGCACTGCCCTCCCCTCCTCCGAGAAAGGCCCTCTTTTGTGTCACAACTGAAAGGTTACAGAGAGGCACCGTGGTTAAGACCTCATGCTCTGGACCTGACTGACCTAGAGTCATATACTAGCTCTGCCACTCTCTAGCTGTGTGACCTTGGATGATTCATTGGATTTCCCTATGCCTCGGTTTCCTCATCTATAAAATGGTGATAGCAAAAGTATCTTCTGTGTTATGTTGTTTTGACAAACAAAAGAGTTAGTACCTGGCATATTGTAAATGCCTAAAAATATTACCTGTCGTTAAACCAGAGGACTTACCATTGCACAAACATACCCAGAACTTTCCTGCCTGCAGTCATGTGCCCCTGCTGCTGTTCTCAGCTTAGAATGCTCTCCCACCCTCACCCCAACCTACCCACCAATGGAATTCATTCCTCCCACTCCTCTTCTGCCCTACTCAAGATCTAGAAATCCTGCTTACTCTTGACTCTAGAAGCCAGGGTTGGAATTTGGGATTATCCATGATATTGAAAGTTTGCACACTCACTGCAATGATTAAACAAAGTCTTGGCTGGCTCAGAAGGGGAAGTCCAGACTTTATTCTGTTACATAAAATACTCTGATTCTGTGAGGCTTCCTAATATGTTTTAACAGAAGGATCATGCAGCAAAGAACCTTGCCAAAATACAGGCTTTATTGAGGATGAAAAGGAAAAAGATGAAAACTTGGGAGGCCCAAACAAATTTGGTGATGTCTAATCTTTGCTATCGTTTTTTTATGGACAGTTGAACACTTTTTCCTTGGCACTTCTATTTTGGATTCCTCTTTGGCAGCATTTTCCCAGGTGAAAAGTGCCACCAGCCAGTTCTTTCCTGTTACCTTCCACCCACGCTTTGTTTTGGCAAATGAAGCTTGCCTGGGAGCTGCAGAAATGCTACTCTGCACAGCCCCAAAGCCAAATTGGAAGAGACATTGTTCTCTGTAAAATTAAGATAAGAGTTCAGAAGGGCCGATCTGCTCCAAAATATGATTTTAACAATTTTTTTAAGTTAACTGAAACAGTAGCTCAATGTCATTCTTTGAGTTTCTACTTATTACAGTATCTTTCTTTTGTTTTAGAACAGTTCCTATAGCAATATAATGAAAATAACCTTTATTTTTTTTCAGCTGCAAAGAGAGAACTATAAATTATTCCTTACCCTAGTTTCCCTTCAGCACATACAAAAGCCGGTGCTTGCTCTGCCCCAATAAATCAAAGCTTCAAAAAGGGCAAGGCGGCTAATCAGAGAACGCAGCTTCCACTAACTACACAATGAAAGTCTGTGTCTGTCATCTTCAGAATTAATAAGAGATAAAGTGCCACTTTACACAAAGTTTCCAAATCAGGTCAGGAAGGAGTCAGGACACAGAATGGATTTGTAAACCTGGTCATTATATTCATCTAAGAACATATCATCTAGTCAAGATGGAATTTTCATCTGCATTTTACAGCCATGGATAAATGTCTTCAGTGCATTTCCAATAGGACCAAAGACTTAATCATTTTACTTTTGAAAAATATATTTTCAAAAAAGAAAGAAATGTTTTTGAGTTGGGACTGAGAAGGAGAATGTTTCTGAGAGAAAGTGGTATTGGAAATAAACCTTAAAGGATATAGAACGTTTTAACAGTCAGAGAGATGCATAAACATTTTGCAAGAATGGATTCACACAGATCAATCATGACCTATCGATCCAACTTTTCTAGTTTTCCAATATGAATGTTGCCAATAAAGTACCTAATGAAGCCAACATTTATTGACTGCATTCTCTGCACCTGGCATCATGCTTAGCACAGGGTTGAGAAGATGAGTAAAACATTGGACCTGCCCTCGAGAACTCTCTCTTCAAAAAGTTCAACTGTCGCTTAATCTTATTACACAAAATAAAGCACAAGAATCATTGTAAATTGATCCTGAAGTTCAGCTGGAAGCTCCACATGAAAGTTTTGCTTCATAGCAATTTCCTCTGTAAAATAAAATTGAATGACTAAGATACAAAGACAGCTTTTCTAGAACAGAATGTAATTGCAAAAATCAACTGAATCCAATAAACTTTCACCATAACCATAGCCGCAAACTTAGTGATTCCACATAACTGTTTGAAAACTAAAAATCAAAGGAAAAATTGGTTAATGCTTATGTTACAGCACTTCTTTAAATGTAGAACAGTAAAAAAATATAAATGTATTTGGAGTCCCAGCTCAAGTGCAAAGAGTTCTAACACCTGGGATTTCTGGCCTGCGTCTGTTTATGTAGGGAACCAAGAGACTTCCTGAGAGAAACGCATTTTAAAAGAAGAGAAAATTCTGTACGTGGACTTGGTTCTAAAATGGGGTTTGAGTGTATGGTGCTCAAAATTTGTCTTTAAGGCCAGATACTGAGCTGGGATGGGGACTTCAAATCTTAAAAATCAATAAAGAAATTTTTAATAAAAAATTTTATAATTATAGACCCTAGGGAGTCTGGAAAACACTGCTTGGGGATCCATGTCACAAAGTGCAACACAAAATGGAGACAGGAGACATTCTCTCTAACTTCTGTACCCTACACAGCTGAACTTTGGCTTATCGAAGTTTCTGAGACCCTTGCACCCTTTTGCCATTGGCGGCACCCAGGAAGGAGCGGTGCCACAGTTCACCCACGCAGCCCGACTGTGGACAACTTAGCGGTGGAAATCACCAGCACCAATGATACTGGATTAAAAAAAGGAAGAAATGGCAGCTGTCACGATGTGGATGTGGATGAGGCATCTAAGCACCCTTCGAGCAGCCTGGATAGAATTACCGTATTTTGTAGTGAGCGGCAGGACTTGCAACGGTAGGCGAGGATAAGAACCAGAGAAATATGGCTTATTCCTGCTCATCTGACCTCGTTTGTCTACTCCTCTTTGCTGGGATGGACCACATAGACCACATAAACAGAGGTTACTCAAAATTTAGGTCCTAATTCATTTCAAGAATACGCTAAATTATTCTCTAAGAAGAAAAGTGCTCACTTATCTGAAATTTAGTAACGTATTCAGCAACTTCTCTCCCATCTGTGGTATTTCTGGTTGAGTCCTCATATTTTACACTTCTGTGACCCCACAGTATAATTCTGAACATAAGTGAGGCGGAAAAACACACGAGAGAATTAAGAATATAAGGGAATAGAGTTCGGTCATCATGAAGATGCTTCCTGGTTCCTGAGAACCAGTGACACTGAACAATGAAAAAGAATTCATGGCCCTTTTGGAAATTATATAAAACGTAGATTGAACTTCAGTCCAGAGGCCATTCCTTTAGGATGCCTAGTCAGAAACTTCTGGGCTGGATTCCTTTCCTTATTTAAAGATTTTTGCAAAAGCTTTTCTGCTAGCAAGGGAAGACTCTGAAAAAGAACTCATTTTAAAAGATCTATGTGAAAATGCTTGAAATGAGTTATCCTGAGCTGTGTTAGATCAAAGCTGACTGCAGATGGAAAAGTATGTATCCTATTGTACTTTTAATGGCCTTCAAAAATAATTAAAAGCAGAATAGGAGAAAGTACTGACAAAGCTATTTGGTCATGCCAGTCTTGGACAGTTTTGTCGGGATTGGAAAGCCTCTTCTTATTTTGAGACAATAGGTCTTCCTTTCTTTACAACCTACTTTGTGCTCTGCCACCAGATTAATTTTTCTAATGCATCATTTTCATCATATCGTTCTCCTCTTAAAATCTCAGAAAATAAATTTCATGGGCAATGGAAGGAGGGATGACAGAAACAGCAAATTCATAGAATATTAGCAGTAGCTAAAATTCCAGGCACTGTTCTAAACACTATGTGGGTGTTAACCCATGTAATACTCAAAAACCTCTGAGATAGATGCTACTTTTTTTACCCCATTTTAAAGTTAAGATTAAGGAACTTGCTCAAGATTACACAGGTGACATTTCAACCCAGGCAGTCCTCTCACACTTAACCACTGCATCTAAATCCTAGAGCTCAAAAGGCCCTGAGGGGCACAAAAGGAAAATGTGTTTCGTGTTCATGTTTTGCTCCATCCCCAGAAAGTTAGAAGGAAGGACAAGTTTCTCTGGTTTCATGGTGGAACTCAGTGCTTT
The DNA here is from genome assembly GCF_041296235.1 of Equus asinus. Taxonomy (NCBI): domain Eukaryota; kingdom Metazoa; phylum Chordata; class Mammalia; order Perissodactyla; family Equidae; genus Equus; species Equus asinus. Next base: position 22,667,966 of record NC_091813.1, read on the forward strand.
CCACAATCTAGTAAGAATTCTTTCCTACCTTATCATTCACTATCTCCTCTTAATTCCTCCAGTCTAGGCAAGCGTTCTTGCCATATCGAAATGCTGTTCTTCCCAAGTGAGTGTCTCCATCTTCCTGTCTTTCCAAATCTTAACCATCACTTAAGGCCTACATCAAATCCTGCCTCATCTGAACAAGGACATCTCCACCCACATGCATTGGGAGGGACCTCTTCGGACTGCTACGTCCACTGGGGTCCACACCAGTGGCTTGGTATGATCACTCACTGCTTTGTAGGGTTCTCATTTCATGTGGTTTTTCTCACCTTTTCTCTTTTCCCTCTTCTCACTTTTCTCTCAAGGTCTAATGACAGTACACATTTCAGAAACAGTATTGACTGTGTTAGGAATACAACCACCAAATGTTCCACAGGCAGCAATTTTTATTTGGAGGACATCCTTGGCTTGATAGAATAAAGCAGAGGAACATATAAACAAATTGCGATGGGCTTTTCTAAAATTGCCTTGAACAATTATCATGGGGTTGGAAAGACACACAGGAAATGTGTTTTATTGATCAAGTTCTCTGTGTTTCCACTAGTGATTTCTAACCCATGTATTTTCAATTTACTGGTGATTTCTTTTAAAATAATTAAAAAATGTATTTCAACTTATTTTTCTCTTAACCAACAATAAAACAAACAACTTTTTCTGTCTGTGCTAGAGGAGAATGTACCTTGGCCACTTTTTCTTTGCTTCTTGACATCATCACTTCTTAGATTTTATTGAATTAAAATGTGGAATTTTATTTCAACTTCTTTGTTACCTTATTTCAAGAATTCTTTCTTAACATTTGGACTAAACTTTATGTTCACATGAAAACTGAGAGAATTTATAATACCCTTTGTTGACTTTATTATTCAGAATATGTGGGGGTGGGGAGAGGAGGGCCTGTAATTGAATAATTGCTTTTCAGAAAGTATAAGTGGATGGTATACTTGCTGAGCCCAATATGTACTATGATGGAAAATAAAATTAATGGTGACTAATTTTGATACTGTCACTGTCTTATGAGGAGAAAGCTTCAAGTGAAGAGGGCACACAAATTACCAGTCCTGAAGTCTTGATTCTTGAAGGGAGTACAGGAGTAACCCAGGTTGGCACTTCTGGTTCATTTTCCTAGAAGTAGTATTGCTTAGGGAGGGGTGGGAAGAGGGTGGGAAATGTAAGGGGAGGCCCAGGTCAGAGAGATCTGTTTCCTGTTCCCAAGCACTGGTTTCCTAAGAATCAGTGAAGAAATAGAGATTCTATCATTTTGGGAGCACTTATAAAGTGCTTTGTTTCCACAATTCCTTTCCTAGCTTAGGTCTGCAGAAAGCCTGCCATGGCCTCCTCAGGCTAGGAAGGGTTCTGGGCAAAGGGTAAGGAGACCTATTTTTCTTGAATTTAGAAAATGTGCAACCAGAAACTCCAAATAGGCAATCTACTGCTGAGACTGTTTGAAATTAAGTTGCTGCTTACTGAGTTCCTGATTTGGGTCTTTTTGGTAGATGTATCGAAATTTGCAACCAATACACTAATAGAGTGTATATAAACAAATTATGACCATAAAAATCTTCCTGATTTTTTTGCTTCCAAAACAAATAATAAAAGGAAAAAGTTTTAATCCATGAACTGTTAAAAGAGCTCAAACAAAAACATTAAAAGATTTATAGAAACTAATTAGACTGTTTATAGTAGAGGAGAAAGATGATTAATGAAAATTCAGTCATCTTGTCAGTAGTTCCCATTCTGACCAGAGAGGCAGGTCACAGGTGGGTCTACCAAGAGGCAGAATATGGACTCAAATCCTTGACTTGGCTTATTGCACCTGTAGCCAAAGTGCCCTACGATAAATGTGGGGCCCTGAAAGTGGGTTTCTTAATTTATCTGTAACAGGATTGAGAACAAATTGCTTTACTCTATTCCTGAATACAGATGGTGCCATATTTTTACAAGAATACTAGTACAGGTTGGATGCTTTTGAAAATGATGTTTTGAGAGAGTATTTTTCTTTTCTTCTTAAAATTAGAGAACTTATCTCCTAAAATAACATTTCCATGTAACTTTCTCTTGTGTTTTCCCCCAGATTAAGGAATGATGTTGAGCTCTGGTTCAGTAGATGGAAGCTTAAAGCATCTCAAGAGGCAAAGAGAAATTGTTATATGAAGTCATACTGAGTTCTCTTGAGCATTGACGATTATTTAAGAATGTGTAGAACTCTTAGATAAGCAATTAGTGGGAACCACCCCTCTGATGTGTAAGATAAATGTTAGTGCTTTTCTAACTACAGATTAAGATGTACTTGTCATCCCTACATTCCTGAATTATAATGATGAAACGTGGGTCCCAATTAATTTTTTTATACACTATCTTTGTTATATAAAAACAAATGTTCCAGGGACAACAAAGAGGCTGGCTTTATCTATCATGCAAAACCAGTTACCCTTGTGAGCACTTTTTACTACAGGGGCTATTGATCGGGCTTAATTATCAAAGTGGTTAGTGCAAGGCCCATTACATCTATGAGTCTGCTTCTAGTCGTATTTTCGGGAATCAAAGGAATCAAACAAGCTTTGCTCATATTGGTGTATCCTTGTATGGTCAAGATACTTTTGGCAAAATGATGTAAGGCTGTGGTTTCTACTCAGTGTGTTGGTACTTAATAACGTATCTTCACAGTCACTCTTGATGGAGTTGAAATATTTTGGCCATATGGTACCAAAAGGATACATACACTTTAAGCTCAACTTGGACTTTCCTGTCTGAAATAGCACAGCTCCCTACACTCTCCCTTTACCCAGCTTTTTCTTATGCTGCTTATTATTTTCAGAAATTATATAATTTTATAATATAACAGTATTTTATAATAAAATAAGTATGTTTTTGGTCTGCTCCCCCATGAGAATGTAAGCTCCTTGAGAGCAGGGACTTTCTTTTATTGATTTTGTCTGCAGTGCCCATGACCATGCCTGGCAGGTAGTAGGTGTTCAATAAATACACAGTAAATGAACAAGCTTAGAGATTGGTTTGTCAAAATGGGTCTTGACCTATAGAAACTTTCAACAGGGTCTATGTACTGTAATTCTATGAGGTGAGAATAAATTTACAGACCACTTAAGTAATATAAGCGATTTAATAAATAACCACTTAAGTGATTTAAGCTTTTATAGATATAAAAAATTTTTGTTTTTTTATTATGTTTCCAGTCTTGGTAACCTCTTAATAGTTTATCAAAATTCTGTGGTACCCCTATCTAGAAACGTTCCTGAATAGATTCTGGAATTACAGTCACAAGACACAGGAAGCTAATGCGGAATGACTTCAAGGACCAACATTAAATTGTACAGCCTGTTTAACTCTCTCTAGACCTCCTAACATGGTTTAACTAATTTAAATCTCTTTATTGCTAGATATGTGTCTCTCTGTCTCCCACTGTCTCACACAAACACACACAGAGAAAGAGAGAGAGAGAAAAGCAATTATCTTTTTATTTAGACAAAGAGAAAAAGATAGAAAGGCTCCCTCTTCCCTTCTTTCCCCACTCCCTGTGGCCCCAAAGAAGTAGATTCTTAGAGGTTCAGACATGTTACCCTCAGACCTACCCAGTGACTAGATGTTAACAGTCACTTTAGGCACTGGCTTAGCTGGGCTGGCCCTCCCTGGGAGAACCACTGGAGACCTATTGAGCTTGAGAACTTCACCATGACAAGATTTTAAGTTGCACTGTAACCATGGGCCCACTAGGACCAGTTCAACTGACGCATCTTATCAAGAGTAATATAGAGCGGTTTTTCAGGATCTGAGAGTCCCCCTTCTCCAGTTCAGGCTGGTTGAGATCACCAGCCCGTCAACTGGGCCTGAACAAATGCCCGAGAAGTACCCTTTTGATGTCAAAGGACTGAAAACTCTACCCTCAGATCATACTACCACCACTGTTTTGTGAACATGCATCCTGTGAAGAGCCAGAAAGCTTGACTATGCTTGCGCAAATTACCTCATTTCTCCTTACCTCCAATCATCTATCCCCACAGTTCGGACTGCCTTGCCCTTCGTCCCATAAATTTTGCCCCAAGCTCTGGAATTAGGGAGACAGATCTGACAGCTTATGCCTCCTGTCTCCTTGCAGATTAACCTTGCAAAAAAACTGTATTCTTTTCTCAAAAGCTGATGCCATAATATTTGGCTCTTTATGCAGATCAGGCAAGAGAACCCCAATTTTGTGCAGTAAGAGCCTGATAGATGCAACTTAACACACATTCTAACTTGCAGTTTGTAGCCAGGAATCTGCCCTGCAACCCCAACCTGTGCCATCAGAACGGAGGTGGCCTCAGCTCTTACTGACTTTGTTCCTCCCAATACCCCAGACAGAGGTGAAGGGGTCTAACTACATTTGACTCAAATTGATTTTACTTAGACAAGGTTATTAAATTAGAACATTCTTCTAGCTCTGTTTGGTTGAGTAGTAATCTTTTAAATCATGAGCACCTTCACCATCTAAACTGTAAAGAAACATTAGTATGGTAACAGCTTCTTTCTTTTCCAGAGGGAGAAAAACTATCTCAGGAAACTCTATTTTATGCACGAGCTGAACTCTGCTTCATCTAATTTATTCCAATCTCCAACATTAGATCAATACAAACTGAACTCTTAAGACATATTCACACACAAAGGTATTCATCACGAATGCACTCATTTGTGAAAAAAAGAGTACACTAAGGCCAGACCATGTGCCAGAAACAGACTCAGATTTTGTAATGGCTATATCATTGGCGATACACGACTATAGGCAATCACCAAATCTTGCTTCTCAAGTCACATCTTCTATAGCAGTAGTTCTCAACTGGGGTCAATTTTGGCCATCAGGGCAATGTCCGCAGACACTTTTGGGTTGTCACATTGGGGGGGCTACTGGCCTTTGGTTGGTAGAGGCCAGGGATGTTGCTAAACATCCTTCAGTGCACTGAAGGGTACCAGAATGCTACCCAAAAATATGACACTTTGGAATCAGGATTATTTTGAGCTAAAGAGGAGCAGGAAAAGCTCTTTACCTTGCTTTAACTGTCTAAAAATAAAATATAAAATTTCCCCCTTCGTAAAGAAAATTTACATTTATAAATGAAATTTCCGTTTGTAAAGATGTCTCTATACCAGGCAAAGAGCTACTCCTAGAGACAGCTTCTATCTGAGAAACCCTTATCTGCATAACAAGACAACCATTACTTACCACACCTCCCTCATCTTCCTGTAACTTGCCTCCTCTGCCCAGAAGCCCAAAACTCCTTTTTTTTTTTTTTTTGAGGAAGATTAGCCCTGAGCTAACTACTGCCAGTCCTCCTCTTTTTGCTGAGGAAGCCTGGCTCTGAGCTAACATCCATGCCCATCTTCCTCTAGTTTATACGTGGGACGCCTACCACAGCATGGCTGCCAAGCAGTGCCATGTCCGCACCCGGGATCCGAACCAGCGAACCCCGGGCCGCCGAGAAGCGGAACGTGTGAACTTAACCATTGTGCCACCGGGCCGGCCCCCAAACTCCCTTTTTTTTGTTTAGCCTAAGATGGTATATAAGCTTCAATCATCTAACCACCTCCTTGACTCTCAATTCTTTGAAACTCCCAGGAGACGTAAGTAATTAAGCTGGGGTTTTGTTGTTGTTGTTGTTGCTTTTTTAAATCAGTTTGATTCACAAGCCCTAGCCGTTAAACCAAGGAGGGCAGAGGGAAAAAGATTTTTTCCTCCCCACAGCTCAAGACAGCCTGCCACAAAAAAGAATTATGTGACCCAAAATGTAAATAGTGCTGAGGTGGAGAAACCCTGCTCTCTCCCACAACAGAAAGGAATCTAAAGCATGAGAAGTCAGCACGGTGTTTGGGAGCTTAGTGTCTTAAGTGAAGCCAAACTAATTCTCCTCCATGGCTGTGAGGCTTGGACATCTCACTAAGAACGTCAGTGTTTCAAAGTGCTTAATAAAATGACTCTGCAGGATCAAACAGATGGGTTTTATTCCCATGTCAGTCCACCAGTTAGAGAATTGGGAGTGCTACACCACTGCTCTGCTGGTAGGACATGTGTGTTGGTTAAAGCACAAGGAGAAATCATGACAGCTTTACCAAATCCAAATGCCCAGTGACATGTGTGTTAAGAGCATTAGGAACTTAGTGGACAGAAAACTCAGGTTTTTTGAGGAAAGAGTTATTAGGTGGTCTGTAGGCTAGGATTAACCCCAATAGACGTGACGAGCAGAGCAGCAGGTCTAACCGCGAATCCAGAGACTCTCCTGTGAATGTGGAGTGGGAAAGGAGACCTGCCTGGCTCCAGTGCCAGCTGTGCACCTACTGTGTGATTATAGGCAAGTCTCAAACCTTCTCTGTAAAATTAGCAGCTGGTCTGCGCTCTGTAGGATTCCCTTCAGCTCCATCATTCTCATGCAATGGTTTCTTCACCTCCTGCCCTGGCACACAAGGATGGAGATGACTCTGAAACAGGATGCCAGTGAGGTGGATTTATTGATGTGCATCGTATGTGGTAAAGGACATAAAGAACAAAATGAAGACATGCAGGTTTGCATAAATGGGAAAACTTTTAATTTGATAATCACTCATTCAATAACCATTTATTTACTGAGCAGCTCTTCTGAATAAGATATACAAAATTATGTATTTTTCTTTTGCAAAATTTGTTTTAAGCAAATCTGAGAAGTTCTTTAAAAGTTTATTTCCTTGGATGTACAGTAGGTAACATTTAGTTCCACCAACGAAGTCCCCTCTGCATTCCACACAGGACAGATGGGTCTCCACCAGCTGACAGCCTTCCAGGCGGTGCTGACTCAGCGCATATTTGAATATTCCTCTCTGTGGGAAATAGAGCTATAACATCTATACTTATCTCAACTGCTGACAACCTGCTACTACAACTTTCTTCGCAGTCTTGGTTTTTAAAAGATTTAAAATTAACTCTTCTTTTAGAGAACAGATGCAAACAAGTAAACTCAAAACTTCAATGCAATGCTCATTCTGTAGCTCTGGTTCCTGTCTCCATACTGGCTGCCCACTGGGCTGAGTGCTGGCCTCTGGTGCACACGGTGCGGGGGAGCTGTCTGCCAGGGAGAGTGGTGCCTCGGCTCCCACAGTTACAGCTTCAAAAAGGCCACCTGGAAGAGGAAGAAAACCCCACAATTCTTTACTTATATAACAATGAAATGGCTAAATGCACAGGAAATCAAATCAGGTAAGTTTAGTCAATAAAGATGCACGCTGATCAAAAAGAAAAATGACTCGTAGGTGGGTCAGACATGGCCATTTTACAGAAGGAGCCAATTAGTCCATTTTTTAAATGAACCATATAGTAATTAAAATGATTCACATACACTTTAAGGAAAAAAAATTAAAGTTTTAATTAACACTAAAATTGTATTGCCGTGAAGTAATCCAGTCCTCTTTCTCATGGGTTCAAACTGCTGTTTTGGACCTTCCAGATGCAGAATTCAGAGTCCTGAAGATTCCTAGGCAATTCCAGTTCCTCATCACTACCGGCTTCTCCTCACCAGCCTCTCCTCAGGTCATGCCAATGCTTTTCATCACATTCAATTATATTTATTGTGCTTGTCGGTAGAAATTAAGCTTAAAACTTGGTGTTTAAAAATTTTTTAATTCATCTCAGATCAATGCATTTCATTTCCTAATAGTTCTGAATAACAGAGAAACAAACACAATGATGTCAATCACAAATGTGTAGAAAGTTTTAGTTCAGAGGTGGTAATAGATTGGGGACTGTGCCAATATCAGGAAGAGAGTGGAATGTGGAGTAGAGATAAGGATGGGGAAAGGTGCAGGGTTGGGAAGAAGACCCTAGGCCTTTTCGGGGGGAAAGAGTGAGCAACAGAAGTGAAAACATTCTACTCTTGGACAGTTGGTTCTTAAGTCCCCGGATGCAGTCAAAGGAGGCATGGATTTAACGATCCCTGTTAAGGGGAAAGGGAAAGGAAGAGTCACGCAGGGCAGACAGCATCTGCTTTATGGGGAGTAATTCAGAAGGATGTTACTCTTCATACAGTGCTGGAGAGAAAGGCACCTGCTGAGTTTCCATATCAACTTCCTGCTGAGTTTCTACATCAAGCTCTGCAATGAGAACACCAAAGTAGAAGGAGCAGGCAAAGAAGAAAGGTTAAGGTTCCTAAACAAATGTAAACACAAACAATTGATACAAACCTCAAGGGCTCACTGTGAAGAGTAAATGAGATAATGGTTATGAAAACACATGTGTTTCTCTCCCCGGCCTCTCAGCCGATAGCAGATATTAGGAACCCATGAACATACCAGATGAGAAGGGGATGTTCAAGAAAGACCAGCTGGGCCATGAGGGAATGATCATAGAATTACCGGGGAGGGGATTTGGGGCCATTGAGTCTGACTTCCAGCTCACTAGGGACAGTGTCCGTCAGGTGATATTTTGCTTCTACGAGAACAGTTTATAGGAACCTTCCAAAGAAGACAAGGCCACTGCTAACATTCAGATACAGTAAGAAGACGGATGAAAACCAATTAGCGCTTTTTTAATTCTGAAAATTGCTATGTCATAGAGCATTCCAATTAGGAACTACTAACCATACCACTGGTAAATGTAATCATAAAAGTGGTTAGAACTTTAGCTCTGGAATCACATAGACCAGTGTTTCTCAACTTGGGGCGATCTTGCCCACCAGGGGACATTTGGCAGTGTCTGGAGATATTTTTGGTTGTCACAACTTGGAGGATGCTATTGGCATCTAGGGGGCAGAGGCTAGGGATGCTACTAAACATCCGATAATGTGCGGGACAGCCCCCACAAGATAGAATTACCAGCCCCCAAATGTCAATAGTGCTGATGCTGAAAAACACTGAAATTATAGACACAGCATTTTAGAATTAGATCTCTCATATATATACTAGCTGTGTGACCTTCAACAAGCTTGTTAGCTTCTCTCAGCCTTCCCTCATCTGCAAAACGGGAATTATAACACGACCTACCTGAAATTTATGAAACACTTTATAGTATATTAAGCCTCTTTTAACTCCTTTCATCCTCAGCACAGGCCTGTGATTTAGATAAAGTAGGCATCCGAAACTTTGTTTTACAAATGAATACAGAGAAGCTCAGAAAAAGTAAGTGGCTTGCATAGGATACAAAGCTATTAAGTGGCAATGATGGGCTTAGGAAGAAATTTTGATTCCTAATCCATGCTTTTCCCACTGTAACTTTACAGATGAATGAGACAAAACTGCAGAGGTTTAGGAACTTTTAATCTTCATCATTGCCTCAAATATCAAAGATTTATTTTCTTTTACCTGTCCGTGAATATGAACCCAAGATGGGGAACTGCTACAGAAGAGGCTGAGCTGATTACATTAACCGACGAAAAACGGAGCCCCTCAACAAAAAAGGAAGACTTCAAAATCTGACCTAATATGTCTTTGTTTCATCTCTAGTTTTTATAGTTCCACTTGCCAAGTACATTATGTATTTTTCAGAACTTAATAACAAGAAACGGCAATCATCCTTGGGAACAGGGACCTTACAATGCATTTTAGCTTCTTTTTATTTAAAACACTGTGAGTTAACATATTTCAAATGCTGATTTTGTGTTCCCTAGCTTTTATCCATGACAGGAAAAATTGCCTTCCCGAACTGCCATTTATTTTAAGAGAGGATAATTTTATTTTGTTCCATTATACTGAGAGAAATCTCTCTATTTCATCTTTTTAGTTTTATTCCCCAAAGTAAAAGTTTTAAAGCTTCTCAAAGTAGATGAGTAGTACAGCTTTAGGCTCCCTTGTTACATTTCTGAAATATATAGTTACAAAACTATAAATAATTATTTAAAAGAAGGGAAGCCAAGACTCTCGTGTCGGCTGGAAGGTTTGACCTCCGTGTCCCATGCACCTGAATTTGGACACTTGGGAATCCAACGGGGGAGAGAAAGTGAAGATGTCTAAAAATAAGGTCTTTGCTTTGAGTCATCATCTAAAAACAATCTTCTTAAACCACAATAAACAGGGCCAGGCTGATGTAATAGCTGACCAAATGTTAAGTTTATAATGCTTTAAGACATTTGCATAATATGTTAAACAGTTTTAATGTTCTTTTATCTTAGTTAACATTATATTATCAAATTCTATTCCTCAATATAGATTTGGAATTTCAATCAATAAAACGATATGCTGTCAAGGCAGGCTGCAGATAAAATTAGCATTTAAAAAAAAGCTACATAAATGCTCTGGGGGTGTGCTAAACAAGACAGATAAAACTATTAAATACTGGAAAATGTGAGTTTCATAATAATTGTAGGCTTTAGAAAAGATTCCTTAGAATAAGCAGCATGGCCATACACAAACATTCCTTTTAAAGGGTACTGCGGTCTCTCTCTCTCAAATGCTATGCCTTAAAAATGTATTTCTGTCTAGGTATGGATCATATTCAAAGTTATGTTCTGAAATAGAATGCTTTTATGACACGGAAAAGAGAGTTTATATTTTATATTATAAAATATACTTTATATTATAAAATCCAGTTTCTAGGACCAAACTTTATTTACAAAATAAAATATACAATATAAACTAACTATAAAAATAATCAAAGAAAATGACTTTTTCAAGCATTCATCAAATATATTTGATGTCTTGAATAACACTGCGATTATTTACTAACTCACTAATTCAGCGCTGATCAGGCCTATGCTGAGGACACCTGGACTCAACATTTCGAGTCCGATAAATAGTATAAGATATTCACCCCTCTGGGCTGGCAGGCTGGCTTCATCATTCAATTCAGTCAATCGTTAAGTACCTCCTACGTGCCAGTGATGGTCCAGTCACAGACCACACTGAGAAGAAGTGTAACCTGCAGGTGTGGGAGACAGTCAAGTACCAAGATGATTCTATTAAAGTGGGATAGTTTAAGACGGAAGCCTAACGCCCGCTGAGAGAAGAAAGACTATTCTTGGGTTATGAAAGGAAGCAAGATTTCTAAGGCAGTGCCCGGAAAGAGTTAATTATTGCTCTAATTATGAAATTGTGCTAGCACGGAGGGGCAATAAAACCTGGTGTGGCATACACTTTTTCCCGCTAAAAGATGCAGCAAACAGGAAGGATGGAACAAAAGACCAAAGATGTGAGAAGTAATACAATGAGGAAGAAGATCCTATCCCTCTTATAAAGACAAGTATGTGTATACTTAACTGTTGACAGAAACACTAGACTAAGGCAGCATCAGTGCAGCCTTCCAACTCCAGAGCTTCTGCACAAATTCTCTAAGAGCCTTTAGAAAGTAGGGGACGAGGAAGTAAGATCAATGTCTGTAAATTAATTTAAACCTTTACTTGGTATTTCTTTTAAGAAGCCGTGGATGCACTACGATAATTTACATATAAATAAAAAGCTTGTTGATTTTCATCTACTTGGGAACTAGTTAAGCTAAGCACAGCAACGCTTTTTCCAGACATCTAGGTGGAAAGCAACGCAGTATGTGAAGTACCAGAAGAGACACGTGTGCAAGGGAGAGAAAGAAGAGGACTGATGTCTCTTCATCGCTACATGGGGCTGAAAACATGGACAAATGCAACACTGGGTCTTGAGCCTATTCTTCAACAAAGCAAGTAAGTTCTCGATATAAGCTTCTCATCACTTCTTTCACAGTAAGTGGATTGCGGAAAATACTGCTGACATTGGATGGTGCTCCTGTAACACTGTGGTGAACGAGCAGTTCTGGTGCTCCCAGTTATATAAAACAAACCCAGTAACACTGCCAGATAGCAAACCGATTGGGTAAACATTTGTATAGCAATAGTCTTTAGGTGTTACATAAAAATATATTTTCTCAAGCACAAAACATATTTGTTAAAGGAAATAATTCTATGATACCAATACAAGTAGGTGTTAAAACGCATAATATAAAAAAGTGCCACCACAATAAATACACTATCACTCATAAATCAAAAGGTCCTTTAAATTTCTCATCCCTATTAAATACCTGCAGGAGCGAATTCAGCCGAAGGGGACCAGTGGTTCCATGGCAGCTCTGGAAGGGACTGGTGCTTTGAAAATCACCACTGTGCCATCCTGTCAGCAACACACTTCTAACCAAACAAGTTTATTCAGAAACACTTGCTGGAGCTCAGAAAGGGAGTGTTTTTCTACAGTATCAATTAACTAAAATATTTAGCAACACAACCATTTCAATAAATAATATTTCAAGGAAGCCATGCTCACTCTTATCTTTCTTAACATTGAGAAGCATGGATGTTGAAGAAGACAATATGCTTGGGATATCAGTACACTTAGAAATTCCAGGAGGGGACCCATATGGGGAACAAAATAGCTTTCCAGAGCAGATGACCGATTTCTGTCACCTAAAGAGATTTATTTCAGTGACATTTTTAAATTCCTATTTTAGCTGTAAATTTTAATTCTTCTAATAGAGACACAACCAAGGGAGAAACTTGCTTCATCCAGAGAAGACACTTTCTAACCCATTGTCAAAGATGGAGGAGGGCCTAGCCTGTGAGCTTGTGGCTGCGGAGCCCGCTAGCTAACAGAGGAGAACTGCCTCACACACATTACGCAGGCAGTAATAAGATGCTGCAGTGAGGGGTCGTGGGGCCAGGACTATTTAGGTGCATGAGTGCAGAATTCTGTCAAGTAGGAAGAACGGCATAAGATGATGGCACCACACTTTTTAGGGAAAGGGCTAAGGACAGTCACAGCTGCCCCTGTAAACTGTCCTGGACAATTTTATCTCATACCCGAACAGCCTCACTTCTGTTGGTTGGTATTCAAGTTCTTTACTGCAATTATCAAAACTTGGAGACATCAAGACTTCTATTGTTTACTGCTAATTTTTAGTTTTAATAAATGATTTATGATTATATGAATTACAGACAAAATTGCAAAACAGAAAAGTACAAAAAATGTAAAATAAAATTTTTGCAACTCCATTACTCAGGGATAAATACTATTAACATTTTGGATATATCTTTCTAGACTTTTACTTTCAATGTATAACTGGACATTTCTATATATACTGTTTTGTAATATATAGCTTCTTTTTAACCCAATAATATACTATGGTAATCTTCCCATGACAATGAATATTTTTCTGTGGTATTTTTAATGGCTGCATTATATTCCACTATATATTTATATTGCTTAAGAAAAACAAAAAGACAAATGCATAACTTATTTCACCAAAAGCACATTTGAGGGTTTTTTTGCAGGGGAGAGTGAGGAGGTGGTACTGACTGCTGAGCCAAGAGGGTGCTTCAGCATAATTTAGTCCAGTGGTTCTCCAAGTGTTGTCTCTGGACCAGCATCATTGACATCACCTGGGAACTTGTTTTCTAGACCTACTCAATCAGAAGCTCCAGGGGCAGGACCTGGCAGCTGGAGTCTTCATAGGTCCTCCAGGGGATTCTCATGCTCACCAGAGTTTGAGAGCTATTGGTCTAGTCCCACCATTTTATCCAGCTGAGCAAACTCAGAGACAGTATCTGACTTATTTACAGAGATGCAGCTAATAGAAGAGGGACTCACACACAGGTTTTCTAACTCCTAACCCAGCACCTCCATGTCTAGATCAGTGTAAACCAGACCTTGTCTAGGGGGGTCCAAAAATCCTTTAAACGATTTTTTTTCTTTCTAGAAGACAATAAGATTGTCAAACAAGGGAGAAAGACACAGTTATGTTCAGCCCTATTTCCCGATACTGATAAAGGAGATTGGGGTCCATTGTCTACAAAAGGAAAACCGAGACATTTTTGTTAGTTATCTAGAGACTGAAGGGGCCAAATATCTCAAACTAACCTACTGTGTAAAGTTAAGAGTTAAGTGGAAGAATTTTTGGGGGGGAGGGCAGCTTCTGATACGCCTTGATGTGGTTTCCTTTTCTAAATCTAGTTACCCCTATTGGTCTCTTTAGCAAAATTATTTGGTTAGTTCAGGTAAAGAAAACTTCACAAATGTGACTTAGGAATAAGGCTACAAGGATAACACCAAAAGCTGGCAAAGAAACAAAATCTCCTATACATTGCTTGGGGGAATACAAAATGGTATAAACATTCTAGAAAACAGTTTGGCAGTTTCTTTTAAAACTAAACATGTAATTACCTTATGACCCAACAATTGCAGTCTTGGACATTTACCCAGAGAAATGAAAACTTTATGTTTACACAAGAATCTTTTCACGACATCATCCTTGGTCAATGATCTGTCTAGCTTACTTCAATCCAGTTACCTCTAGATGCAGCTTTGACATGCATTATTCAAAGTCTTGCTCATGCTGATGTTCTGGTCAATATCTCATGAGATCTCATTTTCCTCAGTGGAGTGACCTGAGTAAGCCAGGAAGTTAATTTTGGAAGGAGTGCTGAAACAGATGGCTACAGTAAGTAAGAGAGAACACCACTCTATTTAACATGGGCTGGGCTGCCAGCCTGGCAGTAAATGCTTAGGTTACACACAATAGCACCTTAAATCTTAGGCTGTATATGAAGTACTTATTCTAAATAGTCCACTAAGCACACTTTTTCGCTTTTTATTGCCCTGGGGTAAATAATGAGGAAAGATTCTGGCATTTTTAAAACAAAATTCCACAGCAAATTTTCCAGATACATAATAGGCTCTCAATAAATATTTTTTTCAGACTGAATACATTAGACTAAAAGTCTAATTTTAATCTTAAAAGTAATATTACCTTACAAAAGAATTGGGGAAACAGGAAAAAATTTTTAAAAACATATGCTATACTACCCTAACTTAATTATTACTTGGGTCTATTCCCATATAGTTTTAAGATGCATTTTTTCATATTGATTATCACTTGCTCATACTTTTCACATCATAAACATTTTACATGCTGCTCAGTAAGTCTTCATTCTATTTTAATAGCCGCAAAATAGTTCATCATAACTTAATCCATTACAAACTTAAGTTGTTGCCAGGTTTGTTAAGATCATAAGTCATAATGAAATGATTATTGTCATATTTACAGATTTTTTCCGATATTTTAGAATATCCCCTTAGGATGGAGTCCCAGAAATGGGATTACTAGATTGAAAGATATGAATATTATGATTTGATGCATATTTTTCCCAATGAGCTGTACCAATTGGCAAGACCATCAGTATTAGGTCTTTTTTGTTAAATTAGTGCCAATTTAGTAAAAGAAAAATGATATCTCATGCTTTTTGAATTTATTTAATTGCTATGAGTTTAAACATTCTCCCAAATGTTTAATAATTGTCTTTTGTGAACTGGTTAATTGTGAATACACGTCCTTTTTCTTTATCTACCAAGAAGGGGTTTAATTTTTTTAACAGTTTGTATAAGCTCTTTAGTAAATGTTAAAATCTTAATTTTTTTTTTATGTAGTGAAGAAATTAAGTGCCAGGCATGGTCTCATCTCACTAAATCCTTACAAAATCCACTTGAATTAAATATCTAATTTAATGGTCCCCAAATTATAAATGAGGAATTTAGGTTCAGAGAAGTTGACTTTTACTCATTGCTATAAACTCGTAACAAGGCTGGGTTTGCAATTAGATCTTTGTTACTGGACCTAAGACTCACTCCATCATAAAAGCTCCCTTCCATCTAATTATGGTGAGAGAACTGCTATAGTAACTTTAGTTGAAGAAAGAATCTATAATATTTCAATTTTAAGCCAGATTTAGTAGGGGTTAGAATGAGGCAGGCATTCTATTTTTTAAGAAGAAAACAGATTACTTCTTTTGCATTAGACATAAGGAGAAGAAAGAAGAGATAGAATGGCAAATTAAAGCTCTTCTTGTAAAGAGAAAATAATTCTTTGATTAGAAGAGAACGCTTCAGGCAAATGAGGAGAGCCAACAAGATAGATGAGAAATTGGCCTGAAGTCTCCTAAAGGAATTTTTGTCTGTAAGTTTAGAAAGAAGGATGAGTTATACTGGCACAGTTTAGTCAGTTGAGTAAAAAAGATTATGACTTGGAATAATCAAATAACAGTTAAGGACTGGTGAGAACAGGATTAAATTGTGACCAGATGCTTATTTCTTTAGCCATTTACTACTTAGACATTACTTTAACAATATAATATTTAAAGACACACAAATCTTTAAAACGGAAAACATGCTCATACATCCATTTTTAAATAAACACCATTTCTTAAGCCTGTTATTTGGAGTTGCTGGAAATAAACAGGGATCATAAAACTGGAATTAATCTATCTATTTTAAAGGAGGGGCAGGGATGGCCTTATGAGGACTTTATAACTGCCGAATAAAACTAAAGTAAACACTTGTACTGACAGAAGGAATGCACCCAAGAGGATGACGCTATATGCTGTTTTACCACGAACCTCCGCATATTTATTTAAGCCACATGGAAAGCAAAGAGGAGGCTCTTTTCTATAGAACTGCTCGTGGAGCTTCCCCAAGTCCAGAGCAGCTCGGGGTTCTGGACTAGAAAAAGGCATGTGGTGATCAAGGGCTTTCAGTGTTCAAAGTGGTAAGTTTTACACCCAACATCTAAGCTCCACAAGAAGCCAGGAGAAACCAGGTGGCTTCCAGGAAGGTGCAGAAAGGTGAACTCTGATTGCTATGGAATGACTGGAGATGGAGACAGAGTGTATTGAGAGAAGTGAAAACAGACTCGGGGCCAGCCCTGTGGCCAAGTGGTTAAGTTATGTGCTCTGCTTCAGCAGCCTGGGGTTCGCCGGTTTGGATCCTGGGCAGGGACCTAGCACTGCTCATCAAGCCATGCGTGGCAGCATCCCACATGGAACAGCTAGAATGACATACAACTAGGATATACAACTATGTGCTGGGGCTGTGGGGAATAAACAAGGAAGATTGGAAACAGATGTTAGCTCAGGGCCAATCTTCCTCACGAAAAAAAAAAGGAAAGAAAGAAAACAGACTCTTGTGAGAAGGCAGTGCTCTGTACACAGAGGCTATGGAAGAGCAAAGATACAGGCCCCGGACTCAGGGAAAGCTGAGATTGAACCCCCTCCCTGATACCCATGAGCTAAATGACCACTCAGTGCCCGTGGGTGGTTGTGAGGATTAGTGATAAAGACATAAATGGCCCAGCAGGCCCTGGAACAGATGAGGCCCTCAATAAATAGAAGAGCTTCTTATCATCATTACTATATCTAAATGCCTTATGGATTTTTTTTTTTTTTTAAGATTGGCACCTGAGCTAACAACTGTTGCCAATCTTTTTTTTCTTTTTCTGCTTTTTCTCCCCAAATCCCCCCAGTACATAGTTGTATATTTTAGTTGTGGGTACTTCGAGTTGTGGCATGTGGGACGCTGCCTCAGGATGGCCTAACGAGTGGTGCCATGTCCGCACCCAGGATCTGAACCAGCGAAACCCTGGGTCACCGAAGCGAAGCACGAGAACTTAGCCATTTGGCCATGGGGCCGGCCCCTGCTTTATGGATTTTAAACATTGCTACAGATGCATCTTTTTCTCTGTCTGCTGTTCATGAATGAATTCATGTTTCTTTAATTATTTTGAAAGGAAGAAGCACAAATGGCTGATTATGTATATAAGATATCCAAGGCTTAAATAAGGCTCTCTTTTGCTTACACTACCCTAAGTAACAATAACATCGACCAGTGACAGGTACTGAAATTGCAGACATTGTGTTTGAAGAAAAAACTGCAAACCTATACTGCTTGCAAATATAAGAATGTAGATGGCTTTGTGTAAAATATCAGCTGCTACTTGAAAAGTAACTGCAAGCCCAGAGGCCACTGCTGGGACTCTGCAGAGGGTCTCTGAAGGTGTGTGATGGGCAGCAGTCTGAGGGGTTCAAACCAGCACACCTCTGGTTACTGACATAACCACTCCTTAGAAATTCAGCTCTGCAGTCAGGCAAGAAATAAAAGGGATTCAAATTGGAAAGGAAGAAGTGAAACTGTCACTTTTTGCAGATGACATGATTCCATATATAGAAAATCCTAAAGAATCCACCAAAAAAATTTTAAATATAGTAAGTGAATATGGTAAAGTTGCAGGATACAAAATCAACATACAAAAATCAGTTGCGTTTCTATACATGAACAACGAAGTAGCAGAAAGAGAAATTAAGAATACAATCCCATTTACAATTGTGACAAAAAGAATAAAATACCTAGGAATAAACTTGACCAACAAGGTGAAAGATCTGTACACTGAAAAGTATAAAGCATTGGTGAAAGAAATTGAAGAAGACACAAAGAAATAGAAAGATATTCTGTGCTCTTGGATTGGGAGAATTAACGTTTAATAACGTTATTTAATAATTATTAAAATGTCCATATTACCTAAACCAATCTATAGATTCAGTAGAATTGCTATCCAAGTTCCAACATTTTTCACAGAAATAGAACAAAGAATCCTAAAATTTACATGGAACAACAAAAGACCCCCAATAGCCAAAAGAATCCTGAGAAAAGAGAACAAAGCTGGAGGTATCACACTCCCTGATTTCAAAATATATTACAAAGCTATAGTAACCAAAACAGCATGGTACTGGCACAAAAAGAGACACACAGATCAATGGAACAGAATCGAGGAGCCCCGAAATAACCCCACACATCTTTGGACAGCTAATTTTTGACAAAGGGAGCCAAGAACATACTATGGGGAAAGGAAAGTCTCTTCAATAAATGGTGCTGGGGAAACTGGACAGCCACATGCAAAAGAATGAAAGTAGACCATTATCTTACACCATGCACAAAAATTACCTCAAAATGGATTAGAGTTGAATGTAAGACCTGAAACCATGAAACTTCTAGAAGAAAACATAGGCAGTACCCTTTCGACATCAGTGTTAGCAGCATATTTTCAGGTACCATGTCTCACCCGGCAAGGGAAACAATAGAAAAAATAAACAAATAGGACTACATCAACCAAAAAACTTCTGCACAGCAAAGGAAACCATCAACAAAATGAAAAGATAACCTAACAATTGGGAGAAGATATTTGCAAACCATATATCTGATAAGGGATTAATACGCAAAACATACAAAGAACTCATATATCTCAAGAATAAAAAAACTAAAAACCCCATTAGAAAATGGGCAGAAGATCTGAACAGACATTTCTCCAAAGAAGATATACAGACAGCCAATAGGCACATGAAAAGATGTTCAACATCACTAACTATCAGGTAAATGTAAATCAAAACTACAATGAGATATCACCTCACTCCCATTAGAATGGCTATAATTAACAAGACAAGAACTAACAAGCGTTGGAGAGGATGTGGAAAGAAGGGAACTCTGAGACACTGCTGGTGGGAGTACAAACTGGTGCGGCCACTATGGAAAACAGTAAGGAGTTCCTCAAAAAGTTAAGAATAGAACTACCATATGATCCAGCTATTCCACTGCTGGGTATTTATACAAAGAACTTGAAAACACAAATGCATAAAGATACATGCACCCCTAAGTTCACTGCAGCATTATTCACAATAGAAAAGACTTGGAAGCAACCTAGGTACCCATCAAGGGACAAACGGATAAAGAAGATGTGGTATAGATACACAATGGAATACTACTCAGGCATAAAAAATAATAAAATCTGGCCACTTGTGACAACATGGATGGACCTTGAGGTTATTATGCTAAGCGACATAAATCAGAGGAAGAAAGTCAAATATGGTATAATCTCACTCATAAGTAGAAGATAAAAACAACAACACACAATCACATAGAGAGAGATTGGATTGGTGGTTACCAGAGGGGAAGGGGGGAGGGAGGAGGGCAAAAGGGGTGATTGGGCCACATATGCATGGTGAGGGATTATAATTAGTCTTTGGGTGGTGAACATGATGTAATCTATACAGAAATCAAAATATAATGGAGTATACTTGAAATTTATGTAATGTTATAAACCAATGTTACTGCAATAAAAAAATAATAAAGTTTAAAAAAAGAAAAAAGATATTCAGCTGTGAATCCAGGATTACTGACTAAGCTATGGGTCTTAAATACATGAAATTATTTGGCTGAATTAATAATAATTAGGCCTTTCCCAAGTATGCCCAGATTGTACCATAATATTAATTAGAAAGAAGTGTCTGATTATTCATCAAGACACTGTGTAAAGCAGTGGGAACAAATGGATGGATATAAATATGACCTCTAACCAGTCAGTCATTAGCGTATTACAATGTGGACTGGACTTTTCTGGCTACTGGGGCACTGAATACTTGGAAATGACCAAAGCTCAACTATACTTTGTTAGGAAATACCATCCTCTAAAATCAGCCAGCTGCCATAAAATGCTGGCCTCTGGAGTTCACTATGAGACCTGGATCTTGCCATCTTTGCACAGAAGTGCAAGTTCTATGAGATGGCATCACTGACTGACTGAAGAACTTGCATACTTCAATGCAAGTCAGAGCTGGCACAATATATAGCTGAAAGAGGCAGCCTGGCTTAGAAGAAAGAACACATGTATTTTCCAGAGGCTACATGATCAGATTACCCAGTCTTGATGCCTCAGTTTCTCCATGAGCTTCCTTCTCATGATGGGGCATCCTTTTTCTCTGGTTGGTCAAGGACTGTATCAGATACTGCAACATCTGTGAATGGCCCCCAGTAGGCAATCTCTTTCCCACACTCGTCTCTGGGAAGCTTACTGAGTCACGAGCCTTCCTCTGCCTGCCTAAAGGGGGCCTGCAATTCATGACTGGTGAGCTGCAAAATTAACATTAAGTATCTAGGGGTCCTTTACAGCAAAATAATTTCTTCAGGATTCAGGAAGTTCTGAGAGGAGTCACAGAAACATAAATTTTGATCCAATGAGAGTAAGGACTATAACTTGTCCAAGTTCTAAAGCATGAGAAAAAATACACTATGTTTTGATGGGGAATGGAGAAAATTTTGAAACATATATTGTTTAGGTGACTTGAACACAGGGAAATTGCTAAAAGGCTGTGAGCATAAACAAGTATTCCACTGAGTCTTCTGTGCTCTCAGAACTATTCCATTTGGTGTATTTAAGGATAAGGCCTATAAACACTATGAAAAATGTTCTCTATTTTCCATGGATTTAGGGGTAAACATTTCTTTGAAAATAAAAAATATTTTTAAAAATTTCCCTAAAATTTCTTTAGTGTCTTCATCTTTCTAAAGTATAAGAAATGAGTGGGCCCAGCTGGGGGTCCCTCAGTCAGGAGTTTTGGACAACCAAGACCCAGTATGAGATAAGCATGCATGATCTCACTCTTTTCCTCAAGAATGCTAGGTTCATAACATTAGTATGATGCTCATAAACAGATGTGGAGAGAAAAATGTTAGGGGCAGGTTGATGAGTGGGAGACTAATCTTTTCATTCTGAAAATCTTATAAAGAAACCCAGCAAGACAGGGATCCTCATTGAGAAGTGGTCCCCAGCAGCCATCTCTCCCTATTCAAATTTCTGTCAGTCAACTCATGATACCAACAATCTGCAGGACACTTAACTGTTTTTGGTTTGTTTTTAACCTATAAAAAATTTCAAATATTAATATATTCTCTAGTAAAGAGAATAGTAAATCCACAAATAGTACCTAGAAACAATAATTACAAACTCATGGCCATTTTGTTTCATCCAAACCCCTGCCACAGAACTCTTCTGAAGCAAATCTCAGGCTTATTATTTTGTTTATAATTTAGTATGTGTCTCTAAAAGAGAAGACTACTATAAAAATAAAACCACAATGCCATGATCACATCTAAAATACTAACAATAATTCCTTAACATAATCAAATGTCCAGTCAGTGATCAAATTGCCCCAACTAGCTCATAAAATTTTTTAACAATTGGTATTTGTTCAATCGGAATCCCAATATGGTGCAAGTATTACAATTAATTCATACATCTTTTAAGTTTCTTTTCAATCATAGTTTTCTCCTTTTTCAGTTTTCTCACTTTGCAGTTTATATTTTGAAGAAGTCAGGTCTTTTGTCCTGTACTTTTCCACACACTGGAATGTGGTGGCTGTTTTTGTTTGTTTTTAGTGTCAGGAACTTATGGATTTAAAATATATTTGATACGCTTTAATCCATTGCAGTCATTATTCTCATTGATGCGCAAATTGTCCGTCTTCATCAGTGAGAACCTCTTCAACCTTGGAGTCTGAGTCCGGTTGACAAGATCCTAGTAGTTTACAACAGATTTTTGTTTGTTTTGTTGTTGTTGTTTTTTGCTTTCCAGTAGGACAGGATACAGCCTCGTCTTATACATTTCTATCCCAGACATGGAATCAGCCCTGTTCCCAAGGAGCCTGGTTCCTTTAGTGGGGAATGGTATTTAGAGACCACCCTAGAGACTGCCTTATCGCCTACAAAGCCCTCTGGTGACATTACCTCATGCACACACACACACACACAAACGTCTCCCCTCCTGGGGGCCACCACATTCCCTTTCTGAAGTGCAGTGAAAAAACACCCAGCCTCAGGTGCCCTTGTGTCCTATTTAGAAACCAGGTCCTAATCTACTCAGAGATGAATCTTTTTGTCTGGTTAGCAAAAGAGGACAGGGTAGAAAAAGACCGCCTTAGCAACAGAAATTATTTTGTTGGAGAGGAACTAAAAACAAAGAAATTTCATTCCTTTTCCACTGGAACCAAAAGGAAATAACTAAGTTCTGTTATCAGAACTTAGATGGAAAAAGGAATCTTTCTAGATAGACAACTTAATTTTTTTTTAATGAGGTAAAAACATTCCCATATGAGTAAAAGAAAAATACTTCCAGAAAAAGGCTCACCAAGAAATCTTTTGGACGTGAAATTATGAAGGTGACTCACTGCGTGATGTGGGGACAAGTCCCTGCTGTTCACTTGTTTGTGAAGCTGTGGAAGGACGAGGGAGGCCCGAGCGCTGTGTGGAGGCTGTGGCATAGGAAATTAAGCAGTTCTGTATACTCGTCTGGCTCATTAGGAGAAGTATTTCTGACCTCACTAAAGGAAAATCCTCTCTAAACCTCACAGTAGGTTTGAAAACAGAGAAGAAAACAAAAACCAGAAGGGCATGTTTCACAGTAGTTTTTATAATTTAGATCAAATTTATTTAGATGGCAAAAGGTTTCTCAGTCCCTGAGGACTGACAAGGGTCCTGTAAAACTCGAATCTACTGGGGGAAGGGGGCGCCAGGGACTCCTGTAAATCAACCCTAAAAAGACTTAGACGCTTCACAAAAGAACGTAAGTTGACCAAAAAGCTCCTGAAATGCTGCTCAATATCACCAGTCATCAGGGAAATGCAAAAGAAAATCATAATGAGATACCCGCCAGAATAGCTAAAATAAAGACTGACAACACCAAAGGATGCTGCTGTTGATGACGATATGGAGCAGCTGTCATGCTCATATATAGTTGCTGGGAGTGTAAAATGGCATAACCACTTTGCAGAAGTGTTTGGCAGTTTATTAAAAGTTAAAACATACATCTATCCTACAACCCAGCAATTTCATTCCTAGATATTTACTGAGAGAAATGAAAATATGTCCACAAACAGGCTTTACCAGAATATATGTCGCAGCCTTATTCAAAAAAGCTCCAAATCGAAACAACCTAAGTGTCCACTGCCAGAGAATGTATTAACAAATTGTGGTATATTCATACATGGAACACTCCTCTGCGATAAAAAAGAATGAACCATTGATAAATGCAGTAATATGGATAAACTGCAAAGACATCATATTAAGTGAGAGGCCAGACAAAGAAAGAGTACACACTGTGAGGGCTAATTTACATGCAGTTCAAATATAGGCAAAATGAATCTATGATGATAGAAATCAGAGACAGAGGTTTCCTAGGAAGGAGGATTAACAAAAAGACTCGAAGGGAACTTTCTAAAGGAATGGATTGATCTCTCTCTTCTTTTTGGATGGTGGTTACATGGGTGTCTATCAGTGGTTCTCAATCAGCGGTTGTTTTGCCGCCCAGGGGACATTTGGCAATGCCTGGAGACAATTTTGATTGTCATGACTAGAGGATGCTACTGGTGTCTAGTGGGTAGAGGCTGGGGATGAACAGGACAGCTCCCCGCAACAAAGAATTATCCAGTCCAAAATGTCAATAGTACCACGGCTGAGCAACCTAGTGTATGTACAATTGTTGAAACTCATCAAATTGAAAAATTAAGACCTGCACATTTTATTGAACGTTAATTATCACCAAAAGAAAGAAGGAAAAAGAACGCAACAACCACTCTCCTCAACCCAAAGTGTAAAGAAGATTGGGAAAAAAAATAAAACATTTCATATTTCAATCCTATGAGTTCAACTGCGCAATAAACACATTCCATATCCAAACTATTCTCGGTTAACGTGGATTGAAATAAAAAAATATTGGGGGAACTTCTGGTTTCCAGCTCCACATGTAAGGAGCTTGGAAGTCGACACTCCATTGTAACGACAGGTAAAAAGCTGAAAAATCAAGAACTCTGCTTGGATCCATAAGAGGGAGGACACAGGACAACTATGAGGGGAGAAGCAGAATACAGGGAGTCCTGGCGTAGTGGAGCAGAGACTCAGCAGCAGAAACCACTGCAGGAACCAGCGCCTGGACAGGAAAACCTCAATTGTTAACAGAGTTGCTGGAGGCTCAGTGTGGACAAGTCTAAGAGTTAAAAACTCCAGGGGACCCAGTCACCAAGGGCTCCCACAGTTTGTGAGATTTACCTCCTGGGGCTTTACCAGGTTTCCACAGCAAATATCAGAGAAAAGTCCCTCATGCTTCCAGCAGGGGGAGGGGAGAAGGAACCATTCTGAAATACCCAGAGCACTGTGCCCTTAACCAGGCCTGCCCTCAGGTGACACTAGCTAACCAGAGCCTAACCTGCTGGGGTTTTGTCAGAACCTAACTGAACTGGGGGAGAGAAATTAGCCAACTCTTGTTAGCTCTAGCCATCCTGTCCCAACTAAGGGAGGAGAAAAAAATAAAAACTTGACTTATAAAATGTCACACACACAAAAATATTGGGGGAAAGATGGATTGGGTGTGAGAAGTCATCTCAGCAACTCTCCTTTCCAATATACTCTTCTATCTTCCCTTCTTCCCCTTGTATAACTCACACCTGGACTACTCAAAACTTCCTGAAGGAATTAAATTTTGGCCTCAGGGAAATGTTTAAACAGTTCAGTGCACAGCAGGCCTGGGGTGATATAGCAGTGGAGGAATGGAGCCGGGCCTGGCGCAGGCTGAAGGCGAGTCAGCCCAGGTTCCCAGTCGGCCTCAGCATTCGTTCCCCCATCCCTCAATGCCACACTGTTCCCAGGCCCATTGCTCAACTAATGCACAGAGTCTGAGGCAGCCACAGGGAGCGGCAGGTGTGGGGCGGCGTGAGGACTTCTAAAGGGGTTTCCTTTTGTCCCAAAGGTCACAGTAACAAGCTGGCAACTGATTTCTATGGTTCTCTCGGAATCTCAGAGGAAATTTCTGGTACGAAGTAAAAAGTTGTTCTTAAGTGAAAAGAAAAATGGATCCGAAAATGCAATGCCGTGAACCAGTTTATGGTACAGGGACTATTAACTCTGATGTTTGCAGAAAACAAGTGGCTCATAACTCAGGTTACTAAAGTTGAATTTCATAAACATCTTTTTCCTTGGGGGAATCTGAACTGTATAATGTTAGCCTTCCTGCCAGTGATTTTCAGGTCTTCCATGATGCTTACAGTGGTACCCAGAATACATTTTCTGCTGAGCCTGGAGGCAGCCCTGAGTCAGCTTTTCCCATTACCTGTACACCTAAGCCATTCAAGAGACATATTAATCAGAAATGCCTCTGGAGGAGATGCTGCAGAGCTCCTTCAATATTCTGGCCTTCTCCCCAGCCAAGAACTTTTTCCTTAAATTTAAATTAACTGACTGTTAACACAAGAATTCATGTCTGCTTTCTTTCCGTTTATGCAAGAGTAGCTACTTCAACTTTTGGGTGGGGCAAACTAGAACTCCCAAGTTAGAAACAGTGCCCACAAACTTCATCACTCACTCACTCTCAGAAGCCTGAACTTCTATACTTGTCTCTAACCTTCGTGTTGATTCTCCAGGATTCAAGCTCTATGAGCGATGAAGCCCATTAGCTAAATTCTTTTGGAAACCTGACAGCCTCATACTGTGCATTTGTTCCTGTGGGCACATCTGCTGCACAGGAGGGAATGGAATTGGAAGCCGTCCTTCCCCCACCTCTCAACTTCGCTGTTTAAAGTGGCACTGAGTTTCAGCAGTGGTAGGCGGGGGACAAGAAAGGGACCTTTACACCTTGGTCAGCACCCTCGACATATGCAAAGACTCCAGCTTTACGTTCATCATCTATTGAACACCTGAACTGCTGATTCAGAGAGCTACTTCTTAGAGTAGGCTTCAAGAGGCAAAGCCCCAGTGGTTTTTAATTCCCAAACCCCTGCAAGGGACACAGCTCCATGCAAGTCCAGCAGCGCCTGCTCAGGCACACGGACGCCGAGAGGGGGACCACATGCCTCTTCCTGCTGACATTTGCTGTTTCAGTGTTCCCAATAAAAACCATTCTTAGCCACCTCACCCCCGAAAAAAGCAAACTTGCATGCAGAATGGTAACATCTTCTCTAAATCTCTGTATATCCCTCCACAAGGTCTTGCAAACAAGAAGCTTTCAACAAATAGTTGTTGGCTAAACAATTGAATTAATTGATTATGTAACTAGAATCCAGGTTTAGTACTTTTCTTTGGAGTGTCAAATAAAAAATGTTTTATAGGATGGAGCTAAAAAGAGATTAGGTACATTGATATTTTCAACCCCAGTACTCGAATACTTTCATGTTACTTGGCAAAGCACCCTGGCCAGAAAATGGCTTTACTTAGAGCTTGGCCCAGCACGGCTTCACAGGCCTTACAGTTGAGACCAAGGGGCAGAGACCCTCACTGCTCCTCCAGCTACGTGAAGAGATAACTATCACAGAGTGGGCTCCTGAGAATTCTACGGTGATTTTGTTTTTTATAAAAGTTATCGGTTGGGGTAACATTGGAAGAGTCCAAGAATTAGAATCAGGTGATAACAGTTTTTGTGTTGAAAACAACTTAAAGACAGCCTCACTCATCAAATGACTTAAAATGTAGGAACTAGGCAGGTGGTGACATTGACAACGTGAGGATTGTGCCCAGCATTTTTCCGAACACTGAGGCAGAGTTTGGATGTTAATGACCATGGCTCACCAATTTTTCAAATGTTTGCTTTCCATGCATATTTTGTGTCATTCTAGTCTAACTCAAAAGATCTAATCCCACAAGATCACCTATAATTAGAGAGTGATGATGCATTCTTAGAAGACGAATATAGACACCACAGAGGTGATGATACATCAGCAGTCTGAAAATAATTAATGCTTATCCTCGCAAGGCCACCTACACCAAGACACTTGGGAACAGTTCTCTGTAGCCATAACGTCACAGAAGGATGGCACAATCATTTTTCTTATCTGCAGAAGTAGGTCACAGCAAGAACATTTGGCAAAAAAACCAGAGTGGACATGAATGGGTTTTCGACACAATCTTTTCATTTTTCACCTCAATGTAAGACTTGATTATCGGTTCATTCTGTACTCTCTAATCATCTTTCTACATTGTACGAGGACCAGAAACGCAGCATGTGGAGACACAGCAAAAAGCCCCATTACCAAAATACTGCTTCTAAATGGAATAACAAGAACCCCAGCATTTGAGGCAGCCACTGGTTTTTGTTGTTGGTTTTATTTCCAGTGGCATGAAAATAAAACCTATCGTCATAAATTAGTACACTTATCAGGATTCTGAGCTGGCAATGACAGGCATAGAGGCTAAAGGTTGTATCATTTCCCACAGCAACCTTTTAAACTCAGCATATGGCCTGCATTTGGGGTGGAGTTTTATTTTTGCAGAGACTTCTATTTAAACTCAACAGTCAGACCTTGCAAAAACAATCTGAGTTACGTGCATTTCACTAGTGCTGCTGCCTTCCAGCTAATGAATGCCTTTCCCAATGAGGATGAAGAGGGTAGAAAAAGGGGGTATACAGTGGCGGGAAGGGGGACCATGACATTCACACTGATAATTTTGTAATGTCAGGAAATGTCATCAGAGGGGCTGAAATCCACCCACCTGAAGCTCTGCCCCGTCATCGGTCAGAAAGGATCAACACACTTCCCACACCGCAGCTTTCTCAGTTCACGCTGGGTCTCCTGACAATCAGGCACTTGGGTTCACTCTGGACTTTACTCCTGGGAACAGAGAACTGTGTCCGGGAAGTCAGGCTTCTCTCCTAACGATGTGCTCTTACTGGCGTCCATTTTTAGGGGAATTTGTTTTGAAGTTCTAGTGGGGGCTTGAACCTGTTCTTTGCTCCAACCCAGTCACTCATTTGGTGCAGTCCTTCCTTCCTTCTCCCCAAAGGTACTAACGAGCTTTCCTCTGTCCTGTTTTTCCCTTACTTTCTTCTTGCTAAGAGCAATCCTATTTCATTTTTCACAGAATGTGATTTTCTGTGTTCACTTTATCATTTTTACTCCTCTTAGAGTCATTAATGACCTTCGAGCTTCGTCAGTTCTTCTATGCTTTTTCCTTCCACATTCATCCTTATTTTCTTCCCCGTTTTTGCACTGAAGGACAATTGTACAATGAGTAAATTGTAAAGTCGTGTCACAGTTCCCTTAGGGACAATCTTCTTCCTTGAGCTATTAAATTGGAAAATGGCTTTTTAAAAAAACATCAAGGCTTTGTCACAGAGCAGGTGCAATCATTACAATGTAGAATAAGTCCTTTTCCCAACAAAAGCAGTGTAATACTTTACTTGTAACTGCACAAAGGGATTTAGAAAATGAAATATAAAAAACCTATCCCGAGCTTTACAGAGTTATGTGCACAGTTACATGATATTTTGTTCCTGAAATGTAGGCAATAAAGCCATACTGGTGGAGAACGCGACAGTTTTGCTTTCTGAATCCACTATTGCAAATCTGTTCCTTTAAACATTGGACAATGATCTGCTTTTCATTCATGCACACATCACGTAGTCAGTCATCCATCCGATGCATTCACTGGGTTCCTCCAACATGCCACGCAGAGTGATGAATTAAAAGAAAATCAAAATAAAAAGACAAACAAAAAAATAATCTTTTTCATCCTGAGAAACATGCCAGTGGTTATCCTCTATTCTTGGCATGCCACTCACTTCGAAAATTATCTCATAAATTGTAGGTACCTGCAGAAAGTGAGGAGCAGCAGCAATAACAAGCCCACCTACAGGCAGACGCACTGAGGCAGACGCCGTCTTACCGCTCTGTCAAGCCCAGGACTCTCTCATAGTTCTATGCTGGTGGCCCAGCAGGCAAGCACCACAGGGGGGAAAAGGCTCTGTAATCCAGAAACTTGGGCTTGGATTCTCGCTCTGTGGTTTGCTGCCTGTGAGGCTTTGACTTAGCTTCTCTGAGCCTCAGTTCCCTCCTGTGAAAAACAGAAATAGTTGCACCATTCCCAAAAGGTGGCCATAATGACTAAAGGAGATAAAATCCACGAAGCTCCTATTACTGTACCCATTGCAAAATCGATGCTCAATAAATTGTAACTTTAGCAGCATCGTTACCATGACTGGGGTTTACAGGCTGGGAGAAACGATTGCCTCAAACTAAGGAATTCTTTTTTTCTGAGAAGGGGAATGGTAGGGTTAACTTCAAGGAGGCTGAGGAGACCTAGGTTGAAAATGAGTGTATCCCACGTCCTGGCACTGCCCCTCTTCTGTCTCAAGCTGTGCTCCTACTTCCTTCACCGAAGTGCCCATGTACACCCCCATAAATCCCCTCTACATTAGCACCCCATCCACTGACGCTTATCTGTCACCACTATCTTTTCCTGTATCTGGCCCAAACTTATTTAGAGAGCTTAACTCAGGGAAATAGTTAACCACTCTCAATGAGTCATAGAAAGGGGAGGAGATAAATCAATTTTCTTTTGGCTTGGGGATGGAGATGATGGACATGTGAGGGAAGAGGAAATGTGCAATAATGGAATTGTAAGGACACAGGGGTAACTGGACCACACACACAAAAATACTTAATGATCCAGACTTAACAAGAGAAACCGATGCTTGGTTGTAGAGAGGACTATTGATTTCAAGCGTTCACAGAATTACAGAACACCAGAGCTGGAAGAGACCTCAAAAATAATTCAGTTAAATCCCATTTTTTTACAGATAGAGAAACCGAGGCTCAAAGAAGTCTTAAATGACTTGTTGAAGGCAACTCAGCTAATGGCTGCAGAGCTAGAACTGGGATCTAGGTTTCTTACAGTTTCATTCCAAAAAGAACTTAAAATAACTATGAGGTAGTGTGTTTAGGCGGTTGACATCATCGTATTTCGTTTGTCTGCTGTTGTTTTTGTTTAGCGTGAAAAACATGCAGTCTGACTTTTAAAACGGGTTTGGATCTGGGGATTTACTTTAGATGGTGGTGGGGGAGCAGTCTAAGAATGCCCTGAAACTGCATGCAAAATCTTAAGTGGAAGTACATTTTTCTTAGAATAGGGTCCAAAGCTTTAACAGTCTCTCAAAGGTGTCAGTGAGCAAAACAAAGCCAAGTGCAGCAGATTGGGTGGAGAGAAGAGCGAGGAGCACAGTGGTTTCCAAGCTGCTGCGGGTGCGATGGTTCCAGCAGCGACATGGAGAAGCGGGGCAGGGAGAGGCTGGCTGGCAGAGTGGGCTCCGGTCCCACGCGCCTTCAAGCGGGGGGCAGCTTTTCTTTGAGCTGCTCTCTAAATTAGCGGCTGTCAATCTGCTGAAGGAAAGGCTTCTGCTGCTGGGAGTAGGGCGATTAAAAACCACTGTTAGACCATAGCCTGTAAACCTCAACTCAGGTGTAACCCTCTGCCCATTAAAAAAAAAAATTACAGCCTTCTGCCAGGAACCCTTTCTTCTGCCTGTATCTGTTGCACTTCTATAGCTTCTGTGTTTAACAGTCAAGATATCTCTTCCTTGCCAACAACTTCAGGAATGCCTGCTGGTGGAAGCATATAGGAGCCAGGAACTGCAAGTGGCTAGAGAAAAGGACCTCAGCCCATCCTTTCTCATTCCGAAAGGACAACGTAAATTGCTTTTGCCGTTTCCCTGGCTTCTCCCAGAATGGTCTTCGTCCCGAAGGCCTGGGTGCTGCTACGGTTCTATCAGAAAGCATGAGTGGATTTTTCACCTTTTTCTTTTTTATAACCTGAGAAATGCTCTCTCCTCCATTTTTCTCAGACAATAAAGAGTTGAGGGCATATATTTAGAAACGAGAAGTTTTAAGTTTTATAGCATGTTCGATAACTTGGGATGGGGAAAAATGAGAGCTAGTAAAAAGCAATAAAGCTTAGAAAGCAATATATTTGGCCATTTTCACCCAAAATTAGAACTTCACACCCTGAAGACACAAGCCTAAATAATGTTGTTTGTGTTGCATTAACCTTAAGCTATAATATGGCAAAACTAGTTTACAGGAGATCACAAAAACCAGTTACAACGTCAGCAGCAGCTAGCAGGAATGCTTTGGCAAGCAATCAGTCTTACAGATTCAGTTATAAACATCAGGACCACAGTCTGGCCTGTGTGAGTTTGTACGCAATTCAAGTGTAAATACATACATGACTTCAAAAATAAGCACCATCCTGAGAAAGGACCACTCCACAAGACATTTTATATTTGAGGTTTGATGTTTTTCTTCTTCTGCTCTCACCTCCTCATTTAATGTGCTTATGAAGGACGGCAGAGCCCTGGGGATGGAGGGGCAGTGAGACACCAGCTGGCTCAACACTCCCTTGCCAGCTCTCCACAGGTGCAACCATTTCTATTTGTCAATACAATCCCTAGAATAGAATTTTTAAAGACATTCTCTCATTGAATAGCTAGGCCTACACCCAGCAATGTTCTGGGTGTTGTGAATTATATTATAAAAGTGTAAGATGATGTTCCTGTTTCCAAGGAACTTACGATCTCACTGGCAACCCTGGGCGTACATTTAGGAGCTTTCTGTCATCCTAAGGGAAGGCAGTCAGAGCAGGGAGTGGTGGAAACGCAGGTGTGACTCTTACTGTCGTCTCTGGTACCCTTTCTAGTAACTAATATAAGGTAAGGAACACAGGTACCTAATATAAGGTAAGGAACCAGAGTGGTACAGACCACAGAGCGCTGTGTCCAGACATAAGGGGTCAAGCCTGTACCAATCACTGAAGTAGATGTTTGGGATCAGAAATAGAAGGAACAGTCGCAGGGATAAAAGTAATAACCATTTATTGAGCACTTATTCTGTTCCAAGTACTCTCATATGGTCACGGATGTTACCATTAGGATGCCCCTAAGGTAAGTAATACTATTAACATACAGATGAGCAAACAGAGGCTGAGAGACATGTTTGTCTCAGGTTCTACAGGCAGTATGTGGAGGGGCTGAGCTTTTACACCTCACCTGTCTGACTTCTAAGTTCATGTTCCAACCCTGACTTCTAAATCCTGTCATTTCTGAGTTTCTGTAAATCTGTATTAACATACCTATTACAATGTCTTATTCAATTATGAAATATAGCAAAGCTCATAAAGTATTCAGACATTTCTGCAGATGTTTTACTGACATCTAAGTATGTAATGATTTTCTACTTCTCACCTTATTATATCCTAAATACTATTACCACAGCATCTATAAGATAACAACATAGAAGACCCACAGTGTGCCCGCTATACTTAGTTTCCATAGGTTCATATCGAAGGCTGGCACATTCATAATATATCAATAACTGGTAAATTATTTAGCTATTTTATTTACCTCTGACAAATGGAACACTGAGTTGAATCTGAGGTATATAAGTATTGGGACGGATAAACTCAGTGTTGATGAGTGAAAGAAGATGCAAATCTGATAAAGATTTCATGGTACTGTTATAAGAAAATTATTGTAAACAAATAAAATCTACATACATTTTAAATATAACTTTTAAAGAGGAAAAACAAATACAATGGAATCTGTTTCCACTGTAAGGAAAGTGCACTTATGTAGGTACTACCTGCTGCTCGCAGAAAGTCAGCTGAAGTACGCTCACTTCTGGATGCGGCGAATACTTTAGGGGAGTCACCTGTAACACCTCTGCATCTTCAGCCCCCCCCCTTAACGCCGACTACATTTAGTTTTAGATTTTTACATTCTAGAAGGAGCCTTTCACTTTACCTACCCAGCTTCCCGCACTTGAAGCATCCCAGAAGAAATCAGACACTGAAATTATTAAAAGTCTGTTTCTACCTATTGATTCTGAAAACGAACACTGATAATTGTAGAGAAGGAATATATGGGGGCACTCAGAGAACAAGGGAAAGCTAAGGTTCTGCCTCAAAATCCTGCTTTATCCTTTTCTAATGAATGTGGAACAAAATGACAGTTCAATTTGAGAAATTTTTTCCAATTATTATCCCCAACATTGAAATGAAGAAATAAATTCTTAAAAGGAAATGAATTTCTACTTTCTTGTGAGAGATTATGGAAGCTCAAATGAGAAGAAAGAGAAGGACGGAAGAAAGGAGAAAGCAAGGAGGGCAAGACTAGAGAAAACAGAACTGCAATGAATGCAGGAAGAAAGTGAAGTTAACTTCTAAGCTTTGGCAAAGTTTTATATTTCTCTTTGAATCATCTTTTAATTTCTGAAGGAATAATGCTCATTTACACTTCTACCAGAGAAAGTAAAGGGTAAGCAAAAAACCCTTATTTCCTGAGTCTTACTGTCACATGAACTCTTTAGAAATCTGAGATTTTTGTGCTATTTATATTCATGACATACTATAAAGGTATAAGGTTTTTAAAAGTCATCTTATGGGGACTGCTGGGAAGACGGTGGCCTGGGAAGACTCTGAACTCACCTTCTCCCATGGACACAACACTACCCTTGGAATAATTACCTGAGAGAGAACTGAAAACTGGATAAAAAGAACCCCCACAACAAGGGACAGTGCTCACTGAGGTAGAAAAGGCAGAAATTCCTTTCTGGAGAGAAAAAAGCCACCTTCTAGCCATGACACTTTGGCCTGGAGCAATCTTAAGGTATGAAGCCTTTCCTGGAGGAGTGGGGGATCTGAGCAGCAGAGCTTTGCCACAATAAGCAGGTTTTGGACTCAGCACAACCAAGATAACTGTCATAATATCTGGTTTTGCTGGCTGTTAACAACAACGGGGAATACACCCAGAAAAGCTATTGGATATAAGGGGAAAGGAAAGCCTGCTCTTAAAGGGTCCCAGCACAAATTCACCCATTTGGAGAAGACACCTAAAATCACCATAAAGGTGCACAGTCCTTTGGTGACAAAAGACTTACTCGATAGGCTCTGGGTGCATCCTGGCAAGGCAGGAGATGGCTGGGACCACCTCCCCAGGGACTGGGACATTGGCAGCAGCCATTATTCTGACCTAGTACAGGCGTGCTGACACAGACACTGGCAGACGCCATTGGAGTTCGGCGCCTAGCCTGTTAGCCCAGGAGTCTGCCCCACCCACTAAAGAGCACTGATTTAATACAGCTGAGCCAGGGCAGGTAGCCCACCCTAGGGACCAGCCCCACCCAACAGCCAGCCCTCAGGCAACTTGTGGGCCTGTAGAGGTGAGGTGTGTGGGACCTATGCAGTAGGGTGAGTGGGTCTGCTTCTGTGGGCACAGCATGCGTGAGGGGAAGGCCTGTGTTGGAAGAGTGTGTGGGGCCTCTACAGTGGGGTGAGTGGGTCCACTTCAGTGGGTCAGGGCAGGTGCACTGAGCAGGACTGTGTTGACAGGGTGTGTGGGCCTGTGGGTGGCAGGGCTTGTGAGCTGCAGAAGACTCATGCTTCTGAAACAGCCACAAAGGGGATAGGCCCCACCTTCCAACACCTGAAACAATTGTGTGCTGCCACACCTGGGGCCAGCCTCACCCAGCTGCACTCCTGAAACAGCTGATAATGGCTTTGCAGGCCAGAGGCAATAGCAATTGTAAGGCCCTGAGCCTATCAACCAGTCATGCTGCAGGCCCTTAAGCCAACTGTGCTGGGGCTTCCCACACCTGATAAAGTGACTGAAGGGACAATAGCAGCCACATGCAGCTGAGCATTACAACCAGCCAGCCAGGGGGACAGCCTAGCTTCCCTGGGCACCTGCAGCAAAAGCAACTCTGCCACAACAGAAGGACACATGTAGCCCACAGAGGGGAGACTCCTGGAACATTTGGAACTGGTGATGGGAGGGAAGCTCAATGCTGGGCCTCATAAGGCATCTCTTACATAAGGCTACCAATCCAAGATCAGGAGACATAGCTGATCTACATAATACACAGATATAAGCACAGAGAAAGAGGCAAAATGAGGAGACAAAGGAAGACATTCCAAATAAGGCAACAGAATAAAGCTTCAGAAAAAGAATTAAATGAAACAGAGATAAACAATCTCCCTGATAAGGAGTTCAAACCAATAGTCATAAGGACGCTCACTGATCTTAGGAGAAGATGGATGAATTCAGGAAGAACTTCAACAAAGAACTGGAAAATATAAAAAAAGAACCAATCAAAACTGAGGAATACAATAATGGAAATAAAAAATTCACTAGAGAGATTCAATAGCACAGCAGACAATACAGAAGAACGGATCAGTGAGCTGGATGAAAGAGTAGAGGAAATCACCCAAGCTGAACAGAAAAAATGAGAAAAGAATTAAAAAGAATGAGGGCAGTCTAAAGGACCTCTGGGACAACTAACATCCACATTATAGGTGTCCCAGAAGGAGAAGAGAGAGACAAAGGGGCAGAGAATCTATTTGAAGAAATAACAGCTGAAAACTTTACTACCACAAAGAAGGAAAAAGACATCCAGGTACAGGAATCACAGAGAGTACTAAACAACACAAACCCAAAGAGCCCACAACATGACACATTATAATTAAAATGTTAAGCGTTACAGATAAAGAGAGAATCCTAAAAGCTACAAAAGAAAGGCCACAAGTTACATATAAAGGAAACCCCATAAGGCTATCAGCTAACTTCTCAGAAGAAACCTTGCAGGCTAGAAGGGAGTGGAACGATATATTTAAAGTGCTGAAAGGAAAAAGCCTACAGCCAAGAATACTCTAACCAGCAAGGTTATCATTCAGAATGGAAAGAGAGAGAAAGAGTTTCCCAGACAAGCAAAAATTAAAGGAGTTTGTCACCAATAAACTAGCCTTACAAGAAGTGCTAAAAAGACTTAAGTGGAAAAGAAAAGACCACAAATTGGAATAAGACAATTATCAAAAAAATAATAATAAAAACACCGGTAAAAGCAAATATACAGTAAAGGTGGCAGATCAACCACGTATGAAGCTAATATGAAGGTCAAAAGACAAAAGTACTAAAATTATCTATTTCTATGATAAGAAGGTAATGGATACACACACACAAAAAGAGGTTAAATATGATATCAAAAACATAAAATGTGGGAGGAGAGGAGTAAAAGAGTAGAGCTTTTAGCAAGAGGTCAAACTTAAGAGACCATCAACTTAATATAGATTGCTATATACATAGGTTATTATATATGAACCTCATGGTAATCAAAAACCAGAAACCTATAATAAATACAGAAAAAATTAAGAGAAAGGAACCCAAAGATAATACTAAAGAAAGCCATCAAATCACAAGGGAAGAGAGCAAGAGAAGAAGAAAAGAACAGAGAGAACTACTAAAACACTCAGAAAAAAGAAACAAAATGGAAATAGGTACATACTTATCAATAGCTACTTTATATGTCACTGGACTAAATGCTCCAATCAAAAGACATAGGGTGGCTGATTGGATAGAAAAACAAGACCCACATATATGCTGCATACAAGAGACACACTTCAGACCTAAAGACACTCACAAACTGAGGGTGAAGAGATGGAAAAAGATACTCCATGCAAATGGCAATGAAAAGAAACTTTGAGTAGCAATACTTATATCAGACAAAATAGACTTTAAAACATAAACTGTAACGAGAGAAAGAAGGGCACTACATAATGATAAAGGGAACAATCCAACAGGAAGATATAACACTTGTAAATACATATGCACCCAACATAGGAGCACCTAAAGAAAGAAAGTATTAACAGACATAAAAGGAGAAATAGACAGTAACACAATAATAGTAGGGGACTTTAACACTCCACTTACACCAATGGATAGATCATCCAAGCAGATCAATAAGAAAACATTGGCCTTACATGACACATTAGATCAGATGGACATAGTAATATACACAGAACATTCTGTCCCAAAACTGCAGAATACACATTCTTTTCAAATGCATGTGGGACATTCTCCAGGATAGATCATATATTACGCCACAAAACAAGTCTCAATAAATTTAAGAAGACTGAAATAATACCAAGCATCTTTTCTGACCACAACGGTATGAAACTAGAAATCAACTACAGGAAGAAAATCGGAAAAACCACAGATATGTGGAAATTAAATAAAATGTTACCGAACAACAATTGGGTCAATGAAGAAATCAAAGCAGAAATCAAAAAACACCCGGAGACAAATGAAAATTAAAATACAACATGCCAAAATTTATGATATGGCAAAAGTCGTTGTAAGCGGGAAGTTTATAGCAATAGAAGCCTACTTTGAAAAACAAGAAAAATCTCAAATAAACAATCCAACAGTTCACCTGAAGGATCTAGAAAAAACAAACGAAGCCTAAAATCAGTAGAAGAAAGGAAATAATAAAAATCAGAGCAGGCATAAATGAAATAGAGACTTAAAAAAAAATAGAAAAAAAATCAATGAAACAAAGTGCTGGTTCTTTAAAAAGAAAAACAAAATTGACAAACCTTTAGATAGACTCACCAAGAAAAAAGAGAGAAAGCTCAAATAAAATCAGAAATGAAAGAAGAGAAATTATAATGGACATCTCAGAAACATAAGCCTATGAGAATACTATGAAAAGCTATACACCAACAAATTGGATAATCTAGAAGAAATGGATAAATTCTTAGAAACATACAACCTTCCAAAACTGGACCAAGAAGAAGTAGAGAATTTGAATAGACCAATCACCAGTAAGGAGATCGAAACAGCAATCAAAAACTGCCCAAAAATAAAAGTCCAGGACCACATGGCTTCCCTGGTGAATTGTACGAAACATTCAAAGAAGACTTAATACCTATCCTTCTCAAACTCTTCCAAAAATTGAAGAGGAGGGGAGGCTTCCTAACTCACTCTACAAAGCCAACATTATCCTGATACCAAAACCAGACAAGGACAACACGAAAAAAGAAAACTACAGGCCAATATCACTGATGAACACCGATACAAAAATCCTCAACAAAATACTAGCAAATCGAATACAACAATACATTAAAAAGATCATACATCATGATCAAGTGGGTTTCATTCCAGGGATGCAGGGAT
Organism: Equus asinus; assembly: GCF_041296235.1. Lineage (NCBI taxonomy): Eukaryota > Metazoa > Chordata > Mammalia > Perissodactyla > Equidae > Equus > Equus asinus. The sequence goes on from NC_091813.1 coordinate 22,706,376, forward strand.
GGTTCAACATCCGCAAATCTATCAACGTGATACACCAAATTAAGGAAATGAAGAATAAAAATCACACGATCATCTCAATAGATGCAGAGAAAGCATTTGACAAGATACAGCATCCATTTATGAAAAAAAACTCTGAATAAAACAGGTATAGAAGGAAAGTACCTCAAGAGAATAAAGGCCATATATGACAAACCCACATACTAATATCATACTCAACAGAGAAAAACTGAAAGCTAACCCTCTAAGAACAGGAACCAGACAAGATGCCCACTTTTGGCACTCTTCCTTAAAGTAATACCAGAAGTCCTAGCCAGAGCAATCAGGCAAGAAAAAGAAATAAAAGGGATCCAAATTGGAAAAGAAGAAGTGAAACTGTCACTATTGGCAGATGGCATGATTTTATATATAGAAATCTCGAATGAAGCGACCAAAAAACTTTTAGACATAGTAAATGAATACAGAAAAGTTGCAGGATACAAAATCAACATACAAAAATCAGTTGTGTTTCTATACACTAACAACAAAGTAGCAGAAAGAGAAATTAAGAATATAATCCCATTTACAATTGCAACAAAAAGAATAAAATACCTAGTAATAAATTTAACCAACGAGGCAAAAGACCTGTACACTGAAAACTATAAAACACTGTTGAAAGAAATTTAAAAAGACACCAAGAAATGGAAAGATATTCCATGCTCTTGGATTGGAAGAATTAACATAGTTAAAATGTCCATATTTCCTAAAGCAATCCACAGATTCAGTGCAATCCCTATCAAGGTTCCAACAACATTGTTCACAAAAACAGAACAAAGAATACTAAAATTAATGTGGAACAACAAAAGACACTGAATAGCCAAAGGAATCCTGAGAAAAAAGAACAAAGCTGGAGGGATCATACTCCCTAATTTCATAATATACCAGAAAGCTCCAGTAATCCAAACAGCATGGTACTGGCACAAAAAAGACATACAGATCAATGGAACAGAATCGAGAGCCCAGAAACAACTCTACACATCTATGGACAGGTAATTTTTGACAAGGGAGCCAAGAACATACAATGGGGATAGGAAAGTTTCTTCAATAAATGGCGCTGGGAAAACTGGACAGCCACATGCAAAAGAATGGAAGTAGACCATTATCTTTCATCATACACAAAAATTAACTCAAAATGGATTAAAGACTTGAATGTAAGACCTGAAACCATGAAACTTCTAGAAGAAAACGTAAACAGTACACTCTTCGACATCAGTGTTAGCAGCATATTTTCAAGTACCTGTCTCACTGGGCAAGGGAAACAATAGAAAAAAAAAATCTAAATGGTACTACATCAAACTAAAAAGCTTCTGCACAGCAAAGGAAACCATCAACAAAATGAAAAGATGACCTAACAATTGGGAGAAGATATTTGCAAACCATATATCTGATAAAGGGTTAATATCCAAAATCTGTAAAGAAATCATACATCTCAACAACAACAAAAAAACTGAAAACCCAATCGAAAAATGGGCAGAAGATCTGGACATTTCTCCAAGGAAGATATACAGAGGGCCAAGAGGCACATGAAAGGATGTTCAACATCATTTATTATTAGGGAAATGCCAATCAAAACTACAATGAGATATCACCTCACACCTATCAGAATGGCTATAATTAACAAGACAGGAAATATCAAGTGTCAGAACAGATGTGGAGAAAAGGGAACGCTCATACACTGTTGGTGGGAGTGCCAACTAGTGCAGCCACTATGGAAAACAGTATGGAGTTCCTCAAAAAATTAAAAAGAGAACTACCATATGATCCAGCTATTCAAATTCTGAGTATTTATCCAAAGAACGTGAAAACATGAATGCATAAAAATATATGCACCCCTATGTTCATCGCAGCATTATTCACAATAGCCAAGACTTGGAAGCAGTCTAGGTGCCCAAGAAGGGACGAACAGATAAAGATATGGTATATGTACACAATGGAATACTACACAGCCATAAAGAAAGATGAGATCTTGCCATTTGCAACAACATGGATGGACCTTGAGGGTGTTATACTAAGCAAAATAAGTCAGAAGGAGAAAGTCAAATACCGTATGATCTCACTCATAAATAGAAGATAAAAACAACAACAAACAAACACACAGAGACAGAGATTGAATTGGTGGTTACCAGAGGGGATATGGGGAGGAGGAGGGCGAAAGGGGTGATTCACACATGTGTATGATAATGGATGGTAATTAGTGTTTGGTTGGTGAACATGATACAGTCTACACAGAATTCAAAATATAATGCTGTCATCTGAAATTTATATAATGTTATACACCAACGTTACCTCAATAAAAAAAATGTCATTTTACAAATGAGAAAATGATCGTATCAGGTACTAAGAAACACATCTGAGTTTACTTGATGAAAAAGCTGAAAAAAAGACCAAAGCATTTTCCAGAATAGGTTCTTAGTTTAGCTTAGATGATTAAAGCACTGTGGATACACAAGGTTTGGTCTAACAGGATGACTTAATGAGACATAGACTAGTGTACTGTCTTCTTTGCTGGTATAGATTCACTGACAAAAGAATTATAAGATAGTGCACAGAAAGGGAGAAGGACCCTAGTGAGTGTGAATCCTGGCCTCCCTTACCCCTCTTCTTGAGGCTAGAGCTTGCAGAGGCAAGGGAAGTGGACCAGGAGAAAGGAGACTTGTTGAGATGCAAGTCAGGGAGCCGTGGGGGAGAAGTTCCAAAGTGGTGGTGACTCATGTTCTTTGTTCAGTTCTTGACCTAGAAGTATCAGGACGTGGGAGGGCTCACGATTTAATGCCGGTGGAGACCCTGCATGCAGCGGCACAGGTCTCAGTTACTAGCCTTCCACAGAGGGACTCAAAAGGCCAACGTAACCACCTACTTTTGAATTTGGGCAAAGAGTGTCTTCCCAGAAATCTTTTTCCTGATTTGCCTGAACTGACAGAGACTGACTACTTTAGGCTAAAGAAAACTTGATTGAGAAAAACACGCAGACATTGTAGTTTCAATATCTATCCCCAGACTGGCAAACAGGAAACAATGTCACAGAAAAAAAGGTTTGCTTTAAACACTCACCACCTGAGAAAGCACTACCTCAAACATCATGTGAAATTACGTACTAAGAAAGTCACATTTTCCAAGTCCAATTCGTAACACTAAGGTTCAACTGGAAAAAAAAATCACAAATCTTTTTAAAAACCACCTTCACAGAGAGAAGTTTCTATTAACACTATAACCAAATACCTCACAGTTAGCACAAGTTGTGAGAGAAAAGTGTTTTGCGATGTATTATGAAACAAAGAGGATCCACTTCCAGCAATAAATTGCTGAAGTCCTTGGCCAGAGTTTCCCTTCTCATCCAGGCTTACAAATGTGTTCTGGGATTTGATATCCAGAAAAATCCTTGAGAGGTATCTAAGAGTAATTTTTGTCAGAGGAGGCAAAGTAGTAAAGAAGGTGAGGTAAACCGCCCTCAGTATTCCTTCGATAGGCTCACCCTTTTCATACAGCAACACCACGTTGATCTGCAGCAACGCAATTTAAATGGAGAATTTAAGATACATTACCTCTTTTTCTGCCTTTTAAAATGGCAATGCACCAAGCCCAAAAAGATTTTATGAAGCATAATTTAACCTTTTCCTGATGACCCAAAGCCAACATTACGAATTACCTCTTAGTTGTGTGATCTTGGGCAAGTCACCCGACTCCCTCTAAACGAGCTTCAGTGCCCTCATCTTTACTATGAGGATGAAAATATGCCTCTCATAGAACAGTGAGGAGGGATTGAATGAGATCATCCCCGGAAAGCACGCAGCACTTTACACTATTAAGACACCTAAAATGGTAGCTTCTGCTACTTTTTAACATATTTCCCTGCTTATGACTGATGTAAAAAACTGAGTTGACCTATGAGTGTAACTTCTGAAGAGTTACCACATAAGATTTAAAATTCATATTTTTCTTCTAGTAAAAAAAAAGATCTAACTCTTATTTCTTCCAATATGGTAGACTTAATGTCAGAAGAAGCCCTCTTAGTAGAAAAGACTAAAAATGCTGAATAAATATTTTTTTAAATCTTTTAAACACGTAGCTGAATTGTAAGAAGAATAACTGAATCCTATGAGATAGGAAGGAATCCCGAAGCCTCTTGGTAAGCCAGGGCTGAAGAAAGAGTTTTCCCTGAGGCCTCTGCCTACCCTTGAAGGTCTAGACTAAAGGGCGAGCTTTAACCTGCGGAATTCCGGGGTCAGAGGACAAGCCTGGGGCCCTGCCAAACAGGAGGTTGGGGGGCCAGCCTGGTGGCACAGTGGTTAGGTTTGCACGCTCTGCTTCAGTGGCCCAGAGTTTGCAGTTTTGGATCCCAGGCACAGCCCTAGCACCACTCATCAAGCCATGGTGCGGTGGCGTCCCACATAAAATAGAAGAGTGGCAACAGGTGTTAGCTCAACGACAATCTTCCCCACAAAAAAAACCCAAAAAACCCTCAGGAGGTTGGATGGGAGACTCCTGAGATCCCTGCCCCTGCTTCCCTGCCACTCCCCAGTGAATGACCTGGAAAAATCTGCATCCTAGAAGAAGACAGCAGGGGAGGCTACTTGCCTGCCTTGGCCTTCTCTCAGAGTCTGGCATGGGGCAGGGGGAAGGCACACCTAAGAATTCCTGAGCACAGGTCCACTCTTAGGCATGTTTGAGATTAGAATTCACTCTATTTATGACTAAATCCTGTCTGCAAAAACCACACTGTCAACCCAGGCCTCAAAGAACTCCCACAGATAAAGTTCCAAGGAGAACACGAGCCTGTCAGGACAAAATTACCCAAGACAGGAGCTGGGCATCAGAAACAACTTAGGGAACCAGAGCCACAAAACTGTAGGTATCTTAATTATGAACGAATTTATAATAAGTATGTTTAAAGAAATAAAATAAGTATCAAAAGTATGCTCAGGGAATACAAGACTTTCAAATCTTATAGGCAGATTTGTAAAATAACCAAATAGTATTTCTAGAAATGAAAAAAAAAATTGATATCAGAAATTTAACAGATGAGGCAAATATGAGATTGGACATCACAAGAAACATTAGAGACTGATACTAAATAATAGTTGTAGCAGATGAAAAAGGTTTTTCTGAACTTTTACCAAAATTCTGAACATTTAGATGAAATGGACAAATCCTTAGAAAAATATAAATTACTGAAACTGAGTTAAGAAGAAATAGAAAGCCTGAATCATCCTAAGCCTTTCCCTCTGTTGAATCAGCAGTTAAAAAATATTCTAACTTATGGCACCAGCCCAGTGATGTAGTGGTTAAGTTCGTGCGCTCTGCTTTGGGGGCCAGAGGTTCACAGATTCGGATCCCAGGCACGGACCTAGCACCACTCGTCAAGCCACCCTGTGGCAGTGTCCCACATACAAAACAGAGGAAGATTGACACAGATGTTAACTCAGCAACAATCTTCCTCAAGGAAACAGAGGAAGATTGGCCGCTGGCTCTGGGCCAATCTTCCTCACGCACACACACACACACACACACACACAAAATTATTCTAACTTAGAAAACACCAGGCCCAGACAGTTTTACAAATGAGTTCTACTAAACAGGTAATTTCCACCTTATTATGCAATCTTCCAGAAACAGAAAGAGAAAGAATTCTCTCCAAGTCATTTTATGGGGCTATTAAAACTTTGACACTAAAATCCCACAAAGACAGTAGAAAATAGGAAAATTACAAGCTTATCTCAACTTTGAACATAAAAGCAGATCTTAAACAACATATGTCCAAACTTTAGATCATAACCAAGTTGAGTGTCATGCATATGTAAGTTTAACATGTGAAAATTATTTCAGGTAATTCACCATATTAACAGATTACATACAGAAAAAAAATCGTGTGTTGCAAAAGCCTAGGGTCAAACGTAAAAAAATAAATTTAAGCTTTGTAATATTCCGTAGGCTAATCCTACTCTTACTGCCTACCTGGTAATTCAAAACAGGTACAGCAGTGCAAACAGGCTACCGTCTTTCTTAAGCAGAAATATGCATATGCAAAGCAGCATATAAAGAAAAGCCAGGGAAAAAAGTAAAATACTTAAAAGTCCAAAAATGGCAGTCATTAAACACATTTCTCTCATTTATTCAAAAACATTTACTGAGCCTCTACTATATGGTGAGGTGCTGGGCTTGACAAGATGCACAGTAATAAAATAAAAACCAGGCATGGCATTTTTCTTGCAGAGCTTACAATTACTAATTGATAAAACAAAATACTTTGGTGGAAAAGTAAATTGACATGAACTTTCTAGAGAGTAATTTGGCAAAATGTATCAAAAGTCTTAAAAATATTCATAACCCTTTGACCTAGGAAATGATTAGTGATTTGGCCAAGGCTTATGGATAAGAATCACTTCTACAGTATAATTTATTTTGTTGTATAAAAATTGATTTTACTATGAAAACTGTACAGTAACTTTACTTTGTTCTCAGTCTCTAGTATCACAAATTCAAAACACTGTATTTTTGCCTCTCAATTCAGTTGCACACACTGAAAAGTGACTAGGCAATTTGTAAATAACTAATTACCATTGATAAAATATCTTTAAAAACAGCTATTACCTTTATTTTTAAAATCACTGAATCATTGCATAAATTAAAAAAGAATAAAGGAATACATATTTCATTTTATTCTGCATTTAAAAAGTGTCATCCCTTGTTTCCTTTAAAAGATTTTCATCCATTTATTAAAAAATATTTTGAAGTCCAACTGTCCAATTTAGGACAGAATGTAGGAAATTCATAGCATTCATATTAAACATTACCCTTGTCTTGACTGAACCTAAGAACTCTCTAAGAGTCCTGGTTAGCCTTCTGGTCACGCTTTTCCTAAGATGTGGAACCTCATCTTTATTAGCCATCACACCCGGCATGTCTAAATGGGCCCACTTTGAATGAGTCAGAAATATGTTCTGCTACATTGAACATGTACACGGCCCCTCAGATCTATATTGTACAATGTTATTAACATCAGTAAGTTGACAATCTGCAACCTGTCTTGTATAGTGTTCAGAGAGACATCCCCCAGACACTGTCCTCCATTTCAACGCTGGCCTCAAACAGTTTGGTACGCCACCAGTATGAACTGGTAAAAATTCCAGTAATACCTGCCTCCAAAGCTACGTCTGTGGCACCTGTTAAGGTTGAAACATTTCTGATGAACTTTGTATCGAAGATGTGCACATAATAGAGAATGTCAGCTAATAGGATCCTTCCTTCAGCCAGCATCAATGCTGTCAACTTGTATGGTCTCCACATTCTTAGACTTAGGCTTATTTTCACAAAGAGGGCTAAATCTATTAAGTGGCTAGCTGAGCTTTGAGGCAGCCACAATGGTTGAACATACAGCAGCTTCTCCCATGTCAGCCCTCTGGAGGTCAATATTTGCAGAAGGCTTGATGAGCTACCACCAGAGTCAAAGGAAATTCCCTTCCCATAAAGACCAGTGGCACATTGCTTGCATTGAGGCTGCCCCTGTAGTGAATTTCCAAGAAGACTGGAGGTTCGTTACATCCTTTGGCCACACTTAAAAAAGATCTAATTTTCTGTCCTTCAGTCCAAGACTTAGGTGTGATCTGCACCTGAGCTTTACTATTAGCACTTTAGAGATTCTTCTCAATAATTAGTGCAAATATCGGAGGCATCATCTCAATGGCTGGAGTCTCCATCAAATAGGCAGCCAACTTCTGCCCAAAAGCAAATAGGACCCCTTTCTGCCAGGCCTACTGATTCCACTTCCATGAAGCTGAGCAAATACAACTGTTTTCTTTTTCTACTTCAGCTCATCATATTCATAGAGACCAAGAAGTGCTCCTTCCACTGCAGCCAGGGCATCTCCCCATGGATTCTCCTCCCCGATGAGATCTCTTGGTTATGAAGCTGCCTGCACTCTGCTGCAATAGCAGCTCTGATATTTTCTTTGCCTTCATTCTGATTTTCTTGGTCATTTATTTCATCTGCCTTGTTTTCTCTATGCTAACAGGATGCTGGGGAAATCAGGATGTAGGCCACAAAAGATTCATATTTTGTCTGCCTTCAGAGGTGGGTCAGAATGATCAGATTTCTCTTGATTTTCCAGAAATCAATGTATCAAAATTATCTCCTGTCCACGTAAACTGTGGTGCATCTTCCTTTTCTTTGGCACAGACTCCTGAAACAAGGCCCTTGTCCTAGCCGTGGTGGTAAGACCCTAGCCCCAAAGATGGCCAGGCCAGAGAGGAATACTACCACAGCACTGTTTACCAGCTTAAAAACTGGACACAGCCTCAGGATTCATACAAATAGTCATACAAGTGAATATTACGTGGCCATTAAATACTATGTTTGCAAATCACATTAATTAATTTCCACAAGCCAAGGAAATTGTTCACAAAAATGAAATATTAAGGGACAAAAGCAAAATCAATACTATTCATGATTGAATATCATATAGCTATTACAAATCATGTTTCAAAATGAGGGAAGTCAACAGTATAATTGTTAAAAGCCACACACTCTGGATGAAGTCTGGGTTAGAATTCCACCTCTAACACTTAACTAGCTTTGTGAGCACGGACAACTTTTAAAATATTTCTGTGACTCAGTTTCCTCATATAACAAAGGTAGATAATAATAATACATACTTATTTAGGGACTCTTGAAAAGATTAAATGAATTAATATGGATAAAGTGTTCAGAAGAGTAGCTACCACATAGCAAACAATAAATATTAGCTATTATTAAAAGATATAGAAAACTGTCTATGACACAAATGAAGAAAGCAGGATTTAACATTACATATATTCCAGTTTTGTAAAAACAACCGCCCTCTTTCTCTCTCCCTCCCCACTCCCAAGCACGTATGCAAAAAAACACCGAAGAAAACATGGCAAAATGCTATCTCTGCAGGAAATGGCGTGGGGAAATTTATTTTCCTTTTTCAGACTTTTTAGCTTTTAAATTTCCAACAATCATTATATATTTCTTTTAAAATTAGGGCAAAATACCTATTTTTGTTTTTAAAAAAGGGACTCCTGTTTCTTCTGGTTGAATCACAGTACTCCTCAGGGCTAGCATGCTCCTTTTCTCCACATAGATCCAAGTCAGCGACCTAACTTTCAGGTTTTTAGGTAAGATAAGAGAAGGATGACTAAAGGAAAAAATGTCGGAAAAGCAGAACGATGTCTAAAGGAAAAAATATCAGAAAGGAAAAATTGGCAGTTTCCTACAACATGGAGGAGAAAAATAATTCCAAGATTTCCACATAGAGAAACAGGTCAGCCAGTGATGCCAGTCATGATAAACGCTAGTGTAGGTTTGGCGGTAAGGAAAATGACTTTTTATTCCCTTAGGTTTAATTTGCTTAGGTTTTGTGTTTATGGACCACAAAGTCAAGCTGTCCTATATATATTTAGGGGCAAAAAACTGAATGATAAGGGCGAGTGACACAGATATGTCTGAAAACAAAGTCGACTTTAAAAATAAAATACATGATTTGAGGAAAGAAATAATAAGCCAAAGTCACCTTTCTTTTAATTTGGATATATTTTTGTCTTTATGAATCAATCCACCATAACAAAAATGCCCCTGGAGAGCTTTTTCTGCCTGCAGAGCACCTTTTGAATCCTTGAAACGTTTGAGGAATTTCTTTCTTTACTGGTCCTACTTCCCAAGTCAGAGCCAGACAACTGGTTTCCCCAGCCTCGATGAGGCCAGGGCAGCACCGCGTGACCAGGCTCTACCCGCTAGACGCCCTGCTCAGGACTTAGCCTTGGAAGTAAGCAATCTGAGGAGGACACAGGGAGGCTCCCTCCTGTGGGGACCACGGAGGAAGTATCGGTCTTTCCGAGGGCAGCAGGGCAGAGCCACCCGTGTAAGTGATGTGGTGATATTTGCCCCAAAACAACCTGGATGGCATTTTGGGCTCTGTCCCAGGCTGTGCACTTAACTACCCAATATTCTTCAACAAATTCTGCTTCTGCTCAAACTAGCCAGAGTGGATTCTGTTGTTTCAAATAACCCTGATAATATGAGGAATGATGACAAATGCAGCCTCCAAAATATGAAAAGTAAAGTAGATGCCCCACAAAATTATAAAAATATTAAATAGCTAGCACTTCACTGGTTGATCCTTTACTTTGTTCCTACTATGTAGAGACTAAACTCTCATTTAGAAGGCAGGGAAACTTTCGAGATCACACCATTGGTAAGTACATGATAGAACTGGTATTCAAATCCACACGTTTCTGGTTCCAGAGTCTGCAATTTTACAACTGACAAAAACCTCCCCCTGAACACACCCCAACAGGGCATATAAAACAAAGGTCTAATGATGACACTTCAAAAATATTTCCTTAAGAAGGAAATCCCAGCTTGCTGTACCTAAGCCTTTTCTCACACTTTTCAGTTAACCTCAGTGTGACTTCTAAACTTGAATGCAGAAATGGAGCAGAATCCATGTAAAAAATGAGTAAGAATGCAAAATTTGGTCAGATGCTAACATGGATCTTGGAAGTCACACATACGAATGACTTTCTTTTTTAAGCCCTTTCTTATCAACCACTAAAAACAAAACAAGCCTACAAATCACTCAGACACAACGAAGAACATTATTAACGATGCTACACCTATCATAAAAAGCAGAGGAACAGGAAATAAAATGATGAATTTTTAAAAATACAGTTCAACTATATCCTGATTTCTGTAATCAGCTCTATACTACGAATTGCCACTTCATCATAGTAAATTTGCAAATGTATTGGGAAGCTTAAAAAGATCTTTTAACACCTGTTTTAGGGACACCAACCACCTTCTATGAGCCGCTCTGCACATTTGGAAAACAAGATTCATTTACCATGTCTGCTTAAATTTTAAAACATGAATGCATTCAGTGATAGCTTTATTTTGCAGAGTACAAAGAACACAAGGGAGCTTCTAAATGTTGGCTCTCATTATACTTCCAATTATTTCAATTATTTCAGATTATGCATAAGGCAATTTCCCCTCTGACAAAACGCTGGATAAAGATGTCCATGGGAATCCAAATAGCAGCAGTCTTTGTACATATGGTAAATTATGTTCTTGGGGGAAACAAAAGCTGGGAGTTAGGTGATGCAATACGAACTGGATTTTCTTGTGGAGACACTATTATAACAAAGGCTTGCATAACTAAACCTAGTCCCAAATTTATTTATAAGTGACTACAAACATTTCATTTAATCAACTCTTCTGCTTTTATTTAAAACACAATTCCAAAAAAACAAAATAATAAAACTATGCCTATTATGATTCCTGCTTGATTTTATGACAAAAATCAGAGGATGAAGAAATGGCACCATCATAATCATAGAAATAACAAATCTTTCTTCGGGTAAATGTAAAATGTCCGTCTAGCCCACAAACCAATGAACTCTTTCTTAAGGACTTTCTTACTTCATAGGAGTAAGTAGCTTTTCAATAGACACGTCTGTCCTGCATTACCCTGAGCCCTAATCACATATGGTAGAGATAAACCATGACCTAACAGAATTGTCTATCTCATCATGGTACTAAGACTTTTGGGAGGAAAAGGTTACTTAACTGATTTTTTTTTAAATGTCATTTTTGCTAAGCTTCTTTATAATTAAAGACCTAGATATGAGCTTTCTATAACTAACAAGCAGAAGATTTCTGATTTTCTTAAGATTCCAGCTCCTCAACACCACCAGCTATACTTTGAACCTTAATGTTAAGGCATGGGTGTCTTTAAAAGGAAGATAACCAATACTCGTTTCTTCAGCATTTTCCATCCATCCTTCCATCCCTCAGCATGTGAATTCACACCACCACCAAGTTTCAAAGCTTTGAAATAAATGGTGGCCAAACTCAAAAACAATTAATTATTGTGTATATATTAAAACTTCCCACCTCCACCTAAAGTCTTATATGTCATCTTACATACGGTAGTAAGTGAACTACAATCAGTGTGATGACTTCTTGATTTGTACCCCTGCTGCCTCCTGGCACTCACTCTCATTTGGAGTCTGGCTGCCCTCTAACACCTCTCTCCACTAGTTGGTACCAGTATGGTCCCTTCTTAGGGCTCAAAGGATAAGCCCTAGTCCCACTTTGTGTGGAACATTTTTATTTTAATTTTTTGGTATGCTATCCAATAATTTAAAACTTTTTAATTTTGAAATAATTTTAGACTTAGAGAAAAGTTGCAAAAAAAGTACAGAGCATTCTCATATGTCCCTCACCCAGTTTCCCCTAACAGTGACATCTTACATAACCACAGGACAATTATTAAAACCAGGAAATTAACATGTGTACAATATTTACTAAGTGAATGACAGCACCTTACTCAAATTTCAACAGTTTTTCCAATATCACTTTTCATTTGTTACATTTAGATCTCTAAATCCATTTGGAGTTTATTCTTATGTATGGTGTATTCTTACCTTTTCCCAAATAGGAACCCAATAGTTCATAGCAGCATTATTCGTAATAGCCCCGAAATAGAAACAACCAAATATCCATTAACTGATGAATAAATAAAATGTGGAAATCCATATAATGGAATATTATTCAACAATAAAAGGGAATGAAGCATTATACATGCTACAACATACATGAACTTTCAAAACATTATGCTAAGTGAAAGAAGCCAGTCAGAAAAGACCATGTTGTCATCATTTTTTTAAAACTCTGTAATTTCAATTCATATGTCCCCTTTCCCCCAGGAGTTGTTTAATAAGAGAATTTGAAAATATCCAGGTATAAAGGCCTTTCTCTTTTTTGTTTCTTGTTAGTAAACTGACTTTCAGCATTAAAAAAGTGCCCTTCTTTGTCAGGTTTAATACTCTGGGGCTTACATTCTACGTTGTGTGATAACCGGGATCATGACCACATCTCTCTTTTTCTTTCTATTTACACAGTACACTTTTGTCCATCTTTTATTTTTGGAATATCTGAATCACTGTTTTAGGTATAACAGTCTCTGTTATAGAACATACACTTGGGTTTTATATTGTGAACCAAATTGTAAATCTTTTTCTTTTAATTGATAAATTAAGCTCATTCACATTTATTGTTATGCCTGATATGTTCAGTCACAAATCTATCATTATACCTTATAACCATGAATTTAAAAAAATTATTTCCTATGTTTCTTTCCCTACAAGATGTATATATTGATATTTAGGAAAGTTTCTTATTTTTGTTCTAGGGGTTACCTTTGTAATTATACTGTTAAAGTGTCCTTCATTTAACTATATTTACCATCTGGTTTAGCAGCGGTTTTTTGTGTGTGCGGGGGGTGGGGGGTATTCTTTATCAGTCACCTATTGCCTATAACAATGAGCTTTCCCTATTTTCACTTTTCCCTCTTCCTTCTCTTCCCATCTTTTTGTTAGATTATTTCTACTTTGTCACAGGTATATAACACTTGTGCCTTAGTCTTCTACCATCATGCCCTCATTGTTCTAGTCTTATATGTACATTTATATACTTTTAAAGGCTGTGATCAGTGTCAGTCCTATGCTGAAGTTTTCTCAGTCACAACTCAGGAATCCTCTAGTAAACGGGTCAACACACTTTTTCTGTAAAAGACCAGATAGTAAAGATATTAGGCTTTGTGGGCCATATGGTCCCTGTTGTAATTACTCAACCCTGCCAGTGTATCAAGACAGCAGCCACAGAAAATACATAAACAATTGACCATAGCTGTGTTCCAATAAAACTTTATTTACAAAAACAAGTGGCAGGCCATAGTTTGCTGACCCCAGCTCTAATGCATTCCTCAAGAAGGGTTGATAAGTGCAGGATTCTCTAAATTTTTGTATGGTCAAAACTGTTCCAGTATTGTCTTGATATCTGCAGGACAGCTTGGCTGGATATAAATCTTTGATTCACATTTTCTTTTATTGAGAGTCTGTTTTTTTCTTAAAATGCTGCTCCACTGTTGCCTTGATTTGTTGGTTTTTAAGTATGATGCTAGTATAATTATTTTGCCCTTGTAAGTTATTTGATCTTTTGGCCTAGAGGACTTAAGGATTTTTCCTTTGTCTTTGGAATCTAACCATTTTAGTATGATACGTCTTAAAGTTGATCATTCTGGGTTAATTTTCCCAGGTACCCAGTGAACCCTCTTAATGTGCAGACTCAGATCTTTTTCTATTTGTAAGAAGTTTTCATAGGTGTGTGGATTCAGATTTTTTCTATTTCTCGAATATTTTTTAATTATAGTTTTAGATATTAGCTCTGTACTATATTTTTGTTTTGCTTCCAGGGACTCTGATAATTTTTTTTAAATGATCCTTTCTTTGCTTTTTTCATTCCCAACACTTTCTCTTGGACCCAAGGGTGGCAGAATATGCCACTTTGGCATAAAGATTATTTTGAGATAAAGGCACCTGAAAACAGCAAAAGCAAGAAAAATACTCTGACTTTCCTTCTTTTTCTTAAAAGCAGATGAAATTCCCAGGAAAGACGTCCTCCCTGAACCAGAAGGAGAGTAACATTCTCATCACCAAGGACAAGAAGTTGATACCAAAAGAATTCTATACAAACAGACATTAAAATAATTACCTTCCTTTTGCCTCTTTACATAGTTTACTTTTCCACAATTGCCTCTCTTTGTTCAACCTACTATAAAAGCATGTGGGTTCACCATTTCTTTGGGTCTCCATTCCTTATGAGGGCTCCTACATCACGTAAAACTTATATAAATTTGTATGCTTTTCTCCTATTAATCTGTCTTATGTCAGTTTAACTCTCAGGGCCAGCTGAAAACCCTAAGCGAGTACAGGTAAAACTTTGCCTCCCCTTCAGACATTTTTTTACTTCTTTCTTTATGTCATTTTCATTTTCTTGGTTATTTTCCTCTTTATTCAAACCCCTTATTAAATTCTCACTAGAGTCTATTTTCACTTGGGCACTTTTTAATTTATTTTTCATTTCTAAGATAATTTTATCTTTTCTTCCATTTCTTTCCTGAGTTAAATCAACTCCTTTTTTATCTATCCTGGGTTTTGTCCATCTTATACTTCTGATTCAAGGTGATTTTCCATATCCTAAAATGCTTGTTTGAGTGTCCCTAATTCTGTTTGGAGTGTGAACTTAACACTTTTCCTTTGCTTCAATGGGAGAATTTTCCTCAATTGATGTTTGCGATTTTTTGTTTTCTGGTTTTCTGCAAATTTCTCTACTGATTTGATTTTCCTTTTGTTCATTTTTATGATATTTGAGTACTTCATAAAATTCCTATTTTAAAAGGTGTCCTCTGTCAGTCTAGCAAATTCCAAGGGCTTTAATGGATTTCTCTGCTAGTGTGTTTCTTTTAGTGGTGGCAAAGGAGTGTGATTCTCTGATTGAGTGATTCTTTTTTCTTACAGAACCCTAACCCTCCCCCTTTTCTTCTTTTCTCCTTCATCTTCTAATTGCTAAAAAGCACTTCTTTTCTTTCTGCTTCTTTTCTCCTCTAGAAGCTACACTTTTGGAAGACTGCCCCATTAAGTGGTACCTACCCTTTTAAATCGTGCTTACTGCTTTAAATTGTGTCTGTCTCTTTAAACGGTGCACCTGGTCCTGTATGGCATCTGACCCTTTAAATCACATGGACTTTAAAATCCCTTCCCTATACTTCATGCTCTGATCTGCTTGGACATTTTTCTAGCATTTTAAAATTTATGCTAAATTTAATCTTTCTAGTTGCCGTTCCAGATCACCCCTAGCACCTTGGCTAGCCTCTCCTGTCTTCTCTGCAGTTTTTCTTAGTCTCCTTTGGCTCATTAAAAGCCTTGTGGCAGAGTGGATATGGGCAGAATAAGGAATTTAGTGCGGGGACTTACTGATTTTTTTTCTATTTACTTACAGTTATTTTGCAGTTTTGGCATTCTCTGTCCCCAAGTAATGCCTAAGGTGTGGCTTCGTGTAGAATTTTCATAACTGGGAAGTTGTTTCCTTCTGTTTTCAGTTTGGGAGACTGATTACTACGTAGCTGCCTTGTTTGTTACCTCGAAACATGTTGGGTGCATTTTTAGACTCCAGCTGTGTATCAGAAGAAGGAGAAAGAGAAGGATCCACATTTTTCAATTTAAAACAAAAAGGCCCATTAAAGGAGAAAAGCAGGGCTTTAGCTGACTGCCGCCAAGACTGTGGCTATATGAGAAGAGAAAACCTTTCATTTTGTGTATCCAGGGTCAACTCAGGCTGTGACTTCTCTCACTGATTCTCAGCACCGGATGCTACACAGTTTTGGGTTTTGGGGGGAGGGAGGGGAGGACACAAAATGGTTTACAAACTGGTCAAAAGCATCATCTTCACAGTGAGACCCTCAAAGCCTTCAACACAGTAGAATGAAAGTAGCAATCAACTGAAAGAGAAAATTCAATAGACTCTTGCATACCCAGGGCAAGTTCAGTTTAAATAGATTTTTAAAAGCACCTAAATACCAGATGGCAGGTTATGTTCTGGATACTGACACTGGGTTACAAAGAAACAAAAGAGTTAAGAAAAACTGAAAAATCCAGTGAATGGTTGAGCTAGCTATACTGTCATTAAATACAATTTCCCTTCCATTTTACGCAACTCTAAAAGTAAAAACAAAGCCACGATCCATTTGCCACTAAAAATTACTCTGTAATTTGTGACCTGAACCACTGACTACATTTAGCAGAAAACTAAAAACCTGGGGATGTTTAATTCTATTATGACCTAAGTGTTTCATTCCCTCACTATACCACTTACCCATTCCAAACAAATTTGACTCCAAAGATAGAGAGTAGTGGTAAAACATGACACCAATTACATTAATTATAAAAACGACCACATCTTGCCTTTATTATTTACACAGTGCTTTCAGACAGGAGGGGTAGTTGTTATTCTCCTTCTATAGATGTGAAAACCCAGGTTAAATCATAGAGAGCCAAAGATGACACTAAAAGTCCTTACCTTGAATTCCTCAAATATAAGGCAATGCCAGATAAAACATAAAATAATAAAATTCCAAATCAGAGCTGCACTCAACAAACAAGCTAAGCATTTCCTTGGACCAGGAACACAAAGTGGGGAGGCAGAGCTGAAGCCGCGGTCCTGATGGGGCTGAAGCCAAGGTCAGGCTCTGGGGCAGAGTAACGTTCATGAAAGGAGACCCAAGAAACTTTGCTGCTGACACCCGCTGGGGGTTCCAACTTACATGGGACTCCACACCACAGAAATGGTGAGAAGCCAAGGTGCCTGCAGGTTTAGCGAGTGATCAGCAGGAAGCCCCAATATTACCACAGAGACCCACCATTCTGGACTCGGTGCTGGACGAGGTGGGCTGAAGTAGCTGTGAAACTCCCAGGGAGCCGGGGAAAGCTGAGGAGAGCACTAAGGAGGAGAAAAGAGAACCTACGCAAGGTGAGCTTGCAAACCAAAAGTCTAATACACAGAAAGAAACTGAACCCTAAATTAGACAGCCACAACATTAACAACTAGAAGATTAAGCAACTCCAGACACAATTAAAATAACAGAACAAATGAAAAAGGCTTAAAAGCAGGTATGTTTACTATCCTCAGGAAGATTTTTAAAACTTGATATCTTTTAGAGAGGGCAGATTTGCGGTTGCCAGAGGCATGGGGTAAGAAGTAGGCGAAATGGGTGAAGGGGGTCAAAAGGTACAAACTTCCAGTTATAAAATAAACTAGTTATGGGGATGTGATGCACAGCATGGTGACTATAGTTAACAACACTGTATGGCATATTTGAAAGTTACTGAGAGTAGATCTTAAAAGTCCTCATCACAAGAAAAAAATAATTTGTAACTATGTATGGTGACAGATGTTAACTGGACTTATTGTGGTGATCATTTTACAATATATACAAATCTTGAATCATTGTGTTGTACACCTGAAACTAATATGTTAATTACACCTCAATTAAAAAAAACTTATCTTGGAAATAAAAAATATATCCATTGAATAAAACTCAATAGTGGGGATAAACACCAAAATGAGTGAACTGGAAAATCTAGTGCTGAGGAGTTTATTCTGAATGTGCATGCACACGCACGCACACACACACACACACACGAAAGGACATTTAAGAGACAAAGACAATGGATTGAAAGACAAAATGGATTGAAAGCACAAAAACTGATTGCATGTATGTAATGAATGTTAAAATATTTAAAATTCATAATTAACATGTTTGTTTTTAACTGAAACAAACAAAAACAGTAGACAATAGTGGGTGGGTGCTGGGCGAGGGAATGAATGCGTGTAACGGGTAGTTAAAATACGGCAAGGTTCTTGCCTGTTTGGAAAAGATGAAAGATACTGAACAGTTTTGTTTTTACTAGAAAGCTTTATATTTTATCTATTTAAAAATTTTATGAGTAACCTCTAGAAAGAAGAAAACTGTAAGCTACTGCTTCCAAGCATGCAAAGGAATTTTTTTTAAAAAAAGGATGAAATAACTGTTGAGGCAACAGAGGACAAGAAATAAGAAAAAAAGAAAAGATAAAGTAGCACAACCGAAAACATACACTCCACACACCCCCCCGACATACACAAAGGTGGTAAACATAAATCCAACTATATTATTAATCACAATAATGTAAGCAGATTTGACACCCACTTAAAATAAAAATACAAAAAACCACGTCTTCTGTTTTCAGTGCTCTGATTTCTACTAAAAACATTACCATATTTGAGGAACTTGACACTGAAAAGCAGCTGACGGTTCAAATGGACAACGTCTCTAATGTTTATTGCCTTTACAACTGGTTTTCAAGCTGAAGTTAAATGAGAAGGAAACAATATTTAAGACCAGCAGGAAGAGTCAGAACCATTGAGACTACGGATAAATGTAGTTGTTTATAAAGAACTGCATTCAGCTCTAAAGAGACCAGAAAAGGCACCAGCACCTGAATATGACTTGGTTAATTCTTTACTTCGATTTAGTCTGTGTTCTGTTATTACAGCTTCAGACAGTACACCAGACATCCTCTTGTCTGCTACAGATTAATCAAACTGTCTTAACTTCCTGAAGCTGACTGCTGACCCTAACTGCATGCAGCCCTGGTTGAAGCTACAGAAATACTTGCCCTGGGGCCAGCCCTGTGGCTGAGTGGTTAAGTTCACGCGCTCCACTACGGTGGCCCAGGGTTTCTCTGGTTCGGATCCTGGGCACAGACATGGCACTGCTCGTCAGGCCACGTTGAGGTGGCGTCCCACGTACTACAACTGGAAGGACCCACAACTATAATATACAACTATATACTGGGGTGATTTGGGGAGAAAAAGCAGAAAGGAAAACAAACAAACAAAAAGATTCGCAACAGTTGTTAGCTCAGGTGCCAATCTTTAAAAAAAAAAGAAATACTTTCCCTGGGGCCCCCACATCATCACTCCTCTGCCACCATTCCCAACTTCTAACCTAAAAGGAAGTTCATCTCTAAGGGGACGCCAGCCTTAGATTGGATGCTAGCCTTTCTTCTTCAGGCTTCCTTACTCCACAAGCTCTCACGCTGCTGGGAATCCTTCAACTGCTGACACTTCGAATCAGTGGATTTGGGGGCTGGAGGAATGAGAAAGCCGAAATCTAGGCAGGTAAGTGACTTGTGCCCAGTCACACTGATTGCAGGTATCAGAGCAGCCAAGACCAGAACCCAGACCCACCTCTCACCTCCAGATCAGGGCTTCTCCCCGCTATGTCACATATCAGGTCCAAGAGAGTGAGGATGAAAGGATAATAAATAAAATAACTTCCTTCTTGTTCCTCACAATTCCTTTGGCCTAGTCCCCGAACACCTTTTCTGTTCCAAATTGTCTCACTTTGCTGAAGCGATTAGTCATTACTAGAGGGCTCATGAGAGGCTCTCAGTTGAAGCTTAGAAGTTTCGCCTTCCAGTTCATCATTCCCTTGCAAGCTGACATCCATCCCAGGCTGCTGTTTCCCCCTCCAGCCAGAAAAGCTCCTTCAAACAAGACAGTGGCTTCCTCCAAGGAAGAAGCAAGTTCAGTCATTTCAATCTTGATCCCACTTTGTTTCTAAAAGCAGACATGTACCTGTAGCCTCCTTTCCCAGGAAGCAAGACCCACCACCAGGAAGCCTCTTGACTACAGATAGCCATGCTCAGCATGTGGGGAAGAACCAAGTCCCCTCGTCCATAGCTCCAGGCAAGGGGAGAGGCTCACACTTGAGAAAACTTTCTTGGAGTAACCATACTGACAAAATAAATGCAAATGCAAAACCACTGGAAAATTCCTAAGCCACAAAGGTTTCAGCGTGGATCAGGACCTACAGTCAGACACCAAGGGGAAAACCAAAAGTAGAAACGGCTCGAGGGAGGGCAGAGAAGACGGAAGCAGAGAACTCACGGGCCGTCCAGAGAACATTCCACGCTTCTTCCTCCTCTTCTTCTCTGACATGCAGCCTACCTGGCAGTATCTTCGCTTTGCTTGCCTCCACATGAGGGAGCGACTGATGTCTCAGGCAGGAAGAGCCAAGGGCCAGAGAGCACCCTAACCCCTCATTCCTGACACTTCTTTGTGGCTGGTGGGAAGGTCTTGTGACATAGACTCCATTCTCTTGGAGAGCAAAAGGAAAAGAAAAATCCCTGCATAATGTGGCTTGATCTATGCTTTTCTTCAGTTCAACACTTTCAAGATGTTCAAAAGAAATAAGAACCTAGTCCCTTTAAAGAATAAAGTTATATTATTCAACTTGGGTGAATCAATTAAGAACAGCTTGGAACAGACAAAATGACTCTGTGTGCATCTACTTTAAAGGCAACTTTATAATTTAACCCAACCCCCTCATTGCACAGACAAAGAAACTGGGACCCACAGAGGTTACCTGACTAGATGAGGGTAACGAGCAGTTGGTGGCAGATCTAAGACTAGACCTTGAGTGTCCTACCTCAGGGTGAGTGACTGTCCCACCACACCACCCTTGCCATGAGAAGGGGAGAGGCTGCCCAGCCCTGGGGGAGGAGGAAGCCCAGAGACTGGGAGACACCAGATGCTGGGGTCCACACTGAATGGCAGAAAGACGAGTTTCAGAGCTAACTGACGCCTGGATTCTACCACGCATCTGAGTGTGAAAGGGAACAATCATGGCAGAATAAAAAAAAAGTAAAAGAAAAAAATACAGACTTCATGACAAGGATTCATTTACTTCAACAGTCAGGGACTGTGCTGAGTACAGGTTAATAAGGACAAGTAAAGAAAAGAGGAAAAGAATTAAGTTATTTGAGCTAGTGGCTAGGTGTTCGTCATAATTAAAAGATGTTTTTCCCTTTACATTTCTCACCTTAGTGGGAACATACTCGATTATCATATAAGTGTTTCTCACCGTGGTTCTTGAAATCCTTTATCAGAAACACTTCGCATGTTTGCTGTAACGCAGATTCTTGGGCTCTCCTCCGGAGTTACTGAAGCAGAATCTCTCGGCCTCTCACTCAGAAATCTGAATTTTAAACAAGTTCCCGTGGACACTGACATTTAAGACCCAGAAGCATCCACATCCCGTCATGGCAGAATTAAACAAACCCTGTCTGTCCTCTAGTCCTGCCCAAGCCCGTTTCAGAGCTCCAGGGCCTGCGAAGCAGAGACAGGGAGTGCCTTCAGCTCACGAAGGCTGCTCAGGCCCTGCCAGACCTCTCCCCACTGTGCCATGAAGGACTGGATTGGGCTAGGTAGCAGTCGGTTCAATCTTAAGACTATATTTTTGGGCAAAAATTGCAAATAAGTGCTGTTTTGCTAATGAAAAACATGCCACATTTTCTGGCATAAGTATGCATTTCCTTGAAAGTCAGGAAAAAAAGTTAACTTACTAAAAACAAGCAAACAAAAGAAGAAAACAGAATTAATGACTTTCTGGGCTGGACCTCATTCCTGCTTCTCTGAATAAGGCCAAAGCCAGTGCGTCCACACCCAATCAGACTCCCCTACCAAGTGGCAGCTCCTCAGGGGAAAGGCCAGCACCACAGACGGCCTGGGGATTGTCCTGCTTTGCCTACAAGCCCAACTCCTCAGGAGCGACAGAAATTTCTGAGTAGCAGGGCATGTGGCGGGAAGCTGGGTCAGGGGAGCAGCCTCTTGAAAGATGTGATGTGGCAGAGAGGTGGGCCAGCTAACTGTCTGGTAACCCTCCAGGCTCCCGACCTGGCCCTGTCCTCCACGTTTTCTCTGGAGTATGGCAAAACAGTAGAGTCCAAAAGGAAGGGAGAATTCAGACTAGAGCACTGTATTAATCTAAAGATACCTGCTTATTTCCCCAAACCACAGAACACCCTGCAGGGCAAAAAGGAGTGAAGAAGGCAACATCCTTTTCACACCCAAATTGCTGAGGCAATTCTCAGAAATCTGTTTTGAGGAGAGAGATTGAAAACAGAGCAGTAATCACTACCTTTGAGACTGGATTCCCTAAATATAATGAGTAGCACTCAACTCCTGATTCTCTCTGCCCACTGAGGACAAAGGTATTAGCAGGAGAGAAGAAGCCTGACGTGCTTCAGGACCTGAGGGTGCCAATACTATTCCCTTCTCAATTCTCTGGAATGCACACGTGGATCCCCACGAGAGCTGAGTGGAAATTCTAGCGAGTGCCTGCCACTGGATGCAGGTCTGTCTGCCTCCTGGTTACATCTGCAGCAATCCTTGGACATCTGGAACAGCTCCCAGCCTCCCTCCCCTTCCATGCCCACCTAATAACAGGACCCTTCTAGACAGAGTCCCCAGAAGCCTTTGACAGTCTCCAGGAAGGCTGTCAGTTTTCACGCCAGAAGACGAAACAGAGGAAAGAACAGACTATTGCCAGTAACCGTGTCCCAGCATCTCAACGAGGGCAATTTTATACTAAAATATATTTGTGTGTGTGTATATAAGCATACACAAAAAAACACTGACAAGAATTACTCTAAAATGTCAATACTGGTTATTCCCAGTGACTTTCATTTTCTTTACATTTTTCTGTATTTTCCTTTTTTTTTTTTTTTTTTTGCTGAGGAAGATTCACCCTGAGTTAATGTCCACTGCCAATCCTCCTTTTGCATGAGGAAGATTAGCCCTGAGCTAACATCTGTGCCAGTCCTCCTCTATTTTTTTATGTGGGACACCTCCACAGCATGGTTGGTGAGTGGAGTAGATCCGCACCCGAGATCTGAACCCACAAACCTGTGCCACTGAAGTAGAGCCTGTGGAAATTTAGCCGCTTGGCCCTGGGGTGGGGCCCTGTATTTTCCAATTTTTTATCATAAAAGTGATTATCTTTTTATAATCATTTTATAAAATGATACTTTAAAAATAATAATGGCTATAATTTACCTAGAGACGAACATGGCATATAACAGATGAGGCCATTTATGTGGTGCAGTGTCTAAAAGGAAATGGAAAAAGGTGGTGTGGAAGTGGAACTTCACTTTCTCTTCTCGGTAGCCCCTTTGTTGCTGCTCATCTGTAAGGTCCCAGGCCTCTCCGACCAATTTGTTAGAGCTGTTATGCATTATTTTTATATAAAAAAGTTCTTCAGTTTAAACCACAACTTCAAACTTCTATACAATCAAAGCTTTTCACCTGAGATGCCAACAAATGGCCAAATGACTAAACCAAATTTTCATATGTTATTTTGTTTTCTTCTCTTTTGATATAGATGTTAACAGGTAGTGAAAAAGTAGCTGGATGGAGAATTATTCGTAAAATTATTAATTTCTGAACAATGAGAATGAATATATGGTTTTACATCATGAAAATGATGAAATTTAAGTATCAGTGAATTTTTTAAAGTTAAAATCAAACTACATACAAGTAACGTAATTAATTGAGAATCTCTTTCTCCGGAATAGTATACGGGTCTCTTGTTAAGGACCCACCATCTGCTTCACCCTTCCTCATGTAGAGTTGAGGAAATATTCCTGACCGACCCTAATTACCAGGTGATAATAGATAAGCTCTATAAAGCCTTTTTGTTTCTTCTTTTCTACATGTTTTCACTATATTATTCAACCACACACATATACATAAAACTGTAATCTGATGAAGCTCAACTTACTTGCCAGGATCCATAATGCTTGAAAATGTTACTCCCATAGTTGAAAGTTGTGGTTCTCTAAAGGATGATATTAATAAAAAAGATACTGCTGCTGCCGTATGGTAAAAATAAGATGTCCAAGACCTGGACTGTAAAGAGAACCATTTAGCATGTTCTTTGATGTAATTGTCATGAGATGAATAAATAGCAGACTCAGAACCAGAAGTCCTAGGTTTGATACACAGCTTTGTATTTTGGTAGTTACATGAATTTGCCTATATTACATACTTTCTGTACCTTTATTTATTTATTTTTTATTTTATTTTTTTTTTTGAGAAAGATTAGCCCTGAGCTAACATCTGCCACTAATCCTCCTCTTTTTGCTGAGGAAGACTGGCCCTGAGCTAAGATCTGTGCCCACCTTCCTCTACTTTATACGTGGGACGCCTACCACAGCATGGTGTACCAAGCAGTGCCATGTCCGCACCCGGGATCCGAACCGGCAAACCCCAGGCCGCCGAAGCAGAAAGTGCGCACTTAACCACTGTGCCACCGGGCCGGCCCCCACTTTCTGCACCTTTAAAATGGGGGTTGTTGTGGGGATTTTAAAAAGGATAATGTCTGTGAAAACATTTAAAATTATTGGTGAATATACCACTCTACGTGGAGAAAAGCAGCAGCTTCACCTCTGAGGTTCTCTGCCCTTCAAAGTCCCGTCCACTCTGTTTGGACAGCCTGGAGCAGCTGGATGGAGCTGGAGCTAATGAGGCAGGGTGTGGGAATGAACAAAAAAGGTTTCCTCAGCTCGGGGCTCGAGGCTGGGGACCGCTCCTATGGCACAGACCTCTCAGTTAAGTCTAAGTTTCCAAGGAAGACCACCCCCCTTGGGTATTCTCAGTGGGAGTCAGGCCATAAGTTAGAAGAGAGACAGAGTTTAGCCAGATGGCTGAATCTACCAATGGAACCCTTTGCCATGTTACTACCTAGTTACACTGCGTTTAAGGTGGATGAGACCCATCTGAAACAGAACCGGAAGCAGGTGCAGATTGGGAAAGCCATGCTCAGCCCGGGCCCTGCTGGGCCTCTGGCCTGATTCAGCGCGCCCCAAGAAATGACAAAGCGGATCTCACTCCTGTGGTACTATCCTGACCAAGGCAGCCCTGACCAGAAAGAGAACCATCTAGTCACTAAAGGAAGAAATGGCATCCCCTTGACAACCAACCTCTAAACATGCAGCACTGCTTCTGTTGGAGAAAAGCAAGCCTGCCACGAAGAATGTGCACATGAGTACTCTGCCTGGGGCATCTGAATTTTTTGACATTGGATAGAACAGTGTCTCCCCATCTGTGTTCTGAGAGATTAATCCCATAAACTGCCCCTCGAAAAAGTTTTCCAGATATCAAGTACATTTGGGAAATAACGTTTACTGTTTTCTTCAACTAGGAGAGTCACAATGCGCCTTACACAAAGGAAAGGCCCTGAAAAGTCCCGCAGTTAAAAATAAATCTAACTTTGTTTAACCAAACTTCTTTACAAAGGCAACATTGCCTAGTGGTTAAGAATAGAGAGTTCTGGAGCCAAGCTTTGTACCTCATGCTGCTCCACTTACTAGTTGTGTGAGCACAGACAAGTTAATCTCTCTGGCTCAGTTTCTGTACCTGTGAAATGGGAATGCTAACATACCTTCCTCACGGTGTTTTCGTGAAAATGAAATGAGCTAATAAGTGCAAATCATTGAGACCAGTGCCTGGCATACAGAAAGCGTTGAATAAATATTAGCTATTACAATTTGCATTATCATTATCTGATGATTAAATACCTAATTGTTTTCTACAACACTTATTTATATCCTAAGGAACCTGTGACCCATGGAATAGGAAGATGCTAGTATAGAAAAATCCCCTTTCTACCCGAAGAGAAGTCAGCATCACGTGCAGCAACAAGAGTGTAACATAGGAATCAGTTTCAGTCTCCAACATCAACTTACCCTTCTGGCTCTGTTTCCTTATCCATAAAAATAAGGTCAGTTGACTAGTTGGTCCTTCCGGCTACAACAGTCCAGGATTCTAAGAAATCGGACCAGTACCGTTAAAACCAGCAAATGCTGCCCTGTCCTGGATCCAACTTAGTTTCTCTTACGGTTCTACCTTCCAGGCACCTTACTCAGATTTAAGGTTGTTATTGCAGGACTTCGGGTTAAGGAGCTGGTTGTTGTCCAGCAACATGCATATGGAAATGGCCTTCTGCCACCTCACCCCAGTGCTCTGAAGTACTCAAAGTGCAATCAAACTGGCAGCAGTGATGGCAGCAGTGGCTGCAACCCACCTCATGCCAGAGGACCCATTGGCACCTGTAAGCCCCTCTGCCTTGGTTTCTGACACCAAAGCTTGGGCGTCATTCCTGTTTCCCCTACTGTGGTCTCCAGTGGCCAGAGGGAGCCCAGTCCTGTATACTGGTCACTGTGCTTATCTTGAGTCTTGCCAGTTCTTTCCAAGGACTCAACTTTTCTTCGAGTCTTTCTCATTTGTACAAAGCCCCAGGCTGTAGTTTCAAAGCAGATTCCCATCTGTGTTCCATCTTGCTGACACATCTCAAACCCGGGCCTCACCTGTTGCGTCCACCTGTCCCAGCAGGGAAAGGGCTGCTGCTTCTGCCCCGAGCGAGTATGTACTGCTCACGCCTCTGCTTCCCCCAGCTCAGACTTTTGGAATCCTCTAGAATGTCAAACAGCTATGCCAACTTGAATTCTACCTGTGCATCCATCCACCCATCCAGCCATCTACAGAAATCATCCAAGATTTTTTAAATGCTTCCTACATCCAAGTACTGTTCTAAGTTCTGTTGATGCAATACTGAACAAAAACAGACATTCTCCCTGTTCTCATTCCACACACAATGTAGTAGAGGAAAAAAGACAAACAAATAAATGAATGTGATCATTTTAAATAGTGAAAAGTGCTATCAAGAAAACAAAACAAGGCGAGGTTATAAATAATGGTGACGGGGAAAGGGGAGCTCGAGACGGGGGTCAGGTCAGGCCTCTTGGGGAAGGGGACACCTGAAATGAGACCTGAAGGATAAGAAGGACCCAGCCATGCAAAGATCTGGTCCAGATTATCCTGGTAGGAGAGAAAAGAGCCAGTGCACAGACCAGAACCTGCTACAGCCAGAACCCGCTTGTTGGGATAGGGAGCAGGAGAGAAGGCCTGTGTGACTAAAGCAGAGACGGAGGGAGGGAGCAGGAGATGAGGTCAGAGGGAGGCAGGGCCAGATGCTGCCAGGCCTTGTAGGTCAGGATAAGATGTTAGGATTTTATTCTCATTGCAACAGGAAGTCATGAAAGAAGTGGAAGGAGGGAGTGGCATGGTAAGTCCCTGCTGCGTCTTGGGGCTGCAACAACTACAGCCTGTGCTTAGCAATACGTGAGTGATTCTCAACCAAATCCTACATGTGTCTGCTCATAATCACACTAGGGGTATGACGGTACCGTAACAGAGCGGAAGTCAAAATTATAACACAACCACCAAAAGATATCCCCACCGACCTGAGAGAAATGTTACACTGTAATTTAAGAAGTTAGAGTTTCAGATATGTTAATAGCTCTAATTAATCAGATAAATCCTTCCTTTTGGGATTTGGCAGTGATAACAGCTCAAGCAGGAGTGCCATTTGATCCTCGGAAACCTAAAATAACACTTTTACAGAAAAAGAAGCATTGCTCCCAGTAACTGACTTGGCCTGGAAAGTAAGAGAACTAGAAATGCAAAGATGGTATCTTAACAAGTGTCATTCGACTATTTTACAGTTTTTACCAATACAGCTCTTAAAAAAAATGTGCATTAAAATGAGTTTCCATTTGAAAAAATGAATCCCAAATATGGGCAAAATTAGCAGCCCCATTCTCTGCCATTGTAATAAATGACTAAGTAGCTGTTATGAAGATGAAAAAGCGGGCACCTCTTTCTAATCCTGACAGACATCCTCCCCTTTTTCACTGATCCTTTATCTTGGGAGTGGAGACCTGCATAGGGAAGTTGCTGTCTGCTTTGTTCCTGAGGAGAATGCATCTTTCCAGGGGTAGCAGCAGGGACAAAATCTCTTTAGCAGACATTGTTCATGAACTTGTGCCAAGTTTCCCTGTACCTTTGAAATTGGGAAAGTGTATGTGCTCCTGACAATAATATTCAGCAAACAGACTGAAACCAGATGAAGTACCACAGAGAGGGACGTTCAATAATCAGCATCCTGACAGCTCTGAGAGCTCCTATGATTTCAAAGGGCTACGAAAGGACATTAACGCCACCAAGAGCATCCAGGCTCTCCTGCCCGTGTGTTTACACGAGGCTGAGCTGAGATCCTTAAAGGAGTAACAACTCCTCTGCCGCCTGCAGAAGAGACTGGGCCTGCCCTCAAATCCCCCGCATCAGTTTACATTACTCTTTTACCTTTAATCTTTTTAAGGCTTTAGTGGAGGCTACTTTGTAATAAAATTATTTCCAATTTATATCACACATGGATAAATGCTCTCTCTCCCCCAATATGCTATAAAGTCCCCGAAGTCAGAGTCATCTCTCTTGCTCCCCACTCACTCATCACATAAAAATTTCAAACAGTACATGACAGAGTGAAATAAAAAATAACTGTCCTCCAGCCTTGTTCCCCAAAGGTAACTGCTGTTAAGTTTCTCATCTCTCCCTCCATACAAGTTTGTGGGCATACACAAACTTTTGTGTTATTCAGTGTTCAAGCCAAAGAACAAAATTTGGAAGACATATGGGTTCATATACAAAATTTTAAATCACTTCTGGCTCAGGGTAGTATACAAATAAAATAATTATAAATTACTACAAAATTTATAGCCATTCCAAGGTAGATACGACCTGCCTTCACCCACCACTCACACCCCCTCCGCCTCCCAGGACCTAAGCGAGTCCTGCATCTGGGGAGCAGAGGCAGTGAGCTGGGCACAAGCCAGGTGAGCCCAGCTCCATCTCTACCACATTGGGTGTTCCCTGGTCAACTCACTCCATCTCTCTGGGCCTCAGTTTCCTCTCCTACAAAACAAGAAGGTGCTCTCTGAGGTCCCTTTGAGAATTCAGGATTGAAGTTGATAACTGAGTAACGATAAATACAATCAGGTACACCAAGGCCAAAGTCTGAAATTGGTATCAGGAAGAAGATCAATGTACCAGATTACCAGGAGAATATGGACGCAAATTACATTGGAGTAGTTATTTTTTTACCATTTTCCTGGGGTAGAATTCATAGGAAAATCCACGTCTTATTTTACCACAGAGGCACACCAAGCAATATATACTGATCTGGAGTTATCTGAGGATACATCAGCAGCCCTTCAGAAGCAGAACCAACCACATTGACTCATTTCTCAGCAACGTAGGCAGCCTTCTCACCAGCCGCAGTGAATACATTTCCATCGTCAAGGTCATAGATACGTTCAATTACATTGAGTAGCCATAGGGTCACAACTTAGGTTACTGGTTAACATCTTAATCCTCACTTGCCACCTCAGTGACACTAGCTGACTACCAGGAAAGGAAGGGGTTTTCCTACTGGTCAGTCCACATTTGCTACTCTACTCTGCCCATGTCCTTTAGCAGGAGCACAGCTAGGGAGCCAGGGAAAAGGTGCCGAGAACAGGGAGGACACCATCACTGGTAAACATCCATTTGGCAATTTGACTGCAAGCTAACAGTAGCAACATTACTAATAATGGTTGAAAATCCTCGTTCTAGGGCAAAGCTGAGGAAAGGGAAGTGGTATGCACAAATGTTCTTTGCCAGATGTTCTTGCCATTTCTCTCAGAGGCAGGAAAGAGAGATTAAGAGAACAAACTCTGGAGTTAGGGAAATATGGGTTCTGCTGCTACTAGACAATTGCCTAATCAATTTTGAGCCTCAGTTTGTTCATTTCTTTAAAAAGAGCTAGACAAGGCAATATATGCATTGTGCTCATTATTATTATCATCAGAAACCAGTTTCCATGGGCAATCTCTTGTGAAAAAAAGGATGCTTAAAAAATAATAAGTAAAACTGGGAAATCACACAGCGTTAAAGGAGCAGCTCCTCACCTGAAAGGAATTCATGCAGCGAAGCGACGGGGGCAGCGAGGCGTTATTTCTTGACAGTATCAGCAGCAGCTCCAGGCAGGTAGCAGAGGGCAGGGTCAGAGAGTGGACGCTGATGTCACTGTCCCACGATCTGGCAAGACTGAAACATATAGATACGTGCAATTTCATAACTGCATCTGGTCATAATTATTTCAAAATTCCAATGTAGAAGAAGAAAACTTTCAGTTGTGGGAGGAAAAAGCAATGTACGAAAAACAGAAATAAAATAGTGATGGTACTAAAAATTCACAGAGTAAGTGTCTAAGACATTTTTACAGTGTTTTTGGTATAAAACAGATGGATTAGGCAATTTTCTCAGATCAACATTTTGTACTCAAAGTTTAAGAGCCAGAGGAAGTACAATCCTATCTGAGGGACTATTTGGGGTGGGGGATGAGAGCTCACACAGCGACTCTAGGTTCCATGCCCTGTTCTACACGGAATATCTTGTTCAACCCCCAGAAGGCTACGAAATGGAACTACCGTTCTCCCCACTCTACAGATGGGGAAATTGCTTCTGGGCTGGATACATCCTCTAGATGAGTGATTTTCAAACTTTTAAAAAGCAATGAAGTCCTTTTATCAAAAACTCTTGTAAAAGCCCCCATTTATAATACAAATAAAAGTCAAGCTGCTCTGCTGGAAGCGGAGGGCTGGCAGGAGACCGTCCTTCATCTCCCAGAGTGGCCCTTGAAGCACCTGTGCTACTTGCTGGGGAACCTATTTGAAAATCCTTTCATTCGAGACATGAGGAACTGTAGCCTGGGGAAGGAAAGGGACTAGTCTGAGATGAGGAGGATGTTGAGAAATGATATCGCCGAGCCTAGAATCCTGGTTTCCTGACTTCTCATCCAGTGCTTAAAGTAGAGAAAAAATCAGGAATCACTGTGAGAAACGGCACAACAACAACAGCCCGAGTCTTACGCTGTCCCCTCTTCTATTCACTTGAGTATTTCCTGCCTGCGGACCCACCGAAGTGTCTCTTATACCTGTCTTAATTTTTAAAGAGATATATATACATATTTGCCATTTATATAAACTTCTCTCTGTAAAGTTACCTCTAACCAAATCAGTGGTGAATTCTGGAAGGTTAGAGAGCATCAGTGGCTGAGGGCATTAATGCATTTTAACCCTTTACATGACACGTCAAAGCAGATGGCGTAGCTGTGTCATCCACCAGGTCCTTGGCTGATATATTCTGATGGTGGGTGGTGACTTAATTCTTTTCTGAAGCCTTTACCTTCTGGCTGGACTGGAATAGGACACTGTCCACTTCCCTGAAAAATGGTCTGTTGTCAGCAGGGCACATCTGAGTGCCTATTCTGTATTTTAAAAATCATTACTTTACATTGATTGGCCATGTTATTCTTTCTGCTTTTACTAATTATGTAATACTCCCCCTTTCTCTGGAATGGAAATAAAAGCCTTGCTGTCTTTGGTCAAAGTCAAATGTAGTGCTAGTGCAGTGGCTTCAAGCTCGTGGCCCCACCACCTTCCTCACGCCCTCCACAAACCACAGTTACGTCCATTCTCGGAACGGCATTACCCTACACCCCGTGTCTTGCTCATACAGTTTTCCGGGCCTGGAAGGCTGTTATCCTTCTTGGTGAACTTCTGTTCATTCCTGCAAGACCTACCTAAGTATCATTTCCTTAGAGACTTCTTCCTGTTTCCCTTGTAAGAATTAACCACTCGTCTAATACCATACTTGTATCTATTACTACATTTACCACCACCCCACTTGGATTCTTCTTCGGGCTGTGTCTGCCTCTTTGACTCATCCTAGATCAGACATGAGCAACCACCACCTGTGGATCCCTCTAACTTTGCAGACTAACATGGAAATAAAGATCAGATTAGTGTTGTTTTTACTCAGACACATCCAGGAATTAACCTTTTACTGGCTAAAAGAAATACGAAATTTTCACTTATATTTGTATGTTCAATAAACAACTTAAGTTTTCAGAATTTATACTCTCCACCCCAGCACCCACAATAGGGCTCACTAAGGCTATTTTCATTCTGAATCTTTTTTAAGTGCCTTGAAAAGGTTTTCCCTTTTTCTGAGTTGGATCTCTTGCAGCAAAGGTCACTTGACACTGGATTGTGGACGTCCCTTGGGAACTTATCAGTGAATACCCACAAACTAACCCAGGTCTGTCCTGCTGCAGACCCTCTGAAAGGG
This sequence comes from Equus asinus, assembly GCF_041296235.1. NCBI lineage: Eukaryota > Metazoa > Chordata > Mammalia > Perissodactyla > Equidae > Equus > Equus asinus. Next base: position 22,738,725 of record NC_091813.1, read on the forward strand.
TTTCCTGAGATGAGGTTAATACTGTAGCCTGCACTGGGGCCTACTGGAGCTCATAATTAAGGACCCTGCCAGAGCAGAGATCATCTTTGAGGCAGTGTCACTTTTTCACCATTTTGTACTCTTTTGGCAGTAATATACTTGTAAGAGAAAGGGGAAATGGCAAATTATACAAATAAATATTTTTAGAACAGAGTTATCTTAGTTTATTATGTCTATAACATTCTCTCCATATGCATGCTTAAATTTTATAAGTCTTAGGCCTAAGGTTTCTTCTGACTATGGTTTATTCCCTACCTAACACATCCAGACAGTGGGCCAGGCACTTATTTATAGACATTGTCTCTAATCCTACAGCAGCCCTGAACGGCAGGCATTATTCATCCCATTTTAAAGATGAGGAAACTAAAGATCAGAGAGGTTATGTGATTGTCCAACATCACAAAGCTAGTGGGTGACGGAACCAGGATTCACTCAGGTCAGCCCCAATCCAAAGCCTGTACCCTCCTCACTATACCACACTGATCACTGAGGACACTATACATATCATTGTCCTCTCCAAGCAAACCACGAGTAGCCCCTTAGTAACTGAATCTGCTAATGCTATTTCTTCTGTGTGTTCACTCTTTAGCTTATAAAAGTTAACAGCATTTTGTTTTTCTGCAAGAAGTAATTTTATCCTTAAGCTGCTATGTAGTAATGATGGACACGGGAAAATTCCCATATGTCATGGTAAGCGAAAACAGTTTTATGGTGAGAAAAAAGATCAGGAGGCAATACAATAAATATAAATGGTTATTTCCATTGGAGGGAAATAACAAGCTGTCTTTTTACATTTTATTCTTTATGCTTCCTTATTTTCCAAGTGTTATTTTTATCATCAGAAACAAGTTAATGTCATGATGTTGATGTGATTTCTGGTGCAAAGGCGGTTTAAATGCTGCTTGAAGGTGTCCACATACAGATAAACAGCTGTGGTGTGATCTACCAGAAAGGAATAAAAATTCACTACGAATAGGAATAAAAATAAACTACGAATAGGAATTAAAATACATGAGTATCACCTTGTCACTCATCAGCCAGTAATCTTCAACAAGCACTCTTGGACAAGCCTCGTTTCCGCATAAGATCCTGGAGTTCAGACACAACCCACCCAATGCATCAAACCACCAAAATTTACACAAAAGGATACCCATTACACTAATGATAACCATAGTCACAAAGAAAAGATTCAATTAGTTATACATGTTAGTTATTCATCTCTCTCTTATGACACACAATTGCCTGGTATGTGAATCCAATATTGGCATTTTTAATCTAATTCTTAAAGTATTCTAGATTTAACAATTTTTATCCCTATTGAAGCTCAGAAAGGTGAAGAGTGTTGTCCTGATCACAGGCAGGTGAGTGATGGGAAAGAAACTCTAGCACGATCTGCTCCATCTAAATCTCATTCTCTTTTTACTATACCATCAACAAGGCAAAAATATACTAGACATTTCTGAACAAATTCTGGCCAAAAAAACTGAAAGGCCCAAATGCAAATAATGGGGTAAATTTTAGATATCTTAGAACACCTCATTTTTTAATAATTTGAACAACCTTATTTTTGAAATTAGTCAACCCAGCTGGACCTAACATGGCTCAAATCCCTAACATCAGTCCTGTCCTTTTGTTCTCCACAGGAAATTTTTCATTAGCCTCTTATTTTTTTAATGTTAAGATTTATAAATTTTCTCTATAAATTTTAATCACATGAAATATTACTTTAATCACATGAAAACTCCATATATGTGGACAAAGAAAGAAAGTAATACATGAAAAATGAAAATGGTTGTTTTGGAAAGTTAGAACTACGGGTAACTCTTCCCCAAAATCTGAATTAAGGTTTTCACATTGTATTTTTTATCTTAGGAAGAAAGAAAGAAGGAAAAGAGAGCAAGAAGGAAAGAGGGGGAAAGGGCCTGGCATACTTAAAATTCAGTTTATCTGAAAACATTACCGAATTTATTACGTGGAATTTAGGGCACGTGCTGGATTCAGCCAGAGGTGATACTTGAGACTATCCCCCAACAGCCTAAACATCAAAAACAATTTCTGTTAATGATATAAACATTTTAAGAAACATTATAAGAATCTATAATTTGGATTATTTCTGGTATTTCCTACAAAGACGTCATAGACTATTAGACCTAAATCAGTAATCTTCCACTATAAAATCAATAAGAAAGATACTTCAAAGGGAACAAGGAACTAAACATCAATTGAAACCTATTTCTGTGGCTTTTTAAAGTACTGGAAGAGGAAAAGCTTTCCTAGGAGACAGAGCTGTCAGCCAGATGACCCTAGTCTGAGGCCAGCGTGAAAGCAAAGGACACACCATCCTTATTTCTAAACTTTTGCCTTGACAAAATTCCCTAGAGAAGCGACTATGGCCTATCTATTTTTAAAGAGGCAACGAGAAGGGGGAAAAAGTCACTTTCCATCACTTCTAACACAAATAGTGAAATTGAGAATGAATCAAAAGCCAATCAATATCAAGAAAAGAACTTGAGAAAATAGGAAGGTGATACAGTCTTCTGGGAAACATAGAGGTCGTTTAATAGAACAGGCAAAAATGACAAACAGAGATGATGCAGCAACTCTGCCAAAAATTAAACGATTTCAGATGAGTCCAACAGACTGTACAGAGAAGAAAAGATAATATGGTATCGCAGAGCTCAAGATGAAAATATTTAGCTTAAATCTCAACTTTCCCATACTTTAGTAGTTGATTTGGACTCTTCTTTTGAACTCGTAGGTTCCATCAAGAACCTAGGAAAGCTAACAGCCTATTAATGATATAGAAATATAATACTGTTTATACCTGTAGATTTTTAAAGTTCAATTTCAAAGCTATAAAATGATAAGCTGATCAATTTGAGCTCTCAAAATGCCAAAGGGCAAATGGCCACAACTTAGTGCTAGAAGCATTATAAACACACAGCTATTAAATACATAATTTGCACAAGGGATCAAAATTTTAAAAATTCTTACAAAATGTCAAGAATATAAAATCTGAAACAACTGAAAGTACTGGTATATCTGTTATAATAAGCTCTATTAATTGCATTATATTTAAATGTTTAAAAAGTACAAATTCATAAAAATAGAATGTGAAAAATGTACATACCAATCACTGCTTACAAATTTGAAAATAAAGTTCATTAAGTAATGAACAGTATTTCTTTGAAATTATAGTATTTTCTTTGAAAATTACAGACAAAAATTGAACTTTTTTTAAAATCACAAATGTCAAAACTATTCTTTGGTTCTTTTTGAAGTAAAGGGCTCTTGAGAGAAAAAATTCAGGAACACAACTCGTGAAAGCTATGGCTTTCACACTTTGCCCTTAAGACCTATACGCTGGTCAAGGCAGTGTCCTTCTCTCCCACATACCAGGAGGCATGGGGAAAACGGTGCTGCTTTAATTAAGATACCAACAAGGCAATCTCAAAATTAAGTGCATTAATTCATGCCAAAAAATAATAAAAGATTTTGGGTTTTTTTAATGCCTGTATTATTGCAAGATACCAGTTGTTAAGAACATAGGAATTCAGCTGGCAACACTTCCATTAAAGAAGAGAACCTACACTATGCACGTGCCCTGCCAGAAATGTAATTAGAAGTGATGTCATCAGAAATGTCATCATTACAAGAAGGCTGTCTAAAGAGGCCAGCCCTCAGTTTTTTTTAACTTTTTGTTATAGAAAATTTCAAATATACAAAAGCCTATTTGGAAGAAAATTAATTTAAAAACTTATACTATATTCAAAATTAAATTCAAGATGTATTAAAGATATAAATCAATAAAAAAATCTTTCCAGAAAATCTAAGAAACTACAACAAACCCATAAGCCATAAGAGTTTTATAATTTTTAAAAACTGTATTCATAAACAAAAAATCTTTAAAAATCATAGGCAGAGGGTAGAAACCTTTTGACAGGAAGAACTCATATGTATTTATAAAAGGAGGACAAAGAACTCAAATTCCTTTTTAAAAAGGCTTTCAAGTAGTGATTTTTAAGCCATTTGAAGGTCATAGGTCTCTGTGACAACATGACTAAAACTACGGACTTTCTCCTCACAAGAGTGGTCATTTATACAGAGAAAATTTTGCACATAATTTTGAGTGTTTCTCAGACCACCCAATTCCCCAAGCACACTCATGCCCCCCTTTCATATAAATGGAATTATGTAATATATGGCCTTTTTTGTCTGGCTTCTTTCACTTAGCATAATGTTTTTAAGACTCATGGACCTCAGAGTAAGATTCATTGTTTTTAGGTTAAACTCTGCTTTCTAACTTACCAATTTTGATAAAATATTAAAAACTGTTTCTTCTTATTTTTTTTTTTTTTTTTTTGGTGAGGAAGATTGGCCCTGAGCTAGCATCTATTGCCAATCCTCCTCCTTCTGCCTGAGGAAGATGGTCCCTCAGCTAACATCCATGCCAATCCTCCTCTACCCTGTATATGGGATGCTGCACAGCATGACTTGATGAGCAGTGTGCAGGTCCACACCGGGATCCAGACACACGAACTTTGGGCCGCCGAAGTGGATGTGCAAACTTAACCACTATGCCACTAGGCTGGCCCCAAAACAGTTCCACTGTAAACTAACTAATTATAGATCATAATATTTGTGTTAGCATATTAATAAGTGTAATCACTTAAGAAAAGTTTTTAAGGAGTTTTTAAAGAGGTCTCCTGGCTCACATTTTTGCCACATTCCATTACCAGAGGAAATCAATTGAAAAGGAGGCTGAGAAATGCACTTCCAACCCTTTAATCACTTTCCTGAGTAACTGGAATTCAGTGTGTGAGGGCTGGGATATAATAAATTGGATCCACTCTAATATTCTCATAAGTAAACCTCACACTGGGCATCACTGGGTTCCTGTCCCATCAGGGGGCCAACTCCACGAATACTTTCATTGATCAACACTACCCACTCTGTTGCACAGTTTCGGTCCTTTGCCAATGTGGATGTAAGAGGGTTTATGATGTATAAAGTACACAGCAAGGGTTTACGATTTTTTCTTTTATTATTTCTTAGACCTGGTATAACCAATAAGTTTTCTTCATTTTTCAATTCAAATTGGTTGGCAGCGACTGTGTTGAGATGTCCAGTGAAGCCATGTTTGGTCTCAGCAGAAAAGAGAGAGGTGATCTATCGAAGCTCTATCAGCCCATGGCTTCAGAAGGGAGTGTATCCTGGTGGTCTGCACCATATCCAACACACTCTTCCCCGCCTTTCTAGAACACCCTCATCTCCAGTATCCCGGGCTTCTCTTTACACATCTTGCTAAGTCCACTCTCACACGGTCTTCTCTTGGAAGTCCATACACTCTTCCCTTACAACAGGGCAGTTGGCAATGGTGTAATCAGCTTCAGATGAATTAGGCCTGGCCAACCTCGGTATCTTAGATATCAGCAACTGAACTGCATAACCCTAAGTCTCAAGTGGCTCTCTCTGACCCATCAGAAGACAAATCCCAATGACTAAAAATTCTGTCCCTCCATGAGGAGAGATGAGAATCCAAATGCCAAGATCACTAACTTACTCATGTTCCTTGTGCAGGAGACCTCGATTTTAGAAAATGTCTTCATGTTTAAAACGTCAGACCTTCAGTGAAGTCACATGTAAATGTAACTCGGGTAGAGTGAAAGCTAGCTAGCCACACCCCTTTCAGGTAAGCAAGAGAATCAATCTCCAAATTATCTTGCAAAGAGAAAATTTATTTCTACCAACTTCAATTTCACTGTAACAATCTGATTCATGTGTACCTTAACAAAATAAATATAAAAAATTAAATCCATCAGATCAGGCTGGACAGTCTCCTAAATTTTACATCATTTACCCATTACCTGACCCTAAGGAGATCTGATTATAGACGCTGGCAAATATGCTCCAAAGTTTTATTCAAAGATTTTATGGATTAAGAAGCATCCCCTAGAAGAGCATCTTGAGTCAAAGAGGAAAATATTTGACAATCTTTTGCCAAGGCAGAAGCAAATATTGTTAAATGGAAGCTTTTGGAACCTAAGAGGAATTTCACTGAAACCTCCAAAGGCCACGACTTTTAAAAAACTTATTAAATACACAGCTTCCATTTCCGTGCAACCGCACCCTTGAAGTGAGCTCTCTGATAGCTCACTTTCACTCTTCTTCATTCTGTTCATTTTGGAGAGGCTACTCTCAATATTTGATACCCAGGTATGAAAAAGACACTTAAAATGAGAGTAATCATCCCTGAACAGTTATGTGTGTATAACTGGGGAAAGAGGGGGTGTTAAATATGAGCTACCCAAGAAATCAATATTCTAGAAAACTTTTAAAGTTGTTCTCAGAAACTGGTAAAAGGGAGTTAAGCACCTGAACTTACCAGTGTCAGGACAGCTAGAAAAGCTAACTTCTCCTGGTTGTTTTTTGTTCTGTTTTTTTTTCTAACAGCAATACATCATACTGGGAATATAAAAATATTGTCATCCTCTGAACCAACTCATAGTACAATGAGAAATTTTCAGTGAATGTTAAAACGAGGAAAACTTGCATTTTTTAGCCTAGGAAATAGGAAGAAAACAAAATAATATTCTTGATAATCCAACTAAAAAAGCTTAGCTATTTATTATTTTAAAATAACAAATATTTCATCTATAAACAAAGTATTTTTTGTTGAATTATTGATACAAACATTCAAAACATATAAATTTGCTTTAGTTACTAAAATAAACATGTATATCTTTCAGTGAAAGCAGCAAAATTATACTTTTGATACCTGAGTTCATCTTTTATTAACATCCCAAACATCATCTTCAATTCTGCTTTTTAATTACTTAGAACATTGAATTTTAGAAACTAGCAAAAACAAGTCACTTCTTCTAAGTATGAAACCCCCCAAAATCAAGACCTAAATGATGATTGTAGATCGTTATTGACATGGAAAGATAGTCACAATATTTTGACAAAAGAAAAAGCGAAATAAAGAACAACACATATAGCTAGAATTAATTTATGTAAAATTAAATTTTCTTACCATATTTTTCTCTATATATGTACATACAGAGATGTAGGCAAGGAAGAGTGCCAAAATGCTATTAGTGGTTTTCCGTGGAGACTGAAATTCTAAGAATTCTGCTTGCTCTCTTCTGCTATATTTTCCTGTATTGTTTCAAATGTTTACAATGGATATGACTATTTCGGTGAGCATATAAAAGTAAAGCTATTTTCATTTTGAAAATATATGAAATGAAACCTATCTTTGAATGTTTAAAATATGTATTAACATTATACCAAGTAAAATTAGTTTTTATGCAAGAAATCAAATCTTCTTAACAAGTACCTTAAACCTTTAATTTACCTGAAACTAACCTAATCAGTAGTCTTTTCCATGAAAAAAGGTACTTGAGATGGTAAATCTGGAATTCAAAATGTTTATCATTGCGAGCCTCACTCAAGCTGTTCTAGACATTAAAAATGTGTTGCCTACCACTTGACAAATGGAGTGGTTGCCATTAATAGGATTCTTTACTTAGACAACAAAGAATACAAAATAAATAATAGAAATGACTGACTACTTGAGGTGACCTGAGCAGATATATTATCTATTATTAAGAGACGATAAAGAGAAGTTAATAAAATTAGGGACCCTCTTTCTTTTGTAAGTGCCAGGGAAAAAGCTGGCATCCAAGGATATAAGGCAAAATTATTTCAAGTAATTTCCGTGAACTTGGAACAAGGTGAAGGCCCATGTTATGTGCCTCAGCACTTTGGCAAAACAGAGCAGGGGATGTGGATGCTTCGGGAAGTCAGTGTCCAACCTACCATTCACCCTAGCTTCCACTCATATTTTTGTTACGTCCAACAAAATCATCATCACAGCCAATCTGCCTGGTGCTGCGATCCCATTAGGTCTTGCAACCTAAGCGGAGCCAGCTTACATCTAATCAGACCAAACAGCTGTTTTAACCGTTGGGTTTCTCTAAAATTAAAATATTCTCTTCCTGACAGTGCCTAGCAACTCAACAGTTAAAACAGCTGCTCAAGTTGAAGAGTTAACACCAAGTGTACATACAGTCTTCCTCCCATTTGCAGCTGCTTTGAGATCCTTTCAGAATAGAAGTGTCTAAACTTCAGTTCACTTTGACATTTCCCAACCTGTTCAAATTTTTATACTTGTCTTGCCTCTACCTCTGGCCTTTAGCCAATATCTCTGCTCTCATCATCTCTCTTGGTGTCTACCCTTTGTCTCCTTCATGCCCTCAAGCCTAAGTGCCCGCTGAGGTTTCTGTACTTCCCTCCTTGGGAAATCCTCTGTGTGCTTTACACTCTTACTCCTCTCTATTGTCTTGGAAGCATTTTCACTTCCTATGAAACAGAGGTGGTAACTCAGAAGTCTCCAGACACCACTAAGTGATATATTGTTTCCAACGACTTACATTATTACTATTAAGGTTAACTGTTAAAGTAAGACCCTTAAAAACAATCCAAAAGTGCTCTCTGGATAACTGTTTTCATTTTTGGTCACTTTATATATGTCTTCAAAATTCTGCATTTGTCATTATGGTCTCATTTAGACATGTCCCTCCACTTTTTTTATACTTATTCTGTAGCATGGAAAACTATTCACCAATAATCATATACCAGTAATGACAGAGTAGTTTTATCTGTCTGTCCATCTCTACTCAACCTGTCTCTCCATGCATTAACCCATTTATCCACTGACCTTCTCATCTTATAATTTTTGCCAATTGGACTGGACACACCCAAGCTAAACTGACTCTGATAAGCTCTTAAAGTCTGCAAAAGATCTTGACCCTGATTTTGTAACATTTGCTTTCTCCCGTCCTACTGTCCTCAATCCCTAAAATCGTACTGCATTACAGATAATTTAAAATCCTAGCTCCCAGGGTCTAAGGATAGATCGACTGCAGGACCCAGACCCATTATACGAGAACATACCTACAAAGAAGCTGAACACATTTCAAGATCGCAAAATTTTTCCTGCAGGAGCTCCAGCTCTTCTGCTGGGTTATGTACAGAGTGATTCTGGCACATTAATCTTTGAAACAACCTCTCTCTCACGTATCACTTCTCAGCAGGGGAGGGCAGAAGCCAAAGATATACTTCAACAAGTACAGATACTGTAAATGAAAAGGTGCGCACAAACCTTGAACCAGGTAACACAGACCCGGGGCCGTTCAGCTCCAATGGAGACACTGGAGTGCTCTGTGAAACAGGGCTCTGGGGCTAGACGTCATTTTAATAAGTCATGTCAAACCCTAAGTTATCAGCATAGTAGAGATAAGTTTTTTATAAGTAGAGGAGACTCTGAAATACTGGCTCTGCTGTCGCTATCCCATTAGCACAATGTCAGTGCTGAAGACACTAGCCCCAAAGTCTTCCAACTTTATTTTCGAGTTGGTCTGCAGAACAGTATTCATTCTTCCAACTTACAGTATTGTTAGGATCAGTTTTGCTTTACAGGGCTATACATAGAAAAGTTTTCATTTTTAATAAGAGCTTAGATAAATAACCCTAAATCCCAAAGGGCCTCGTTAAAGCAGCCTCATAAAAGTTTTACACTTGCATATGAGTTTGAAAAAAAAATGTCTACCTAGCAGTTTGAGCTCCTGCTGACTTCTCTAGCCTTGGGGAAGTTATTGTTGAAATTCATATGTCTTGCTATTTCAGATGATTTAAAGCAGTCTATTATGATAAATCACCATGAAGTACACCAAATGAAAGACACTGTTCAAACAAAAATCTCAATTTTAAATACACAAAATACACACAATGCACTCATCCGTATGTTTAAATAGCATTAAGGTTCAGATACATTACTCATCTAACCACGTTTTATCCTCAGAGCCCAGGATGCAAAAGCATATTTTGTACCAGGTGATCTATTTTTCCTTTCTTTTTTTAGGAGGTCATTTCAACACATTTTGAGTCTACCCTGGAGAATTAAAGTCTATGTGGAAAAGTTCCAACAAAATTGGAAACTAAATGAGTTGGAATAACAAGAACATAGGTAGTGGGCAATGCTAACATTTTATCACCTTGCTTACCACACCCGGGAAGATCAAGACTGACACACTACATTTAAAAGGTGAAAGAATGATTGAAAGAACAGAATCTTATATATTCAAGCAATGAAACCCTAGAGATGGCTTTTAAAAAATGCCTCAGTACCTAGCACACACCATCCTGCAATTTGGTAAGTGCTTAATAAATATTTACTACATGAATTTTTTTAAGAATCAGCTTATAGGTCATTTTCTGATATTTTTATCCTGTTACGGGACTATCGTCATTAGTGCCTCTCAGACCTTAGAATCAGTAACCAGGCATCCTTACCCAAATCTGAAAATGTGTTAGATTTCACTGATAGAACCGCAGAGGAGACACTGACCTGAGAAGAATGAGGCCCCTCTGCAATATTCCTAACACCTGGCTGTATGGTCTTCGCTTGAAAAACTCCAGTAACAGGAATACTCACTGCAAAAAGGTCCTTTAAACGGAGTGAAATCTACTCTTCAGAACCTGAGTCCTTCAGGAAATATCTGAAAACTTCTAACACCTCCTCCTGATTTTTCTCTAAACATTCCCATTTCCTAAACATTCCACTTCCTCATCTCATATGGATGTTTCCTTAACATTCCAGTTTTTCAACTTAGTGACCATTTATTAAAATAGCCCTACCATGATCATCGTTGGTCCAGAAAGAAAATTTGCATAGCATCTTGTATGTTATCAGACTCTTTCACATGTATTCATCCAATCTTTATAATAACTTTGTAAAATGGGGTTTCATTATTTCCATTTTACAGACAAGCAAATTGAAGTTCAAGAGGTTATATGATATGCACATGGTCTCACAGAAGAACCAGGACTCGCAGTCATGCCTCTGACTCCCAGGGGTTTTCCATTATGCTTTTGATTCTCAGTCTTTTCAGCTATAAAACGGGGATAATAATATTTGCCCTTCAAGCCTCAAAGGTTTCTTGTGAATATCAAATAAGATAATGCAAGAAAAAAGCACAAAAGGCAAGTTTTTATTACTAAGATCATTCATATACAGATATTCTGCTCTTTCAAGTATTTAATTATGAATGGGAGCAATCCAAGTCACAGGTGAAATGAATATTACTGTTCTTTGCTTCCAGAATTCAAAGTATATGGCAACTAAATGATTCAGGAGTACAAGACTAACTCCTATAAAGATGTAGGAAAGTCACTCATCTTTCAGAGTTCTGAATTAAATTAAGAAAGCATTTTCCTTGCAAATCAAAACTACACTAAGGTATCACCTTACACCCATTAGAATGGCTAAAATAACCAAAGCAAAAAATAACAAATGTTGGAGAAGTTGTGGAGAAAAAGGAACCCTCAGAGACTGCTGGTGGGAATGCAAACTGGTGCAGCCACTGTGGAAAACAGTATGGAGAGTCCTCAAAAAATTAAAAATAGAAATACCATATGACCCAGCCATCCCACTACGGGGTATCTATCCAAAGAACTTGAAATCAGCAATCCAAAAAGACCCGTGTGCCCCTAAGTGCATTGCAGCATTATTCACAATAGCCAAGATGTGGAGGCAACCTAAGTGCCCATCAACTGATGATTGGATAAAGAAGACATGGTATATATGGTGTATATATACATATATATATATATATATGTATATATACACAATGGAATACAACTCAGCCATAAAAAAGGATAAAATCATCCCATTTACAACAACATGCATGGACCTTGAGGGTATTATGTTAAGTGAAGTAAGCCAGAAAGAGAAAGACAATCTCTGTATGACTCCACTCATATGTGGAAATTAAACACGTGGACAAAGAGAACAGATTAGTGGTTACCAGGAGAAAGAGGGGCTGGAGGTGGGCACAAAGGGTAAAGTGGTGCACTGACAATATGAGTGACAAATAATAATGTACAACTGAAATTTCACAAAGTTGTAAACTATCATAATCTCAATAAAAAGTAAAAAAAAAAGCATTTTCCTAGAAAAGTGGTTTAATTTTTGCCTGTACTGAACCCTTAGTACTCTATCAGCTTTGTAGATTATATTATGTTATGAATTAACAGATTTTTGTGGACTGGCCTGGAAACCTTTTGAACATTTATAACATAATTTCTATGGAGAACATCCTTCTAGATCTAAGGAATTGCCTCAGAAAGAAACTTTCAGAATACACACATTTATGAGCTGAGAAGAGCCATTTTTTTCTTTTGTTATGGCCTATTAATGGTTTTCTAAGGCATGATAGGATATTTTTAAATAATTATTTTATTCTCATTTTTCAAGGGGAATAAAGTAGTAGTGTATAATCTAGATCTAGTTGAAGAATGGAGAGGTGATTTTCATTCCAAGTACATGTCACCAAGTGCTGCTGCAAGAACATCACACCAAGGCCAAGACTTCCTCATTTGATGGCTGTTTTCTAGAAGGATGAACTGATAAACAGACAGGCAGCAACCTGTAAAAAACTGCCTTTGTTTCTCAATGAATATCATTTAACTTAAATTTTAAAAAAATGATCTGTCAAAAATTTGAAAGATATGCAAAGTAAAGAGAATAGTACAACGAACACCCGTATCCCCAGCACCCAGCCTCAACAGCATCAAATCACAGCCAATCGTGTTTCAGCTATATTCCCCACCAAAAACCCTCAACTCCTGGATTTTTTTAAAGCAAATTCCACAAATACTATCATATCATCTGTAAATCCTTCAATAGTACTCTAAAAGATAAGGGACTCATTTAAAAACATCATGTCCATAACATTGTCATAACTAAAACTACTAACAATAACTTTTCAAACTCATCAAATGTTCGCATGTCCTCAACTATTTTGATTTTTTTTTCAGTTTGTTTAAATTGAGATCCAGATAAGGTCCATACATTACAATTGGCTGCTGAGTCATGTTCCTTTTAACCCATAGGTTCTCCTTCCCTTTATCTTTTTCTTTTTACCCCTTGCTAATTTTTTGTTGAAGAAACCAGGTTCTTTGTCCTATAGAGTTTGACAGTCTGGATTTTGCCAACTGCAACCTGATGGTATAATTTAACATGTTCCCGTCTCTTGAATTTCCTGTAAACCTGTAGCTGGATCCAGAGACTTGACCAAGTTTGATGCTTTGGGGAAGATTATTTCATAGGTAGGGTTACACGCTTCTGTCAGGAGGCATATAATCAACCCCACCCCCACCCCCATTTCTCTTTTTGTGATGTCAGTATCCATAGATGATCATTTCCAAGTTCCATTATTTCATGATGGGTCAGGAAATGGTGATATCCCAATTCTATGATTTCTTTTTCACTTATCAGTTATAATCCTTCTATCAAAAGAAACTTCCCCTCATCATCTATTTGGTTACTTTGAGGTACAGTTCAGAGAACAAAGGCAAGTTAAGTGCTTGACTTTTTTCCCCTTTATCTTCCAGTTTTCAAAGCAATGAGATGGTTCACTAGCATCTTCTAAATATGCTTCCAGTGAAATTTCTTCCAATGAAATTTCTTGATTTTTTCAAGTATCATTATAAACTTATGAATTTAGACATATTTGTTGCTTTATCTTTATTATTAAGTTGTTATCCTTACTGATACTCAAACTGACCCATCTTTGGACAGTGAGGCCTATTCAAGTTGTCTCCTGAGTCTTTGGACATGACCATGATAATGTTGGATAACTTCCTTTCTCCTAGAACAAAGTATTTCAAGTTCTTCTTGTACACTGCCTGCTGCATACCTGGAACCATCCAAGTCTGGATAGAGCTCTGGTTGCTTTAGTGGGAAATGCTATTTAGACATCAAACAATCTGGGTTTTAGGGATGCAGTGCCACCGGGTTAGTCAAGGTCTTTAGGCCTTTTCAGTGAACAAAGCTAAAAAGTATTATTTTTTTAAGATTAAAATAAATCATGTATCACTTTAATACTTCTATTTCAAATCCAGGACTACAGAGTTTTATTTAACCTCATCAGTCTTGCATCTGTATCTTCTTTCTCCCATGCCAAAAATCCCAGTTCTCATGACACCAACGTAATTACTCATTTGACTTATCCTAAAATGCACATACCACAGTCTCAGTATATCAACACCACACTGTTACCAAGAATATGATTATTGAAAAGGTTTTAAGATGTTTTTGCAGTTTCTTTTGTCATTAGGATATATTCCAAGAGAGATGTACAGTCCAATTACTGTTTTAAAGTCTCTTGGAGCACTTCCTCTTGATGTGTTTACGCTACCAACTGCATATGCACTTACATTCACTTTTTTAGAAATTTCCTTTGGATTTTCAGAGAGGCTTTTTGAAATCATATTTTGTTTTATAACTATGTAAAACACGCACTTGTTCTAAAACATCTATGAAAACAAATAAAATTTTAAAAGTCTAACTTCTATTGCCGTCTGTTCACCCTCTTCTCTTCCTCCTTTTATATATTTTATGATTTATCCTTTGATTTTTTAAAAAATAAGCAAATATATTCATATTATAACCATTCTTCAATACACAATAACATATTGTATACAGTTTTCTCCACCAGAGTAGTATATACTGATATTTGTCATTACTTTTTACAGTAATGTAAACTTTTTACTCTTTCCTTTTCCTTTTTCTTCTTTCCTTTCCTTTTTCCTCCCCTCCCTTCTCCTCTCTTCCCCTCCCCCTTCTTCCTATCCCTCTCTTTCTTTCATTTTGCTAACAGTACAAACAGTACTGAAATGAACAGAATTGAGCATATGTCCTTTCGTTTTTGGCCAATGTATCTTTGGGAATAAATTCCTGGAAGTGGGATTGCTCCATCAAAAAGTAAATGCGCTTGTAATTTTGCCAAAATTTCCCTCCATAAGGAGTGGACCATATTGCAGTCCCAGCAATAAATGAAGTTTCCCACTTCTCCACAGGTTCACCAGCCGATTTTCACTCTTGGATTTTTGCCAATCTAATAAAACTCAGGAGAGTTTTATTTTCTATCTCTTTTTTTAGGAGTTAGATTGAACATCTTTTTATGTTTAAGAGTTCTTTGTATTTCTTTTCCAATGAAATATCTGGGGATATCTTTACTCCATTTTTCTACAGGGTTGTTAGCCGTTTTCTTCTCTGTATATTTTCGTACATTAGGGTTATTAGCCTTTGTCTTTGGTTTAATTTACAAAGAGTTTTCATAGTTGTTCTTTATCTTTTTACTTTGTTTATGTGCTTTTTTTTGTACAAGAGTTTCATATTTTTTATTTCATGTAAACAAATTCATCACTCTTCCTGCTTCTTGCTTCTAGATTTTAAGTCATAGAAAAATTTTCCCCACTCCAAAGTGATGGAAGAATTCACCCATGTTTTCTCTTCATACTTATGTGGATTCCTTTTTTAAACCTCTGATTCATTTGGAATGTATCCTATATCTTTTTTTTATATCTATCCCATTATCCCAATGCTAATTATTATAAATTCTGTATTTCCTCACTGATTCCTTTATTATATATTCTATTTCCATATGAGATCAGGTCTATTTTTATCGAGTTCCAATGATCTGTCTACTCACGTGTCAGTATCATTCTATTTTAATTACAGTAGCTTAATAATAGACTTTAATATCTGGTAGGGCTAGTCTCTCCTCTGATTTCTTTTATTTTTCAGGGTTTTCCTAATTATTCTTGTTTGCTTCCAAATGAATTTTATAATCAACTTGTCTAGCTGAAAACAAAACAAAATCTGATGTTATTTTTACTGTTTTGTTTTATTGGGTTTATACATTAATTTAGGGATAATTGACATTTTTATGAAATTTAGCTTCCTTATCCAAAAGTATGGTATATATTTCCATTTGTTTAACATGACTTTTATAGTCTCTTTCAAGAGTGCTTTATAATTTTCCTCATACAAGTTTTAGGCATTTCTTGTTAAGTTTATGTATTTTCTCTCTTTTTTTTCTATTGTAAATGGGGTATTCTCTTCCACAATATATTCTAAGTGATTTCTGATTGTATATTTAAAAATAGCCTTTATGTAACTTGATAATTTAATAAATTATCTTATTTTTTGCAGTAGTCTTTTCATACATGCTTTGGGTTTTACTGATATATAATCATATCATCCTCAAAGAGTTTTATTTCTTCCTTTCCAGTCCTTATACCCATAATTGCTTTCTCTTGTCTAATTGCATTGGCTAATATCTCCAACTCAACATTAAAGAGTAAAAAATTTAACAGTTTTAAAATAGATTAAAGCCAATGTTCAATCAAACTAGTAATTAGGAAAATATTCTTTATAATAACAAAATGTCAAATTGGAAAAAGTAAAAAGTGTTGACCATGATGTGATGGTATGTATGATAATCAATAGTATATAATCTTCTTACTTATAGAAGTATGCATGGCAAAGATAAACACCAAATTTCAGATACCACATTTCCTCTGGGGGAGGATAAAAGGGGGTGGATTCAGGGGAAACTTCAACTGTATTGTCTAATTTTCTAAAATTATCTATCTCTCTATTACAAATATGGCAATATGGTAAGGTTGGTTAAAAACTGCAAAGTAAGAAAATTAATGTGTGTTAAATTATTCTCTAACTTTTCTTTAAATTCAAAACAGTTTATAACAAAAAGTAATTAGAAGCTTGGTCAGAACTCTTAGGAAATTAGCTAAAGTACTCTGAGAAACTGGCCCCCTCACTAAAGCATAAGAAGTGAGAAAACAAATACTCTTTCACTGACATAACCAGTAATACAGACAGACCTCTAAACAATTAGCTTTGAATGCAGATGCACGAATTTGGTAATGACTTTGCCCTGCCGAGGACATTAGCTAGTGTTCACACGAGGTCAACACGAGTGTATATCAGATATGAGACTTGAGGCTGAGCACCTGGGCAGTCCCAGTCAGCAGAAATAAGACGAAAAGACAGCACAAAACACTGACATGATCAATTACATGCCATTTCCTTTCTAGATTTTTTCTAAGCTAGATATTATGAAAGCTTGAGAAATGTCTTAGATATTAAAGGTTAAACATTTAGCACATTGGAACCAAAAGTACAAGCCAAAACCAGCTGTTGCCAGGAGATTAACTGCAAGAAAACAGAATCAGACCTTAAGTCCTAGAATTAAGCCCAATACTAAGGTGAATATCACTTTTATGTAGAAGACTCAATCAGTAACTCCTAGTTACAAAGCGTTCACGACACTATCCAAAATGGAATTAGAAAGGAAATAGACTAGAATCCAGCCCTCGAGCACCTTACTTCAAAATAACATATGTATCATTTATGCATCAGGTTTATGAGATTCTTCGGGTAAAAAAGAAAAACGCCAAGTTGTTGAGACACATGCAGAGCAAGCAAGAGCTCTTTATAGTAACAAATTACAGCAGGCCTCTCCTGCTTATGTCCCTTATGTCTGAAGAGACATCGTTAGCAGTTCAAGGCCCCTGGGGTGGTCACCTCTGATGCAGCATCATTAACCCCTGTCCTCTGCTCCAGAAATCTCATTTCTCTAGGAGGCTGTCCAGATAGCCACTTCTTCCTTAGACCAAGATGGCAATTATTCCTATGGGGCTTGGAGAGCAAATGTTAATGTGTTACTTACCTGTAAGACAGTCTGCTATATGACCTGCATCACATGCACTCATCAGTTAAAAAGATGCATTTCAGCTACTGCTTTTTGGCCACAAGAATGCCAACCTCCTCTCAGTATTCAAAAGTAAAGGTTAGCAAACTTTTCTGCTAAGGGTCAGATAGTAAATATTTTAGGCTGGTGGGACGTCACTCACAACCACTCAACTCTGCTGTTGTACGGCAAAAGCAGTCATAGACTAACTGTATAAAAACGGGCATGGCTGTGTTTCAATAAAATTTGATTTACAAACGCAAGGGAGTGGGGTGTCCTGGATTTGTCCTGCTGGCTATCATTTGCCCACCCCTGATCTAAAGCAGTCAAGCACACTTTGAAAGAAAACTGTCCTACATGATTACGTAAGTTCTTTTCACTTTTTATAGCCTGACTCAATTCTCATCTTCATCAGCAAATACACATCAGTTACTTATACATAAGGGCTGCTTCCCACAATGAAACTTTTCTATCCACTTTTCTGGGCTGCACTGCTCTATTTCCTCTGAATAAAAACAGATTTGTAGCCTTTCAGAGATTAAGGACTCGTTTTAGAAACTGAAGAAAGCTTTGAATACGTGCCAAGAAAAATGCACATGCACATACACATAATTTTTTATCCAATTGTGTGGATACCCTGAAAATTCACAGATACCCTGAAATTTGCTGGAGGTGAGGGCAGCATGTCCAAGGGCTCCAGGTTTTAGTCTTCTCTCTTGAGTCAGCTATCTACTGCTGCATAACAACTACCCCAAAACCTGGCAGCTTAAAACAGCGAACGTCTCACAGTTCCTGTGGGACAGGACTCTGGAAACAAGTTAGCTGAGTGGTTCTGGTTCAGGGTCTCTCAGAATTCACATTCTGTCACATCCACTTTGTTCTCATCACTAGAAGTGATTCACTAAGTCCAAGCCCACACCCAGGGGACAGCAGAATCAAGCTCTGCCTCTTAAAGGGAGGGATAAAGAATTTGTGGACTTATTTTAAAGCCATCACACACTTCCAATTAATCCAATGCTAGCAAGGTGGGATTATATTGAATCTGCTTGGAATACCTGACACCGATTCATTAATACACTGAGTTAGGCAGGAATCAGGTAGTTTTTCATAATAATCCTGTGAATTTGGTAGCAAACCATTTTCAGAAGTATCTAAATAGAATCTTTAGTTATTTAACTTTCACAAATGAACTTAACTATAAAATGAGGAATGGATGATGACTTCTGAACTACGCTCCTGTAGCCTACAAGAAATCTTCCTCCCCAGAAAATTCTGGCTTAGGAAGATCTTATATAAGAAGTTAAAAAGCATACATTTTGTTGATAAGAAAGATTTATCATTCAGAAAGTTTAAAAAAAAAAAAGAACCAAAGATTAGCAATCCTTACCCAATTAAGATTTACCTTCCAAAGTGGCAGGGAAAAAAACATCTTCCCCTGAGTATTTCCTGAATTCCCAACTTTTGGAATTTCCCTTTTTACCAAGGCTCTGATTATCTCTACACCCGCCCAGCACACAGCCTTGGGAGGTGGAGCTGCCAGGCACGATCAATACGGTCGCAGAGAATCAGATGTACAAGTCACATTAGCATTGATTAGAGTCACCCACAAAAGTCCCAAGTACATCAATAAAAAATTAAGATCTTCATGTAAAAAACAGTTGTAAGTTAAAAAAATTTTTTATGAAATTTTCCTTTGTTCCAATAGATTTCAGTGCAAACATGCAGAGAGTTTATATAAATATTCCAAGATGTCAACTAAGCCCTCCGACATTTATAGGTCACGTCTGCAAGGTAAAGACGTAGGACCTGTAGTCAGTCTGTCTCTGTAAAAACATTTGTATTCTTTAGAGAAGGGAGGATAAAGTAGGAGAAACGAAATTTTCCAGTGGAAGTGTGAGCTGGAAGCAGGCTGAAAGCTCTGGGATGGTTAGTTACCTCTCACCTTTTCTCCTCCTGTGTGGGACATGGCGCCACAGTGAGTGACACCTGGCTGTGTCTACTTGCATATCGGATCCAGTAGTTGTAACTCCCCACAAGCCAGCTTACTTCTAGCTACAACCCTGGGAACCCCGCACACTGGACAGAGTCCAACATGAGAGGCTGGTGTGCACAGTGACCCGCTGGACATATTTTGGGTTATAAACCATTCCAGAAATTACTTTCATTCGAGTCCTTTACTAAGAACTAACTTTGCCTTTTGGGTATTTTTCATGCAGTCACTGGATAAGTGGTGATGCTCTTCAAAATACGTAATACTAGATATAGATTAGTCTCATTCATAGACTGTGTGTTCTACCAAAGCAAGAGTTTTGTAGTTTTTATTCACTGATGTGTACCTATCACCTGACACACTGTCTATTAGTTGAATGCATGAGCAAACAAATAAATAATAAACAAACTTTCCAACTTATCTATGTGTACAGTAGTGCAGGGCTCTCGTGAGTGTGTGTTAGCCAAATACAATTCATTATTTAAGTGGTTTAAAACAGATTAACCTTAAAATTGTAAATAAATACAAATTCTCTTATGAATTCCCTTCCTTTGCTGAACAGGCACTCTTGGAAATGATCCACATGTGACTGCCCTCCTTCAATCTACTCCCCTTGCAGGACGTAACCAAGCTACGCTTGGTGTACACTGACACCTACCGGCTGACACAGAAAATGGCTTCCATGTGCGTACATACATTCTCCAATCTCTTTCTTCCTTAAACTCTTATTTCCCAAATTTAGTTCAATTAATATTAGGAAATCTGTATTTCTGTATCCACTCTGCTCCATTGATAAATAGGATCTTCTCACGCAATTTCTCAAAAGTATGCTCTTTGGACTTAGTGTTCCCATAAAAAGGAGTTTCATGATCACATGAGATTCTAAGTATTATATATGACTCTAAGCAATGCACACTGAAGTCTAGAATATTAAGGTGCTGAGCAGTACAGCAGTAAAAATACCAATATAAAATTTCACTGAGTCCACTGACTTACAAATTTGTTTGACAATTACAGGCAAGAATTACTGCATGGTAATTATTTAATGATAGCATTTTTTCCTTCCACAGAAAATCTATTAATATCTTTTGAAATATATTTTGGGAAATACATTCTGCAATTTCCTACTGTTGCTCAGGCCGTCTCTTCTTTAACCTCTCACCCCCATTATCTTCCCATCCCTTAATTCTCAGATCAAATGCTACCTTCTCCATGAAATTTTCCTTAACAGAATTAATCAGAAAGCCCCTTATTTATGTCTATCATAGGACGTTGCATATGTATCTTGTAGAGTTTTTATATAATTTGTCAGTTTCTAAGATTAAACCTTGAGACTCTGGAAGTAAAAATTCTTATTTACATTTTTATCTTCTATATCTCTAAGCAGAAATGTTTACCCATAGGAAGCCTAAGTGAATGTTGAACTGAATCTGAGGCTCAGTATTGCATTCATTAAATACTTGGAGAGAAAACTAAGCCTTCAGTTTACAAGATAAACTAAACACAATACAGAGCTTGAGATTACACTCTTTAAAATGCTCAGGGGCCAGCCCCATGGCATAGTTGTCAAGTCCAGCATGCTCTGCTTTGGCAGCCCAGGTTCACAGGTAAGGATCCCAGGTGCAGACCTACACCACTAGTCAGCCATGCTGTGGCAGTGACCCACATACAAAGTAGAGGAAGACTGACACGGATGTTAGCTTATGGCTAATCTCCCTCAAGTAAAAAAAATGAGGAGGAAGATTGGCAGCAGATGTTAGCTCAGGGCAAATCTCCCTCAGCAAAAAAAAAAAAAAAAAAAGTTTATAAGTGTCCCAAAATCACGGAATTGCAGAATGTTAAGTATATCTATCCCAAAAGATGAAGAAATTAAGGCTCAGAGAGGAGGCTGTAACTTGGCCTGGCAATGTAGGTGGTCAAGGGAAAACCTGGACTAGATCCCATGTCTGACTCCAGTCTTATACTTTACCATTATAAAACGTCAAATGTCCTCCTACAACTTCTAAGTGCCCCAAATGTTTCAGGCCATCTCAATTGCAAATGCCCTAACAATCACTCCCCACTCTAGATGTGGGAATCGTTTTTGTCTCTGTCTTATTTCAGAGTGCTGACGTCCACTCCAGGTAAGATTATTAAATTTAAGAAATACGTTTCTACAATTGCGCCGAAGCCCACACCCATCTTTTTCAATTAGAAGATAGTGTGTTCCCTGTAATCTTGTTTTAGGTTCCCTCTACTCTTCCAGGATACACTTGCTGAGTTATTTGTAAAGTGACCTAATAATTTAAATATATCTATAAGCATCTTAAGAACTGTTTATGTAAGAATTTTGCTAAGAACAAGGTATTTCTAGATAATCTCTTACCCTCCAGTTCTGTTTCTGTTGCAGTTGTTTTTAAACACAAACCAAATGGTTTCATCAAAGAGGTAAAAAGTGGCTGGTGAGCTGAGGAGGATCTGGAGGCTCCGCAATGATTAAGTTAGCTCCCCTGCTGGGAAAGGAGTGGAATGAGTACACAAATGGTGGAGGGAGCAGCCACTGGAATCAGGTCCAAAGAAGCCTAGGAAAGCAAATCAAGTAGGAGACCTACATGAGAGCTCAATATGGAGAATATTAAAGAAATTAAGTATTTGCAAAGAAGCCCAGTGGCCGAGTGGTTAAGTTCTCTTCGCTCTGCTTCGGCGGCCCAGGGGTTTTGCCGGTTTGGATCCCAGGCGCGGACATGGCACCACTCATCAGGCCATGCTGAGGCTGCATCTCACATAGCACAACCAGAGGCACTCACAACTAGAATATACAACTATGTACTGGGGGGCTTTGGGGAGAAGAAGAAAACAAAAAGAAAATTGGCAACAGTTGTTAGCTCAGGTGCCAATCTTTAAAAAAAAAGCTTAGCACAGGCCTGATGCATAACACAAGCTCCATCAGTGATAGTCGATATTATTAGATCATTAAAACCACAATATTTATCCTTAAATACTTTAAAGAGGATGGGGTTTATATCAAGCTCACAAAAAAGAAGAGTAATAATGCACAGAAAACACAAAACTACCACCCCAAGGAAAATAAAAGTGGAATTGCAGTCTACAGAGTCTATATAAACCTTATTTGAACCCAGAAACACTTCTATTCAGAAAACTCAACTGTGCCTGAATAACTTTTCAGAGTTAACTTGAACAACCTGGCACATAAAATGTCAGCTATGCCTCCCAACCTCCCCCTTTTGGCCTTATTGATTCAGAAACAAACTCTGTGATAAAATTAGCAAGGTTAAGTCACTTCACCAGTAAAGGTACCATTATTTTATGTTGCTAAGAGAAGAAAAATGATGGAAAAAACAGATGCTAAGGAAATAAGAGTTTTAAAAAACTCCAAAAGTCTACAGGGCCTAGAATAAGTTTCTATGTATTTTTTAATATACTTCTTCAAGATGTAAGGAATAGTTTACTAATCATGGAGAATAGAAGGAATTTTTTCATAGGTCTATTAATGAGGACCTTACCCCTGCAAGGATACTTATAAACAAAGACATCAATTTCCATATCAATCCCTTTCTTACAGAAATATTACAAAAATAATATGGATAGCAGTTGCAATGAAAAGTTTAGAGTCCTATAGGTAATCATATACTCTTATCAGAGACAATAAACTATATATAATCTACACAAATGGATGATTATTTGAGAAGTTGCAAAATTCCACTCTGATTGGACATGACGGAGCATACGACAGGCATAGGAGAAGGCAGGGCTAGGGTGGTTAAACTGGAGCCAGGCTGTAGAGGACTTAGTACACTAATCCTAGGAGATAAAGATTTGGCGTCTGTAAAAGGAAGCAGGGGAGTGATATGACTGGGATGGCCAAGCCGGATGCAGCACGTATATTGGATTAGAGACTTTAGACAGGTTGAAGAGACACTTATAAACTCCACATGAAGAGTGCTGAACATCTGAACTAGGTTGACAGCAATTACGAAGAGAAAACAAATTTCTATTTGTTAAATAGAAATGAAGGAGATTTTGAAGGTAGACTGGACATGACTTCCTAACCGGCTGGATGTGGAGGGAGAAGGAAACAATTGAAGGGCGACTTTAGGACAAGCTTGGCTGACTAGGAGAATCGTGATGCCATTAAGAGAGATGCAAATAAGAAGAAACATGTTTGCCAGCAATATTAATAAGTTTCTTCTACTTTGGACATATTGAATTTGAGAAGTCATTGGGATATGTGGCAGAGGCATCCTAGACAAGATGGAGATGAAAGCAAAGAACTTAAGTGAAAGGTGAGACTGGAAATGCAGACTTGAAAGCTTTCACTCAACAGAAAATAGAGTTTCTACTATGAGAGCAAATGAGCTTAGCAAAGGGGAAAAAGAAGTCAGGAAGAACCCTCTCTTAGCAGGAAAGAGGGAAGAGTAGACATGGCAAGGGAGGAAGGGAAGAAGAGGTCAAAAGAAAGAGGAAAGGTAAGAGGTCAAAGAGGCCAAAAGAAACAGGAGAATGCCAAGGCTAACACTTCGAAGAAGAAATGGTGAAAAACAGTGAATGCTAAGGACTGAGAAAAAGCAAATGGTTTTGCTTACCAGGTGACCACTCGAGATCTTTGGATCGGCAGTTTCAGTAAATGATTGGAGTAAAAGCATAAACAGACATGCTAGAAAGATCTCCATAAACAAGACACAAAAGCAAAAGCCTTCCAATTCCAATTTTAATTTTCATAGGCTGAAGATGTCACAAGACATCATAAACAAAGTGTTAAAAGTAAGTTACAGGGGCTGGCCCAGTGGTGCAGCGGTTAAGTTCGCACATTCCACTTCAGCAGCCAGGGTTTGCCGGTTCGGATCCTGGGTGTGGACCTACGCACTGCTTGTCAAGCCATTCTGTGCCAGGCATCCCACATATAAAGTAGAGGAAGATGGGCACGGTTGTTAGCTCAGGGCCAGTCTTCCTCAGCAAAAAAAGAGGAGGATTGGCGGTGGATGTTACCTGAGGGCTAATCTTCCTCAAAAAATAAATAAATAAAAGTAAGTTACAGGGTGGAAAAAATATTTCCAATAGATAAAGGACTAATATCCACAATCTATAAGAACTTTTTATACCAAAGACACACATACACATACACACACAGAGGCACCAAAGTAGGCAAAGAACTAGGAACAGGCTATTCACAGAGGAGGAAGGTCAAATGGCTAGCAATTTGAAGTTGTTTAACCGTACTGGTAATCAGGAAAAGACTCATTTAGAAAAGATGCAATTCTATCAGATTGGCCAGAATTAGTAAACCTGATAATATCAAGCATTGGAATAGGTATGAAGAGAAGGGTAAAAGTACCAACTAGAATGGCCCCTAGGAGAACAAGTGGACAATATCTACAAATTTAAATAAGGACTTAAATAAAATTTAAGAAAGCACCACTCCTATTCTCCAATAAAAAGAACCAGGGCTCTTTTTATGGCTGATTCCAGGGCTGAGGCAGGGAAAATATAAGATGAGTCCAGAGCATTTTATAGTATTGGGAAGTAAGAAGGTGATCAAAAATTAAAACTGTGGGGGGCACGTCAAACGGACACAGGAGCCAGCCTCAGAGAGGTCCCAATGGCCAAAGCTGGATTAATCTGAGCAAGAAAATAAATAAATAACAAACAAATAAATATCATAGAATTTATAACCTGAGGATTACAACCCAAGGTATAAAATAAATATATATGAGTCTATGAGTCCATCTGATAAAAATAATAGAATAAAAAAATAGGGGACGGCCCTGTGGCCGAGCGGTTAAGTTCGCGCCCTACGCTTTGGCAGCCCAGGGTTTCGCTGGTTCGAGTCCTGGGCGTGGACATGGCACCGCTCATTAGGCCACGTTGAGGCGGCATCCCACATACCACAACTAGAAGGACCCACAACTAAAATATACAACTATGTACTTGGGGGATTTGGGGTGAAAAAGCAGAAAAAAAAAGAAGAAAAAAAGAATTAAAAAAATAGAAGAAACAAATCTTCCTTATGAAAAATTCCAATTAACATATGTAGATACTACTCTCCTTCCAGGAGGTGGAGCTTACCTTCCTCCTTCCCCTTTGAGTGTACGCTGGACTTACTGACTTTTTCCCAAAGAATAGAATTTGGAAAGGGAAAAACAGTCACTTCACAATGAAGAAACCTGGCCAGCACAACCTCAGCCAAGTGATCGAGGTGAATACTGCCATCGATGGCTGTGGATACCATGTACCCCCTGATATGATGTGATGGTATTCTTTCCAAAACCCATAACCTCAGTCTAATCAAGAGAAAAACATCAGAAAAACCAAAATTAAGGGGCACTACAAAATGCCTAACCAGTACTCCTCAAAGCTGTCAAGGTCATGAAAAATAGGCAAAGTCTGCAAAACTGTTACAGACCAGAAGAGACAAAGGAGACATGACGAATTAACCCAACGTCACATCATGCACTGGACCCTGGAATAGAAGAAGGACGTTAGCAGAAGACCTGGCACAATCCGAATAAAGCCTGGAATTGAGGTAAGGAGGAAATGAGGTAAGAAACCAATGCTGGTTTCTCAGCTTTGACAGAGGTGCCATGGTAATGCAAGGTAACACTAGGGGAGACTGAAACTGGGTGAAAGGTATGTACACAAGAACCATCTGCACCATCTCTGCAACTTTTCTGTAAATCTAAAACCAATCCCAAACAAAAACTTTATTTTAAAAAAATGTAAAATAAATATGCTCCAGGAGCAGCAACTCCACTTCTTTCCATGAACTTTAAAGAGCTCTTTGCAGAGGTGCACAAGAAGGCACGGACATGGTCTTCACTGCAGAAGTGCTGGTATCAGAGAAAAATTTAAAGTAATTTTAATAGGATGACTGCAGAAACCATGAAATACCTACATTACGGAATATCAGACAGCAGTTAAAAAAATGAGATCCATCTATATGGATTGAGAAGACATAATGTTGAGTGAAAAAATAAACTGTAGAAGGAACTGTAACATATGACAAGAAAAAGGAAAAGAGAATACACAAAATATTTCTCCATAAACTTCTGGGGCATTTATTAACATAAGCCTATGTTTAGATGTAGTCTGGCAAGACACACAGCAACCTGGTGACAGTAGTGACTTATAGAGGGGACTGGAGTTGGAGATGGTAGCCAAGGGGATTTGAGCTTTACCCTATGTGAGGTAGAAATTATTCTACAAGGAGAATGCCTTCATCATTTGCCTGGGGAATTAGGAATGATGAATTTTTTTCAGGTGGGGAGACAATTTTCCTCTAACATAGGAGAGAAGATGGCTCGGGGAAGGTTCTGGCAGTTGATGATATGGCGCAGTGATGCAGAGGGCGTCCCATGGAGACCGGGAGCATTGCTGGAGGCCCATGGCCTGAAGCCCTGCCTAGGTCCCTGAGGCAAGCACTCACGCTCATGGTGATGGTACAGTAGCAGTCAGCCTTAACAATGGGAGGCCAATAATGTAATGTTCAATTTATCTTCATTTTCATCAGAGGTGTAAGCACCTGGAGGGCTCTGGCAGCCATTTGGATAAAAAATCCCAAGTGACACTGAAAGAAACTGACTTCCTTCCTCTACTCCAGCTGACCTTAAAATCCAGCGTTCACTTTT
The DNA here is from genome assembly GCF_041296235.1 of Equus asinus. Taxonomy (NCBI): domain Eukaryota; kingdom Metazoa; phylum Chordata; class Mammalia; order Perissodactyla; family Equidae; genus Equus; species Equus asinus. Next base: position 22,766,003 of record NC_091813.1, read on the forward strand.
CACCCCCATTGTCTAGAATAAAAGCAGAAGCAACCAGGACCACTGCAGTTGCTGTACATGACAAATGTCAAACTAAAATTCTGGCAGACACGAAAGATTATGCACTTTTTCCTTTATACTGTTGATCCCACATTAGGCCAATAAATTTCCTTACACAGTGAGATTACAGAAATCACATGGAAAATCTTGAAGAAAATTTAACTCAGGGCATATATTTAACTAAGTGCTAAAGCTCCATTTAAAGTACTATGGTTTCCCTTAACATATTTTAAAGAGATCATTTCCCATCAATAATCTAGTATTTCTAAAAATATTTTGAGAAGCTTTAGATTTACAATTAACAGTTAAACTTCTTAACACAGCTAAGTTTCAGTAAATGATTGGAAGCTATGGTCCGTTTCCAACCCTCAATCTCCATTAAAATAGGCCAGTTAGAGTCTGTAGTCCATCATCTTAGTAACACAATACTCTTTGAATAAAGACAACAAAACTTTAACCCTGATGAACCCAACTATTTGCTTTCTCTGAGCGTACATTCAAGTAGATGATAAGCTGGAGAAAGTCACCCTATAAGAAAGATTAATATCACCATAAATTCATGATCACAAACCTCAAACAGGCAATGAACAATGCCTACTAATTGCTAATCCCACACATCTCAGCCACCTGCTCTCCAAAGGCCCGTTTTTAATCTCCATTCTCCTCAAATCTCCAACTCACCTCTTTCCCTCTTATGCCTCTTCCCCATCACTCCTATTCTACAGATGAAATAGAATCCATCAGAGGACGAGTCTCTCATCTTTCCAAAACCTAACACGCAAACCAGGCCCATCTGATCTTCTGTCATGTTACAGAGGGAGCATCCCTGCTCCTAAGGCGAGTTGCTACATCTGAGCTTGAGATACCAGTCCCTCCCTATCTTGTCAGGATCTCACCTTACCAGCCATCACTTCTTTCTCACGTGTCATCAACCTCTTCTGCTCAACAGGGTCCCCATGTTGGCTTTTAAACGGGCTCAAGGGGGCCTAACCCCACCTGCCTACCTTCAGTCAGCTCCCCATCTGCTTCCTGTCTCTCCTTCCCTTCTAGGCCAAACTTCTTGAACAGTTGTCCACACTTGTTTCCTTTGTTACATCAACTCTCACTCATTGTTCACTCACTACAATCCAGCTCCTAGCCCAGTCACCCAACAATCCCTGCTGAGGTCACTAATGACCTTTGTAATCTAAATCCAATGCACATTTTACATTCAACAACTTACCTGACCTCTCAACAGCATCTGACCACTTCTTCCTTCTCAAGGTACTTCCCTCCCTTAGCTCCTATGAAACAATACTCTGTTGCTTTCCTCCTTCCTCTCCAGTCACTCCTCCACCTCCTTCCCAGGCTCATCCTCATTTATCTGGCCAATACACATGGTAGTTCATCACCACTCGGTCCTTCCATCCTCTCTTCCTAAACAATCTCACCCATGCCCTTGGCTTCAATTATGACCAACACGCAGACAACTGAAGTTTACAAGTCCAGCCCAAAGCTTTCATCTGAACTCCAGGTCTATGTATTAACTTTCTATTTGCTGTATTGCTTGAATGACTCAAATGTACCTCAAACTCAACATGTATAAAACTGAACCTCATGATATTGTCCCAAAACTTGATTTTCTTCCAATGTTATCTACCCCAGTAAACAGTGATTCATTCCCCAAATCCAATCAGTCCCCAAACACTGCAATATTACTTACTAAGTATCTCTCGAATCTCTCTCAACCACCATCACCCACTGTAATCATTTCTCTTGGGCTCTGCAATGGCTTGCTATCTGATCTACCACATCCAACTGTTCTCTAGATGGCTAACAGAATAATCTTTCTGAGCCACACATTAAACCATCTCACCCTTCTCTCTGCATAAAACATTCAGTACACTCTTATTTTTCTTAGGATAAACACAGACACAAAATTTTAAAATGCCCTTTAGGATCCTGAATTGACGTAGGCAGGCCCCTCACTCCCCTCTCCCTGTTTCTCTCTCCAGTATAGCCACCCTGGCCCTCCTCCCATCCCTTGTACTCACTGCACTCTCTCTCATCCCAGATCCTTTTGTGTTGCTTTCTCCCTTGTCTAGAGACTCTTCATACAGTAACTCATTCTCATCCTTCAGACAGCAGCATCAATTCTTCCTGGAATCATTCCTGACCTGATTGGTCTCCCTATGATTTGCTCTCATAGCACCATAGCTCTCTTTCTCATAGCACTGATCAAGTTGCAATTTTGCATTCATTTGTCTTTCCCACTGGACTCTAATAAGGTCTGTGATGCGAGGCACCTGATCTCTTTTAGCTCAATTTTGTATTCCCCGTACCTAGCACAGTAGTATGCATTTAATAAGTAGTTGTTGAATGAATGAATGAGTTTCTTCAAAACTGAAGGTTGAAAACTTTTCTGTTTAATTTCCAAATTCAACAGATTCTTGAAATCCAATCTCTCCTGTCTAGTACCACTGAAAATGGCTTTTTCCCCTTACATCTAAAATACCTAAAACAGTAGGTTTTACAGGTTTGTAGGAGGAATCCCTGGCTCTAGCTTCTCTCCAATTCACCTATCTCTGTAAAGCTGACAGGATGCTGGGATAACATCTTCTTACGGGCAATCAAGATGGTACTAGGAAGGAAGACCAAGTGAAAAAAGAGACAGTACAAGAAGGAAGCTGGCAACCACTCCATCTGAGGATGCTTAGTTTGGAGGAGAGAAAATCTAGGAACATCAGATTATCTGAATATCTGAAGAGCTGTCACGTTCAAGAATGAGCAGATTAAATTTTTCATAGCTCTGGATGCAAGTTTCTGGGAGGCAGATTTCACCTCAATAAAAGGAGGACCATTCCAACACTTAGAACTCTCTCAGCGTGGTCGATTTTGTAAGCAGTAACTTTGCCATGACCCAGTGGATTCAAGCACAGTTTGGTGAAATGCGTAGCTCAGAGAACAGCGGTTCTCAAACATTTTTGTATCAGCTGTGAGATCCTTTCTTGAAACAAAAGCTTCTGAGGAGAACCTAATATGCTAAACAGGTAAATGAGAGCATCTCTGTGGGTAGAAAACTGCCCCTTCCCACCCCAAACTCTCCCAGCCACACGCCACTCCAGCAGCAGCCGCCTCGCGGGGCTCCACAGGATCCACTCCATGAAGACAGGCCTCTCCAGCGGCAGCCATCTCCCGGGGCTCCCCAGGATCCACTCCATGAAAACATGCACGCCTTCCCTGCGCAGTCCTTTTCAGCTTTTGCTGGGGTGGGGGTGGAATGGAGGAGAGTATTTCCTATACCTTTCTTCCATTTTCTTCAATTCAGCTAATGAATAATGTTTCCCATGAAAATCTGTTCCTCAGCATAGACACAGATTTTGGTCTTTTGAAAGAATTTTTTTTTGTATATCTACCATGTTACCTTAACTTTACTATAAATTCCTTTATGACAGAACTATTTGCTGTCCTGCTTTGCAATCACATATAATATCAAGTATAGTAGAAGGTAACACAAAGAGGAAAGAGAAACCCAAACCCTTCTGACATGAAAGGTTAATACAATTACTTGAGGTCTGACTCATAAAAATACCTAACACATGATTAAAAAACACAGAAGATGTGAAAAAACACTTCCATATACACATTCCACTTCCTTCCTTTATCTAATCCCAGTCCCCTCCCCCTTTTTACCCTCACAATCATGACTATACTTCTCTCACATTTTTTCATCCGAAGAAGGAAACCAGACTCCTCCCAAGAAAGTAATTCCAAGAGATGAATTACTTTTCATAGAAACCTGCTTTGACTGGACTCTCTAGGAAATCACTTTTTTTAGTTTTTATGGTCTTAATTTCCGTATCTTATTTAATGATTATAAATGAATTCATGGATAGCATAGGAATTCCACATAAAATAAGTTTGAATTTAGGCCACTGTACTTACACAGTCGACTCAAAGGAGGGATTTTTTCCAACTACTAATCAAAGAAATGTGTGCTCAACTTGCTTCACAATGAAGAACAGTCTTTAGATGGATAAGTCTTGGTGATAACATGGTACTAGCAGACGAATGTGTGAAAATTGCTTTCCAAAGAAGCAGTGATAGTTTCTCAGAGATATCTGATTACTTTCCTGTATTTTGAGATTACCTTCCTTTCAATGGATTCCTGTTCTAAGAAGCTAAGGCAATGGACTTCTAAAAAAAGAAAAAATCACATTTGTATTCTTAAACTCTGATCTGTAAGATCAGATATGAACACAGTATAAATCAGAAGTTTCTGCTACCAATGTTACATATTAAGATGCATAAATATTCACTGAATATAGTAGAGTGAGCAGTATATTTTGGGGAGTAATCAAAATGCTGACATTCTAAACTGCTAGGGGAATTGCTCTCGAGGAAGAATATACATTTATAGTGACATTTTCGGATCTCCTAAAACTTTATGGTTAAGGAACTACACAACATAATGAAAAAGCACTGAAATTGGAATCATGCCAACCTGGCTCTAATTCTGGCTCTATCACCAACTAACAAACTGACTAACTGGACTTATTTCTCTTATGCCTCTCAGTTTCTTCACTTATAAAATATAAGACACGGACATTCACATGTGAAGTACATTCACCGTACTTTGTGAAGTCAATGTCCCCTACTGGAGTGCACTGACAGTGTCACCCTGTGACTCCGACATGGGGAAGCAGAAGACGCTTACTTGAGAGGGTTTAATAAAGTGCTCTTCGGGGGTTAGTGACCAATCATTCACATGCTCATTTACTCTTCACTCATTCATTCATTGTAGCAACATATTCACACGCTATCCAAATAAGTGAATGCGAAGTGTTTAGCAGGTTACGCAATTACAATAATAGGTCTTAGATTTATGCTGGATCTAAAATTAGCATAAATGAACATTTGCTTTGCTTTGTGTTTTTATCAATCAAAACAACAAATTCCTCTGAATCGCCTCAAAAGCAGCTAATTTTATTTCCAAAGTATTTCAGGCTTTGGGAGTCTCTGCCACATCAGGTGCAGAGCATCAAAATTAAGCAGAGTTTGGTAATGATTTCTTGAATACGACACCAAAAACACAGGCCAAACAAGTAAAAATACACAAATGGAACTACATCAAACTTAAAAGCTTTTGTTGTAAATCAACAATTGATCAACAGAGTGAAAAGGCAACCTTTGGAATGAGAAAAAATATTTGCAGTTCATATGTCTGATAAGGGGTTAATTTCAGAACATATAAAGAACTACTACAGTCCAACAACAAAAAATCAAACAACTAAATTTAAAAATAGGCAAAGGACTTAGACATTTCTCCAAAGAAGATGTACAAATGGTCAGTAAGTATAAAGTAGTCAGTGTTATGAACTGAACTGTTTCTTCCCAAAATTCCTATGCTGAACGAGAACAGAGTTAGGGCTCTAACTCCTAGAGTGATTGTATTTGCACACAGGGCTTTTAAGGAAGTACTTAAGTTAAAGGAGGTCATAAGAATGGGGCCCTAATCTGATAGGACGGCTGTCCCTATCAGAGGAGGAAGAGACACGAGATCTCTCTCTGCACACGCAAAGAGAAGAGGTCATGGGAGGACAGACCGAGAGGGCAGCCATGTACAAGCCAGGAAGACAGGTCTTACCACAAATCAATCCTGAAGACCCCTTGATCTTGGACTTCCAGCCTCCAGTTCTGTGAGAAAACAAATTTCTGCTGTTTAAGCCACCCAGTCTGTGGCATTTTGTTACGGCAGCCTGAGCAGAAGACTACAAATTCAGAAAATAGCGTGGTGGTCACCAAAGGCTGGGAGAACGGGAAAGGGAAGTTGTTGTTTAATGGGTACAGAGTTTCAGATTTGCAAGATGAAAAAGTTCTGGAGATCTCTTTCACAACAAGGTGAATATACTTAACATTACTGAACTGTACATTTAAAAAGGGTTACACTGGTCAACTTTATATTATGCGGGTTTTACCACAATAAGAAAAATTAAGCAGAATTTCAATTTTCCTGCTGAAAAGAAGGAGAAAAAAAGATTAAAAAATACTACTTCACAAGTAAAAGCAAGTACCAATTCTATTTTATGCATATGAAATGTAAAGGGGTGTGCTTTAGACATGTTTTTATTTCATTAGAAAAAGCAATAATGACGACTACCAAGACAAAAACAACATTTCTATCTTAGAAGCAATATTTACCAATTCATAACCAACAGAGAGAAAGCTAGTTTATAAAGTCTAATCACTAAATTCTACTAAAACCAAGGGTGAATATAACATATCATTAACATTTCCTCCCTCGATATATTTTGCAAGAAAATACTGCTGTAAATAGTACGACATGGAACAGTTCTTCTCAATCCAAATTCTCCAGATTCCTAAAGTGGATATTTTAACTTTTGAAAAGGTGGGAAAACCACTACCAATACTAGGACTCATGTAACCCACACAATGGAGAGAATTCAATTTAGCTTAAAAGAAACCCCACTTATTCACACTTAATGATTACATTCCTCTAAGTTCTTTTCTCTTAAAAATATGAGAACAAAGAACTTTATACCTATGAAATTCTTTATTATTTTGTGTGTGTGTGTGTGTGTGTGTGTGAGAGAGAGAGAGAGAGAGAGACTGGCCCCGAGCTAACATCTGTGCTAACCTTCCTCTATTTTACGTGGGATGCCGCCACAGCATGGCTTCATGAGCAGTGGCTAGGTCCATGCCGGGATCTGAACTTGAGAACCCTGGGCCGCCAAAGTGGAGTGTGCAAACTTCACCACCACGCCACCAGGCTAGCCCTTCTTCATCACTTTTTAATAAAAATAAATTTATTCTTTATGTTTCCCAAATAGAAAAAAAAGAGAAGTGTAACAATAAACATTTATATTATATTTTACCACTTATTCTGTTTATTCTAACAAAGTTAACATGGGATTATAGAGATTTTGGCTCATGCCACAGTAAAATTTTTCTTATTTGCTGACTTACATACAATTTCAAGAAAATTATGGGCTATGCCAAGGGAAAAGGTAGACACAGCTTGATTTCAGGAGATAATCCAGAACAGGTTTCTCAAATTTGGCCTTATTGGCATTTGGGCCAGACAATTCTTTGTTGTAGGGGCTCTCCAATGCATTCAGGATGTTTAAGAACATCCCTGGCTCCACCTACTAGAGGTCAGTAGCACCGCCCAAGTTGTGAAAACCAAAAATGTCTCCCAACATTGCCTAGAGAACATGAGGCCACAGGTGAATTGATGAATTAGCAGAATTAAACAGCAGAAGTTAACTTAGAGTCCAAAGCTAAAAAGCTAATATTGAGGATCTAAACTTGATACGCAAACTAAAGAATGTGAGTTGTAGGATAACCATGAATAGAGAGAGAGCGGGTAAAACAACAATAGACTTCAAATGTTAAGAGACACGTGTGTCTACTGCTAGAAAGAAGGAACATTCTAAAAATATTTCATGCCACTTTTTTGTGTGTGCTCAAGGAAATAAAACCATAGTTACATTTGCTATTTTCCTCTTTTAGACTGCCATCTGGCAATCACACTTCAACTAGAAAAAAATTCTAGTCGATTGGACTAAAATAGTTAATGCACCATCCCTTGTGCCAAAAATATGCCAGAGTCTACAGTTTTGCTCAGTCATGCCCCAAAAGAAAGATACTAATGTCCTTAAAAGACAAAAGTAAATAACTCACGGGATACTTACTCAACTTTTGAAATTCCCTTCCTACCTTTGGGGGACAGAGAGCCAAACAGTAGCAAGAGGAAAAGCACAACAAAAGGAGTTACATACAACAGGCAAACTAAAGGAATCAAAATTACTTACTGGATGTCAACTTGTTCCCAAGACATACAGAGTTCAAAAAAAAAAAAAAGAGTCCACTAATAAATACAGCAGAACACAATTGACTGTAGTCATTATGTTTCCAGTGTCACAGGGATTTGTTAAGAATGAATGAAATAAGGGGACAGGGGTACTGAATCTCTGCAACATCCTCAAGAAAAGCAGTGCTAAGATTCTTCATAACAGTGAATACAAGATTCACCACCATAACTGAGACTATCATGTCCTTTTTCTTAACACCTAAAAGTTGTCCAAAAACACCCCCCACCCAAAAAAAAGCCTGGCACATCGAGACCAGTATATCCTCTGAGTTCTCTTTCACCAATCTGTAAAGGCAGGCTATGGCAACAATAACCTACAGTCACAAATACACAAACAGTAATTATCAAATACAAAGATAAGCAGAAAACCATGTGCCATTCATTTAACAAATGTTTTGTTAAATGTAGACATAAATTGTATGTTTTGGGCACTTCTACAAGGACTCATATAGATGTAATAATGAGCAGGACAGACAAGGTCCTGGCTCACATGGAGTTTATATCCTAGTGCAGGAATTCTAGTGAAATCATCAAACATGTGGGGAAAGCAATACCATGAAAGAGAGTACCCAACTCAACTTCTGTATTCAAAAGGAGAAGAATTCAACACCCAAGGGAAAAGAGTTAGTAGAAAAAAACAGAAGACTTTAAGTATAATTATTATTCCTAGAGAGCGAGAGAATATTGCATCTGTAAGACAGGGCCAGATGATGACATACCAGAAAAATCTGAATAAACACTTACATTTAGACACATATGTATGAAATCTTAGAAAACCAAATATAAAGAGAAGATCCCAAAGGTCTTCAGAGAGACAAAATAGGTATAAGATATTTTCAGATATTCAAGAATTGACTATAGTCCAAGTTTAAAAGAACTATTAAAGAGAGTACTTCATGAAATCAAACAATGGGACAAAGAATACTGAGTGAAAAAAACTGCAAAAAGATACATACAATACTATTTGCAAGTATTTTTAAAACATACCAAACAACACCACATATTTTTATAGAAAGACATACAATAAATATATAAAAACATTTATGGTCATGATGCATGAGTGTAAGTAAGAGGGAAGCACGTGGGTAGGGCTTCAGCCTAATAGTTCTTTAGGAAGAAACACAACCACCATCATCAGAATCACAAATGATCTCAACATAGGGGGAAGTGTACGTGAGGGAGGCAGCAAGAGAAGAGATGTCAAACTTTGTTACGAGTCTTTTCTTGTTCTGATGAGAGTATGGATACTAACCAAATCTAGATATTGATAGTAAAAAACAATAAGTTTAAGTATGTATGTTAAAAATTTATGGTTAACCACTAAAAATCATTTCGTAAGAGATATTTTTTACTTCCAAATCATCAGAGGAAAGAAATGACAGAAAAAGTAACCAAAGTAAAAGATAGCAGACTAAGTCCAATTATATCAATAACCACAATAAATTGTGAATTATTTAAATCCTCTATTAAACTATTCAGATTGTCCCGCTGGACTTTGAAAACATCCAACTACATGCAGTTTACAAGGTATATATTAACCAGACATAAATCTAAGATAAAACAACATAGGACAGCTGAAAATAAAGAAATGGAAAAAAGATGTAACAAACAATTTAAAAAAAGGAAATGAAATATAGCAATATTAACATCAGGCAAATTAGAATTAAAGAAAATAGCATCAAATGAAAGGAGAGTAAAATCTCCTATTGATAAAATATGCAATTAGTCAAGCTGTCATGTCACAAACCTTTATTTACCTAATAATACAGTTTCAAAATATATAATACAAAAACTAGTACCAAATCCGGAAGAAAATGACTTTTCCAAGATCATAGTGCAAGACATAACACATCTTTCTCAAAAACCCACATTTCAAATAAATAAAAAGATGATTGTAAAACATTTTAATAAACTTGACTATATACATCTAAATATATGATGGTCATACGTACATACACGAGTCAATAGAGTATAACCAATCAACAGCTTAAAAGCTGACTACGTATTAAGCCACACACATACAAACACAGAAAACAAACCTCAACAAAGTCCCCAAAGCATTAAACACATAAGCTATGTGCTCTGATCATGCCTCAATAAAACATAAGGATAGTAAATTGAACCTGTTCCATTTAGACTCACATAAGATGGGCAAAAATCTAAATGGCAGTTTGGGTAAGGGTGCAGGGAAACGGCATTTACAGAAACTTCAAGTGGGAGTATAAATTTGCAATGCCTTTTTGCAAAACAATTTGATATTAGCTATCAAAATTTTAAATGTCATTCCTTTTTACTCAGCAATTCTACTTCTAGAAAACCCTCTTATAACGAAAAGTACACAAAATCACAAAACAAATGTACAACAATACACAGTGCAATACTAATTATAGCAGCCAAAAAGTAATAACCCAAATTTCTATCAATAGAAAAATGGTTAAATTATGTTCAGTGTATCTATTTCACAAAATGCCAAGCACTGACAATGGAAAGAATCTCCAAGATACAGTATTGTGTTTTTCACAAGTGTAAAAAATACACATGCATCATTCAAATTGTTAACATGCAAAACAAATAGAAAAAGGAATGGAAGAATACACAACATACTTTTTACTTCTGGAGAGAGACACGATGGAGAACTTTCATATTTTACTTTGTCTATGTCTCTACTGTTTGAATATTTAATGATTTTCACTGCTTGTATGATTCAAAAAAGAAAAGACAAGCAATAATTTTTAAAATTTTATTTACTTCCCTGAAAAAGACTAGGATCTCTCTGTTCTCAGTACAAATTTGATCAAACTCACTTAAGAGTACAAGACAAGCGCAAACTTCCAATCTGTTCAAATAATAACACTTTCTGTTCGCTCTGCCAGAAATGCTCTTCACTCAGCTATGGCTCACTCCTTCACGTCCGTCAAGTTTTCCACTTAAATATCATCTTATCTGAGGAACCTTCCTTGACTCTTCACTACACAATGACAACTTCCTACACCCAGCCTACCACTCCCCAGCTACCTTGCTTTGCTTTATATTTCACTAGAGTAATTTACAACTGTGTCTTAGCGTCCTTGTCTCTAAAATGGGGTGATAATAGTACCCACCCCACAGGGGTGCTGTCAGGCTTGAATGAGCTGGGAGCCCTCGGCTGAGAGCCTGACCCACAGTAAGAGCCCTATCTGTCTCTGACTTTGTATCTGTCTTTTTTTGTGGTCCGCCTTACCCCATTAGAATGACGGCCCAGGAGGCAGGGCCTGTGCTCTGCTCACTGTTATATCCCGAATGCCTGGAACGTGCTTATCAGTAAATATTCATAGTTGTTGAAGCCTGATTTAGTACTGCAGCCATATGGACAGACAGCTGAGATTACAAGAAAAAGACCAATTATTTGCAGTAAAAGCAAGCTTTCTGTGCATAAGAATGAATCATCTGTAATAATTCAATCTACTTTGAAAGCATAGTATTTAGCAGTATGATTCCTAGCAGTTTCAAGTAGGGAAGTGGTACAGCACCGTTTAATTCATTAACTTCTTAACGCCAACACGGCAACAGAAACTAAAACCTTATGTGGAATGAGAAAACAAAAGCACAACCTACCTTTGGTTCCTGCTTTTGATGCATGGCTGGTAGAGGACCTTGACAGCGTTCCAGGCAGAACCGGAATCTGCCTCCAATATGTCTTCCAACAGCAGGAATTTTTTGATACTTTTGGAACTTCCCAAAGATTCGATCACCAAACTGTCTGAGTTTAAAAGCCACAGCTAAATAAGGAGAGAAAAGTCCAAGTATGAGTATATCACCACCCTATTCATATCTCATACCACCACTCAAAAGAACAAAACCAGAAAAATACCAGTGAAAGGGGCTGGCCCCGTGGCTAAGTGGTTAAGTCCGGCCCCCTCTGCTTCAGCAGCCCGGGTTTGCGCGTTCAGATCTCGGGTGCAGACCTACGCCACTCGTCAAGTCAGCTGTGGCAATGACCCACACACAAAATAGAAGAAGATCAGCATAGATGTTAGCTCAGGGCTGATCTTCCTCAAGCAAAAAAAAAAAAAAAAGAGGAAGATTGGCAATAGATGTTAGCTCAGAGCAAATTGTCCTCACCAAAAAAAAAAAAAAAAAAAACCCAGCAAAAAAAAATAGGAGAATCGTGTATATAATTTTTAGATAGGGTAAGCCTTTCAAAGCACAACATTTGGGAGAGCAACTGACATCATAAAGTTTAAAAAAAAAAGACAATCAACCTTTTTTAGAGAAGTATTTATTAGAAATATAACAAAGCTATTATCTATAATAAATAGAGCTCCTAGGAATCAGTACGGGGGGGAGAAACAGCCCAATAGAAATACAAGCAAAGAATACGAACATAAGTGATAAACATATATCAAAATGTTAGTATAACTAGTAATAAGGAAATGTAAAATTTGTGTGCCACCCTTTCTCACTTATCAGACTGGCAAATACAAACAGACTGATAACATGCAGCTCAGAAGAGGGGTTTAGAATGCGTATTCCCACACGCTGCTGGTGGAAGTGGTTGGCGATTTTGATGCATGTGATTTATTGAGGGGCTCAGCTGGAGTCTGGCTTAAGCCTGACCCCATGGGGAGCTCTGGAGCCTGAACAGCACCTACAGAGTCTGCCCCACCTCAAGACAGGAGGCCCCAGCTTTTTGTACCCCAGGGTCAAATCACTGGCAGTGGCTGACTAGTGCAGGGGTGGGGGACTGGGGGGACAAGCAGCTTCCTCAGCAGGGTGGCATCTGCCAGGTAAGGGCAAGTCTCTGGGGAAGAGGGCAGCTGTGAGCAATCAGCAGCCCACGCTCTCAGCAGCCGGGAAGTGGGTGTGCCGGCTGAGTAAAGGGATCTGGATGGGGCAAGAATGTCTCACTGTAAGGGATAAATCAACACAACTTTTTGGGAGGGTGATAACTATCAGCGTTTAAAATACACAAATTCTAAGTCAAATACCATATGATTTCACTCATAAGTAGAAGACAAAAACAACAACAACAAACAAACAACATAGATACAGAGATTAGATCGTTGGTTACCAGAGGGGAAGGGGGGGGGAGGGTGAAAAGAGTAAAAGGGCACATGTGTGTGGTGACAGACGGTAATGAGTCTCTGGGTGGTGAACATGATGTAGTCTACACAGAAATCAAACTATGATGTACACCTGAAATTTACATAATGGTATAAACCATTGTTACCTTAAGTAAAAAATAAATAAATAAAACCCACAAATTCTAATACTGCATTAGATTAGAAAGATCTGCTTCTAAACAGATACTCAAATGCATGGGCAAAGATTACTTCATCGCAGCACTGTCTTTAACAGTCATACGATGGAATTCTAGTCCTTAAAGAGTCCAATCGACATTACACTAACAAGAAACGATCCTCATGACATAGTGTTGTGTGAAGTAAGCATGTTGAAGAAAAATGCTCCTCACATCATCCTGGTTTTTCTACAAACAGGCAAGTACCTCAGTGTATATACATTTAGCTGTATATAGAGAGGGAAAAAAATGTTGAAGTACACATATGAGTCTGTTAATAATGTTTAACTTCAATACGATATCACAGGGCAGGAGAGGGGACAAGGTGGGCCAACTACCATTTCTTTTACGTTCTGCGTGTTGTCTGAATGTGTTCCCAGAATGTATTATTTTTATAAAGAAAGTTTTTAAAATTTAAACTGGTAGTAGGTTTAAAAAGTTTCTACTCCTGATTTTTAACTTGAAAACCTTGCACTAAAAGAAAATTAAAACTGATTTCACACTATGATTATGAGGTACACTTAGTAACAACTTCAGCCAAATATTTTAGCTTTTGGTAGAAATTATCCGAAATTAGAGCAGCATGAGGTCCCCATAAAAGATGGCCAGCTACAAAGCCACACCGAGTAACAACTCAAGCCCTGCCTCCACAAGCTACCACGTATCCCAGCCTGTGAGTTCCTTGAAGGTATTTTTGTTCTACCTTGAACATCTAGAAAAGTGTCTCTCAAATAAGAAGTGCTCAAGGTGTGTCTACTGTTGAATAAAACAGATGTGGAGGAAGAGAAGAAACTCGGGCCCTGATTCTTGCATTTTCACATAAATGTCTCAAATTCTTTTCTGCAGGACATTATTTTTAACAGAAGCAGTGTAATGTTAGATGCTTGTGGTGCATGTAGGGGATGATTCTGCCAACTGCAGAGCCTCTCCTCCAAAACGTATCACTGCTTCTCAAACATTAAAGCATTGAAATCAGGGTCTCGAAGAGATATCTGCACTCCACGTTCACTGCAGTACTATCTACAACAGCCAAGAGGTGGAAACAAGCTAAACGCCCATCAATGGATGAATCGATAAAGAAAATATGGTTCAGACATACAATGGGATATGATTAAGCCTCAAAAAAAGAGATCCTCTAATTGTGACAATATGGATGAACTTCGGAGGACATTATGTTAAGTGAAAATAAGCCAGACACAGAAGCACAAATACTGTATGACTGCACTTATATGAGGAATCTAAAATAGTCTAACTCATAGAAGCAGAGAGTAGAATGGTGGTAGCCAGGAGCTGGAGGGAGAGAGAAATGGACAGTTGCTAACCAAAGGCTATAAAGTTTCAGTTAGGCAAGATGAATAAGCGCTAGAGACCTCGTGCAACACTGTGCCTCTAACTAACAAGGCTGTGTTGTACATTTAAATCGTGAAGAGGGTAGATCTCATGTTAAGTGTTCCTATCACGATGTTTAAAAAACCTGGAGCAACAGAATATATTTTAAACATAAGAGTATCAAATAAGAAAAAAAAACATGAGAGAGAACTGTGTTATACTGACCAAGAAAAGCTACTAAAAGCCGAGAGTGAACAACCTTATCTTACGTTACGGCGTGAGCTTCTCCAGAGCACGAACCAGGTTTCTTCTCCCTGTATCCCCAGTACTTAGCACACAGAGGTATTTGGTCATTTGTTACTAAATTAAGGGAGTTTGATTTATGAATTAAACTGCTACTAAAAGTTCAGTTTTTGATCATTTATTTTCTAGACCTAAGAATTGAGAAAAAAGAATGACAAAAACTAAAGAATTTCTGAAACCCTGGATTACTAAGCTACAAAAAGCCGGGTAAAATAATTTCTTACCAAGATGTACGCTTTGCCATCCTGACCTTGAACAGTGAATCTAAAAGTGCTTCGAGCAGAGGAGAGTTCCACCAGACACTGGGCAATGACACTCTGGACAAACCGAGACCTGTTTGAACCAAAATCAGTTTTCACAACGTGCCTCTCATGATAACTCTAACAGGCAAGATGAGCCCAGAATACCCCAGGGTACCTAAAGCAGAGGCAAGTGCCTGCCAGACTTTTCTGTCTGCTGCCCATTCCCTCACAATCTGTGCTCATGTGGATTTTAACATATTTTCATATTTGTGTTTGCTCCATTCTTCTTTAACCTATTCTCCAATCTTAAATACATTCTCCACTGCAAACCTAACTATAGCCCCTTACTGAACGAAAAATACTATGTTAGACAAGTTAATATTCCAATCGTGCTGCAACACACTAAACAGTGAAGAACTAAGCTAAAAAAGGTGGGAAATTCCCTCCAAACATCAGACAGTATTGTCTGCAATGTTTTCCATTTGGATCCCCTCAAAGCGTCAGCTCTGAGGTACAGAAGCAATGTATTTACGATAGGATAAAGTCCAAGGTCATAATTAGATTACCAAAATTCTTAGACATCAATAAAGAATCTGAAATAAAGACACATTATAGTCAACTTTTATTTGTGAACTAAAAAAATTCAAAGGAAAGAAATACTATGGATTTGGTGGCTAAGTACTTTTTCTTTTTTAAAAAAAACAGGAGTCATTTGAAAACTGACCTATGTTTCAAATTTTAAATAAATCAAATTAAAACCAGACATAATTATTCAAAAACCTATTTATGATTACGTTATAATATCTTGGATATATGGCAAACAGAAAAAAGCACAAAAAACTTTCAGAATAAGAAGATTTATATGAGCACACTTGTCAATACCATCAGGTAAGCAAACCACAAATAAATCCTCAAGTCACGTGTGTGGTTTGGTTCAACTATCTAGAAGCTTTTCTCAAAGGCTTTTATTTTTCTTTTCCAAATAGAGGTATAAATAAAAATGAATTTCCAAATAATTTCCCATTTGTACCTTGGTATGATGGGAAAATTTCTCTCAGATGGCTGAATAATTATCTCTGTCATATAAAACTTGGTGGTTTCTAGAAACAAAAAATAAGAAAATTAACCCCCCCCAATACACTAATATGGTGGCATGCTGGTCTCACACTATGACATTCCAAAGTAAATATTCGACATACTGGTAAAATTAACATTCAGTAAACGTTTCAAAAAATGACTTAGTTTAAGAAGACAAAGCATTGATGACTATAAGGAGACAGTCCTGAGCCTTCAGATGGCCTGGTGTCTGTACAAAACAGCACGTCCCAAGGGCCTGCAGCCCAGCAAGACTCTGCTCACATTCGTGGAAGGTTTCCAAATCAGTCACATCACAGCCATGGCCCACTTACCTATACATCAGTCATACAATTTCTTCATTTCCGTAGAGTAGCCACTAACCTAGAAGTCACTGGAAAAGACTTTTTTTTAAAATGTTGTCAAAGTTGTTTTTTTCCCTTGAAAATATCACATTTTTTAATTAAATATTTTTATTGAGGTAACACTGGTTTATAAAATTATGTAAATTCCAGGTATACATCATTACATTTGACTTCTGCGTATACTTCATTGTATTCACCACCAAAGGTCTAGTTGCTGTGCGTCACCATACACACGTGCCCCTTTCACCCTCCCATTACCCCCTCCCCCTCTAGTAACCACCAATCTGCTCTCTGTGTCGATGTGCTTGTTTATCTTCCACATATGAGTGAAGTCGACAGTATTTGACATTCTCTATCTGACTTATTTCGCTTAGCATGATACCCTCAAGGTCCATCCATATTGTTGCAAATGTCAAGATTTCATCTTTCTTATGGCTGAGTCCATTGTACGTATATATACCACCTCTTCTTTACCCATTCATCCATTGATAGGCACTTAGGATGTTTCCAAGTCTTAGCTACTGCGAATAATGCTGCAATGAACACAGGGTTGCATATATCTCTTTGAATTAGTGTTGTCATGTTCTTTGGATAAATACCTGGAAGTGGAATAGCTGGATCATATGGTAGTTCTATTTTTAATTTTTTGAGGAATCTCCATATTGTTTTCTATAGAGGTTGCACCACTTTACATTCCCACCAGCAGTATACAAGGGTTGCCTTTTCTCCACATCCTCGCCAACACTTGTTACTTCTCTTTTTCTTTTCTTTTTTATTTTTTTTTTTCGCTGAGAAAGATTCACCCTGAGCTAGAATTCCATTGCAAATTTTCCTCTTTTTCTTTTTTTGTATGTGAGACACCACCATAGCATGGCCACTGACAGACGTGTGGTGTAGGTTCGAGCCTGGGAACTGAACCTGGGCTGCTGAAGTAGAGGACACCAAACTTAACCACTAGGCCACCAGGGCTGGCACTTTTCTCTCTCTTTTTTTTTTTTTTTTTTTTGGTGAGGAAGAGTAGCCCTGAGCTAACATCTGTTGCCAGTCTCCCTCTTTTTGCTTGAGGAAGATTGTCACTGAGCTAACATCTGTGCCAATCTGCCCCTATTTTGTATGTGGGATGCCACCACAGCATGGCTTGATGAGCAGTGTGTAGATCCATGCCAGGTATCCAAACCCACAAACCCCAGGCTGCTGAAGCGGAGTGTGCAAACCCAACCACTACACCACCAGGCCAGTCCCTGACCCTTCTCTTTTTAATGATAAGCATTCTGACGGTCTGATGTGATATCTCATTGTAGTTTTGATTTGCATTTCCCTGATGATTAGTGATGTTGAACATCTGTTCATGTGCCTGTTGGCCATCTGTATATCTTCTTTGGAAAATGTCTGTTTAGATCCTCTGTCCATATTTTAATTGGACTGTTTGTTTTTTTGTTGTTGAGTTGTATGAGTTCTTTATATATTTTGGATATAACCCATAATCAGATATATGATTTGCAAATATCTTCTCCCAATTGTTAGGCTGTCTTTTCGTTATGTTGATGGTCTCCATTGCTGTGCAGAAGCTTTTTAGTTTGATGTAGTCCCATTTGTTTATTTTTTCTATTGTTTCCCTTGCCTGGTCAGACATAGTACTTGAAAATATGCTGCTAAGACCAATGATAAAGAGCATATTGCCTATGTTTTCCTCCAGGAGTTTCATAGTTTCAAGTTTACATTCAAGTCTTTAATCTATTTTGAGCTAATTTTTGTGAATGGGGTAAGATAATAGTCCACTTTCATTCTTTTGCATGTGGCTGTGCAGTGTTCCCAACACCATTCCTTGCTCCATTGTATGTTCTTGGCTTCTTTGTGGAAAATCAGCTCTCCATAAAAGTGTGGGTTTATTTCTGTGCTCTCATTTCTGTTCCATTGATCCATGTGTCTCTTTTTGTGCCAGTACCATGCTGTTTTGATTACTTTAGCTTCGTAGCATATTTTGAAATCAGAAAGTGATACTTCCAAGCTCTGTTCTTTTTTCTCAGAATTGCTTTGGCTATCTGGGGTCGTTCATTGTTCCATAAAAATTTTAGGATTCTTTGTTCCATTTCTGTGAAAAATGTCATTGGGATTCTGATAGGGATTGCATTGAATCTGTAGATTGCTTTAGATAATATGGACATTTTAACTATGTTAATTCTTCCAGTCCATGAGCACAGAATATCTACTTCTCTGTGTCTTCCTCAGTTTCTTTCCACAATGTCTTAAACTTTTTGGTGTACAGGTCTTTCATCTTCTTGGTTACATTTATTCCTAGGCATTTTATTCTTGCTGTGATTGTAAATGGGACTGTATTATTGATTTCTGTTTCTTCTAGTTTGTTGTTAGTGTATAGAAATGCAACTGATTTTTGTATAGTGATTTTGTACCCTGCAACTTTTTCATATTCATTTATTATTTCTAATAGTCTTTTGGTGGATTCTTTAGGGTTTTCTATACATAAAATCAAGTCATCTGCAAATAGTGACAGTTTTACTTCTTCCTTCCCAATTCCAATACATTTATTTCTTTTTCTTGCCTAATTGCTGTGGCTAGAACTTCCAATAACATGCTGAATAAGAGCGGGAAGGGTGGGCATGCTTGTCTTGTTTCTGTTCTTAGAGGGATAGCTTTCAATTTTTCATCATTCAGTACAATGTTAGATGTGGGTTTGACATATATTGCCTTTATTATGTTGAAGCATTTTCCTTCTATACTCATTTTATTGAGAGTTTTTATTTTAAGTGGATAGTGAATCTTGT
The DNA here is from genome assembly GCF_041296235.1 of Equus asinus. NCBI lineage: Eukaryota > Metazoa > Chordata > Mammalia > Perissodactyla > Equidae > Equus > Equus asinus. The sequence continues at coordinate 22,785,289 of NC_091813.1, forward strand.
CAAATGTTTTCTCTGCAACTATTGAGATGATCATGTGATTTTTATTCTTCATTTTGTTAATGTGGTGTATCACATTGACTGATTCGTGGCCGTTGAACCACCCTTGCATCCCTAGAATCAATACTACTTGATCATGGTGTATGATCCTTTTAATGTATTGCTGTATTGAATTTCCTAATATTTTGTTGAGGATTTTTGTATCTATATTCATCAATGGTATTGGCTTACAATTTTCCTTTTCTGTGTTGTCTTTGTCTTGTTTGGGTTTTAGGGTGATGTTGGCCTCATAAAATGAGTTAGGAAGCATCCCTTCCTTTTCAACTTTTTGGAAGAGCTTGAGAAGGATATTAAATTTTCTTTGAATGTTTGGTAGAATTCACCAGAGAAGCCATCTGGTCCTGGACTTTCATTTTTTGATTACTGTTTCAATCTCTTTACTAGAGATTAGTCTATTTTGATTCTCCATTTCTTCTTGATTTAGTTTTGGAAGGTTCTATGATTACAGATTTATCCATTTCTTCTAAGTTATTCAATTTGTTGGCATATAGCTTTTCATAGTATTCTCTTACAATCCTTTCTATTTCTGTGGTATCTGGTGTAATTTCTCCTTTTTCATTTCTGATTTTATTGGTTTGAGCCTTCTCTTTTTTCCTAGTGAGTCTAGCTAAAGATTTGTCAATTTTGTTTATCTTCTCCAAGAACCAGCTCCTGGTTTCATCGATCTTTTCTATTGCAGCTTTCTTCTTGTAGCTGATTTCTATTTTCATACCTTTGTGGTTGGAAAAGATGCTTGATATGATTTCAATCTTTTTAAATTTATTGAGACTTGTTTTATTTCCTGACATATGGTCTATCTTTGCACTTGAGAAGAATATATATTCTGCTACTTTGGGATGAAATGTTCTATATACATATATATAGAGAGAGTCCATCAAGTCTAGTATTTCATTTAATGCCAATGTTTCCTTCTTGACTCTGTGTGGGTGAACCATCCGTTGACGTTAGTGGGGTATTAAAGTCTCATACTACTATTATGCTGCTGTCAATTTCTCCCTTTAGGTCTGTTAACAGTTGCTTTATATACTTTAGTGCTCCTATGTTAGGACATATATATTAATAAATGTTAAATCTTCTTGGTGGATTGTTCCCATTATTTAATGTCCATCTTTGTCTCTTATCTTTTTTGGCTTGAAGCCTATTTCACCTGATATAGGTATGGCTACACTTGCTTTCTTTTGGTTGCCAACTGCTTGGAGCATCATCTTCCAACCCTTCATTCTGAGCCTGTGTTTGTTTTTAGTCACCGAGATGTGTTTCCTGGGGACAGCATATTGTTTGGTCTTGGTTTTTAATCCATCTGGTCACTCTGAGTCTTTTGATTGGTGAATTCAGTCCATTTACATTTAGGGTGATTACTGATACGTGAGGACTTAATACTGCCATTTTATCTTTTGTTTTGTGCTAGCTCTTTGTGTCCATTGTTTCTTTCCTTGTGTTTCTGTCTGCCACTTGAGTTTGGTAGTTTTCTGTGATGTGTTTCTCAGTTTCCTCTTTTTTTAAGCTTTGTGACTATGCCCTGCGTTTTTCTTTTGTAGTTACCACAAGATTGTATAAAAGACTTCACAGATGAGATAGTCCTTTTTCTGCTTACAGCATCTTATGTTCATTTGCCTATGCAGGTTCTATCCTTTTCCTCCTCCCCTTCTATGTTTTTGTGACACAAATTATCCTTTTTTGTATTGTGAGTTCATTACCAAATTGAAGTGGTTATAGTTATTTTTAATGCTGTCTTTCTCTTTGACCTTTATGTTTTAATTGTTTACTAACCTATTCTGATAGAGAGTTGCAATTTTCTGAGTCTATCTGTCTAATGTCACCCTGCTTAAAGTGCTGTATACCTTTGCCTTTTTGTTTCACATAGGAGAGCTCTTTACAAGACTTTTGGTATGGCAGATCTAGTGGCGATGAACTCCCTCAGCCTTTGTTTGTCTGGGAAGGCCTGAAAAAGCCTTTTTAATCATAGTACCCAAAGTGCATGCATGGATGCTATGAACCTCACATTAATACTTATCCAGAATCTCACTGAGTCTATTAATGTACAATTCTCACCAAACCTGGTTATCTGATTACTTACCTACAGAAAAATTTAAACAGTTAACTAAATATCTAATAGAAATGATTATAAACACAACCATTTTGGATTTTTTAAAAGTCCATGAAAAATATGTACTCTGAATGAAGGAAATGCAAATTAAAATGAGATATTTTTCAGCATGAAATGAATAAAATATTTTTAAATGATAAGGTGCAGCACTGATTAAGATATGGAGAAATGGATACACTAATTCACATTCTGCTGTCAGAATAGGAAATGATAGATTTCTGGAAAGCCTCTTGTCAAAGCCCTTAAAAATGTATGCATATTTTGACACTATAATTAAACACCTAATACTTTATCTCAAAGAAATACTCAAGGATATCTGCAAAAATTTACCTATAAAGATGTTCTTTTTTTTTTTTTTTTAAAGATTTTATTTTTTCCTTTTTCTCCCCAAAGCCCCCCGGTACATAGTTGTATATTCTTAGTTGTGGGTCCTTCTAGTTGTGGCATGTGGGATGCCACCTCAGCGTGGTTTGATGAGCAGTGCCATGTCCACGCCCAGGATTCGAACCAACGAAACACTGGGCCGCCTGCAGCAGAGCGCGCAAACTTAACCACTCGGCCACGGGGCCAGCCCCAAGATGTTCTTAATATTAACAGAAAAATACTGAAAACAAACATCTAAAAATTCACAATAGGTTGGGTTAAATAAACAATTTCACATTTAGGCAAGAGAATTCTATGTAGTCATTAAAAATGGTGTGACAAAAAATTTTTAATTGTTTTAATAAGAAAGAAAGTTGTTGCTGGTAGATTTCCTGAAAATGTTTTCAATTGCTCAAAATAACACACAGAAAAGGGCCAAAAAATAAAAATCAATGGACAATTTAACAGATCATCATATATCTAGAGCCATGATGATAAATCTATTTATTTGTCCTTGAAGTTCAATTTTCACTTTACTATTTTGAAGTTACATTACTAGATACAGGATTGAACCCTTTAACATTATGAAGTGATCCCTTTTTCCCAGTTGTTGTTAAACTATAATTTAATTCAATAATTTAATCTCAGAGGTATTATTAATTTTATACAGTTAATATTCATTTAGCATCATCCACATATTTACCACTCTCTTTACTAATCCTTCTGGAACTTAGACCTTCTATCTGGGATCATTTTATTCTACCTGAGGTACAAGTAGGATTTCTTTTAATAAGAAACTAGTAGTAGCACATTGTCCTAATTTTTGTTTGCCAGGAAATATATTTATCTTTGTCTTCATCCTTGAACGACATTTTCATCTGATATAAAATCCTAGATTAACAGTTATTTCTCTGTGCACACTGAAAGCATCTTTCTGCTGTTTTCAAACTTCCATTACTGCTGTTCCTCTGAAGGTGATCTGTCATTTCTCTTTGGTTGCTATTAATATTTTTTCTGTTTTTTATTTTTCTGCAGTATCACTCTGACATGTACAGCTAAAGATATTTTATTTACCTTACTTGAGCCTCATTTAATTAGAATTCATTGGAACTCTTAAATCTGTACACTGTTTTTTTCCATCACTTTTGCAGAATTCTCAGCAATTCTCTCTTTTCCTGTGCTAGAATACAGGTTTTTCTTCTCATTTATCTTCTGTTCATTAATTCTTTCTCCAACTTGTACCTAATGTTCTGTTAAACCACCCATTGAATTTTTAATTTCAATTATAATATATTTTTTAGAAATTCTATGGTGGATCTTTTTCAAATTTCTTTACTGATATTGTTGCCTTTTCCTTTCAATATCTTTAAACCTGTCTTTTATATTGTTACATATAGTAAGCCTGGTTACCTTACAGTTTACATTCAATAGTTCTAATAGCATAAGTCTGTTTCTACTGTTTGCCGTTTTTGTTAGTTTCTGCTGATGGAAGTCTAGTTTACTTGTGTGCTTATTTATCCTTGGTTGTATGCTAAACACTGTACTTGACAAATTATTTGTGGGAATAATATGAGTTTTACAATGAAGGTATTTTCCTCCAGAGGTGATTTGCATTTGATTTTGCCAGGCACATGATGTTATGTCTAGACCAAGTTCAAGACTTGAAATTCCCTAAGTCCCAAAGGATTGATAACCTATCTGTAATTCACAGGGTTGTTCCACTTCTGACTCGCCCTCACTGTGAGGGTATGGACCTTTAGGCTTTCATATTTTTGTGCAGATAGTCACCTGCCAGGTTCTCATCTTGTGTCTTTGATTTCTGTCCTTACTTCTCAAACCAACCAAAACAAAAGTTCTAATTTTAGAAGACTGGCAAATTGCAGTGAAAAGGTGGCTTCAATTTTGTGCTAACCTCTTTCAAGTTTGCTTTTGAGGTAGTTTACCCCCAATTTTCCGTTTATTTTGCTCTTCGTTCCCTCCTATGGATTCCAATTACCATCTAGTGTCGGTCATTTCAGCCTGAAGAATTTCTTTTAGCATTTTTCGTGGAGAAGGTCTGCTAGTACTGTATTATTTCCATTATTTATAGGAAAATGTCCTTATTTTGCCTTTGTTTTTGAAGGACAGTTTTTTTTGGATACAGAATTGCTGGCTGACAGGTGTTTTGGGGAGTTTGTTCCCCCCACCGTTTTGAATAGCTCATTTTCGTGTGTTCTGGCTGTCATTTCTCTAAGAAGTCTGCTTTAGTTGAATCATGCAATCCCTATATGTGATACTTTGTTTCTCTCTTGCTACTTTCAAGATTCTCTCTTCATCTTTGGCCTTTGCGAGTTTGGCAACAATGTGCCCAGGTGAGATGCTCTTTGTGTTTATCCTACTTGAGATTCATTGCAATTCCTGGATCTGAAAGTTAATCTTTTTTCACCAAATTTGCCAAGATTTCAGCCATTTTTTCTACAATTTTTTCCCCAATCCTTTCTTTTTCTCCCCACCTTCTGAAATTCCACTTCACGTTTATTGAAACATTTAGTATTCTTCCACAAATCTCATAGGTTCTGTTCATTTTGCTTCAGATTCTTTTCTCTCTTTTCTTTTGATTGGTTAACCGCTATTAAATCTATCTTCCAGTTCAATGATTTTTTTTCTGTCATGTCAAATATGTGGTTTAGCTAATGTAGTGAATTTTTCTTTTCGGTTACTGTACTTTTCAGCTCTATAATTACCAATTGGTCCTTTCTTTGAAGTTTCCAATTTATTGAGATTTGCTACTAGTTGACTCAAGAGGTTCTTTCCTTTTAATTCTTTGCCATATTTATAATAGTTGCTTCACCATCTTTGCTAAATCTAATATTTGTGCTTACTTAGCACCTATTTATTGAGTCTTGTTTTTTTCTTGAGTATGAATCACTCTTTTCTGTTTCTTTGCATGTCTAATAATTTCTGGATAGAAGTAGGACATTTTATGTAACACATTGTAGCAATTTGGGATTTTATTTTGTTCTTTAAGGGTTGTGGTTTATACGTAAAGTAGTCAATTAACTAGCCTAGACTCAAAGTGTGGAATACGTCTTCCCACAGTAGCCACTAATGTCTCTGCTCAGTTTTATTTTGTTTAGCCTGGCTCCCTGGAGAGTATTTACTATATCTGCACAGTTTAGCTGTAAGCAAATAATTTGGGGAGAGGTTCTGCTCAAATAGCCAGTAAGGCTTCCACCTTCCACTGCCCAAGTTGTGTGTGGATTGAGAAATGTAATCAAAGGCACAGTAAATATGCAGGCGTCCCCAGGCCCTCAATTCTCATTGGATTCTCCGGCATCTTCCGTGCGCACGTATAGTTTAGCAGTCAGCCAGAGTTGTCTGAAGAAGTTATCATCTCAGTCCCTCCTTGGTCCTCTTGCTTCTAAAATCTCCTTCTCAAATTTCTAGTTTCCCTGTTGCCTACCCTGAACCAAATCCACTCTCTGTAGACAATAATGCTGTGGGGTTTTCCTGCCCAAGTAGGGGGGAGAGGGGAGGATGGCAATGCTCCCAAACAAAAATTTGCCATTCTAACCGAATGCAGCAGCACTTTTTCATAATTAAACACTTCTCAAATCATTGCTTCATTTTGGTCATTTTCCAGTGGTGGTGGTTAATAATTTTTTGAACGTGTACAGTTTTGTACTTGTCTGCATAATGGAATTGCCCATTCTCTTTATGCTACTATTTTTGGAAATGGAGTCCTACTGGTTTACTTTTAGAGTAGATGTGGGTGCAGTTCTCTTACATCACACCCTCGCACACATGCACACACTCATACATATTGATCTCCTAATATACTTATGTATTACATCATTAAGATGTTTGGTCAAATCAACATTCAGTGCTTACATTATTATGACCATAATAATACCATGGAAATATTTCCTTTATGTTCAAATTTCTTATTCTCTGAAGTGCATAACTGCTTTCTTTTTCATTTGTTTAGTTTTCCAAGCACCTTTAGCTAATTCTTCCTATATGATGAAATGGATTGTCTTAAGATTATTTGTTACATGTGGTCAAACGAACCAATGAATTTATCAGTGAAAAAGTCTTCCTTGCAGTCTTTTCTCCCTTTGCTTCAATCCAGGCTGTTATTTTCCAGGCCTGCTGCATGCACATCCCTCACCCCAGGACTTCCCTACCTTACTTTCCTGTGTTAGATAATGTTTCCTGAATTCCACGTCTTCTCTTTTGAGGTTAAATCCCTAGTTCAGGTGACAGATATCCTATGTAGATTCCTAAGGAAAATATACCTTTGAGGTCTACGTTTTGAGACCTAGTATTTCCAAAAATGTATTTTTTATCTTCACACTTGACGATGGTTTGACCAGGTATAGAATTCTGGGTTGAAAATCTTTTTCCTCCTAAATTATGAATGCATTGCTTCATGTCTTGCAGCTTCCAACACTGTTGTTAAGCAGCTCAGTGCCATTCCAGTTCCTAATCCTTTGTACACCACCTGCTTTTTCCTCTCCGGAAACTTCCTCCTTGGTGTTCGGAAATTACTCAATGACGCGGCTTTGAGAAGCTTCCCTGTTATCCTTCCATTAATTATACTAGCCATTTAATGGGCCGTTTCAGTTGAGAAACTCAAACCCTAGCTCTGGAAAATAGCCTTGTATGGTGTTTTTGGTATTCTTGTTCTTTAACAATTTCCTACACCCTGTTGTCTCCAATCTCTTTCTAGAATTTCTCTTAGCTGGATGTTTGATGCTCAATTCACTCATTCCTTCAACAAATATTTACTGCCTTCCCTGGTGCCCGCTGCCTTCAAATTCGGACCAGTTCTGGGTTTCTGCAGTAAGTGCTGGCTCACTCCTCACCCACACGACCTCCCGTAGACACCTGGACTACAGGTTCCTCCACACGGCCAAGTGCGCGCCCACACCTGCGTCAGCTTTACAGCTTCCAAACAAAGTTTGCTTTCACCTGTTGTTAGCATCACTGTTGCCTCCTCTCCACTTCTCTTTGAATGTACATCCTTTTTAATCCTTAACTGATATTTTAACCGGTCTTCAGGGAGGAGAGGAAAGAATCAAAAAAGTCAATTCACCTTATTTAACTGGAAGCCTTAAAATTTTCTAAGTTGTTGCCTAAGGGGCTTTTTTTCATTCTCCAAAAATGACATTGAGGGTGGCAACCTTTGCTAGTACTCATTCTTCCTTTTCTGCTCACTCTGAGCAAGTAACTGCTTACAAGATTCTGATGATTTTAAAAAACAAACAAAAAATATCACCATCTGTCTTCCCTTAAGTACAACAGCTTCACTTAAATCACATCTTCTAATTAATTATATTAAAAACAATCATTCATCACCCACAAAGCTAACACAGCATACTGCAGCTCTCTAGACATTTTTATACCATATCTTTAAATAGTGATGCATTTTAATTATCAGGATTTTCATTATTGTATTTTAAAGTGGTATAACATAGACTTTATATAAAATATAATTAATACCATTGGGAAAAAGATAAGGAACAGAGTACAAAACTCAGAATGTGTCTTCTTCCATTTCAACAGGTTCTCTCCCACCCCCAGGCCCAAAATACAGCCCTGAGCCAGACGGCAGCCAAGAAAAGCGACTCTTCAAGCATCTCTGGCAAGCAACTCTTCTGATTGAGGAATTGTATTAAGAAAAAAAGCTCCAATCTTCTTTTAAACAGACCCAAGTACAAACTTTATACTATTGCTTTATATCTATAAAAAGGGTATGCGACACTGAAAATGATCCAACTTCTTAATGCTTAAAACTCAATACTATGTACTTATAAAGAACAAAATACACAAACTTCTTGGCATATTGGACGACATGCTAGTTGGTTTCTACTTTTAACAGCATCAATTCTACAACATATTTAGTCATCCATCTTTCATACATATTTCCTATAAAATCTCCTTCTACTGGTTTTTTAACAAGAGGATAATCATGTTGGCTTTTTTATTTTGAAATTCTCACCTGATGACATGGTCTCTCCCAACATTACCTTGCAACGCTTACAAATTACTTTGGTATTTGCCTTTGGTTTCTGTAGAACAGAAAAATGTCATTTAAATGTCATTCAGCTTTTCTTAAAAGGAATATATAATTTTAACATAGTCTCTAGAGCATACATTGAACTTTACATTTTACTTTGCCCTCTACTAAATACTGGGAATACATTTAGCTTGTATGCTTAATTCACATGCACAGAGATCATTTTTTTCTAGTCTAAAGACAGAATAATGACTGGATTGATTTTTCCAAACTAGCCACTTCTTGATAATTTCAATGTTGCCACATAATTTGAACAAGAAGCACCTTACATTTCTAAAAAGCATTTCCAAACATCCTTATCACTTAGAACAGGCAGATGGTGGGCAAGAAGGGCAGTGAGGGTAGCTGACTTGCCCCAACTCACATGTCTAGAAAACAGAAGAATCACAACTTGAATTCCTATTATTTTGATTCCTAGTCCAGTGTAACTTATGTCAAAGTAATCTATAATTCATAACCACTCATCAGAAGTTAAAAATACCTAACCCGCTCATATAATTCTATTTTCCTATTTAAGTATGCACTGTAACTGGAGTGATGAATAGTGTTCTGGGACAAATTCCTGAAATATTCTTAAATTTCAAAACAAAAATTTTCAAACTTTGAAAATCCAAATTCATCATTTAGGATACAGATTAAAATAGCTAGCCTTCACCTAGTCATTAAGCACACAAAAGAATGCTCTTTTCACATCCCTACTAATACCTCTGTTAAAGCCAGACAACATTCCTCTCACCCACAGATACTGCAGCACGGCAGAAGTCATGTAAAAGTGGGCAGAGAGAAGGAAGTTCTGCATCTCTGACCACTTGAGCTTACCCATCCTGGAAAACCTAGAATAGAGTGCTGGTCTAAGAGAGGAAGGACAGTGACTTTCTGACGTGACATCACATATGTATTCATCTAAGAATAAGTCTTAACTAACTAGTATAATTATATTTCCCCTGGCATAAATAACTATTTCCTGAAAAGATGTATAAGAAGCACATTTAAACTGAGTTCCACGGATGTGCTGCTAGAGCTAGTATTTGAATCCAGGTCCCCTAGATGTTAAAGCCTGTGCTTCTAAGTATTATGCCAACTGGTTTTCAAACCAATTCACAGAATCAACTCAATGGGCTACAACCTGATACAACAGAAAATATCACAGGGCTTCAACCAAAGGGTAAGTATTGCCTCAAGAAACTCTTACTTGAGGAGTGTGTGTGTGCATGTGTGTGTGTATTATCAGATCTTTATGAAAAAAAGTGTACTTCTTACTTTAGTTAGAGGTCAAAAAAAGTCAAAAGCCACAGACATAAAAGCCAAGGGAGGTGTCAATTTGCTCGGGTCCAGGCAAGGTTACAGGGAGAAGACAGCTCAGAAACCAGGTTTGCTCAACCGTAAAGTTTGACATTGGCAGTTTCATGCTTTCTTACAGTAAAATCTATCTGTATGGCTCCAAATTGGTATTAAAGACACTTTTTTAAAGGATTCTATTTTGTACAAGTTAAACTGGACCATCCTCATTAAATCTTACCAAAAGCTAAGGGCTTTACTAAAAACTAATATAGGGTGTTAAAGTGGCAATGCTTGAGAAGAAAGGATTTTTCTATTCGAAACAAAATTTTTCATCAGGTTCTATGTTTATGTATTTCATTATAATTGCTCTTACAGCACATTTCACCTTATCTTTCAATGAAGCAGGAAAAGTGGTTTTTGTTGGTTTGTTTTTAAAAGAAGATTCTACCTTTTCAAGATATGAGTAATTAGGATTTTAAAATCTGACCAATAAAAAGCAAATTACCTCAAAGAACCAAATGTGTGGATTTTGATTTAAACAAACTGACAGTAAAAGATATTTTTAATACAACTGGTAAAATCTACATATAGCCTGACATCATATCATCAAGTAATGACTGTTAATTTTGTCAGGTGTAAAAATGACACTGTGGTTACATAAAAAAACTCCATATTTTTGGACATTTATATTGAAACATATAGGGATGAAATGACATAATGTCTGGGGTTTGATTTAAAGTACTTTAGCAAAAAAATAAAAATAAAAAAGGGACAGATAGAACATACTTCATGAACCACCATGACTGGGGTACTGAAATTCATAGTACTATTCTTGTTTACATTTATGAATCTTTACAAAGTTCAATAGCACATTTTTCTGAGAAAATACAAAGATACCCTTATGGATTTAATAAAACAAAGTACCAAAATCAATAAATTATAGCTAAGTACCCCAGAAAAGAAAAGAAAAGGTAAAGCTGTTAGTCATGCTTGCCAGCTGTAATAAAATCAAAGTTCAATTTTATTTGTTTTTTAAAGAATAGAATTAAGTCCTAAGTGTGGCCATGCTTTCTAAGTCTGGAATAATATGATCAATCTTATAAAAGATTGAGGTGCCACCTTTATTATCCTAAGATGCAAAAATTTTATTATGGTGGCAGACATGAGAAATAGCACAAGAGATAACAAACAGATGCGAGAATAGGAAAATCTTCAACAGATCCCTTTTGAAAACAAAAGTTATATACTGGCTGCATTTACACAGGCACAAATAACACCGTGGACATTCTCGGGGGGGCAGAAGGAAAGAAATAAGTGTTGGACTTTACGTTTGCTTGCTTGTACTGTTTTTAAAATCAGACCTTTTTAATTAAAATATTATAACGCTTTTAATTTCGTTTAAAGAGAAACTCTGCTTTGTAATATATTTTTTTTGACCTAAGCTTAAAGGAAATAATAAAGCAAGTTGTGCAACGAAGCAGCCTAACAGTGTGGGAACTCTACGAGCAAACATCAAAGAAAGACATTGTTGTGGACTAATTAAGTCAATATATCTGAGAGATGGCACTGCTGCTCAGAGAGGCGGATTAGCCTCTTGTCCTCGTTTTTATTTTCCTTCGTGTTGTTTCAATTTCTAAGGACCCTTGATAGTGTCTCGCCAAAAAAATGTGTCCCAAGAGATACCATTAGGATGCTGTGTCACCATGTGACATTTCAAAACCCTGCTAGATGGCCAGACTGGGTGAGATGAGAAATAGGTTTCCAATAGCACAGAGCAGCCTTGTTCCCACAGGAGCCTTGAGAGCACTGCTTAAGCAGTCCTTCCAAATTTATGTTACTATTTTGGTCACAGGCATACTCTTTCAGTTGTTGCAATATGCAATTAAAGTGCGACTTCCATCTAGGCTAACTTGAAAACAATCTTGTCAACAGTAGCTTGTCATGATAGTAATTTCCCATAGTCTTTTGATACTAAAAACCGTAATGTCTGAATATGATAGGGCTTCCTTTAAAACATACGATGGCTGTTCACAATTAAGAGAAATGCGTGTAAATGGCATCAAGTAACTGATAAAGATGCAAATGTGAAGAATATACTTCCACAGAGTGCAGAGTTTAACCAAAAAGGGAAACACATTTCTCTTATTTAATCTTTATCCACTCCTCTTCTACTCACACCTTCCAAATATTTTAAAAATTTATAGCTTAATCATAAAAATGAAAGTTAAAACACATAAAATAGTAAAGTATTCGTATATGAATTTCGATTAAACTATAATTTTAATATAACCATATTAAACATAATTATAACAGATTTATATTAACTTCTGACCATTCATCTTTGAAAAACACAGAAGGCTAAAGTACTATAACTCAAAATGAACCATATTTAGATAAAGGGACGTGTGTTCATGATGAGACATAAGGCACATAAATAATTCTCACAACTTAACCTCAATATTTGATGAACTTCCTTAATCTCCTGCAAAACAGAAAATAGTTCTATAAACTAACTTACAACCTAAGAGCTGCCCAACTGCTGAGCATTTCCTGAAGTGGCTCAGTTCTCACTACAAAAATTAAGTGAGTTCTAAATAAAATTTAACATGCAATGCTTTTGTTCCTATGAATAATCACGTTAAAATGAAGATTCTCTTTACTTTTTAAATCACATCCATATTGACTTGCCATCAGGGGAACGATTTCTCACCAGGGCCAAGTCAATGCCATGGATTTCCTTTTAAAATGAGGTAAACCACTTGTTCTCTGCAGTGAGATGAAACTCCTTTCTCCCTAAAGCAACTTTTACAGCGAGAGCCACCTGGCCTCTCGTTGTCAGGCACCAACTCAGAGCCTGCAGCGCGAGCCTTAGTTCCACGCTTGGGCTCCTCCATTTCCTCTTTTTCCTTGATGGCATCTGCTTTTATGACATCAGCACAAGTCTAGACTATGGTAGGCACAAGAAAATACCCAGGCCTAAGTCTATACTAGACATCCTGGAGCAAGAGAACACTTTTAACTTAAATCAGACTATGAGGAGAAGATATACTTGGATTCTGGAATACTATTGTCCTAAAAACAAGAAAGCAGAGCATTTTCTTTGGAAAATGGTAACATTTCCAATTCTATGCTTCAAGAGGGCGTCTTCCCCTTCCTCCTCCAGGCCCTGTGACTGTTTCCATTCAAGGCCATATGTCCTTCCTAGATCAACAGAGCAGAGCTGGAGAACAGAGGCAGTTGAAAATAATGGATTTCAGTCTTTAGAACAGTCTGTGTAAGATGCCCTGAATTAAGAAAGGACTGGGGAAACCAGTGTCTAAACCAACCTCTAAATTAGCATTTATTTTGAAAAGATATTTTACCAATTGAAAATGGTTCTCAGAAGAAAGACAGTGTGTCTCCAGCGGGATCAGCTCAGGTCTTGGCTGCCACAAATCACTTCTTAAATTCACCAAGACGAAAATGTCTCCAATAAAACAGTCATTCTCTTGAGGATGAAGCGGCTTATTAGCAAAGGGGTCAGGATGACAACACCATTCTCCAACTAGAGCTCCCCAGTTCTCACTCGGCAGCGGGAGCACCCTGAGGAGCTTCCTAGTGGAAAGAGGAAAAACTATTTTTTACAGCACAAAATGGAAATGTAGCATTTTCTTAATTAAATCAGCATGAAAAAAAAACTCATTAACTACACTGGTTGCAATGCCAATTCCCCCCACACCCAGATTACAAAAGTACTATATACTCACTATAGACAGTTTTGAAAAGCAGAGATGTATAAAGAAAACAAAAATCACCCTTTCTTTACCACCAAGGATAAGGAACTACTTTGTATATGATGGTATATTTCCTTGCCATCCTTTCAAGAGGCATAGTTGTACACATGCATGCAATGTCTAGGATCAGAGGATATACACATACTGTATTTTTTATTTAGTTACATCATGACTCTTATTGACTCCATTCTACTCCATAGGTACACCAAAACTTTTTAGATCATTCTCTAACTGTTAGATATTTGGGTTTTGAGTTTTTCATTATCAACAATCCTGTGATGAACATTCCTATTAGAAAATTTGTGTATATATCTGATTATTTCCATGGGGAAAAAAAATCTTATAAGTGTGAGAGTACAAGCACAAATGATATGCATATTTTTAAACCCAATATCTGTATTGGCAAAATGCTTTCCAAAAAAGGCTATACCAATCTATAATTCTTCCACCTAATTTCTCCAGAATTGAATACTATCATTTTTCCACGTAATAGGTGAAAATGTCCTCAATGCTGCTTTAATTGGCAATTCTATAATTACTGGGGAGATTGAACTGGCTTTCATATATATCAACTACTGTGTTTCTTCTGTGAATTGTGATCGATGACTATTTTCCAATAAGGTATTAGTATGTTCTTATTAATTTATAAAACGTATATTCTATATTAAGAATATTAGTCCTTTGTCTATAATCTGTGATAAATATTTTTTAGTGTAATTGCCTTTTAATTTGGTTTACATGTCTTACATTTTAAATCACCTAACCCTTTCTTCTGTGATTTCTCCCATTAATATTTTTCAATAAACTTTTTTGGCATAATTTTAAATTTACAGAAAAGTTACAAAAAGTACAGAGTTCTCGTATACACTTCGCCCAGCTTTCCCTAATGTTAATAGTATCTTACATAACCACGAAGATTTGTCAAAACTACAGACTTTATCTGAATTTTGGTAGTTTTTTCCGCTAACGTTCTCTTTTTCTCCTCTAGGATCTGATGCATGACAACTTGTTGCATTCAGTCATTATGTTGCCCTAGTCTCCTCTGGTGTGTGATGGTTTCTCAGTCTTTCCTTATTTTTCAGGGCCCTGGGATTTTTGAAGGGTACTGGTCAGGTATTTTAGAGAACATTCCTCAATTTGAGTTTGTCTGACATTTTCTCAAGATTCGACTAGGGTTATGGGTTTTAGGGGAAGAAAACCAAAGAGGCGAAGTGTCCTTCTCATCACATCGTATCAGAGGGTGCATTCTATCAACATAACTTATCACTGGTAATGTTAACCTTGATCTCTTGGTGAAGGTGTTACCTGCTCACTTACTCTACTCATAAAGCTCCTACTTCTCCTTCTGTACTCTATTCCTCAGAAGCAAGTCAGTAAGTCCAGGCCACACTCAAGAGGACAGAAATTAAGCACCACTCTGTTTTTTAATGCTTAGAACATCTTTACTATTAAAAACCCTCATATTCGCTACCAGTTTTGTTTTTTTTCCAAACAGTTTCTTTTTTTCTGGACAACAATAAACACCTGAGACTTTACCAGGAGGAAAGCGTATCATGGTTCACCTCTGTGCCACACTAAGCAGTGCAGTATTCTAAGGGGAGAAGAAAAAGTGGGCAGGATAATGAGGAAATTTCAAAGTCATTTATCCCGAGAGAAACTGAGAATAGAAACCCGCTCATGGTCTTCCTAACGCCCATCCACCGTGAACGCTTAAAGCAGCCTGAACACACTCACACTTCCGCTCCAATCAGTGGGCCAGCGCCTCCCAAGGGCAACTGTGTCTGATCACAGGGCTATTTCTACCGCTCATACATGTCATTCTAGTTACATCATTTAATTAAATAGTATGTATGAGTTACTATTCTTTTGAAAACTAAAGATTTCAGACTAGATAAAAGCTAATTGTTAAAAAAATCACCGGTGACTTAAATGTGGGCGATATAACTGTAGCACACTGGGGAGAGGGAGGAAAAGTAAAAGTCTAAAAGAATTCTGCAGTCAGATCGCTTTGAGCGTCTAACTTTTCATTCCACTTTAAAGAAACCCAAACTGGAAATTGGAGATGAGTTTAGCATGGCTTAAGTAAAAAATGCTACACAGCAGTGGACTTATAATCAACAAAAAGACATTGGTTCTATAATAAAACACTAGTAATGTACATTTGCATGTTTTAAATCAAAACATTTAAAATGTAACTGTATCATTTTTTAATGATTCCCCTGTGTTAACCATTTTTTTTTAAAGATTGGCACCTAGGCTAACAACTGTTGCCAATCTTCCTTTATTTTTTTTAAGGATTGGCACCTGGCCTAACAACTGCTACCAATCTTTTTTTTTTTTTTTTTCTGCTTTATTTCCCAAACCCCCCTGGTACATAGTTGTATATCTTAGTTGCAGGTCATTCTAGTTGTGGGATGAGGGATGCCACCTCAACATGGCCCGACGAGCGGTGCCATGTCCGCGCCCAGGATCCGAACCCTGGGCCGATGCAGCAGAGCGCACGAACTTAACCACTTGGCCACGGAGCCGACCCCTAACCATTTTTTTTGATTCCCCAATCAACTATAAGTCTCATAAAAGGGCATTTACAATATGCAAGAGGATAGACAATTTATAACTCCAGACAGAGCTGGAACGAGCAAAGTTAATTTTAGTTTAATATAAAGAAGAGCTCTCCCTTTCAAATTAGGAAATGTTGAACCACTAGCATCATTCAAGCTGCTGAGCCCAGTAGGGATATTAAGAAGCGATTCTCTCAACATATGTTTTCTAAAAGTCTACTATGAATCAAGCATTGTGCTGACACAAAATATTAATATATACAGTCCCTTCTCTCCAGGTACACACATTCTAGTAGGAAATATAGACCTATAAACAAACAAGAAAACCATAATATAACAAAAGCTCTAACAGAGTAGCAGTTCTAAATTCTTGAAGGGGCTGGCACAGACCCCTTTGAACATCTGATAAAAGCTTTAGCCCTTTCAAACATACATTCCCACATGCACACCATTTACATATTCCTTTAGAGGATTAATGATTTCCAAAACCAGTCTGTGAATTCAGGGCAATGCAGACAAAGTGCTAGGGGAGTAGAGTGTACATGGACTTCAGAGAAGACGTAACGTCTGAACTGACTTTTGAAGGATAAATAGGAGTTCTCCAGGCAATGAAGCAATTATAACGGCATCACGGGCGAGGAACCAGTATGAAGACAGGCACCACATCTGTTCAACTTACCACTGTATTTCTAGTCTCTGGCACAGTGCCTGACTCAGAGTGTAAGCTCTTAAATATTTATTAAAGGAAAGAACAAGCATATTTTGATAACTATCATGTGCGAGGCCCCTGGTGGGGTCTGTTGCATACTGGGATGAAGGGGTTAACAAAGCTTTTCCCTTGCTGCTTGAGAATCTGACCTTTGGTTTAACCACCTAGTTCGGTCACCCTGGAAACCAGGTAGATGGAAACAGGCATCATTATATTGCTAGGCAACACTGCTTATGGCAAAAATGATCCTGACTGGTAAATTGCATCTGGACTGGGAGGAAGTATGAATGAGCTGTAAACATCTGATGAGGATGCCTTGCTTTGGACTTCCCTGAATGTAGCCCTTCATGGGGAACCCTAGAAACTATGCCAAGGAATTGTTACAAGAGCAATTAGCAGCTTAGGGCATAAGGCTCCTTTTCAGGGTAGCTCCTGCACCTACCTGACGTGGATCTTGTCCTTTGTACTTGGAACCGTGTCACCAGGGGAGACAAGAGTCCCCAGATTGGTATGTGAGCTGTGCCTTGCTTAAACTGCTGCAGGGCCCCTGCTGAGAGGACCTGCTGAAGCTGTCCTGCTGGCAAGCTGGCAAGAAATGTGGCCTGTGTTGCGTCGTGAATCTCCATGTTTAGTTGAACTTAAGACGACCTCTGGTGGACACTACACACCTTATTCTACTTAATGCTCCCTACAACTTTGTGAGATAAAAATTACCAGTCCCCTGTCACAGAAGAGAAAAGGGAAGCTCAGATATGTTAAGTAATCTGTGTAAGTTCACAGAGCCAGAGGTGATGAATGAAGCCAGGATCTTAAGCCAGGTTTTCCTGGCTCCAAAACTAACCTCTTTCCCGTGGATTACAGTCCCTCCCCAGGCAATGCAGAATGTCAGTAAAGGAGACTGGGAAGCTGGGATGGTGGCAAACTGTGGGGAGTTACATGCCAACCTCAGGGGTAGGGATTTGGTTCTACAGATAGGTGGGAAGCGTTATAGAATTTTAAGCAGGGAAGTGATAGATCAGATTTGAATTTCTACAAAAAAGGGGAAGAAAGCAAACAAAAGTGCCTGTTTAGAGTGGGAGTTAGGCCTAAATAGACTCCTACATCTTCTCCATCACTAAGATTCGCTGTCTCTTGACATTTTGCACAGTGCCAATAAGCAGATCTCTAATGCAGCGCAACAGCCAGCAACGTCCATCTCATCCCTGCTCAGAGTGAAGCTGCACCAAGATTCAGAGACCGGGGAGACATGATGTGCAGGAGTGCAAAGGGTATTTCCAACTTAACCTGACCCCATAGCACCGTGAAAAAAAGCTATGACATACCCCATGACTATCTCCATAAGATCAGGAGCAACACAGTGCCTAATTCACAAGTCACTGCAAAGATAAAAGCGTTTTTACAGCAGAAAGACATTTTTCTGGTGTTTTGAAAAACATAAAACCTTTAAGAACAAAAGACGTATTTTCATCACAGCTCTACTGAAAGTCTATCTGTTGAAAACCCTGAAACTTTGATATGATCTGCTTCCCAAGAGAACTTTCAAAATAAAATAGATACCATTTTTTTCAAGGTAGTTTTTAGGTAAAAACCTGCTGAAGCTCAGAAAAGAGTGAAATGATTTCTTCAATTTTCTCTCAGCTTAAGATTCTATGCTAACAGTAATACATGTTTGTAATAAATTAAAATTTGCTAGTTATTTTCAATACATCTTAAGCATAAGCTTTGGGGAAAAATAACTTAAAATACACAATTTTAATAAACATTATTGATTGATGTGATTGATGATGTTTCTTTAAAAAACTTAAACATCAAAAAGAAAATGAAATGCCCCTCAACTTTAAAATCAACCATTAATCAGTGACGACAACAACGGTAGTAACACAGAGCTTTTACAGATTGAATTAGAACTAAGTGGACATTAAGAACTTGAAGAATGGGGCCAGCCCCATGGCCTAGGGATTAACTTCGGCATACCGGGTTCAGTTCACGGGGGTGAAACCACACATCTGTCAGTGGCCATGCTGTCGTGGTGGCTCACATACAAAAAGAGGAAGACTGGCAACAAATATTAGCTCAGGGTGAATCTTCCTCAGCAAAAAGAGGAAAATTGGCAAGAGATGTTAGCTCAGGAAAAATCTTCCTCAACCAAAAAAAAAAAAAAGAATTTTAATAATTACATCAAATATTTAAAGCTTAAAATATGGCTGCTGGAATTTAGAGAAATTCAACCAGCATTATCCAACTGGCAGGCTACAATCCTACGAAACTAGCTTTGCATTTTATTACCATTATGCACATAGTAAGATTAGACCCATAAAAGTACAATCATTTTATTCCAAAAGTTTTATGTTACCAATAATCCAGTTTGTGCCCGTACATTTTTTTCACCTCTTTGTTCGTTTTCATACAAAAGTGACTACTCATGGGAATAGTTCTTTTCAGCCCACAAATATAGCTGGTCTATCAAGTGGCCTGATCAACTGGTTGGATATTCTGACATCCTTTATGTTCCCATCAAGTCCATTCTGCTTGCTCCTTCTCGAGCTTCAGTGCCCTCATGAGCTGCCGAGCTGACACCCAGCTCTGCTGCTGCAGGTGCAGGTGGAACGGGGCCTGTCCAGAGACCTCAGGAGACCTCTCAAACGGACTGAAAAGCCAAAGGTTTATGTTTGAAAGTCTGTTCGTTAACCGATGTAATTCAAGTCTGACATGAATTTATTTCTAGAAAACATAAATTCTAAACACAATGACCATTTAGCTGTTTCCGAGACTATTCACAAAGAAGTAAATTTTGTTATTATTGTTGCTTGATATCAGGGCCTGTTACTCTCAACAAGAGCACAATCAAAAATTGTATATGTTCAGACCATTTTTATAGAAAAACTCTGTAGAACTGGTAAAAATGTAAACTGGAGAATTTTATTGTAAAGAATCAATGCATTAGTTATTTTCAAATAACCAAAACAAACGGCTAAGAACATGTGATCCTAAATTAATAGAAAAGACTACTGTAATTAGCAGATTTCATGCACCCTGGTGCCAATAAGTAAAAGCCATTAATGAGTCTTAATAAATTAAATAGTCCTCTCCACGTTACTTCTATAATTTGTTTGACAAGAATCTTTTTAATTAAAAAGATAAAAAGGAACAAGGATTAGCCTTGTACTACCCAAATAATCATGAATCACAGAACCCAAGGAACAACTTTACAAGGTTCGCTAATCACAGAATTTTCATGCCAGTAGAACTCTTGATAGTTTTATCTTTTCCCACCTCCCTATTTTACAGTAGATGAGGAAACTGAGGCCTAGAGAATTAAAGTGACTTGTTCCCAGAAAATAAGGCAGGCTGGTAAGCAGATCTTAACTCTGCTCCCACACTCCCATCAGAGGAGCTCCCAGTACAGAGAGATCAACATATTCCACGGTGCCCTCCTGGAAAAGATATTCACAATTAGTGGATTTTGATCATAGCACATACAAGCCTCTTTTGAAATACCTTTGGTTTTGTTTTCTATTTAACAAGCACAGAAGATGTTGCTACCACCCGTATAAAACAGATAACTGAGGGAGAAATGAGAAGACCACTGGGTTTCATATAAACAGTCAACATGAAATCCCTGTGCAGATACTGGAGGATGCTTGTTTCTCAGTAAAACAGTCATGGGGCACACTGCCTAAGAGTGAAATGTAAGCAAAGCCTTGAATCACCTACGAAGCATTTCTCTGCATCGTTCAAGAGGCAGACACACAAGTGTGACAGGAAAGGGCTTTCAGGTAAGGCCCGTGTAAGTGAGGCAAGGGCTAAGTCAAGTCCACTGCTTATCTTCTTAGAAAGAAAAAGGGAGAAGGGCGGGCTCTTTCCCTGGCACACCTAACATACAGAGTCCTGAATCAAACAGGCTGGAAACACTAAACTAGATAATCTGCTAGTTTGCTAATAAGACCAATATGGAAAAAAGCGGGAAGAGTATATGAAATGAATTAAAAAGAGCTTGTCCAGTACTTACCATTACTTATGTTAAACCCTTTGACTCTCTTGACAAGTTTGGAAAATAGGCCTTATTGTGTCTACTTAAGAAGAAGCTGACGTGATATGGACAAGGTTCCCCAGCTACCACGTGGCGAAGCTGGAGTTCAAAGCCGGGTGCCCTCCTCCCCCCCTGGCCTCTACACTACACGGTCAGGACTGGGGAGAGTGAACACAGTCTTTCAATGTCAGCCGCTAAGCCTGTCCAGTTCTCAATTCCAGGATCATAAGAAGGACTGACATATAAACAGAAGATATAGTTCCTGAATAGGAAAAATGGGGGCTACAGGTAACTGTTTTTCATATCCATCATCCTTATCCACTGAAACACACATGCCAGCCAATAATGAAAGAGCATATCCTTTACCGGAAGCAGCACCGGGAAATGCTGTTACACTGAATTTAACTCGTTCCTACTGTAACTTCTGTCACCTCATTGTACAAGCATGCGTGTTTCAGAAACCTCACGTGAGAATTAAACCAAAGCCTGAAACACACTGAGAGAAGGTAAACTTTTTTGGTTAAACTACACGTCATCTGGGATCCTCTGGACCTTTGAGGCTAAAGTGGGCCTGCCAGAGAGTGCGGCAACCTCAGCCCTCAGGTAATCCTCTCCTCTGCAGATGCACAGTCACCTCATCTTTACCCAAGATAATCATTCAGAGGATGCTCTGTTCACACCCCTCACTTACACTGGGGTAACTTTCCACAATCTCGTCTACCTGGGACACTGCCAGGAATCAGAGAGCAAGCAAGGGAGGCTGGGGGAAGGCCAAAGGAAGCACCTAATGTTTATTCAACTCAACCCAGTGAGAATTTATTGAGAGTGGCCTATTGGCCAGGCACTAGGCCTGATGCTGGGGACGATGATGATGATGAGAATAATTGCAGCGGGAGCCATCACATACTGAATGCTTACCATGTGCTGTCATAAACACTTAAACTCATTCAATCCTCCCAACAACGCTATGAGGTAGCTCCTATTGTTACCTACATTTTGTAGTAAGGACATTGAGGTACAGAGTGGTGAAGTAACTTGCCCAGGGTCACAGGAGGTAAATGGTAGATGCAAACCCAGACAGTCTGGCTTCTGAGTCTATAATGCTAGCTGCTAGCCACTGCACTATACTGCACTCTAAATATGAGTGGGGCTAAGGGATACAGGGAGCGAGAAGAATATCCTTGACCCAGAGCCTGCAGTTTAATCAGGAAAACAGGCAAATAAATAGTAGAGGAGCACGTGAACCAACCCAGGGCTGAGGGCAAGCTCCCAGCAGCAGATGCCCTGTCGGCTGAACTGAGGGAGGAGTCAACGAGAGGAAGACAGGGGTGTGGGGTGCATTCCAGGGGAGAGGGTAGCTTTCACTAAGCCCTAGGGTGGAATAAAGCACACAGAGACCACAGGCTGACCACTAGAGCTGAGCACAGAATGTGTGTAAATAATGGTGTGCTGTTTTGGGGAGAAGGAAGGAGACTGGGGAAGGAGGGCTAAACCATGAGGGTGGAGAGGTACCGAGAGGCAGCCTCATAAAGGGCCCAGCGTGGCATGCTAAGGTCTTATGGAATTTATCTTGAAAGAAATGAGACGCCATGGAAGAGTCTGAATAGGGGAGCCTGTTCATTTGAGAACACTCACTCTGTAGCGTAGAAATGATCACATGGGGGTAAACCCAGAGGAAAGCTAAGCGGATAAGGAGCTGGTAACAAGTGCTATTAGGTGATAAGACAGTGGCCTTGACTAAGATAGTGGCACTAGGGGTGGAGGAAAGTGGACTTATATAAGAAATGCAGAGAAGGAAGAAGAAAAAGTGCCTGGTGACTGACTACATATGAGGGGACAGGGAGGAACCCAAGGCGACATCAGGATTCTACCCTGAGGACGCAGGTAGAGGTTTGGCATTCATTGTGACAAGGACACTGGAAGAAGAGCAGGCTTCAGATATGAAGAAGGACTCATTCACATATAAGTGTCAGACACTCATCTCTGAGGAAATGCATCTAACAAAGAACTCTAAACTCTTTTTAAAAACATTGTTAACAATAACAAGGTTTTGATCTGTAATTCCAGCCCATGAGTGATTAGAAGCTGAAAATTCAGGGGAAAGGGTTTGTGCCCAGGACACAGGAAGCTTACAGAAGGAAGAGAGAAGATGGAGAAAATAATTAAAGAGACCACTGGGGAAGGCAAAGAATCCAGCAAAGTGCCCTTCCCATCTCAACAGGGTAATCACAATGCAGCACGAGAAAATTGGGCTCCAGGACTAATCTAACCATCGAGAAAAGGTTAATTTGGGCTGTATATGCTCTGTTTTAATAAGCAGGGAAATAGGAAATGGATTTTAGGAAGGCACTAATAGAAACAGTTCAAATAAAAAGTCGTGCTGCTGAAGCTTCTGTTATTTTGAAAATTCACTTGATGTGGAAAACCTCACTCACCAACACGCTGGATAAAACGTGTGATAGGGCCCACATCTCTTCCCAGAAAGGAGGTGCTTCGCTGATCAGCAGAGGCTCTTCCACCAAGATAAGCCTTCCTCCCTGAAAGCCAGCATCCTATCGTGCCCCTCATCACCCTGAGAAGACCTAACCGCTCTGCGATTCCCGCAGAGTTTTGTGGTTGACTTTGTTCAAAGTGAGATTAAGCTGGGTCTCATTTTAAGGCCATATACTGCTCCCATGGCAATTACTTCAAAAATTCTGTTATAAAAAGGGAAACTATTAGCAGACACAGAATTAATCAGTGTTAAATACGTCCCTTACCTGTCCCTTATTATGACTTCACCGCAGGACTGGCAATAAAATGTGCAACATTCTTGGGCTTGTGAGCTTTGATTAAACATTGAAACCAGTTCTAAAAGAAATCAACGAAACAGCACATCTTAGGGACAATAGCAAACATTTGGGACAAATATACTAACACACTTACAGAGTTTAATAGCCACAACAAATTACCATCAATAAACACTGTTTACGATCTACCCAGAAGTACACATTTAATTAGTATTATCTGATGACAACCAGAAGCAAACATTGTGAAGTGTTTTCAAAACCAACAGATTTTGCTAAGTGTTTCAGAGCTAGGTATTGCCCTAAATTATCCATGTAACATCCTGCTGAGTTATTTCTCTCATCCTGCAAGCACCAACATTAAGAATGAGAAAAGAGGAGCTATTTCTTTCCCATCAAACTAACTACCCACACAGAGCTTTACCATTGTCGGCTTTCTTCTACCACATCTTAGCCAGTTTCTCATCAGTGTGACTGCTCGTCAACAGAGCTCTTAAATTTAAGTTTCATTTGATTTAAACAAGGTTCATGACTACTCTGGCATATTACCAGCACGTACAAACAAAATGAATCTTGAAACTGGTCTTTACTGGGCAGGTCTCTGGGAGTGAAAAGGCTCCTAAGAAGAGTTCAGTCTTCTAAGAGCAAACCTCGATTTCTGACTAAAGCTGTGGGATAACATATATTTCCCACATTATGTGAAACAGCGCCATAAAGCAGTATATTCCCTTAGTTTCCATCATTTCGTTCATAAAGAAAGGAAACTTTCATTTAAAAAAAAAAACTAAAATATTTGTCTATTAAAAAATCTTATAAAAATGAGGTCAAATCCATTAGAATCAAAGAATTTGAATTTGGCTTATGTTACTTTGTATGTATTTTAAGATTTAAAAAACTGGTGCTAGAAAGGTGAAGCCTTGGCAATTAAAAATTCTTCCATTTAATTTCGAGGGGTGCCCACCAATCTCTATAGTACTTAGGTGAAGTAAACAGTAGTTTTTAACTTTGAACAGAAAATAAGTAGACCTGGGTCAGACATTCAAAATATTCTTTTCAAAACAAATTTTCAGTGAAACACTGCCCTCTGCTGGTCACCCAGTGCGATGGCTCCTCTGGCCCAGGCTCAAGTCCAAACTTTGTGACACAGTGACAACCTGGGAGAGCACTGCCACCTGGGGATGAGTCTAATTCTCCTGCTGTGTCAGATGTTACTGTAGCCAGTTCCCTGGCAAGGGTCATGATCTGACCTTTGTTACCTTCAAAACAGTGTACAATATGCTTATTCTATGTTCTTACAGTTGAGAAGTCAACTTTTCAAAAACCCCAAAAGAACTGAACACTAAAAAATTTCAAAACCCACTTTCTACATTTGGATTCCAGTTTACATCAGTATGCATCTATCTGATATTTATTCATTCAGCAAATATTTATTCACCACCTATTATGTGGACAGCACTAAAGCAATTAAGTACTGAGGAATCTATTTTGCATACCCTTTCATGCACTAGAGAACAAGCCTTTGAAAGTTTCCTTTTCAGATATTTGAGTAAAATATGTTTTCAAAATGTAAAGAAACAGGAGATCAATGAATGCAAACAATATGCAAACCAACACACAGCAGTAATTTATTTTGACCTTCAGGAAAAACTGTTAAATTTTTTTAAATAGTTCAAATTTCGTTATTTATAGATTAACTGTTACAGAGAACGGGTAGGGGAGAAACCAATTCTGCCTCTGGAAGGTCTCCACACCTCCTCAGTATGGGACCTAAAACCACGGTCCCAGGAAAGCAGCAGCAGATCTAAAAACACCCCTCTGAGGCTTTCAGGCCTGCTTTTCCCCAGTTTGCAGATACAATACGGAATTCCTGCTGTTCATCATTCTAAAGATAAGGCGATGACTCCACAAGAGCCAGACTCCCACAGCATCTCCCCTGAAACAATGCTCCCTCGGCCCACTAGTAGGTACCCTCAGGGAGTCCCATCTTGGTGACCCTGTTCTTCTCTCCATGCTTATTCCAACAGTCATTCTTGGCGTTTATCCTATGACACTTACGCTCGACGACATTTCTCTTCCCTACCCCTTGTTCCTGAAGCCAACTCAGACTAGATATTCACTAACCCATGAAGTGAGCAAAAATTACTCTCCAGCGAAAGAGGAGCAAAACTCCCTCTATCTTCTCTTTCGTTTCAAAAGCCAGATAAAGACTCAGGGGACTGCTCCGCATCTCCTAAATGGCTCTTCAGAACAATCCTGCAGACCCCACCTCCAGGCTCCATGCAGCTCAGACAAAAGGCTTAGGAGAGAGGAGGCAGCTGTCAAGCCTCAGGATGCAGCTGGAAGAATTATAATCCTCCTCTGATAGCGAGCACATCAGTCTGTTACAGCCTCTCTTTCCCCTTTTTACATCATTTTTAATCGTCCAAATCATATTACTTACATGGTAAGAGATGCAATGAACCAATAATTTTATTCAATAAATTATTCTGAGAAACATTTCTACCATATTAGTGAATCAATGTGCCAATACCAAAAAACTGCAAATAAAACAGGCATAGCAACAATCAAAATCAAATTATGCATCAAATCCAATTTCAGAATCTTTATATGTACTGTTCTCTCTATTTGGAAATCTCTCTACACGGATGGGATCATTTCCACCACTCAGTTCTCCAGTCAAGTATCACCCCTCACAGTGGCCTTCCCTGACCACCCTTTACCGGATGACCCCAGACACTCCCTCTCCCATTATCCTGCTTTACTCGGCCCAGAGCACTTTTCTCTGTATCCAAGTCGCTTATTTGTTCATTACCTGTTCCCACCTGTTAGAATGTAAGCTCTATGAGGGCAAAGACTTTCCTAGCTTGTTCACTTCTGTGTCCCTAGCACCTAGATGAAAGCCTAGCACACAGTACAAGGGAATGTTTGTTGAATGAATCTCTATGTAATGCTTTAAAATCAACCAATCGGCGCAAATGACATGTGATAGAATTTTCACATCAACTCTATGAGCCAGGTAATTTTATAATTAAAGAAACAAAGCAGAGGGCATATGAGAAATCTTTGTACCTTCTGCTCAATTTTGCTGTGAACTTGAAACTGCTCTAAAAAATAAAGTCTACTGGGGGTGGGGGGGGAAGAACACCAAAAAAACCCCCCAAAGAAACAAAGCCTCAGAAAGGTGAAGTGACGTGGTCTACTGCACACAGCTAATAACTGGCAGAGCTGGCAAAGAACTTAAATCTTCGACCTCCAGCTCTTTCCATGAGTATTTATTTTCACTGGGAAAAGTTCAGCTGTTCAAAGGAAAAATCACCTTTGTTTTATAATGGAAAAGTAAATGCAGCAAGAGGAGTGCTCGTGGTACTCACTTGGGCTGAAGTCTGCCAGTGCCTGCAGCCGCAGGTGCAGCCCGTCTCCAGCCACATACCGCAGCCCATGGCAAGAGGAAGGTGCAAGCCTGACCTCTGCTGGAAGCCGGAGCTCTGTGCAGCCAGCAGGGGTTTTCACCTGGAGTGAGGACGGCGTCACAGAAACATCCAAGGGCATACCTCCTTCTTTTGGCTCTCTGGTAATTAAAAATAAAACACACAAAAAAATTATTTCTTATTGATGAGAACCACATGATGAAAGAAACAAAAAAGGCCAAGCGTCTCTCTGTTCCTCTTCAATAAGGACCCTAAAGTCACTGTTGCAGAAAAATAGCAGTGAACTGACCTAAAGGAAACCCATCTACACTAGATTTAGATCAGGTCAGAGAGTACTTTCTGCTGTCACTGTAACATGAAAGGTCTGGGACATATTTTTTATGGTAATGATGCATTTTTAAACAGGCGCTTTCTTCCATTGCTCATGATCCAGGGTCCTGACTCTCCCCCTCTATCCTAATGCTTCCTCCATCTGCTCCAGCCTGGACCTTCCTGGGGTCACTCCCAGAGCCATTCTGCTTGCACAGCCTGCCACTCCATTTCCTCACGCCCCATATGTGTTCCCACCAATCTCCCCAACTTCAGTTTCTTCAAACCAGCACAACCTAGTGCTGATCTGTCATATATCATGCACTTGTTCTTCAGATTATTTTTGGCAAGAGAATTCTACAAGGCAGGGGCCAGCCCCGTGGCAAGTGGTTAAGTTCGCGCACTCAACTTCAGTGGCCCAGGGTTTCACTGGTTTGGATTCTGGGCACGGACATGGCACTGCTGTCAGGCCACACTGAGGCAGTGTCCTACATGCCACAACTAGAAGGACCCTCAACTAAAATATACAACTATATACTGGGGGGATTTGGGGAGAAAAAGCAGGAAAAAAAAAGAAGATTAGCAACAGTTGTTAGCTCAGATGCCAATCTTTAAAAAAAAAAAGAATTCTACAAGGTAGCATAAGACAGTGGCTTATTCATTGCTGCATCTCTTGACTCTAGCATGGTTTGTAGCTTCAACCACTCACTCACTCACTCATTCAACGCATCTTCTCTGCGTTCTATCGTGTGCCAGGTATGGGGAATATAACAATTACCAAGATATTTTCCCTGCCCCTCCCCCAACTAGGGAACAGGCAAGTAAACAGGAATGATCAAGGGAGTATGAAAACTATATTGTAGGGGCCGGCCCCATGGCCAAGTGGTTAAGTTCGCCCTCTCCACTTCGGCGCCCCAGGGTTTTGCCAGTTTGGATCCTGTGTGCGGACATGACACAGCTCATCAGGCCATGTTGAGGCGGCATCCCACATGCCACAACTAGAGGGACCCACAACTAAAATATACAGTCATGTACTGGGGGTATTTGGGGAGAAAAAGCAAAAACAAAAGAAAACTACATTGTACTTATTCATGATAAATATAGGGTACTAGGGAAGCACAGGGCGGGGTGCAAGGACTATCACAGGTCAAGCACTAAGTAAATGTTATTTGAACAACAAATGGAAGAATGGGTGAAATACCCTTGCTTCTGAGACCAGCATTACAATGATGTTTTATCTTTCAGGAAATTAGAGTAAAGTAGTGTTATCTGATCAACAGGATTTTGACAAAGAGACCAGGATCACATGAAACAAAAGGTACAGGAGAAAAAAACTTCCTTGTCAATTTTAGGAAAAAAAAAATCGAATGAAGAAAACAATCTGGTGATGTACGAATACCAAGCATGAAGGGACTTACTAATCAATTCACTACAAACACAAATCCCTCAGTGTAGACAATGGGGAGTACAACACAGCGCGTGTCCACCAGGCTCCAGAAGTACAGGAGATGCAGACACAGAGAATCAACCCTCATGTGAAGCTGAAATACGCTTGGCACTGCAACAGAGGCGCTCAGCTCCCTGACTCCCTTTTAAGTGCAGAGAGCAGGAGCAGGCCATCCACTCAGTGTCACCAAGTGCAGAAGGTGGGCCGTTGACTCAAATGTCATCTAAGTATAGAGGTCATACCATGTGTCCAAGTGTGAATCTTGGTGAGGCCCCTTAATTTGCCTCAGAAAACCTTAAGACTACTTTCTAGTTAGTTCCTTTTCAAAGCATAGGGATCTGTACTTTATTGGTAATACAGAATATTAAAAACCTGAGTCTTTTCCAGGGAAGACAGCCTCAAGTGCCTGACTCAAAAGTCGAATTTTAAGAAATGATGTTTAAGGAGTGCGTCAGCATCATGGTGGAGTGAACTTGCCCAGGACTCTCTCCTCTCCAACATACAACGAAAAGGGACATTCATACTCCAACAGAGGACATCCTAACACAACAAAAAAAACCTCAGAGAGATACCCGCAGCCACATGACGGAGGGCGGAGAAGCTGGAGGCCCCTCAGAAGAGCTGGAATAGGATAAGAGAAAACCTTACTCCTTTCCCTAATAGACTGTGATCCACAACCGCAGGAGGCCTCTGAGAGGGAAGGAACAGGGGAGGGGATGTTCATTCGAGGGAACATAAAGGACCCGAGGGCCTGTGCAGCCTAGAGGGAAGCCCTCTACCGGGTCGAGGCTTTCTCATCAAGCCAACACCCCAGGAGAGCAGATAATGAGAGCAGAGCGAGAAAGACCTGAGAGCATGCAGGAGAAAGCACCCCTCCCCCAACCCACCTTGCGCCCACCCTACTGCCTAAGACCTCATCTGAAAGCAGAGGGCTCAGAATATGCAGCTCTGGACCCCTACCCAGTGGCGATAGGCAGTAACCGCAACCAAATAATATCAGGATGTGTAAGACCAGAGCTACCGGCTCTAGCAATATCACACATTATATCAGATCTCCAGACCAGAGAGAAAAAGACAAGTATCCAGCATTCAGTTCTGAGGACACAAACATGTAATCTAAATGACAATGAATTCAAAACAACTATCATCAAAAAACTCAACAAGGTAAAAGAGAATGTAGAGAAAGAATTCAATGAGTTCAGGAGCTGCTTCACAAAAGAGGTTGAAACCATAAAGAAGAATCAATCAGAAATATTAGAGATGAAAGACACAATGGAAGAGAGAAAACAAAATACGGATTCCCTGAACGCTCAAGTGGACATGATAGAGGAGCGTATCAGCATAATCAAAGACAGACATGTTGAAATGCTCCAGACAGAGGAAAAGAGAGAACTAAGTCTAAAAAGAAATGAAGAAAGTCTCCGAGAAATATCTGGCTCAATTAGGGAATGCAACATAAGAATTATAGGCATTGAAGAAGGAGAAGAGGAGAATAGAGCAGAAAGCATGTTCAAAGAAATAAAAGCAGAGAACTTCCCAAACCTAGGGAAAGAGAGAGAAATCAGTGAGGAAGAGGCTTCCAGATCTAGATTTGTCAATGTAAAAAGACCTACTGCAAGGCATACAGTAGTGAAACTGGCAAAAATGAATGATAAAGAAAGAATAGTAAGGGCAGCAAGGCAGAAAAATATAACCTACAAAGGAACCCCTATCAGGTTTTCAACGGATTTCTCTGCAGAATCCTTACAAGCTAGGAGAGAACGGAATGACATATTCAAATCGTTGGAAGACAAAAATTTTCAGCCAAGAACACTCTATCCAGCAAAAATATCCTTCAGATATGATGGAGAAATAAAAACTTTCCCAGACAAACAAAAGCTAAGGGAGTTTGTAGCCACGAGATGCCCCTCTACGAGAAATCCTCAAGAAAGCCCTCAGACCTGGGGGGAAAAAGGGGAGAAAGTGGTTACAAAGCACTGAGTGAGGAGATAAATAGGTAGAAAGAACCAGACTAGGATAGCAAATACTTAAGTGAAGCATTAAAGATAAAGGGAAGGAAAACACCAAAAACAATCTTGTCATTTTAACCACAAACTCACAACACAAGATGGAATAAGAAAAACAACTCAGGAGGGGAGGAGGAAAAGGACTGAATCAGTTTAGACTAAGGAATTGAGAGGCCATCAGAAAATGGACTATCTTATACACGAGATTCTGAATACAAACCTCATAGTCACCACTAAACAAAAAAGCAGAACAGAGACATGAATAATAAATAAGGAGAAAACAAAGAAACACAGCATAAAAAAACTACATACTTCAATGGGTAGACCAAAGCACACAGGACGAGAAACAAAGGAAATGAAGGACAACCAGAAAATGAGTGGTAAAATGACAGCATTAAGCCCTCATATATCAATAATCACCACAAACATACATGGATGGAATTCTCCAACAAAAAGACACAGAGTGGCAAGATGGATTAAAGAATAAGACCCAACATTATGCTGGCTCCAGGAAACACATCTCAGCTCCAATGACAAACACAGGCTCACAGTAAAGGGATGGAAGACGATACTCCAAACTAATGGCAAACAAGAGAAAGCAGGTGTTGAAATAATTATATCAGACAAAGTAGACTTCAAGATAAGACAGGTGAAGAGAGACAAAGAGGGGCAGTATATAATGATCAAAGGGACACTCCATCAAGAATAAATAACACTTATAAATACCTATGCACCCAACACAGGAGCACCAAAGTTCATAAAGTAACGATTAACAAACTTAAAAGAAGACATTAATAATAACACAATAACAGTAGGGGACCTCAACACCCCACTCACATCAATGGATAGATCATCTAGA